>NC_059167.1:35654981-36266214 GCF_019923935.1 Bubalus bubalis | reverse complement strand
AAGATCATACCTAGGTAAAAATATAGAGTACTTTTAAACTACAAAACAGTGTACAAATATACTGATAGCATCAGAAGCAACAGTAATACTATTTCTAAATTTTCCAGCTAGAGTTACTTCTGAGTGTGTGTGCACTCGGGTGCCCAGTTGCGTCTGACTCTGTGATCCCACAGAGTGTAGCCTGCCACGCTCCTCTGTCCCTGGAATTTCCCAGGCAAGAATACTGGAGTGGGTTGCCACTTCCTTCTTCAGGAGATCTTCCCTACCCAGGGATCTAACCCACGTTTCTTGGGTCTCCTGCATTGGCAGGTGGATTCTTTACCAATGTGCCATCTGGGAAGCCCAGAGGTACTCCTGATTAGTCCTTATATTACAGATTAATTAGTTGGGTGGACATCCCTTCAAAACTCTGTGCCTCTTTTCTTCTTAAAATACTGGGGTTTCTCCATTCAGAATACAAACTTCAGGAGAATTTATGGATTTGTAGTCTTGGATCTCGGAGAGAAGAGACATGTACTCCCGCGTACTCCCAGATCATTAATCCTACTTTTAATTCTACTCCAAACCTTGTACCGCACCATTTCCTAATGCCAGACTGGAGTGAGTAATAACAACCTTTTGGCAGATCAGATTTCAATTTTAAAATCCAGGAAGCAAGCCATGTCCTGGCCTTTCTTCTTTTTAAATTATAGCTAAATGGCCCTTTTCTGTTTTTTAGGCAAGGGATGCCTGGTTTCTGCTAGACCAAAGGGAAGCCAGACCCCTCCTCTGTACACATGACTGTCATAAACCCAGGTAGTCTGGCTAGGCAGCTGAATCCTTATGAAATAATATTGTAGCATTAAGTGCCCACACCTGAAATCAGGATCTTTGGAAGACATTTTCCTGGATGTTGTTGTTTTTATGGGTTTTGTTTTTCTGTTTGTTCCTAAAAAATATCTTTATTAAGTTCATCCAGTATTTCCTTTGACCCAGCCACATGGAATCTGGTGACCTCTCAATAGGATGTAATTTCTCTCAGAATTTGTTATTCTGCTGCTGCTGTGGTGTTTTGTGATTGAGTTAGCCACCAGAGAACCCCTGCCCTTTACTTTCTAGACTTACATAATTTCTGTCTGTTGCCTGGAACTTTGTACTGGTATCTCTCATGTAACTGGTTTAGCATGTGAAACTTACTAAAAGCATGCTACTGACAAATAATATGGGTCTTGCCTGTAAGAGTTATTGTAGAGTCCCTTCCCTGGCAAGATTTCAAGACAGGGTCCTTCATCTTTCTAACAGAACATCAGCCATCAATACCCACACACTGCACTTGAAATGTTCATCAGCAACCTCAACCAGAGACATTGCTTTGCTGACAAAGGTCCATATAGTCCAAACTATGGTTTTTCAGTAGACATGTACAGATGCGAGAGTTGGATCATAAAGAAAGCTGAGCACCAAAGAATTGATGCTTTGGAATTCTGGTTCTGAAGAAGACTCTTGAGAGTCCTTTGGACAGCAAGGCGATCAAACCAATCAATCCTAAAGTAAATCAACCCTGAATATTCATTGGAAGGACTGATGTGGAAGTTGAATCTCCAATACTTTGGCCACCTGATGCAAAGATCCAACTCATTGGAAAAGACCTTGATGCTGGGAAAGATTGAGGGCTAGAGGAGAAGGGGTTGACAGAGGAGAAGATGGTTGGATGGCATCAGTGATTCAATGACATGAGTTTGAGCAAACTCTGGGAGATAGTGAAGGACAGGCGAGCCTGGCGTGCTGCAGTCCATGGAGTTGTGAAGAGTCAGACACAACTTAGCAACAAACCTTAACCCTTCCTTGAGGAGACGGTCTGTAGGGCAGGCTGGTCATCAGTTCTTCCGATTCTCCAGGAGCTACCATTTTACCATATTAGCACCAGAGTCCAGCTTGCCTAGAGTACACTAGCTGTGCCCAGATCTGGGTTTCAGCATCTGGATTTTGGCTTCTACCAACAGTTCAAGGAGGAAATGGCCACCTGGCTTCAGCTGCAGTCACCCTTCCTTGTTTCTTAGCTCATTTTATGAAGGCACTACACCATAAATTCTTCTTTGAGATCAGCAGTAGAAAATGGACCATCTCTCCTAACAAATCCTTCTGCTTCCCCATTTATGAAATTGAGAATTCCTAACCTATCATGTTTCCTCGTTAGCGGCAGTTTCCTAAGCTGAGAGCCAAAATTAGTGCTTCATTACAATAACTCTCATCTCTCTTTCCTGGTAGTTATCTCCCCTTTCTTCCATGTGGATTAGCTCTTCTTTTCTTTACCTCAGTTATCCTGTCCATGTGTTTCTTTTAAGCCATTTAAAATCCTTCATGGAAGTAGGTAGATTTCAGATTATAAATAAAATGGCATCCCTTGTATTATTGTCATGGTCACAGTATTGATTTGTCTCTGGTGTTAGTCTCCATTAGTCTCCTGCTTCCCTCTGAACTTTTTTATCTCTGTCTATTCATTCACATTTGGATGGCGATGAAAAACAGGCACAGGGCAAAAAAGGAATACAATCCTCAACTGAAGCTGGGTGACATTTTGATAGTCTAGAGTATAAAATTATAAAGACTACTGTGCAAATATTTTTATTTTCATATAAGTCAAACAGCCATCACTTGTCTTAGGTACTGTATAAGGGTTAGAATAATTGATTAGTGGACTTTGTTGAGGTTAACTGGTGGATGTCATGGCCCAGGGCTCCCCTAGAGCCTTCAGTGTTAAAATCTATAAAGCATTTTTTTTTAAGTTGAATCTCATGTCTGGTATAGAGTTGCTGTTTTTTGTTTTTGTTTTTATTTATTTTAATTGGGGGCTAATTACTTTACAATATTGTAGTGGTTTTTGCCATACATTGACATGAATCAGCCATGGGTGTACATGTGTCCCCCATCCTGAACCCCGCCTCCCATTTCTCTCCCCATCCCATCCTTCAGGGTCATCCCAGTGCACCAGCCCTGAGCGCCCTGTCTCATGCATCGAAGCTGGACTGGCGATCTATTCCACATATGATAATGTACATGTTTCAATGCTATTCTCTCAAATCATCCCACCCTCGCCTTCTCCCACAGAGTCCAAAAGTCTGTTCTTTATCTCTGTGTCTCTTTTGCTGTTAGAGTTGCTGTTCTAAGCAGAAACAGGCCAATGACTTGGAGAAAAAACTCAGACATTCTTACCTGACTTTCCGTAGACCTAATATGGGCGCTGGGGTTATAAGGCTACAGTCTGCCTTGAGTAACTTAAAGACTTTAGAGTAAGATGTTGGCTGTAGGTCATCGGAACAAGGAGAGAACTCCAAAGGCATCTGGCAATAACAGTGGAGAGAGTATCAAGGAAAACAATATAGAAACAAATTGCAAAGCAAGACAGATAGCAGGGTCCTGGGATCCAGGTATTACCAGAAACTTCTCTGTCAGTCTTGGCTGGACCCAGGAAGGCATGTGGTTTAGAAGGGGGATGTGGTCATAGCTAAGCATGGAATCAGCAACCCCTTTACTTGGAACATCTTTCCAGGTCTGATCCATTCCCTTAGAATTAAGTCGAAAATTGCTGTTCAACGGGGAAGCACATCCCTCTACTGCTGTATTATTTTAAATCTAGGATAATGTATTTGCCTATTGCTAGAAGATGCCCCCCTCACCGTCCCTTTTAAACCAGAATGGCACCAACAGTGGCTTCAGGGATCAAGAAACTTCCCTTTGAGCCTACTCTAGTGAAGTCTCATCTGGTTATATGAAACAGAAATCAGCATGAGCTGGCTGGAAGAAATGGGGCATTATTGCAAGCATCCAAACAGATTCTCTTTAATACTTCAGTACTCTAATACTTCAATACTTTGGCCGCCTAATGCAAAGAGCTGACTCATTGGGAAAGACCTTGATGCTGGGAAAGATTGAAGGCAAAAGGAGAAGGGGGTGACAGAGGATGAGATGATTAGATAGCATCACCAACTCAATTTGAGCAAACCCCAACAGATAGTGAAGGACAGGGAAGCCTGGTGTGTACAGTCCATGGGGTCGCAAAGTGTCAGACACAACTGAGTGACTCAACAAATAGGTTCTCTTGGAATGACATGAGACTCCCATGAACAGGAACCTTTCCAGCCTCAGAGGAGCTAGAAATGAGATGGTTTGGGCTCTTGAGACAGCTACTTCTGGATTTCTCTCTCAGTTCATCCTGTGAGTCCAAACGCCTAGGTCCTTGTTACTTCAAGTGCAGGCCGGGGACCAACAGTATGGACATCACCTGTGATCTTGACAGAAATGCACCTCTCTCCATATGAACATGCATTTTAACAAGACCCCCAGGTGATTCTTTTGCCCATTAGAGTTTGAGGAACACTTCAGTAGGTCCCTGGCTACTCACAGAGTAGTTTCCTTCCACTGAATGCTCACACTGATGTCGTCATCCCGGATGAGGGGGTGGGCAGGGCCATGTGGCAGGTGTGAACACCACTGGGGCTGTGGGAGAGAGAGGCCAGGCCAGGTGCATCGTATCCAGTGCCCAAGACTCGGGCTTTCCTTTATCTTGTATCATCTCTGTCAGAGCCATGGTGGTTCCCAATTGCTAAAACAAACTTGATAGAGTAATCTTGTGATTTATTTAAAAAGAAGTAAAACTGGTTGTAGTGCCATTACTACTTTAAAATGTTATTGTTTTATTTATCTTACGTTCATTAGCCCAAAGATAATTGAACCTGAAAACACTATGGAATTAGTTGCATGAATGTGACTTTCATTAGCCCAAAGATAATTGAACCTGAGAACACTATGGAATGAGTTGTATGAATGTGAGTTTTGAATTCTGACGTAAATGAGCTCTCTGGTAATTTCACAATAGCTACCTTTTGCTTCGAGTTAGTGGAAACCAATCAGTACTGGTGTTTACAAAGCTCATGGTGCCCAGCTCTCTGGAGTTCAGGGTACATAGCTTGGCTCCCATCATACCCATTAGCCTGTTAAATTGATTTTTTTTTTTAATGGTTGTATGGACATTTGCCCTGTGGCCAACCGTATGCTTGAGCACTTGAGTCCTGTTTGAGTATGACTCTATGAGTAAGGAGTGAGACCATTCAAGGACTGGTGAATGTGGATCTGTCATTCCCAGGGACACTTAGGATTCTTTTACAATTTGGTACATAGAAGGCATCTTTTAAAAATGGAGATCTTTTCTACTTCCATTATTTTATTTTAAAGGATTATTTTGTTTTACATCTTAAAGTTTTATTTTAATTTTTTAATGCAAATTTTAAGAGCCTTTTAAGATTTGCAGGAAAATCGAGGGGAAGGTACAAAGATTTCTGTAGGCCCCCTGCCCATGTATACTATTATTATTATTATTGGCCATGCCATGCAGCATGTGAGATCTTAGTTCCCTGACCAGGGACCAAATCCACACTCCTTGTATTGGAAGCATGGAGTTTTAACCACTGGATTGTCAGGGAAGTCTCCACTGCTATTATTTTTTGAGTGCTTTATTCCCTCAGCCTAACCCTTGCTGACCAGTTGTTTAAGATATGATTAGCAGTTTGCTCCTTGCTTGGCTGTCCCAATTTTTGATATTCCAAGTTGCTAATTTATCCCTCTTTTAGTAACTGTTCCAGTAAGAATGGTGGATTTCCATAATGCCTTTTAAATAGAATATGTCTTTTTAAGGCCCATTGTACATTTCTTTCTGAACTTCTTGAAGACACATAAATCTGTATCTTCACTGAGACAATTCAGCTGATGGGACAGAGTCAAGAAGGAAAGGAAGAACCAGGGGTGGTGGCAGGTAGCAACTTTAGGTCACTCTTCTGATTACAAAGTGAGCTTCTAGTGCTAAGAAAACTCCCAGTTCTCTGAAAATATACTAAACTATTAATAAAAGTCATTTTTTCTTAAAAAAGAACCCCCCAGTTCTGAGTATGGAGTTGACAGTGTGTCTGCACATTCCTTTCTTTGGAAGGAATGATGCTAAAGCTGAAACTCCAGTACTTTGCCCACCTCATGTGAAGAGTTGACTCATTGGAAAAGACTCTGATGCTGGGAGGGATTGGGGGCAGGAGGAGAAGGGGACGACAGAGGATGAGATGGCTGGATGGCATCACTGACTTGATAGACGTGAGTCTCAGTGAACTCCGGGAGTTGGTGATGGACAGGGAGGCCTGGCGTGCTGCGATTCATGGGGTCACCAAGAGTCGCACACGCTGAGCGACTGAACTGGACTGAGCGACTGAACTGAACTGAACTGCACAAGGTGGAATTTTATTTTGGGAATGTTGCTGGAAACCCTTTAAATTAGGTGGTCTTCAGTCTCTTGTAGTCTGAAATTTTATGAACTCTCACATTCATAAACATTGTTTATCCATCTGAAATGAAGAGGAAAAGGGCTCCCTGCCTTAAATTTGTATTCTAATGTATATTTTTAAAAGTTTGAGTTTCTGTTGCACTTTCAATCTTGTTTTAAATCATGAAAATCTATCACTCAGACAAAAGAGTATATCATATTTATGTACCATTAAAGATTAGTAGCCCCCGAAATGATTAAATAACCACCCCTACTCCTCAACTGAGGAACAGACTATCACCAGCTTCTTTGGAGCTGTCTCTGCTAATGTGTGTTTCTAGGCCGCTTTACTGTGTCAGACCTGTGCACTGCAGTGTCTCATTTGTGAGCAGTAATGTCTTTTGGTACCAGGTGACAGGGGTTCAGCCATTTTTACTTCATGCCCAGACTTTTCAGGTTTGCAGACTTTTCCTGATTTTGGACTTAAGAACAGTTAAATTTTACCACTTAGAAACTGATCTTTAACAAGCTAAAGTATCCTGCTGAAAAATAATAGCGTTGTTGTGATTTTAATTTTCCTGCTCACGTGACCATTACAGCAGTGGGGGCTTCCCTGATCACAGGATGAGTGTCTTTCAGCTTGAGATTCTGCTGCAAAGAAAGCGAGGAGCTGGGGTGCTGAAAATGCACCCAGGCTTTGGAGTCAGTGGAAGACTGGGAGAGGCTATCTAATGGACACTCTCTTTAACTCATCAACATTAAATCCAGATGACGGGCGTTGCTTCATAGATGCGTGCTAGGGGCATTGAAATCTACACTTTTATTTGTGATGTGGTTTTTCTGTTGCCATCTGTAATTCCAAGGAGGCACGATTGGATGCATGCATTTAAAAAATATGTGCTTTGGTGAAAAGCAGAGTTTTGAAAAAAGGAGAGTGAAGGACACTGTATAGTCATTACATTGCATCACTTAAAAGAAGAAGGGAAATCTATTAGTGATATAAATGCCTCATAGCACAATTCTCAGGAGGCCCCATGGAATGCCCAACCTGCTGCAGGTTTGGGCCCCTGGCCAAAGGCGCTGGTTCTTTTTTAGAAATGACCAGAGCTGACACTGAGTGCTTGCTATGTGACAGGCATCGTGTTCAGCACTGTGTTTACATGTATCATTTCACAACAACTCTGTTGAGTAGGTGCCATTATAAATGAGGAAACTGAGGACCAGGGAGGCTGTGGCCCCTGTCAGGGCTGCATTACTTTAATCCGTGTCTGCTGGAGTCTTGAAGAGAGAGTGTTGCACGGAGATTCCAAGGATCAGTTCTGGGCAGACATTCAATGGCATTCAGTCACTTACTATAAATAGCTCTGTGACCTTGGGCAAGTTCACTTAACTGCTGTGTGCCTCAGTTTCCTCTACTGTAAATCAAGGATGATAACCTTTCCTTCCTCCTAGGGTGGTGCATAAGTTTAAGAAATAAAGACGGCAAAGCTCTTGGTCCAGTGTCTGGCATAAAGTTCATGCTTAGGGAAGAACAGCTAATTTGCAGAATGTAGGGAGTTCATGCTGAGCATTTCTGGAAGCCTGAGATTGCTCAGATATTTTAATATTTTAGAAAAGTATTCACTTTTTATTATAAGTAATAATGTTTATAATAGAGTAGTTAGAAACTATGTAGAAATAAAACAGGGAAAAAAACCTTATACCACTATCCAAACAAAATTTCAGTTAATATTATGCTGTTTTCTTCTGTGCTATTTTTAATATCATTGTGATCATAATCATATTCTATAAAGAGTTTTTTACCCTTTTATGCTTATGATAGCATAATGCTGATATGACTATTATCACTGTAATATCTTTAAAAATACAATTTTAATGGGTATATAATTTCTATACTGCTCCATTGCTTGGTATATGACTACTATAATTAATTTTTTCATAAAAATCTTTGTGAATAATCGGTATTTTCCTAAAATAACTATACGTGAATAAAAATGGTTAAAAATAGATTGGGTCATTAAGCACACACACACACATATATATATAACTTTAAAAATCTATTTTTCACAATAATCACTTTCCACTATGACTCTACATGTAGACTTTTAAGAAATTCATGTCTTTAAAACATCCTTATTAAATAGTTAAAAAGAGGTTATCCTCGTTCTTCTGACTCTCTGGTAGAGAAAGACTAGAGCTTAACTAAGAATAAAACAATAATGAACTCATTTTGGTATTCATTAGGTGTCCATTTTTACATTAGGACTGTTCTGAGTGCTAGGAGGGGGAGGAAATGGTAAACCTAAGTTCTGGTGTGTGGTGTTTGTGTGTTCACACATGCTTTTGCAACACTGCTTCCATGCCTCGGGCAGGCTCACATGTAGTTTCCAGTAGTGAGAGCTCAAGATCAGAGAGCACCTTGCAACCCTGGTTGCCCGTCACCGATTCATATGACATTTCTGTTTACAAGCTGTTTGCAGAATGTTGCTTGGTGCTGCTTAATCTGTGGCCTGTGCCCGCTTCTGACATGTCCCTTTGTGGGAGGCAGAGCTGAACCCTGGCAGGGAGCATGCACCCTGCACCAGCATGAGGCTGCTTCTCTGAGGCAGAACAGTAACCTTGGGAAGATGAAGGGCAAGGGTCCTGATTGGTCTCCGTGTTCTAGAAATCACCACTAGACCATCAGCATTCATTCAGTGCATTTCTTGGGGGTCTTCTGTGAAACGCCTTTTCATAATGTCTATTTGAAAGGCTTAGTTTTCTAAGTCCACAGAGATCAGTGACTCAGAAAGTTCTTAATTCAGCAAGCTGCATGGTACCAGGAACCATGTTTTTGATTCCTCCCCGTTCCCCTGCCCCAACCTTGTAGTCCTTTAGTTTGGTGCCTGAAGAGAATCTATGATTGGGTTTCTTCTTCACTGTGGAAACCCTGCAGAAATAAGGGTGGTCAGCACATCTTCACATATGTGCCAACGCTGTCTTTGGTGCTACCCAAGGAGCGAGAGCACCCGAGTCTACTTTAGGAGGAAGTTCCTCCCTGGGCTGTATATTTCTTCTTTCCTAGTGGGGTGTGGGGGCCAGAGGGTAACCTGGCCATTGGAGATGCCACAGGGTCTGAGGGAGTGACTCTTACCCAAGCTGAGTAACCACTGGAGTCGTAAGAACAAAAGACTTTGACAGAACAAGATATAAAGGAGAAGCAGGAGTTTATTGATATCTTGGTTCTTTACCGTGCTCAGTCATGTCCAACTCTGCAACTCCATGGACTGTAACCCGCCAGACGACTGTCCATGGAATTTTCCAGGCAAGAATACTGGAGTGAGTTGCCATTTCCTTTTCCAGGGGATCTTCACAACCCAGGGATCAAACCTGTGTCTTGTGCAGCTCCTGCATTGGCAGGCAGCTTCTTTACCACTGTGCCACCTGGGAAGCCCACGGTATCAAGGTTATCAGGTTGGAAAGTGGTGTCAGTGATGCAAATAGGGAATCAACCTAAGATCAAGGAATGGAGCAGAGCCTGGGTTACGTCATCTTGGTAGATAATTCTGATGGGCAGGCGGAGAGAGCTCAGAGAGCTCCATGTCAGAGGGAAGCTCTTCATGGGGATGTGCATTCGTGGGAAGTAGAAATTATTTCCATTTAGGAAGAAGGCTGGTTCATTCTTTGAGAAGAGAGTAGAGTACTGAGCAATATCTGTAGTAGGAGATGGCAAGAAGTGTATCGGAAGAAAGAGGGGTCACGAAGTTAGGAGAAGTGGCATGGCATCCTGCAAGCCAGGCAAGGAGAAGGACTCTCTATTCATAGCATCAAAATGACAGATGTGAAGAGAGCAAACAATTTGATGAAGACTTGAATCTGAGTCCTTGACTTTGCCATTTACTGTGTGGCCTTAGTCAAGTTACTAAAGCTTTCTGGACTTGAATTTCTCACCAGCTAATTGGGGATGACTCTCTATACCTGACCAAGTTATAGCATGGATCAGGAGAGATAATGTATCAGAAAGAACTTAGTTTACTGAAGTATCACATATGAAACTTAGAAAATCTGCAGTGAGTCTCACTGTTTAAATCCAGATCCTTGTCTGTTATGATAGCTATTAATTTTTGTTTGTTGTTGCTGTTGAGTTGCTCAGTTATGTACAGCTCTTTGAAACCCCATGGACTGCAGCACGCCAGGCTCCCCTGTTCTTCACCATTTCCTAGAGTTTGCTCAAACTCATGTCCATTGAGTTGGTGATGCCATCCAAGCATCTCATCCTGTCACCCCCTTTTCCTCTTGCCTTCAATCTTATCCAGCATCAGGGTCTTTTCCAATGAGTTGGCTCTTCGCATCAGATAGCCAAAGTATTGGAGCTTCAGCTTCAGTGTCAGTCTTTCCAGTGAGTATTCAGGACTGATTTCCTTTCAGATTGACTGGTTTGATTTCCTTTCAGTCCAAGGGAGTCTCAAGAGTCTTCTCCAACACCACAGCTCGAAAGCATCAATTCTTCGGCACTCAGCCTTTTTCATTGTCCAGCTCTCACATCCACACATGACAACTGGGAAAACCATAGCTTTGACTATACAGACCTTTATATGCAAAGTAATGTCGCTGCTTTATAATACACTGTCTAGGTTTGTCATTGCTTTTCTTCCAAGGAGCAAACGTCTTTTAATTTTATGGCTGCAGTCACCATCCACAGTGATTTTGGAGCCCAAGAAAATTAATTCTCACTGTTTCCATTGTTTTCCCATCTATTTGCCATGAAGTGGCACCAGATGCCATGATCTTAGTTTTTTGAATGTTCAGTTTTAAGTCAGGTTTTTCACTCTCCTCTTTCAGCTTCATCAAGAGGCTCTTTAATTCCTCTTTGCTTTCTGCCATAAGGGTGGTGTCATCTGCATATCTGAGGTTATTGATAATAATTTTTGTTACACCCTTCCTAATTTTAAAGATTTGCATTGCACATGTCTTTATCATGTGTTATGTGTTCTCAGATATGTATTGAAAAGAACCGGGACATAAATAGTGGAAAATAGCTTTCCTCTGTATCCCACTAGCAAATATTGGAAAACACTAAACTAAGCCCAATTAGAGCAGAGAGTATATCTCTTTTATTCAGCACTGGACTTGCTGTGCCTGGCATATCATGGGTGTCGAGTGAATACTTGTTGAATGAAAGAACAAATGAATGTCTTGCCAAATTCTTTGAGCTGAATTTTGCTAGCTGGAGGAAGGGAGACCCAACTTTGTCTTTTTAGTGGGAGATGAAGGCTGTGATTTTATTAGGTTAAAACGTGGAAAGAATTGCTAGTCACAGAGTCATTGATTTAAAGGTAGAAAAGACAGCAGGAGAAGCAAGGTCTATTATTACTACTTTTTTAAAGGTGAGGTGCCTGTACCCAAGGATATGGCTGGATAGTCAGGAACAGAAGAGAGGCTAATGAAGGTAAAATTTTCATTTTATTCTTGGTACCTGTGGGAAGCAAAATAATGGCCTCCCAAAGATGTCTACAACCTAATCCCAGGAACTTGTGAAAGTGTTATATTATATGGCAAACATGCAGAGGGATTTGAGGTTCTTAATTTACCCTAAAATTATTTTGGATTATCCAAATGGGCTTCCTGTAATCACAAGGGCCCTTAAGTGAAAGTGAGAGGCAGAAGAGTTAAGGCCAGAGAAATGTGAGGGGAGAAAGACTTGATCAGCCATTGGTGATTTTGAGGATGGAAGGGGCCATGAACCAAGGAGTGTGGGCAGCCTCTGAAAGTCGGAAAATGCAAGGACACAGATTCTCCCCCAGAGCCTCCACAAGAAACACAGCCCTGTTGACACCTTGATTTTAGCCCAGTGAGACCTGTTTTGGACTTCTGACCTCCAGCACTATAAGATAATAAATATATGGTTTTCTTAAGCCACTGGGTTCATGGTGATTTGTTATGGCAGCTGACAGGAAACTAACACAGTTCCAGGATGGTCACCAAAGGCAGGCTCTGTCTGCTTTTGTTGGTTTGCCTCTAGAGAATAATTTACTTTTTGGCATCCAAATGGTTTTATGAAAGGCTAATTTATGCATCTGGAGAGGAAAGTGCATTTAATAGGACACAGGTTTGAAAGAAATAGCTATTAATTGACTAGAGTTAATCATCACGGTTTCCTCTTGGCCACATTGGCACTTCTTTTTTCTGCCACATAATTATTCTGAGTGGACCTTTCTCGCTATCAAAGAAAGTGAGGTTTTGTTAAGTCCTTCCTGAGTTAGACTGACAGCAAAAGTTAGACTCATTCAGAATATCTTGTTGGATTGTTTAAATTTGCTTGTGGGATCCTGCATTGTTTAGTCTTTGAAATAAAAGTAAAATCACCATCTCTGTGTGATTTTTTTTTTTCCCTCAGTAAGGAATTTGTTTACTTTCTGAAAAAGGGAGCCTATTGTGGCCTCTGAAAACTTCTCTTGTTGGCACTGCTGATTTTAAGTTGCAGTATCTCAGGTGATTCAACTATGGATGCTGTATTTCTGACTCTCAGCTAGTTAGTGAATTCCTGTTGTTTTTCCACCCTTCTACAACCTGATGTTTATTTTCACTGTAAATATGAAACATCCCTTTCTAGGTCCAGAATACTTTCATTCAGTTCTGAATATTTAATAAAAGTTTCAAAAGGAAGCAGGAGTTTTTGGAGCATTTTCGCTTCCAAACAAGCTCGGGCTTATTTCTTCAAATGAGAATGAAACTGAAATGTGGCCGAATCAGCATCTTCATTTGAAATGATGAGAATGTATTTCTACAAAAATATAAACTGAACTTTAAAATGTAAAGAAGGAACAAAGTCATCTATAGAAAAGCAAGTCCAGGCCTCAGAGCTCACAGAGTACCCATTATAATCATCCCAGAAAAGCGTTTTCTTTACCAGAGAACTTACCGGCTAGCTCAGCCTGGCACTGCAACAGGCTGACGCTAGCTCTTACTATTCTCTCCACTGGGTGTCTGAAACGTATTTATTTATTTTTTTAGCACATTTTTCTGACCTTTGGTTCTCTGCCTCTACAGCTGGATATTGCTTACAGCTAAATATTTTCTGTGGTAAAGTTAATTTCTGAAGCTTTCAAATTTTTTTTTTTTTGAGCCAAGTTGCATGTAATACTCAGTCTCTGTTGACAAAATGTTACTACTATAAAAGTCCATTCTGATTTTTTTTTTAAGTCAGACAGTTCAATTCTCCTGTGAAATAGCTGATAATCAATGATATAATTGTTTGGCTCTGACACAATCTCCTGAAAGCTTAGCTCTAGAGCATTTTTTAGGGATAAGTGTGGAAAAAATAAACTATGAAAAGGACTTTTAGGCAGATGGAAAAAGAGGAAGCTTTGATTCTCTCTTTCTCTCTCTGAATGCAGATATGCCCAAATCTTGAGAAATAAATTAAGAAACTGATACAGCCCATGATAGGCTTAAATTTTTTCAGAGGTTTCACCTAATAATAATGATTAAAATCCAGCACGATGATAACTAAAATTTATAGCACATTTAATTTGTATATAATATCATATTAATTGTGATTACTCAAGGTTCTATGTAATAATGGCATGGAAATATAGTAATAGTTTAGGCAAAATGAAGCCTTTACCTTTTGGCTGGAGATATGGATCTTAAAGGAAAAAAATCTAAAGAATTCAAAGAAGTCATGAGGAAAAATTAATAATGTCACTTCCCCTTTTATTCATAAAGCCTCATTTATTAATAGCAATAGCATCAATAATAATGGGCATATTCCTTCTCTGCCCTACAAATGGCCTTCTTAGTTTTCACAGAGCCCTCCATCCTGCTCAGTGAGTGTGCAATGCTCAAAATACTGGTCGCCTTCCAGGGTAGGCAGAAATACCCTGGGTAGCTCCAGATCCCACTTGATCAACCTTCATGTAGAAATCAGCATCCAGAAGGCATTGGAACAAACTCTTCCTTGTGTTAGGCTTTTCCTCTCTGGTTTTGGCCCCTGGCTTCCTATCAGGTATCCTATCCGATCAAGAAAACCTGACATACTAGATTCCAGCAACATACCCAGTTTGATGGGAAATAAACCAGCGAGAGCTGTTGTTATTGCTAATAATTATAGTGTCAACAGATCTCCTCAGTTTGGCCGGAAACCCCTAGATGGGCTTTCCGCTGATCAACCCCAGATGTGCAGACCCCTTGCTGAGGTCAGCCGGGTAGGTTGTTGTGGGTTCCTTGCACCACTGGAACAGGGCTTCTGTTGGTTTCCAAATTGCACCTCTGCATAGCACAGAATTTGAATTATTACTTAAAAAGTTGGTTACTTATGTTTGGAAAATAACAACTGTAAATTTACATGAAAAAAAAATTTTATTCAAAGAAAAGCCTTTCCACTAGGTTGCATTTAGCTGGCCAGTTTCTTCTAATTTTCCATTTCTTTTAGCTTGTTGCTTACTGTCCATATTTTCGTGATAGGCTAGCATCATTTTTGTATTCACTTGCATATGACAGACTAATCTGCATGTATCCCAGTCTTCTTTGAGTCATTAGAAGCTCTTTCCTGCTCCATGGAATTTGGGCTATTAATTTTACCTCTTATTTAAAAATCTTATCTTTCTTTGAATGTAAATGTCTTCATTTCCCCTAAAGTCTATTCAGGCAGCTCTAATTGCTATTTCTTCAGTCTAGGGTCATCTTCATTAGATTAATTACTGTGGAAGCTTGTTTCCTAAATGTGCTAATAGCATGAAAATGACTTATTTTCATGTACTGTGTCACGCTGTGGTAAGATACAGACAAAACGAAAAATTTGTAGAAGATTGAAAAATATCAGGTTTCTTGAATGGCCCATTTGAGGAAGCTGCATCCACTCAGCTACCTGGTGTCAGGACTTGAATGTGAGGGGCTAAAACCAGTGTGGAGGTTGGGGTGGGCACTGCCTGAGACTGTCGGCAGTGGAAAGAGCCACAGTCCTCCTAAAGAGGAAAAGCCAAGGAAAGCAAATATACCCACCACTTGTAGTTATAACAACAAAAGCAGGATTCACACAGGGGCAGAAGGCTTGACTCGGCAGCTCCGTGGAGATTAGAGGGAGATGGGAGCAGGTTGGGGTGAAATGAAGCAGGTAGCAGACATAGCTATGACCAGGATCAAAACTGGGGTTCCCAGTTTGCCTCTGTTGGTTGTAGGTTGTGGTATGTGCCTACTTGGCTGGTGTAATGTCTGTGGCTGGTTCCGAACAGTCATGATGCAATAAAGAAGTCTTTACAATGTGCCCAAGTGTTCCTACATATTGTTGAGAATGTCACCCTGTCTGAGATGTGTGGGCCATTATAGTACAATGACTATTGCTGGGTTCTAGCTGGGGCTCTAGCCTTCCAGCATCAACTTTGCAGTTTCCACGTCCACATGATGGTGGACCAGGGGGCGACTGATTTGTTTGCACTTGATCTCTCTTCCACACCTTGTTCCTTAAGTTTCATATAGTATCTCCCTCACTTTACCAGTTGTACATCAGAAAAGACGATTTGTATCTTTAAAGCAGAGGTTTTCAAAGTGTGGTCTAGGGAACCCCAACGTGCCTAAAACCTTTTCAGAGAATCTGCAAAGTCAGGCACATTTTCACAATAATACTATGACATTATTTGCCTTATTTGCTCCTCTTATCTCATGACTATTTAGAGTACAAGTTCATCAACAGAGATTCAGATTCCATGTTGCAAGTAACCCTTCAAGACATGACCAGCTGTTAACGTTTTAGTGTTTGTCAAAGAAGAGTATCACAGTTATGCGAAAAGGCTATTAGAATATTCCTTCTTTTTCCAACTGTATTTCTGTGAAGCTAAATATTCTTCATATACTTTAACTGAACACATCCCAGCAGAACGAATGCAGAAGGAGATATGAAAATCGAGCTGACTTCAGTTAAGACAGACATCAAAGAGATTTGCAAAAATGTAAAGACTGGCTTTTCTCACTGAAGTTTTTTCTGTAAATCAGTCCCTTTTTCATTAAAATATTTATTTTAATGTGTAATGGGCTTATTTATTTTAAAATAAATTAATGAATAAATATTTTAAAAGTTTATTCATTTAAATTTGCCATATAGTTAAACTGGATAATCTACATAAACACAAGTTCTGTGTGGTTTTTCTATAATTTTTAAGATCCTAAAATGGATCCTAAGACTAAGAACTTTGAGAACCACAGCTCTAAAGTGTGCATTTTATGGATAATGCAAAAATTTGGTTGTTAAATGACATAAATAAATGTATACAATCATATCAGATATTGCTAACAGAAGTGACTTTTAAAAGGCTCTTGGTCTGGGTCTCTCTTGTCCTCTGTACCAATGATTAGCATTTTTCCCTCTTCATTCTTCCACTTACACACCAATTGAATCCACTTAGCTGTAAAATGTGATGTAAACCTTGTATAAATACGTGGGAAACATTTAGTTACTATTTATTATCTTTTCATAAAAATGTTTCTAGTTGCCAGCAATACTTTAATAAAAGCAAGCAGTTTCTGCCCTTTTTGCCTGAGGGACTCAGAGCTTTACAACAAAATTTCATTGATTTTCAGTTATTTACGCATTACAATAAAAGCCAGAAAACAGCCTCCTAAGAGGAAGACTGGAGAAGCCACTTTATTTGTCTCAAATTAAAAAGAGAGAGAGCTTGTGAAATGGGAAGTGGCTGTGTGATTGTCTCATTAAGTCCTGGAGTCAGAGGTGAGGCCGGGGTTGGGACCTGGTTCTCCTGGGTTCAGCTCAGACATGTCAGAATGTACGTTATTACTGTCATCTCTCTTTGGTTTTCTGCCCAGTGTGTGTTCAATAAATTAACTACCAATAAAGTAAGTTAGATGCCACCTCTAGTGCAGAAGGAGATGGACCAGAAGTCAACAGCCCTGACTGTTTCTCTTGGCTTCTCAGGAGGTCACCTTACAACCTCGAACGAGTCAACCCAACCTCCCTTGTGCTCTGGGTCGTCTGTCCAATAAGGATTTAACTGCGTGGAGAGGGTGGAGGTGGCTTTATAATGCAATTTTCTGGTACTCTGTCTCATTGAGTGCTTACAGCAATCCTCTTAAGTAACCTGGACAGGTATCAATACTTTTCACTTTAGAGTTGAGGAAAAACCTGAGATTATGTGACTAGGTGATGGCACTTAATTCTGTTCTTTTTCCTAACAATACAAAAACATGAACCAGTCTCTTGGCCCTTGAGAAATACCTGTTCAGAGCACGAGAGAGGTATTTGACTTCTCAAGTTGGAACTCTGAATTATTTCATATAGAAATATTATTACCTGTGGTTCTTAAGAATTTCAGGAACATCCTGGAGTATGTAGATTTATGAGTGGACTGAGGACCCTAATCACCTCATTGTTTCTTGAAAAAGGTGCTCCAAGTTCTAAACAACCTGTATATAAATGAGCTTTTAGAATATAAAGCATTCTGTAGCTAGGTACTATCTGTTCTCTATTTTAATATTTATCACTTTTATTTTGTGACTTATTTGAAATCACAATATGGTATTACTAATCAGAATATTTTATATGAAAGTGATAATTTTAAAAGTATACTATTTTAAAAAGCTTTATTATATTACATATAATATATATAATTATATAATATATAACACATAATAATTACAGGAGGCTCTCCTACCTCCATAGAAGGCAGCTTTAATTATATAATAGAAGTAAGTGGGGGAAAAAATTCTCATCAGAAATTTCCTGTGTAAAAATAAAATTTCATTGTACCCCATCCTCTTTCAAATAAAATTTACTTATATTTATAGATGGCTATGGGCTTCCCATGTGACTCAGTGGTAAAAATTCCACCTGCCCACGCAGGAGACACAGGAGATGCAGGTTCGATCTCTGGGCAGGCAAGATCCTCTGGAGGAAGAATTGGCAACCTCTAGTATTCTTGCCTGGATAATCCCATGGACAGAGGAGCCTGGCGGGCTACAGTCCAGAGGGTCACAAAGAGTCAGACATGGCTGAGCCACTGAGCATGCACACACGCCAAAGGTGACTATACAATTTATGGTATATCCCATGAGATTCTGTATAAACCACACATTATTTCTAGAGAAAAGAAGTGCCATTAAATAGCTGCCTCTTTTTAAATGTATCCAGTATAAAGAATGAGAATATAAACCTTCCCTTTTAGGGAAAGATTATAAATTACCTTGCTCTCTCCACTCATATACATTTTATATCTCTCTTAATTGTTCTCTTTAGAACTACTCAGAGTTGTGCCACACTTTTTTACAGTCTGGGGAAATAATTTTTCCATAACTCTATTGACTTATGTGGCAAGGTCTAGTTTTTGTTTTTGAGTCTTAGAACTTAAGTCTTTCATGAAGAGGTACATGTCCTAGAAAGATCGCGTGCTAATATATTGCTCTTCTTGTCCCATTAGAAGACTGTCCACCCAGTTAGAGCTTTGTGTCATTGTGTGAAGCTGCATATGTCTTGGTGATTGTGTCAATATTCCTTAAAGTGTAAGATCTGAGTGTGGGAATGTTCTGGTTGAGGTCTCAAGACTTGTTGGTTGAGGCAAGGTGGTATCTCAAGTCGTCCAGAACAAATTGCTCCATCTTAGATAACCAGATATAGTCAGCATAATCTCTCTCATTGGCTTATTCCAGAATTAAGTAATAGGAAAATTTGACTATTATGAATTCCTTTGGTTCAACTAAAGTTTTACAGAATTAAACTTACTATTGTTAATTTATTCTTGCTAAATTGATATAATTATTTTGTTTGACAGATTCAAAACCTTTTAATGCCTGGCTTGTCACAAACCTTGTTTATTTTTCCTGAAGTAGCAATGCACACTTCAAGAATTCTGAGTTTTCAAAAAAAAGTGAAATTTTATTTTATAAGGTAGCAATAAAGAAATAATGCTCTTTAACTGAGAAAGGAGAATTTTAAATGTGAGTCAGTGAAAGCTGAAGCCAAAACTGGAATTTGTTTCCAGTCAATTTACCCTTGAGTAAAATTTGTCTTTGATTTACTTATGTGTCAAACAAGTTATTCAAAACCCTGGTAACAAAATACATATTTACAAACCAAAGGATTTTTAAAGCTACTGAAATGATATAGTTAATAAAGTGGAAGTGTGTAAATATGGTACCATTCTTTGCAATTCTCTGAGGATAAAGGAGGGAAGATGAAAAGGTCATTCATTTCCTTGAGATAATATATTCCATTGGCTATTTCTTTCCATGGATATTTCTTTCTTAACTGTACATGAAAAGATTGTGGTTCCCCAAACACAATCAGCTCTTTCAACCAAAGAGGAATACAACTGCATTAAAATATATAAATAATCATTAAGTTATAAGAACATGCAAGTAGGAATTACTATATCAGTAATTTTATTGAAAGCAATAAAGCATTTCTTCAAAGACATGAGCTCAGGCTTGGTTTGTTAAAATTATTTGAGGAAGAACCTCACAATTCAGAGACAAGTGATGTAGGAAGATAATTTAGGTGTAGCCCGTTCCCTGGTGGCTTCACATTTTGTTCTTTTTTGAAGTTGAGAGAATGAGCAAAACGTCTGGTATCCCATACTGCACGTCATCATCCTGATGAGCCATTAGATTTCCCGACTAGTGTTAAGACGTCTTCCTACTTCTTTTCCCTTCAGAGCTGTAACTACTACTACTTGCACAGTATCTGTAGAATTAATGTTGTTGTTAAATATTTAGTCTCTAAGTCGTGCCCGACTCTGTGACCCCATGGACTGTAGCCCGCTAGACTCCTCTGTCCACAGGATTCCCAGGTGAGAATGCTGGAGTGGATTGCCATTTTCTTCTCCAGTAGAATTAACAGTCAGGCACGAATAATGATAACTTTAAACTGGACCTGGATCACCATTCAATACGTGTACCCCAAACGATTCTTTTCTCTGTAACTCACAACTATGCGTCACTTAGAAATGTCTTGGAAGTTGGGTTCCTGATTTTAAGCACTATGTAAACTATGTTTTCACAAATTTATTGATGACTACATTGTGTGGGAAAGACTCCAAGCCTTCTTGACATCAAGATAGATGATACCTTTTAGGCCTGGCCCTGAGTTACTAACGGAGATTGGTATACAAGGATTTGTTCTTTCAAGAGTCATTCCATTCGTTATCCTGCTTTTTTTCAAGGGTTTGCAATCGATTATGCTTCCAAAATATTAGTCTTTTGTTGACAAGCATCAGAAGAATAAACAATTTGACGCTTTCAATTTGGATGAAGTGGCTTTTGGTGCAACTCAGAATAAACTTGGCCCAAAGCTGTATGGTATCAATGATGTACTTTATTTCCAATGATGTCCTAGAGCCAGCTCACATCAGCTTCCATGAGATGACTGAGAATATCTCTTCCCAACTGGGTGACATCACCTAGGGAGTCTGAAATCAACCATGTTGGTAGTCTTTGTACCAAGGAAATTACTACATGCTCTATATTTTCACTTTCCGCCCACAGAGAATCAGTTGTTAAAACATCTACTAACATAATACTGCTTCAAGAGATAGTAAAATATCTACCAAGAGTCAGTCACAATGGAAATATCAAATAAGGCCTTTGACATTGAGGAATCGTAGAGTTAGCCAAACCATCTCCACCTAAGCATTTATCAAATTTATCTCCCTTCAAACTTGAAAATGATCAAGAGACTTTAAGCCTATGTTAGGATAGATAAATATGTCTTCAAATATATTTTTAAATGTTAAATTGATTTAATAGATTCTTCTGGGGGCAGGTCTTTGTCCAGTTTGGAGAGAACCAGGTAGTTACTAAGGTATATTTTCTCAGGGCTGCTAATCTTGCCTGGTACTCACAGAAGCTGGCCAGTCACTAAGATGCTTTCATTTCCTTTTTACCCCCTTTGTTTGTTTTATTTTTAACCTAACACTTTCCTTTGGAAATGACTTACAGATGTCTTGGGCAGAAAAGAAAAATGTTTTGTTTTATTTCACTATTTATTGGCTCTCTATAAAGCAATGTACTTTTTCCTGAGGCTAACTATATAATAGGGTTAGCATTCTATTAAAAAAGTCATGTCTTTTTTAAATGCTGAAAAAATATAGTTTTCATATAGAAAGATAATATATTTTGAGAATAGGTTTGTAGAATCATTTCCAATGTGACTGAATACAACTGCCTTCAAATCTGTTAACCGTGATTTAAAATACCATGAATTATAAATGGAAAAATTGCTAAGAATGATAATCCACTTATTGATATAATTAACGGGTAATTGTTTCAAGTCAAAATATTAATTAGCCAAGATCAGTTTCTGGTATTCAGATATAGTTGTTACCAAGATGTTGAAAATGATAACAGCTTTCTTCCCATTGTACTCTACTTTATATTTAAAATTCTTTAATTACTTGAAGGCAGGAGGGATAATCTTGAGCTCCTGCTTTTGCATTTACATTTTTCTTTTCTGGCTATGTCTGTAAGACGCATCCCAGCACTTACTGCATTTGACATAACAGGTGTTCTTTCCCTATGTAACATATACTTGGAGAAATGATGTGAACAAATTTAATATAGAACTCGTTAGGAAATTGGGAAGGAGATCATACTTGTGGCTCTGTGCTCAGTCGCTCGGACGTGTCTGACTCTTTGTGACCCCATGGACTGTAGCCCTCCAGGCTCCTCTGTCCATGAGATTTTCCTGGCAAGAATACTGGAGTGGGTTGCCATTTCCTACTCCGGGGAATCTTTTCGGCCCAGGGATCTAACCCATGTCTCTTGCATCTCCTGAATTGGTAGACAGATTCTTTACCACTAGCGCCACCTGGACCCTTTTTGTTTTAGGAGAAGACAAAACAAAGGTAGGAAAGTTAATTACTTTTGAAAAAGTCCTGTTCTCCTTTGGACTTCGGAGATAGTTGTCTTTTTTCATTAATCTCAGAAGAACTATCATCTGGATGACCTTAAACTTAGCCACGCTAACCTCCGACAACGTCTCCTTTTTTCAGCCTCAGCCGTGATATGAGGTGATGCATACCAGGAGACTGGGGTGAGCACCTCTTGCTCCAGGCATCCAGCTAATACAGATGACTTGGGTGGGTACCATATATACTCCAGGCCAGTGTGGAGAGCCTCATCTCACGAGGTTTGCATTATTATAATGCTCACTTTTCAGATGTTGAAATGAAGGGTTTGGGAGTTGAACTCATCCTGGGAGTCATAGTTAGCAGCTATAAAACCCAAACTCATGTGCAAAGAGATCTCATATCAGTGCCCATCCCAAAGGGTTGTTCTGAGGATTAAAATAAATGAAAACTGCTGAGAATAGTGCCTGAAACAAGAATAGGCACTGGTTAAATCTTAGCTGCTATCAGCTTTCATCATCATCATCATCTTCATCAAAACTTTGTCAACCTGATCCCCAAACTGGAGCTAACAGTCCTGCCTAACGTGCCAGGCGAATAGAATAGTAGTGGCATTCTCTCCACTATGGTGGCTGTGGTCTACCCAGGGGAGACCCAGATGAGTCAGTGGATGATGTGGTACAGGTTTATATGCTGTTAGCCCTCCCTTCCCAGTTTAGGAACAGCTTTTCTCCCTATAAGGTGGAGTAATTTTGACTGTTTTTATGTCTGAGCCCTTTTATTAAAAAACAAAACAAAACTGGAATTAAACCAGGTTGGAAAGAAGTCTTAAGGAATATAAGGTAAAGCTTTGGAAATTTTATGAGCAACTTAGGGCTTCTCTGGTGGCTCAGTGGTGAAGAATCCACCTGCAATGCAAGAGACCCAGGTTCGATTCCTGGGTCAGAAAGATTCCCCTGGAGTAGGAAATGGCAACCCATTCCAGTATTCTTGCCTGGAGAATCGCATGAACAGAGGAGACTGGCGGGCTACAATCCACGGGGTTGCAAAGAGTTGGACACGACTGGGCAACTAAGCACACACATACACACACACACACACACAGAGACATAATTTAAAAATTGATCCTGGGGGGTGGAATCATTGTTCCATCTCTTTTTCCTTATGTACGACTGAAGTTTCATATCAGATTAAGTGACAGAAGGAGAAAGGAAGAGCTGAATCTGAGAGCTGTTTTGATGGCGTGACCTCTAGGGGAAGGTTTGGTGCATTTCAACTCCAAGATTTCCTGTTTGAATTTTTTAAATAGCAACTCTGGAATCCAGATGGCACAACCACGGAATAGCCTCCCCCTGCTAACACTCACCAACACAGAGAGTCCAAGAAGGGCAAGCAAGACCTTCAGGGTTAAAAGTGCTTGAAGACGGTTCAATTTGTGTTTATTTTCAGACCTCCTGTTTGAGGGACAGAAGCATCTCTAGATTCTGAATCAGATCCTTTCTTTCTAGTTTCCTCTACCCCAAAAAACCTGAGAACAAAAAACCAATCTATTCCCTAAAATGTGCAGAGCATCAATGCTTTCAAATACATTGTCTAAGAGAAAAAAGGGGAAGTCTTGTGATTTTGAAAGTGTCCAAGTACAATCAGACTCATTTTTTATATGCCAGTGAAGCAGAGGAGAACAATTTTTTGGAGGGAATTCTGCAGCAATTAATATTTTAAGAATTGTTTTTGTTCATTCATTTAGTTCTTCTGTGTTACTCATAATATATGAAATTTAGGAATAGAATAATGAGTATTTTCTTCATGCCGGTTTTCCTCTGGAGGAAGGGAAGCATTTCATTGATTTTTCATGTATAAACATGTGCGATCTGTGTACAGTCTTTGTGATTTTTGACTTAGAAAACTGATATTCCTTAATGGGAATAGCTTTATGATAGAGACACTAGGCTACAGCTTGTTAATGGGGGAAAAAGCCCCCTTTTTACATTAATATTCTGTTGTTTTTATTTAAATTAGAAATGAATCATTTAGGGTTTGTTACATCAATTCTGATGTTTTACTGAGAAGGTAATTGTTATAATGTCTCTCTTCCATTTTGCATTCTCATTATCTAGTCCTCAGAGAAAATTTTTCTCAAATAACCAGGCAACTAGTGGAGGCACTGTTCAGGGCCTATCAAGGGAGGCGGGATGTAGGATTATAATGGGCCTCTGATGTACACTTGTGATGTTATCGTCAAATGAGCTTATACATACAGTTGTACTTTGTGCAAAGGCTTTGGCTTGATAAATGTGAATACTTACAATGTGCCACAATTTGAGTGATTCTGCCTTGGCAAAAAGGAACCTCAAAAAGTGGAAGCAGCTCCGGCCTCTGCAGACAGGGCTTTGTTGATTTGCTCCTGAGTGTCAGCAGCTGAGATTCAGGCTGTGGGAAGGCTCCTGACCTCGGACCAACTTCTAGGCCAGTGGGTCTCAGCCTTGGCTGCCCCCAGGATCATTCCAGAGCTTTCGGGATTACCAATTCATGGTCTCAGTCCCCGAGACTCCAATTCCATTGGTCTGTCATGCAGCCTGGGTACTGAGATTTTTTGCTCCTCAAAGTGGGCTTCATAGATAAGCAGTACCTGCATCACCCGGGAGCTTGTTACAAATCAGAATCTCCAGCCCTACCCCAGCACTACTGACTCAGAGCCCGCTTTCCAGGTGTGGACCGCCAAGTCTGAGAAGCATGTTTTTCTGCCTCCCACCCCAGGCTGATGGGTCTGAATGTCACCTGAAAATGAAAGTGGTTTGGTTCAGTAGCTGAATCATGAATTGATCCAGAAATGTTAGAACCCATTGGAATAGTGTCTAGATTTTATTGTTTTGAAAACAGAAATATCACTGCTGCTGATCATCACCATAAAGGCAGAGTACAGTTAGAATCATGGGGAGTGACGTGACTCTACTGAGTCTGAGGACTCTGCCCAGTTAAGTGAAGATATGCCAAGATGTTGCCCTGGGGGAACCACACTCCTAGGTCTAGTCCTTGGTCTGATTTGTCAACATACCTGGAGGAGATCCATCTCTAGGGGCAGCAGACTCAAATCTCCAAACTCATGAGAATAAAGAGTGAAAACCAGCCATAGAGAATTTACAGTGACAAATATGGCTGCCACAGGGCAGTACTTTTCCTCTTTGCAAGCACATAAAAAGGCAGGTCACACCAGACAGTGGCTTGTGAACAGGGGATTGGGTGGAGGATTCCGTTCCAAGTTTGGTTGTTTCCTGTCTCCTCCACTAGACTGACAGCCATGTAAGGACAGACTTGTTCTTTCCCCTGCTCTCCCCTCGGCTCCCAGGAGAGCCCCAGCCTTGTATGGTTTCTGCCAATGCCTCCCCAGTGACTTTCCCTGTGCTCCCATACCATTGCTGGCCAACTTCTTTTCTTTTGAGGTCTTGATGGCCTGGTTGCCCTTTAGTCCCGTTAGGTGTCTTTGCTGGCCTATACACCTGTCCCAAATATCACTTCTATGTTTTGTCTCTCAGAAGCTATCTTACTTCTGTTTCTAGCTTCTCGGCAGGACCTTGAAGTAGTCCTTTGTACTTTACAAATTGTTTTTAATATCATAAAGCCCATTTCCATTTTTAAAGCTCCTGAGCAGGTGGGAGAGCATTTACATTCACAGCTAAGTCCGTATCAGTGAATTTTCAAGCGTGGGCAGGGACCCCACATCTGTGGATGTCACTGATAACTGTGGTGACAATTCTGTTAAGAAATAGCTTGATCATTCGTGAAAAGGGAGGAAATGTGTAAAAGATGATTCCAAATTATTAATCATTCATTGGACACTGGGAAAATGATGGCTGATTTCATGGGTGGAAATAGAGAACTCAAGATAGGGTCTATTTTGGTGGGGGAGAAGGATGAGCTTGTTTCAGACTTGCTGAATTTGAGTTAAGGGAGGCTATCAATGTAGAAATGCCATGAACACAGTTGGAGATGACATATGGGAGGTCCCCGTTATTACTGCCTTGCCTTCTTTAAATCTCTGGGCCTGGAATATTCTCATTCTTTCCACTCTTCCTGAAATGCTGGAAGGAAATGGACTATGGTTATCCAGGGCCCTTCTCCTGTAAGTTTACAACCAGGAAAAATAGGAGGAGGATATTTTTGTTTTCATAAGAATCTAGCTTGAAGAGACAAGTCTAATGGACCTGGTTTGATTTCATCCAGTCCTGTTTCATTTCTGTTATATTTTCTCCAATCACACAATAACTTACACATCATTGTGCAATGTGAGAAGGAAAAAGACATCAAACCTTACTGAATGACCCTGGACTTCTCTTCTAGAACCACTTGCATTGACTCATTACACACACCCTCACGGAGCCAGGGATCCCAGGCATTACTGATCTAAGGCCTTTTGGAGACCACCTGCTTGGACATCTATTTCCATGCTAGCAGGAAGTTTCAGAAACAACCAGTTTAACTGAGTGCAAATGATGTGCTCACTGAGATTTGGTAAAAAGCCTACAGTTGAGACCTAGAAAGTAAATGCTATTTTCCTTCTGAGTCACTTGTGACTTTTAATAGACTGAGAACTGACAGAACTGCCAAGAAAGCAAATAGTTTTATTCATATGACTGTACAATTATCCTCAATTACTAAGTTCAGTTGATGAGCATCACAATTACTTCATAATATCCAGGACAACCTGGGAAAAGAGATTTTGTTTGTGGAGGAATGTGACCAAAAATGACTAAAACTTGAAGGATACAGAAAGATAGGCGGCATTTTTTTCTTTCAAAGCATCAGAAAAATAATTACAACTTTTCAGAGTGCATTCCAAATGTAAGGATTTTGTTGACTAACAGAAGTCTTTGGAACACGTATCTAAAGTTGAGAGCAATCGTCAGTCAGTTTGTTCTCTAGGATGAGATGGGTTTGGGTCCCCATCCTTTGAACACGACAGTACTGCCACAAAAAGGCCAATCATTTCTTTCTTAACACACTGCATTTTTCAGTGGGTGGATTCTTTTGTTCCTCCTTCCCCAGCCATCTATCCCTCGAGGAGGGCAGGGGGGAAAGCTTTAGGCAACCTGAAGAAACTGCCAATGATAGTGTTTTGCTAATCCTATAAATATTTCTGTAAACTTGACTCCAGTGAGACATAATTTCGGCAATTGGAATAATGGGCTTTCCTGCTGTTGCAGCCATCCAGAGTGCAAGCGCTCTGACTTGCTGAACAATTACTCCCACGTTCTTCCTCCCGACACTGCCATTAGTCTTCTCTACTCTAGGTGTGAGGTTGTACGGGAAGTAACGTAAACACTGCCATTCTGTAATTAGCTGCCCCAGAGTTCAGCAATGAAAATAGCAAGAACACGTTTCTTTCCAGCACCTGGAAAAGCCGATGTGATTTGTTTGTGAACCCAGGTGGAGCTTGTTTATTGACAAACTGTTGCTCTTCTGATCACCAGGTGATGTTTACACAATGAGATGGTAAATCCCTTCACACCTCTTTAAAAAAAAATCCATTCCCATATTTGCATGTGTTCTTAGAAAAAGGACCCCATAGTTAAGTGGTTGCCAGTTTGAAATGTAAAGAACTCAAGAAGCACTTAAGGAATAGAGCTTTATAGTAAAATAATTTAAAACATAAATTCTCCGATTTCCCCTGTGCAGCTTTGTTTATTGGGCCAGTTTAGCTCATGACTAATAGTCTCCCTGGCCTTCCTTTCCCTATTTTCTTTACTGATTCATCTCTATATATTGTACTTTTAAATGATCCCACTCCAATTTGATATCTCTTTGACTTCTGCTTAAAAACTTCTAGTTGTTTCTGAAGTATGCTAAGCAAAGTCTGTTTCAAACAATACCAAGGTTTGGTATTGTCATACTGGATAGCAGCTCTACTGATAGGTGTGTGTATACGTGTATGTGTGTGTGTGTTGTGTGTGTGTGTGTGTGTGTGAGTTGCTTTGTCCTTTTAGACCCAAGTTCCGGGAAGTCAGGATAGTAGTAACTCTGCTTTAATTAACATCCTCTTTTAACACCTGATGCAGGGTCATTAACACATTAAATGTTAGAGTTTATCTCCTTTCCATCAGAATTTCAGTTTCCACAGGATACTATATTTCTTTCATGCTAATCTATGTTTTAATGGCCTCTAAATTGTCAATTGAGAGGATAATTAGTTCTAATTTAGCGTTAATGCCATGAACATAGAGTAAGAAGCTAATTGACATGGCAGGCTACCAACTAGAATTTTATGAACTAAAACTTTTTATCTCTTGCACAACAGTGAGTGAACTCATTATGCAAGTGCCATTTAGGAAGAAAAACTACTTTGCCTGCGGGTGTTCTGTACCTTGTGGATGAATCACTAATGGCTTGGCGAGGGCTTTGATGGTCTAAATAGAACAGTTTACCTTTAAACCAACTTTGCAGAAGTTAGTCTAAAAACCTATAGGCATATTTGGTTGGCACATTTTTGCTTTCAATTGCATTTTTGTACCTACTAGATATAAGGAATTCCTATGGAAGCTGAACTTTGTACCAAGCAGGAGAACATCCAGTAAACCTAGAATCTAGATTCTAGTAGAATTAACAACACATTCACTGAGCAGTGACTATTTTGCAAAACGATTTCATGTATGTGACATCATTAGATCTTCAATTTGAATTATTGAGGTCAAGGCAGGTATTTTTATACCCATTTTATAGTTAAAACAACCAAGGTTCAGGGAGTTGAAATAACTTGTCTGTAATTATGTGGCTGGTTAAGTGATAGAGCCAAACCAAGGACTTGAATCTGTGACTTCTGTTCCAGAGTGTTTTATTCCTGATCACATCCTACTTTTCTCATCAGTTTAACCATACGATCTTCTTGTGTAATTTTAAGCAATTGCCATTTCCTTAAAAATTCACAAAAATTACATAATTACAACCAAGCAAACTCATCATCTTTTTACGTGCTCACTCCCAGACCCCTGAGTTATCAGTACTGACTCTGTCCTCACTCAAAAAAACCCAAAAACTGTCTTAGAAAAGGAGGTAAAATGATAGAAAGTAAAGAAAATCATGTTGAGGGGTGCTTCTGGCTTTTTTTTTTTTTTTATTTAAAGAAAAATTTAACTGCTGCCCAAGATGTCAGTTCTCAGTTTAACCCAGAGTAGTTTTTCAAAGATGAAGCCTTTTAGTTACATTTGCTGCCTTCTGGCTGGTCTTAGCCTGCGCTAGTCTACCAGAATTTTCTTTGGTCGAGTTTAGATTATTTGGCACTTGCCTATCTGGTACACAATCCCTGGTTTGTGTTCAGGTGTTTTTCTTTTGACTGCGATTTACCTTTTCCATGCTTTACTATTCCTTAGAAGCTCCACCAAAATGTAGCCAGGAAAACAAAGACAGGAAAATCTAGCAAGTCAGCTCTGCTGTATGTGAGAGGCTCTGTCATGCTGTGGGCAGCGTAGAAGTCACTGGAAGATGAAGTCTCAGGGTTCCAAGTCTGTTTCTTTCATCTTTCTCTGCCCTCCTCCAGTTGCTCTTAACCGCTGGGAGATGAATTCTATTTGTGTCCTTCTGTTAGTTTATTTGTAAACTGCAGGTCAAAAAGTAATATTATATATAAAATCCAGACTGGACAATTAGTTGTTTCATGCAGAGGGAGAGCTTTAAAGGAAATCAGCTGACTTCCTGACTTGCTGAATGAAGTGTGAGTTTTAGTTTCTATCCTGTTAGGAAATGACATGTGAATAGAATACTTGTATGAACAGGCTTTTATTTTTGTCAATGGCTGGAAACTTGTAAAATAAAAAAAGGAAAGAGAAGTCTGTTTATTTTAGCATATCAAGATTTGTTTCTGGGAAACAAAGGCAGAGATGGCAGTTTCTGAATCCTTTGGTGGTCTCCTTCCTGAAATTCCGTTTCTTCTCTCCTTCTGCCCAGGGTTGTTGGGTTGCCATAGCAACATGACTCCTCCCACAACCTGTAAGATTAACTGGATACAGATTTAGCTGCCAAGTGAGCCCAAGATCAAAATCCAAATTTAGGACACTAATCACAGAAAGTGGGAAGTCTGAGGCCAAGGACCACTCTGCATCCCTCCATGAGCAGCACGTGGCATGATGGGTGTTGCTTCCTGATAGCATCCGTGGCACTGCTCAGAGACCCCAGTGGCCATGGTGTGCTCATCTGCCACACTGCAGATGGGATCGCATCCAAGGTGAGAGTTGGATAAGTGTGTGGAGCAAGAGTGTTTAGTGCAGTGGTGTAACCCTATCTCAAACACTAGAACTGTGAAAGTCACGTGTGAGATTCTTGGGCAAGGAATGATGGAGAAAGGCAGTGAGTAGGTGCTGCAAAAATAAAGGCCCTCTATGCCCAGGAATGCTTTCTAAGGGATTCTTAAGTGGTGATAACCGTAACAACAATTGCTCACATTGATGGAGCACTTGTGCTGTGCTTAGTCGCTCAGTCGTGTCCGACCTGTTGCAACCCCATGAACTGCAGCCCGCCAAGCTCCTCTGCCCATGGGGATTCTCCAGGCAAGAATACTGGACTGGGTTGCCATTTCCTTCTCCAGGGGATCTCCCTGACCCAGGAATGGAACTGGGGTCTTCTGCGTTGCAGGTGACTCTTTACCAGTTGAGCTACCAGGGAAGCCCATATTTAAATGATATCATACAGTACTTGTCTGGCTTACTTCACTTAGTATGATAATCTCTATGTCCATCCATGTGGCCACAAACGGCATTATTTCACTGTTTGTTTTTTTTTTTTTTAATGGCTGAGTAGTGTTACATTGTGTGTATGTGTGTGTATTTTGTGTGTGTGTATCTCAATATACACACACTTATATACACACACACCACATCTTCATTATCCATTCATCTGTCGATGAACATTTAGGTTGCTTCCACGTCTTGTTAAAAAATGGGCAGAGGATCTAAACAGACATTTCTCTAAAGAAAACATACAGATGGCAGATAGTTGCATGATGCTCCACATCATTATAATGATTATCAGAGAAATGCAAATCAAAACTACAATGAGATACTACCTCACACTAGTCAGAATAACCATCATCAAAATGTCCGCAAACAATAACTGCTAGAGGGCGTGTGGAGAAAAGGGAACCCTCCTGCAGTGTTGGTGGGAATGTAAATTGATGCAGACACCATGGGAAACAGTATGGAGGTTCCTTAAAAAAATAAAAATAGAGTTGCTGTATGATCTAGCAATCCCACTCCTGGGCATGTATCTGGAGAAAACCCTAAATTAGAAAAGATACATTCACCTCAGTGTTCACAACAGCACTATTTACAATAGCCAAGACATGGAAACAACTAAATGTCCATCGACAGATGAATGGATAAAGATGTGATGTGTGTGTATATATATATATATACATACTGGGAGTTGAAGTCTTAACTCCCAGTGGCTATGAATGTGACCTTATTTGGAAATGAGGTCTTTGCAAATGTAATCAAGTTAAGATGAGGTCATTAAGGTGGGCTCTATTCCAATATGACTGGTGTCCTTATCAGGAGGGAAAATGCCAAGTGAAGAGAGACACACGGGGTGAACGCCATGTGGACAGAGGTGGAGATTGAAGTAATTGCGGCTGCAAGCCAGAGAACACCAAGGAAGGATTGACTGCTACCATCAGAAACTGGGAAGAAACAGGGAGGCCTCTACCCAGAGTCTCAGGGAGTGCGGCCCTGCTGACACACTGATTTCAAACTTCTACCCTCTAGGACTGGAAAAGAGTAAATTTATGTAATTTAAGCCACTCAGTTCGTTACTGCCACCTCGGGAAGCTAATACAAATATGTTCTTACTGTACCAGGTTCAGTCGATACAGAGGCACAGAGTGATGCAGTAATATTCCCATTATGCTTCATCTCCCCGTTCCCATCTTAAGGACAACTGGTAATAACAGTTTGGTGGCTCAAATGGTAAAGAATCTGGCTTCAGTGCAGGAGAGCTGGGTTCGATCCCTGGGTCAGGAAAATCCCCTGGAGAAGGGCATGGCAACCCACTCCAGTATTCTTGCCTGGAGACTTCCATGGACAGAGGAGCCTGGTGAGCTACAGCCCATGGAGTCGCAAAGAGTTAGACAGGACTTAGTGAGTGAGCATGCACACACGCGATGACAATTTGTCTCCTTTCTATGTGTGGATGTGTGCATTCATTTTTATATAACGGGACTGTGTTATGTGCATTTTACTGAAACTTTTTCTTTTTAAAGCCTACATGTGTATCTTAGAGATCTCTTTAAGTCTTTAGCTTTTTAAAAAATTGTAAAATACATATAGCATAAAGTTAACCATTTTTGAGTGTGCGGTTCACCGGCGTTGAGTACGTTCACTTTGTTGTGGTGCCATCACCAGCCCCCTGCAGCGTTCGTTTCACTGTAAAGCTGAGACTCTGTCTCTATTGAACAAAAAGTCCCCATGTCCCCCCAGTCTCTAGCCCTGGGTAACTACTGCTCTACTTTCTGACTTTATGAATTTGACTACTCTAGGTACCTCAAACAAGTGGAATGATACAGTATTTGTCTTTTTGTGTCTGGCTTACTTCACTTGACATATCCTCAGGTTTCATCCGTGTGTAGCATGCGTCAGAATTTCCTTCCTTTTAAGACTGATTAATATTCCGTTTATATGTTTACATTTCATTTATTCATTCATCTGTCAGTAGACTCTTGGGTTGCTTCTGCCTTTTGGCTATTGTGAATAATGCTGCGGTGGACATGGGGGTACAAATATCTGAGATCCTGCTTTCAATTCTTTTGGGTATATACCCAGAACTGGAATGGCTAGATCATATGGTAATTCTATTTTTAATTTTTTGAAGACTTGCCATACTGTTTTCCATAGCAGCTGCATCATTTTACATCCCCACCAGCAGTCTACAAGGATTCCAATATCTTCACATCCTTGCCAACACTTGGGTTTTGTTTTTTTTAATAGTAGCTGTCTTAATGGATATGAGATGATATCTCATTGTAGTTTTGATTTGCATTTTCCTAATGATTAGTGATACTGGACTTATTTTCCTGTGCTTATTAGTCATTTGCATATCTTTGAAGAAAAGTCTATTCAAGTCTTTGCCCATTTTTTTTGGTAATTGGGTGGTTTATTTAAGGAGCTCCTGTAGATGGACATTAAGGTTGTTACCAGTGTTTTGTTTTGTTTTTTTAATTAGAAGCAGCACAGAAATATATAATCCTGCAATATATATCACTTCACATGTGTACAAGTTTATATTTAGAATGAATTCTTAGAAGTAGAATTGCTAGGTCAAATAGCTCTGTATATGCCTTGAGGTATTGATTGATTTAGCCAGCTGGCTGTCTGAAGAGGTTTACCACAATCCATAGTCCTAGCTAGAATGTATAAGGGAAAGTGTGGGAGAGAGGGATGGATTACTTCAGACTGAGTGATCAAGGAAGGTGATTCCGTGGATGTGACGTTGAGATTAAGTCCTAGATGCTAAGACAGAGCCAGCCCTGTAAGATCTAGGGTCACAACAGCTGAGGTTAAGCTATAAGGCAGAAGTGAGCTTCGTGTGTTCCAAGGCATGAAATCAGACCACTGTGGCTTAAAGCTGGTGAGTGAAAAAGAGGGTGCTATGCTGTGAGTTGGCCTGGAAGGCAGGGTTCATATAGGCCCTACTCAGGAGCATGCTCTAGATGAATGGAAGCCAGAAGAAGGAATAACTTGTGATGAGATTGCTCTGGGCGTGAGGTTGAAAATAGTTGAGGGCAGATGGAGGGATGCAGGAGATTAATTAGGAGCTACTGCAGCGACCCATGTGAGAAGGAGCATGGTGCCTCCGTGCCTGGGGTGGTGGTAGAGATGGGAGCAGTGGAGCCTGCAGGATTTGCTAATGGATTGGACACAAAGAACTAAGGAGCTGGTTTGTGGGCAGAAGAGAGAAAGACAGAGAGAGAAGCCTCAGGATGATGGTGGCCTCTTGGTTCTGTTACTCACTAGAGGCATGACTTGGGGCAATAATTTCACTTCTCTGTGCTTCATTGTTCTTTATAAAATAAGAGTAATTTCAGCATTCTCACATGATGGTTCTGAATAAATGACTTAATATGTGTAAAATGCTTTTAGTTTGGGACATGTTGAATTTGAGACGTTTATTATATCTCCAAGTCCAATGTTGAATAAGCAGTTGAATGTACAAGTCTAGAATTCAAGAGAGTGATTAGTTGTGGAAGTTTAAATTTGATTAAATTTGGAAGTTGCTTGCCTTAAGTATCAGCTATGGGGCATGAGATTGTATGAGATTTCCGAGGGAGAGGGAGAAGATAGGGGAGAGACAGGGACTAAGAACTGAGTCATTTTAATATCAAGAGTCAAAGAGTAGTGTAGGAACTAGCCAAGGAGAATGAACTGGAGCCAACAGTGAGGTTGGCTGAAAGCTAGGAGAGAATGGAATCCTAGAATTCAAATGAAGAAGGATCATTAAGGAGGAGAGACTGTCCAAAGCTTCTCATGAGTCGAGTGAGTGTTTTACCTCCTCCCACACGGAGAAGAGATCTGACCATCAGTCCTGTGTGTCTGCACAGAGGAGAGTGGAAGGAGGGAGGCTTAGTGGATGCAAAGCTGTCAGTGGCATCCTCAGAAGATAAGGGAAGTCTCTTCCTCCCGCAGTCCTGGCCCCTCAAGAAGAAGAGAAATGAGCAGAGTTGGAAGGTAGCCTTGTTAAGGACATAGGATGACTTCTTGACCCTTTTTTTGACACTGGTTGTCTGAAGTAGGTTCTAAATGGCCTTTAAGGATTTCCAGCAGATGAAATTTCTTTTCCTTTTGTTTGATGTGCCACTGAGGATCTCTTGAATTCTTGAAATTTTTATTAAGAATTCCTCGTATACCAATAAACAATGCCCAGACTCAATAGCCTCTGCTGACACATTGTGATTATGTTTAAGGAAGGTCTTGGGCAGCAAAACAGCTCAGTTATTGCAGAGTCCCCGTGTTGGTCGCTTTTTGCCAAATGGTCACCATTCATACATCCTTCCTTCCTGGAAGGGATATAAATCCCCAAGCTATTTTTGCTCCAAGGAGATTATGGCACAACATATGGAGTCTTCACTCTCCAGGAGCAGAAGCAGAGTCTTGTCTTTGCTTGAGCAGGCCACTTGGTGAATGCCACAGGTTTAGGGCAACTGTCATCCTCGTGATTCATGGGTGACTGTATCACGGACCGCAGCACGGAGCAGCTGGTCTGAGGAGCATTCTAACCTGATGTTTCCCACAGTGTTGTTCATGGCATTTGCCCCATTTGTCTTACTGAGATGGCTTGATTAATCCTACCCAAATTTCTGTGTACATTAATATTTTACCTCGAACCTATGCAATAGCATTTTAGAATATTGACATTCTGAAGGTGACTATTTGGGGATGGGTATTATAAACTTTTGGGGCTTCCCAGGTGGCTCAGTGGTAAAGAATCTGCCTGCCAATGCAGGAGATACAGGAGACGTGGGTTCAATCCCTGGGTTGGAAAGATTCCCCTGGATTATGAAATGGCAACCCATTCTAGTATTCTTGCCTGGGAAATCCCATGGACAGAAGTGGGCTACAGTCTGTAGGATTGCAAAGAGTTGGACATGACTGGGCATGCTTGCACATTCAGTTATAAGCTTTTATGGATAGTCCCTCTTAACACAAATGTGAATAAATGTGAAAGAAAAAGAGAAGTTATAGTAAATTATCAAAAAGACTGTTAAATTTCCTGATTTAAAAGCAAATTCGTCTATAAGTCAAAAATTTCTACCAACAAGGACCTACTATATAGCATAGGGAACTATCCTTAATATTTTGTAATAACATATAAGGGAAAAGCATCTGAAAAAGAATATATATATGTGTGTGTGTGTGTGTATATATATAGTGTATATATATATAAAAGCACACACACACACACACACACTTTGTGCTGTGCTGTACACCTGAAGCTAACACAACATTGTCAGTCAACTATACTTCAATAAAAATCATCAACAACAGAAAAGCTCAGTTTTCCTTACTATTCTTTGAGCAGTCAGAAAGGTTTCTCTAGGAGATTAAGCTGAAGAATTGACACTTTTGAACTGTGGTGGTGGAGAAGATTCTTGAGAGTCACTTGGACCACAAGGAGATCAAACCAGTCAATCCTAAAGAAAATCAACCCTGAATATTCATTGGAAGGACTGATGCTGAAGCTGAATCTCCAATACTTTGGCCACCTGATATGAAGAGCCGACTCATTGGAAAAGACCCAGATGCTGGGAAAATTTGAGGGTAAGAGGAGAAGGGGACAACAGAGGATGAGATGGTTGGATGACGTCATTGACTTAATGGATGTGAGTTTGAACAAACTCTGGGAAATAGTGATGGACCAAGAAGCCTGGCATGCTGCAGTCCATGGGGTTGCAAAGAGTTGGACACGACTTAGCAACTGAACAGCAACAAGGAGATTAGGCTAGTCACTTATTGTTTCAGATTAGAGGATACTTTAAGTTATAATAGAATCCTGAAATTAATTTCTATTATCATGAAAACTATTTATAATAATTCCTAGCCAAACTAGAAATTGAAGAGTTAGTTTTATTTTCTGGATCCAGTGTCTACTGATGTTATGGCGGATAGACATGTAGCCAATTCTATTATAAATGCTATTGTTGAAAAAACATCCTTCTCTATATTAGAAGGGTTGCTTTTACCTTTTTGCATTTACTATTTGTTTAAATCTGACCAAGTTGAGGTTTATTAACCTTAGGGCACAGAATCCCATTTCTCTCTAAACGTCTGAGCGAGGCACACACACTAGAGGAAGGGGCATGGCTTAGCAGCTCTGTGGACTGTGCCAGCTGGTACTTATTGACCCCAGCAATGACTTCAATCTGTCTAAGCCTCTGTTTCTTCATCTCTGTTATGGGGGAAATAACCTGCATCACAGAGGTGTTGTGAGAATTGGATTAAATATTTCACGAGAAGCTCTTAGCACGTTGCCTGGTGTGTGGGGGCGTGGAATACATGGCAGCTATTATTACTGTTGTCGCTGTGATCTCCTCTATCCTGCAGTCTTGAAGCTGCAAGACAAGAAACACTGTGGTTGAGCCTTGGTGAAATATCTCAGCATCTTTGTTTCTTACGTGCATCACGTGCTTGTCTAAAGCATCTTGCTGTCCTCTCGCTCTACCTTCTCTTCCAGTGGAGGCATCAGGGTCGGGAGTGAGGGGACAGAGTAGGGAACCAGCCTTGCACGTGCGGGCCAGTCGTCACGGCCGCTGCACTCTGGGTCACGTGAAGCAGCAGCTGCCAAGGTGGCCTGTTGGGGGAGGAGGGCGTCAGTGGTTCCCTCCTTCCCGCTCAGATAGCTCCTCTCCCTCTCAGACTCTGTCCGCACTTCTCTGCAGAGCCTGCTTCCCCATGTTCAATCCTGCGGTTTTTAGGTTGTTTCTCCTTTGCTTTGGGATTGCCAAGAGGCCAGCTCATATCACAGTACATCCATTTCCTCAGGATGCCAGTCGTGCCTGCTACTTGCCTGTGTTGATTAGATGTTTTGAATGTCAAGTTGGCGTTGATTAGAACATACACACACACACACACGTACATCTTACATGCTACCAGTTTCTAGTTCTAAAACATCTAGATCCTCCTTGATGAGAATCTAACATGAAGAGATCTAACATGCTGCTATTGACAAACTTCCCCTTTAAAAGTGCTGAATCCTTGTGATTGTGTTTATTTTCATAGGATCTGTTTGGCCAAAAAGTCTGCATAAATTAGCTAATTAGAGCAAAGTACTTGTGTTTGATTTAAAAAAATAATCATAAACTTTGCATTTTGTTTTCCGTGTACCTTCAGGTCACCACATGCAGACCTGTTACCCCAAGCAAATCAAGGCAGAGGATGGCTTCTGTTTCCTTCCCCCAACTAAGCAAGACCACGTACCCTTTCCTTAGACATATTTTCTCTTCCCTATTCTTCTTTTCTTCCTTCCTCTCTATCTTTGTCTGCCTCTCTGTGTCTCCTTCTGTCTCTCTTTCTCATAACAATATATGGCAGTTTTTGTGCCATGGATTTCCACCTTTTACTCTGGTTTGTAAATTTGTTTCATGACCATAACGATCTGGAGCTAATCCCCGAAATCTCTTATCTCTGTTTGGGATGTAAGAGGTCCCAATTGACACAGAATCAATTATTTATTGATTTAGAAGGAGAAAAAAATAGAAAACAGCAAAGGCATTGTCAGGATTTGTAGATCTCATTTTGGTTGATGGGCTGTAAGACAAGTCTGTTTGGGGACTCACCACGAGGGAAACTGTTCCCAGCAGAAGGGGCTTCTTTTCTGAATTTAGACTCTTCCAGGGGGTCGTTTGATTGTGAAGAAGCTGGCGGTTTTGTCTGCAGACTTTCTGGTTTCATTAGCAGTCTGGTGGTGACAGCTAGCTCTAGCTGTTTCCTCTTGTCGTTGCTCACAGGAATGGTGCTGAATACTCAGAGGTGGCACAAGGCTTTGGGATGGCAGCAGCTTCATCAGTGTGCCCTCAATTGTCACAGTGGCAGGTCGTGGCTCCGAGAATAACACTGCTGATTAGTGTGCCTGGTGCACTGGGCAGGCTGTGGGGGAAATGCCACGGTCTAATCTCTGTTGATTTCCCAACAATTACATTCTCTTTGCTTCCTACTGGCCTTCGCCTTCCAGGCAGACTACGTTTTGTCTTCCATTATAAAGAATTTCATTTTGGTCTTTCCCACTAGGGTTCTCCCAGGTTGTTTTCAGTGTCCGTAACTTCATTCCACCCCTGCTCTTGAACTTCACCACTCTGTGTTTCAACCTTTCAGTCCTGATGAATAAAAGTCTGCTTTTACTTCCTGATGCCTTTCTCCTTTCATCCAACAGTCTATTGAAAAGAAATGTACATGCTCAGAGGGAATTGCACTGTATGATGAATTAAAATGGGGATAGTAGTTACTTCTTGGGGCTTCCCAAGTGGTGCAGTGATAAAGAATCCGCCTGCCAATGCAGGAGATGCAGAAGACATGGGTTTGTTTGATCCCTGGGTGGCGAGGATCCCCTGAAGTAGGAAATGGCAACCCACTCCAGTATTCTTGCCTGGAAAATTTATGGATCGAGGAACTTGGCAGGCTATATAGTCCATGGAGTTGCGAAGACTTGAACATGTTGAGCATGTGCATATCTGCACGCACACACACACACACACACATAGACACATACACACACACACACACAGAGTTACTTCCTAGGGTTATTGTTAGATTGAACAAGGTAAAACATAGAAAGTGCTCAGAATAGTTTTAGATACCTGGCCTTCACTCAGTAAGGGCATCATCATTGCCACCTCTTTCTTCATCACCAGCATCACCAATAATTCTGGGTCTATAGGCAGAGACCACTTGTAATTTTGATACTATGATTATGTGTGGCCCTGCATATCACAGCAGGTCTCTTCTGAAACTCATTTCATGTGGTACCAGTTTTCCCTTCTTTTATTTTGGATTTTCAAGGACTAGTCTTCTTATAGGAGAAAGTGATGGCACCCACTCCAGTACTCTTGCCTGGAAAATCCCATGGACGGAGGAGCCTGGTAGGCTACAGTCCATGGGGTCGTGAAGAGTCGGACACGACTGAGCGACTTCACTTTCACTTTTCACTTTCACGCAGTGGAGAAGGAAATGGCAACCCACTCCAGTGTTCTTGCCTGGAGAATCCCAGAGATGGCAGAACCTGGTGGGCTGCCCTCTATGGGGTCGCACAGAGTTGGACACGACTGAAGCGACTTAGCAGCAGCAGCAGCAGTCTTCTTATTCTTTCTTTTCTGTACTGTTTTACCTCGCTTATTTACTTACTACATCAGATTTGACAAACCATATTATAAATTAAACTGAATTAATCTGTAGAACAACATAGTGTGATGGCACATTCCCCTCTCCATTTTGCATATGATAACATTTCGGATCAGAGAGAGTACATGTGTTGCTTACCATAACTAGCCAATAAAAGGCATCTCCAAGATGCAAACCCAACTCTTCTGACTCCAAGTCCAGTGTAGTTTCCATGAGGAGCCCTTTTTGTGTGTGTGTGGAGGAGCAATAACATTTAATTTTCTAACCTAGGCTTTAACTAAGACATCAATAAATTTTGAGTTCTTGGATGGTAGATATTAGTTCTAAATGCATATTAATTTATAAAATAAGATATTAATTTCTAGAATGCATAAATCTAGTCTTTTCCCAGCACTATGGCTTGAGCTACTTACAAGGTTTATTTTCTGATGTCTCACAGCAGGTAGAAGACTAAATGAGGCTTTGTCTAGGCTGTAAGAGTAGTCTTCAGTTCAGTTGCTAAGTCATGTCCAACTCTTTGTGACCCCATGGACATGGACTACAGCATGACAGGCTTCCCTGTCCATCTCCAACTCCCAGAACTTTCTCAAACTCATGTCCATCGAGTCCGTGATGCCATCCAAGTATCTCATCCTCTGTCGTCCCCTTCTCCTCCCGCCTTCAATCTTTCCCAGCATCAGGGTCTTTTCCAATGAGTCAGTTCTTCGCATCAGGTAGACAAAGTATTGAAGTTTCAGCTTCAGCATCAGTCCTTCCAATGAATATTCAGGACTGATTTCCTTTAGGATGGATCTCCTTGCAGTCCAAGGGACTCTCAAGAGTCTTCTCCAACACCACAGTTCAGAAGCATCAATTTAGGTGAGTATGATACATGGGGACACTGTGAGAAGTACTAGGTATTATCTGAGAACTGGAGGTGGGTAAAGGTGACAGAAACAAGAGCTGGTTCTGCAAACCAGGTATATAACTTCTGCCCTCAAATTGGTCTAGCCTTGGCTGTAGAAGAATCCTTTTGAATTCATCTGGTGATGACCTGGCCCCAAATCCAGGAATGTCTTTGCCCTGCTACCTAGATAGCAATGGAAACCAGGTTCATTCATTCATTTATTCATTCATTGGCAGACTTTCATTCAATATTAGCTGTGTGTCTGGTGCTTTGTTAGTCACGAAATAACAGGGATGAAAGATCCTATCAAGTGGATGATCCAGCTTCCTGGTGCCTGGGTAGGGAGAGGAAGGAGCAAGGGGAGGAGAAAGAGAAGAAAGGGCAGAAATTCAGATGAAGAGAAAAGCATTCTGAATCAAGGAGGAGGCTGCTGCTGCTGCTGCTGCTGCTAAGTCGCGGAGGAGGCAAGTTTGCTTTAATCAAACCTGCAACTCTTGCCTTTCTGAGCGTGGTGTCATAAGCTGGTGAGCACTAATAAATACTAGGAGATGTATCACACAGTGTCACTGGCCTGCCAGAACCTCTAAGTGATGGAGAGCCCAGCAGTGAATCCAGCAAGCAGTTGGAAAGCCCTGGACTGTGAAGGAAAACAACCCCCTTTCCTCAAAATCTCAATGCAATGTACTGATTCAACTGTATCTTTAGTTCCTCTAATATCTGAATAGGAAAGCATGTGTTCAGGAAGAATAAAGCATTGAGTCAGCAGCAACTGGGTAAAAATCACATAAAAAACAGGCAAGAGCAGGGGTGTCAGAACCTTGATCCAAGAACTCTATTCCTTATAGAAGATATATATATATATTAAAATGAAGTGTTATTCAGCCATAAAAAATGAAATCCTGCCATTTTTGACAACATGGATGGATTTAAGGGCATTATGCTGTGGGATAAACGAGAGAGAGACAAATATCATCTCACTTATGATTTCACTTATATGTGGAATCCAAAAACAAACAAAACAAACTCAGAAAACAAGATCAGATTTGTGGTTACCAGAGATAAGGGTGAAGTGGGAGGAGTGGGTGAAATGGATGAAGGTGGTCAAGAGTTACTAACTTCCAGTTATAAGATAAACAAGTCTTTACTATGGCCATAATGGGGGAGTAGTGTACAGCGTGATTACTATAGTTAATGTTGTTGTTTAGCCACAAAGTCATGTCCAACTCTTTTGCGACTCCAGGGACTGTAGTCTGCCAGGCTCCTCTGTCCATGGAATTTTCTAGACAGGAATATTGGAGTGGGTTGCCATTTCCTCCTCCAGGGGTTCTTCCCAACCCAGGGATCGAACCCAGATCTCCTTTATTGCAGGCAGATTCTTTACTGCTAAGCCCAGGGAAGCTGTACTTAAACAATACTGGAAACACACTAAGAGAGTGGATTTAAAAGTTCTCAGAAAAAAAGTTTGTAACTATGTGTGATGATGAATGTTAACTAAACTTACTGTTGTTCATTTCCTTGAGTGTGTGTGTGTGTATCATATCATTATGTAGTATAAGTGAAATGAATAAAATGTTATATGTCCATTATATCTTAAATTTTTTTTTGATGTGAACCATTTTTAAAGTCCTTTTATTAAATTTGTTACAATACTGCTTCTGTTGTTTATGTTCGATCTTTTGGCTGTGAGTCACGTGGAATCTTAGCTCCCTGACCAGGGACTGAACCTGCACCTCCTGCATTGGAAGGCAAAGTCTTAACCACTGGACCGCCAGGGAGGTCCCTCCATTATATCTTAATTTTAAACAACTCCGTTCCCTGCTCTGTTGACTTTACTTCTGCTCTTCAAGAAATCTAATTTTGAAAAAGAAGAACTATAGGAAAGGGGAAAAAAGAAATACACTCTTCAGAATTGTTTGCCGTAATTGTGAAACTCACTGCGTAAGCTCATTATTGGTCTAACTCCATGCCAACGGATCGACTATGAACCTTCTTCTCTATCTAGTAGTTGGTCACAGCCAGTGCATGCCTCACACCCATGACCGTTTGGCTTCAAAATCCAAAGCTGCTCCTTTGGCTTTGTTCCTAAACCAGACTTCTGCAAATGTCTGCCCTTTGATGGAAGTACCAGCCTGGAGCTAGGAGGTCTCCTAGATCCGAAGATCTACAGCCTGAGCTTTCAATAGGTTGTTATTATATCCAGAAAGCATTTTAAAACACCATCGAAATGCCTTGACAATGGGCTTAGATAGTTTAATTTCCATTTAAGCCGGTAGGCAGGGGTTGGTATGCTGTTTGAAGTTTCGTGGTGTTATAAGACACTCAGAGAAGTATGCGTGGCAAAGTATTCCAGGTATGTTTAAATTGTCAGTTATTGCTTACTCTGTTGTGCTTTCAAAGGGTGTTTGTATTACAGAGGTCACAGAGATTTTACACATTTCTTCTTTACTGAAGAGAATAGTGGAAAACTACCTTCTCTAGAATTGAAACGAAATTAGTTACAGGTTTGTTTTTCTTTTTCACTTTTGGCTTAGAGAAGAGAGGCCTCTCCACTAGGGGGAAGGAGAAGAGAGGGTCTCTAATGGAGGTGGGGACCCAGGGAAGGGGCTTCACACACGGTGGGAAGGCAGGCAGGCCCACCAGGGACCCATTAGGACAAGCTCTCATTTCGGCAATGAGCTGGCAACACAGTCAGAAGTCACTTGGGTGATCTGGAGATTTGAGAGCAAACCATGCTGACCAGCCATGATGCAGGGGAGGATAAAAAACGAAGTCTATTTTCTGTATAGGAAACTTTGCCATTCCATAGGGTTTTCACAAATATTTCCTAAATTCAAGCTTCTTTGTCCTACTGCTGGGAGAATGAGATGGAGAGGTGTGCCTTTTCTAAGGTTACTGCTGCTGCTGCTAAGTCGCTTCAGTCGTGTCCGACTCTGTGCGACCCCATAGACGGCAGCCCACCAGGCTCCCCCCATCCCTGGGATTCCCCAGGCAAGAACACTGGAGAGGGTTGCCATTTCCTTCTCCAATGCATGAAAGTGAAAAGTGAAAGGGAAGTCGCTCAGTCGTGTTTGACTCTTAGTGACCCCATAGACCGCAGCCCACCAGGCTCCTCCGTCCATGGGATTTTCCAAGCAAGAGTACTGGAGTGGGTTGCCATCGCCTTCTCCGTCTAAGGTTACTAACTTGTGGTAAATACAGATTTTCTCAAAGGTGAGCCCTTGTTATTAAATTTCCGGGAGGATGCTATGGTTGTAATAGATTGAAAATAGCCAGGAATTAGGGTGGAAGTTTCTAAATTATACTGAGTTTATGAATTTAAATTTGACTTGATGATAGCTAGCTTAATACGTATTGAGTGCCAATTATGTGCCAGGCATTTGGCTAGATACTTGACATAAATGATTTCATTTAATCCTTACAGTTCCATTGAGTAGGTAGATATTGTTTTTAATTACAATATTACAGATGAGAAAAACAAAGCATAAGAGGTTATAATGCAGGGACTTCCTTGGGGGTCCAGTGGTTAAGACACTGTGCTTCCTCTGTAGGAGGCACAGGTTTGATCCCCGTTCTGGAAACTAAGATCCTACATGATCCATGGCACGGCTGATAAATAAATAAATGAACAATAGAACCATTCATTTTTAAAAAAGAGGTTATATGCAGTTAGTGACATAGTTAGGAAGTGGAGGAGTCAAATTTAGGCAGAAAACTGCTGAATCCCTGATTCAGCCTCTGTACAAGTGCTCTGGACAGACCATCATTCAAGCTCAGGGTTTAATTACAGTGTTCACCTTTAGTTATAAAGGAGTTATGTTTTTGTAACACTGTAGTAACTTCGTGATTATGATTCAGACCTTGGATTAACTCATGAGTGGTATTGTAGAATCTATGATGGACGACACGATATGATAAAAAAAGGAGCATAAACCAAGACACCCAAGAAATGAGGATGAGCCTGGTTTCCAATATCAGGAAGTCTGAAGCAACAGGCAAATCCTTTAACCTCTTAGGATCTCAGCTTCTTCATTTACAGCTGGACTCAGTTGTACCAGTTGAGAACCTTTGTTTTCTGGTGGTCACATGCTCAAATGGTAGGCAAAGTTAGCTGAAAATGGTACCTAGAGTTATTAAGTAACATTCAATGAAAGGATATGAAAGGTTAGTGTCCAATAATATGAAGTATTTTTAAGTTAACTTATTTGATTTCTTTTTTTTTTATTTTATTTTATTTTTAAACTGTACAACATTGTATTCATTTCGCCAAACATCGAAATGAATCCGCCACAGGTATACCTGTGTTCCCCATCCTGAACCCTCCTCCCTCCTCCCTCCCCATACCATCCCTCTGGGTCGTCCCAGTGCACCAGCCCCAAGCAACCAGTATCGTGCATCGAACCTGGACTGGCAACTCGTTTCATACATGATATTATACATGTTTCAATGCCATTCTCCCAAATCTCCCCACCCTCTCCCTCTCCTACAGAGTCCATAAGACTGATCTATACATCAGTGTCTCTTTTGCTGTCTCGTACACAGGGTTATTGTTACCATCTTTCTAAATACCATATATATGCGTTAGTATACTGTATTGGTGTTTTTCTTTCTGGCTTACTTCAGTCTGTATAATAGGCTCCAGTTTCATCCACCTCATTAGAACTGATTCAAATGTATTCTTTTTAATGGCTGAGTAATACTCCATTGTGTATATGTACCACAGCTTGCTTATCCATTCATCTGCTGATGGGCATCTAGGTTGCTTCCATGTCCTGGCTATTATAAACAGTGCTGCGATGAACACTGGGGTACACGTGTCTCTTTCCCTTCTGGTTTCCTCAGTGTGTATGCCCAGCAGTGGGATTGCTGGATCATAAGGCAGTTCTATTTCCAGTTTTTTAAGGAATCTCCACACTGTTCTCCATAGTGGCTGTACTAGTTTGCATTCCCACCAACAGTGTAAGAGGGTTCCCTTTTCTCCACACCCTCTCCAGCATTTACTGCTTGTAGACTTTTGGATCGCAGCCATTCTGACTGGCGTGAAATGGTACCTAATAGTGGTTTTGATTTGCATTTCTCTGATAATGAGTGATGTTGAGCATCTTTTCATGTGTTTGTTAGCCATCTGTATGTCTTCTTTGGAGAAATGTCTATTTAGTTCTTTGGCCCATTTTTAGATTGGGTCATTTATTTTTCTGAAGTTGAGCTGCAGGAGTTGCTTGTATATTTTTGAGATTAGTTGTTTGTCAGTTGCATCATTTGCTATTATTTTCTCCTATTCTGAAGGCTGCCTTTTCACCTTGCTAATAGTTTCCTTTGTTGTGCAGAAGCTTTTAAGTTTAATTAGGTCCCATTTGTTTATTTTTGCTTTTATTTCCAATATTCTGGGAGGTGGGTCATAGAGGATCCTGCTGTGATGTATGTCGGAGAGTGTTTTGCCTATGTTCTCCTCTAGGAGTTTTATAGTTTCTGGTCTTACGTTGAGATCTTTAATCCATTTTGAGTTTATTTTTGTGTACGGTGTTAGAAAGTGTTCTAGTTTCATTCTTTTACAAGTGGTTGACCAGTTTTCCCAGCACCACTTGTTAAAGAGATTGTCTTTAATCCATTGTATATTCTTGCCTCCTTTGTCAAAGATAAGGTGTCCATATGTGCGTGGATTTATCTCTGGGCTTTCTAATTTGATTTCTATCTAGTACAGTTAAAAGAGAGTTATACAAAATATCTACAATAATAAATTTGAATAGACCTCAAGGATTCAAAGGGAAAAAGTAATAGTCTTATTTCTCTGCTCCCAGCCCCCAGTCCCACTACCCAGATGTAACTAGTGTTGGAAATTAGCTCTGAATATACAGCTATGCAACACATCTTTTGTGTGAATTTATAAAAGACTCTGCTAGTTTCTTTAAATTATCTTAATTACAAAAACAGTATGTGACTATATACACTTGGTAAAAAAAAAACTTTGAACAAAACCTGTTTGTAAAAAAAGCACAAGATTTTATGCATACTGAATTTTATTTTCTTCCACCCAAAACTGAATCAGGTGCTCTGCTGGAGAATATATTTGAATTGTGAAAATATAACTGTCAACATTATGGAGGCATCAAAGTATTAAAGTAAGCTTTCCTTTTGTTTTAGATCTTTTAAAAAATGACAACAAAAGTCATTTAAGGCTTTCTTGCTTAAAAAAACTTTCACATGATGATTCAAGTTTTGAGAATCCAGAATACTTCTCCATTTCCCTCTAAATGAGTTTTGACTGTTAGGTATTATGTTTTGAAAAACCTCTGGAGAGGATTTCCTGTATCTCTCTTTTTTGTTTTTCATATAGCTGGTAGGATTTTGTTATATAATTCTGTGCTTCTTTTGTTTTCCACAACAATCAGAAGTAAAAATGTATTGGGGGCTTTCCTAAATTAGCTGCAACATGCTATCCTTTGTATTGTTACTCTGTGTCTCATCATAAATCAGTAACTCTTCCTGTAAAGTCCAAGTAAATTGAACCGTGTGATCTGGGGCTGTATGATATTGACTCTGTTCTATATGTAGATAGAATGCGTGATTCCAGGGTTAGCTCCTCTAAATGACCTTCTGTGCCTTAGAGCCACAGAGGTGCCCCCTTCGTGGGTTCTGCTTACATCATTAACAGCTCCACTAATTTTCACATCAGAGAGTCAAGTCTTAGTGAGGGAGGCTGAATCCATATCATGCAATTATACAGGTGAGAGCCAGTTGAAGATAATATCAATACTCCCTGTCCAAGAGGAGGCCTAATGAATGGCTTCTCTGCTTGAGCTACCCCAGATTCAGGGCCCACCTCTGAATTCCAGCTACTGAGGATAAAAGGACAGAGATCTTAGGGATCCGAAAGTGTGGAATGTGTATACCCACTTTATTTGTTCACTGGGATGATGAACCTTTAAGCACTCAATGTAAAATAATACCCACATGTGCTTTCCATTATAAGTCTTTCTTCTCTCTCTATTATTGTTTTGTTTTTCAGATTTTTGAAAAGACTAGTATGATTAGTTATATCCTGCCCATTTAACCACTTTCCACATTTCACTTTTAAAATGAAATCATCTTTCTTGCATTTAACTAATGGAAAGTTATTCAACTTGCCAAGCGAGGTTCCACTGTCCCTGAAATAAATTTTCCAAAGAACTGGAAACTCTATGCAGCTTTTATACAAGAAGCAGAATGGAAATGTTCAAATTTATGTTACACTGATACATATTTTCCACAGTTTGATATTTAAGTAATATCCATCACATTGTATCTGAAGATACTCATTTGACTCTGTAAGAAGAGCAGTTGCATTCAGAATTTCTCTTTCATCTCACTTCCAACTTCCTCAAGGATTGAAATTTATTCTGTTTACAACTATTTAAAATAACTGATAGCAGCAGCAGGAGCAGCAACTGACATTAGTGAGTGATTGTCATGTATCAACCATTGCTAAAGGATGTACAGGTCTGTTCTCATTTGATTATCACAACCACCCTATGAGGAAGACAGTTATTATTTTCTCTATTTTACAGATGCTTAAACTGAGAATGATGAGGGATTAAATAACTTGCCCAAGGTCCTTGGCAAGTAAGTGGCAGAACCAGAAGTCAGATGCAGGGTAATTCCAAAGCCTAAGTGGTTTCCCACTATGCTACCACCCTTATTAAAACATACTCTTTAAAGAGTTCTTTATGCTTGGCATCATTAAGTATTGACCCCACTCCCAAAAGCTTTTGATCTAAAATACTAAACCTTATTGAGCAGATAGTAAGGACGTAACAGCTGAGCAAGCACTGAAAGAGATATAAACTGAATTAGTATTCAATTCATGGAGTAGCTCTGCTGTTCAACATAGTGCCCACCAGTCACATGTGGCCACTGAGCCCTTGAAATGTGACTAGCGCAGCTGAGGAATTGTATTTTTAGTTTTATTAAACTTTAATTAATTGAAATGTAAAGAGCCACATGTGGCTAGTGGCTGTCATACTGGGCAGCATAGGGATGGAAGAAGGCCGTGGAAGGATTAAGTATTAGGAGGAGGAATGGAGCTGACATGCATGGACCCAAACTTGAGTGTAGAAAGAAGCCCTCTGGAAGGACACTTGTTACAGCAATATGAGGAAGCTAAGGGGCAACTGGAGGAGGTGTGGGATTTCATACATGAGATGAGTAGGGCAGACAGACACAAGGCTGAATAGAGGGAACGAGAGCGAAGGGCAAACCGGGACTTCTGTGGTGGGGAACGTGGCAGGATTTGGCAGCTGACTGACTGTGGGTTGAAGTACAGTGGAGGTTGGCAGCTACTTCAAGGCTTCCAGCCTAGTGATGGAAAAACAGCTCCTTTCTGCAGTGTCTAATTTATGTTGGCAGAGGGACATCTAGCTTGAGATGCCTTATAGACAGAGTGTGTATCCTAAGGCTGTATCTGAGAAGCAGGTTGGTAGATAGATGAATAGATTTAATGTTTACATAGAGATAATATTTAATCCATGTACACAGAAAACATTCAGAGTTATTTAAAAAATAGTAGGATTTTAAATAGTAGGATTTAAAACAGCATTTAAAAAATAGTAGGAAAGTCAGTGACTGGAGTGGGGTGACTAAGGCAAGGGTGTAAGGAAATGCATTTAGAGTGGTAGTTTTTACAGGCTGTGGGGCTATCAGGAGCTGCCCAGTCCATGTAAAACTTTGGACTATATTCTAAGTGTGATGGGAAACCTTTAGACAGTTTGAGAAGGCGAATAGGTTTCATTTTACTTTGTGAATGACCATTCTGAATGTAAGAACAGACTTAAGTGAAAGTATAAGGATGGAACTAGGGAGCTTAGGTAGGTTACTCTAGTATTCTAGGTAAGGGATGCTGATAACTTGGACCAGCAATAACAATGGTGGACGTGGAGACAAGTGGGTGGGTTCCGGAGATATATTTTCAAGGCAGAATGATTCTGTTGATTGTCGGAGGAAATATGTGGTGTGAGTGATAGAAAGGAGTTGGGAGTGATTCTAAGCTTTTGCCATGAGTGTTACCATTTATTGAGTTGGGGAATATGGAAGGAATACTGGGAGGTTTACAACCAAAATCAAGAATTCAGTTTTGGACATACTAAGCTAGAAATGCCCATGAGACATCTTAGTGGGACTGTCTGTCAAGTGGGCAGTTGAACATGTGATCCTGGAGTTGTCCCATGACTTGATGAGTTGTGGTTTATTAGGTTTTTAGGGGAAAGAAGGAGTTAGAAGAGGAAGAGAAGATGGACAAGAGTATTCACTAGTGGGACAGAGGTTTCAGGAATTGGGAAGTGGCAGGATCCTGTTTTGGGATGGACCCAGGAGAGGAATATGCCATTCTGATTGTGATGTTGTTGAAACAGAGAAGGTGTTTTTGAAGAGACAGGCGTAGTGTGGTGGTGATCACTGGGAGAGCCCACCCTGGGAAGCTTTGGTGTGGTTCTCAAAGGGTGGAGAGGGGAGGGGGAGAGAGCAGGCAGGCAGAACTCAAGATTAGCTCTGCGCCAGCACCATAATGGGGTAGAAGTCGGGCTGTCACTTGACTTTGTCACAGTGCAAGGCAGTTTTTGCCTGTTCCTTGTGCATGAGAGCATTTTTAGGCTATTTAATCAAATTTTTATGCCTCAGGGCGGAATAACAGAGTGGGAAGTGTTGATTTAAATTGTTTTTTCAAGCAAGCATAAATGTCAGAATTTAGGAGAATTGTATGCTGGAAAAAGATTAGTTTATTTTAGAAGGGGGAACTTTTTTCCTACTTTTTCTCATTTGCCTGAAGTATTTGTCACACATAATCATCTTGCCTGCTTTTATAATGTAGGATTTCCATTTACATGAAAATATATATTTCATATTTTTCCCATTTAAATGGCCAGTGTTGATATATCTGGTACTCATTCCTAGTCTGTTCAGACTTTTAGCCATTGGAAAGAACAGCTATTAAAAGGAACAAGGTTTTGTATTATGATAACTGACTTCTAATGTACAAATAGGGTGATGGAGGGGTCATCGAGAACTCTAAGGAGATGATTGTTACAGAGAGAGCTTTCTTGCCTTCCCATTTACCTCCTGTCTAGTAGTTCACGACAGGTTGACAGAAGAGAAGTGAAGGAAAGTGAGTTAAATCGGTCAGACTCACAACTTTTATCATATGAAACGGGGGTCCCCAGCCTTCTTGGCACCAGGGACCAGTTTTGTGGAAGACAGTTTTTTCATGGACTGGGGTTGGGTATGGGAGTGAGATGGTTTGGGGATGATTCAAGCACATTACATTTATTGGGCACTTTATTTCTATTATTATTACATTGTGATATATAATGAGATAATTATACAACTCACCATAATGTAGAATCAGTAGGGCACCACTGATCTGACAGGAGGCGGAGCTCAGGCAGTATGTGAGCGATGGGTTGTTGTAAACAGAGATGTAAATACAGATGAAGCTTCTCTAGCTTGCCCACCACTCACTTCCTGTTGTGTGGCCCAGTTCCTAAAAGGCCTTAGACCAGTACCAATCTGTGGTCTGGGAGTTAGGGACCCCTGAGATAAAAGACTTGGAACAGAGGGTTTACATCTTGTTTATAGAGAAACCCTGACATCACTTATGGACTCTCCAGTCCATCCCGTTCCTGAACCTGTGTAAGTAATTAATAGTTGCCTAAATAGATAAAATTAGAATTCCTTCCCCAAGTCCTGTTTATAGGCAAGGATCCCTCTGTTATTGGCTGGTGTTTTCCCTTCTTGCACTTGTTGGAATGGTCCCATTGTTGAAGCTCGTGGGACACTGATCAGCAGTGACTCAATCTTGTCCCCCTTTGTCTCATTATAGTAGCTTCTGTGACTGGGCTACAATTCTGTCTTGTGGGTTGGCAGTAGGGAAGAGGACTTCCTTCCGATGTTCATGCTCAAGCAGCTGTTTCTCCCTAAACACCAGTTTCCCCAACCCCCAGCTGGTCCCTCCCTGCTGAGAAGCCCAAATATACCCAAGTCACTGCTAGACTAAGTTCATCCCATGAAAGTGCAAATGATGGTGATGCCTTTTCCCAGCATCAGCTTTTATCCTCTTTATCAAGAGCTTATTTTGTCATCCGCCTTCCCTTCCCCTATAAATAATCCATTTCCCCCCATCAGACTTGCAGAACAGAGGCATGCCCATGTCGTAGGCTTGCACTGAGCGTTCTTTCAGTGGTTTTTGACTCGCTTGGCCTTTTAGTTCTTTTTTTTTTTTTTTTTTTCATCCCTACCAGAATCTCCAGACTGAGGTCATGGAAGGTCAGAGTTAAAACTGATACTGCCTGAGTGCTTTTCATCTGAAAACGGATCTCTGTGCTTTCTGGAGATTGCAGACGTTTTCCCCGGTCTGCGGTGACCCTTGGCACACTTTTGCTTCACTGTTTCCATTTCAAGATTTAGAGGCTCTGGTGATAGGAAGGAACTATAAATAAGAACAATCCCGAGAGCGATAGGAGGAGCTCAGATGGTCCTTAACTTTCTGGCCTTTCTCTCGGTTTAGAATTCCTCAAGACCTATTATAGTGACTTATTTCATTTGACTCAGAATACCAGGCCTTTAGAGCTTATGTCACTTACAGAAAGGACTCATGGCTGTGGGATCTGTCAACTCAGTGCTTATTGAAATGTCTTTTATTATAAAGTAAAGAGGGGGTGAAGTGGATACTAACTTAATGATATTTTACACACACACTTAATTGCCCTGAGGGAGTTCAGTTACATGAACCGTAACATAAAATGCTTGAATTCTCTGCTCTTCTTTTTTTTGACAAGTTCAGTTGTCATTTAACAGATTTTCCTCACGGGAGGTAAGCTTGTGCTTTCTAAGGATGAATGAAAGCCTTGCGACTAAATTGGTAGGTTAGAATTTAAACGTATTAAAAGAGTTAATTCTTTAAAACACGTACTAGTAGATATGCACTTCCCACAAAGAGATTTTGAAAATAATCTCCTCTGGATAATTAATATGTATATGTAGTCATGCTGGTAGCTTAGTTGAGATATCTGTGATGTAAATATTGATGCAATCTCCTTAAATAAGGAATACTATACATATGTGTGTATACATATATATTCTAAGGTAGAAATATGTTCATCTTAACCTTTCTTTGATCTCCGAGGGCATCCAAATTTGGAAGGGCCTTTGATATCCAAATAGAATCCTAGGCCTGGGCTTCTATATAGACATCTGAGGCAATGCCCAAGCACTTTCGTGTGCCAGCTTTAGTAATTGTCTTCACTGTCCAGAACATTGTCGCTTCCAGCTAATTCATCTTGCTCCTCTTTGCCTCCTTCTTCCTTGTGAGGGTTTAAAAGATCCATTATACTTAGGAGTGAAAGTCTCCGCAAGTTCACACCACTGATTGTAGAAAGAAAACCACAAGTTTGCACTTCTACCCTTTCTCTTCATTCCTAGCCTGTGCTAAACCTCTGAGGATCTATAACCACCTCCTAGGATGGTCTGGAATTCTTCTGGTTTCAGTGGACCAGAGAGAACTGTGGCAGTCAGACCCCCACAGCCTGTTTCCTGGCCATACAGTCAAAATGGTAAAAGAATGAAACAGTCAGATCCCTAACCTTTCCCTGTCTTTGCTTTATATGAATCACAGTGATCTTTGAGTGAAAGAATGTAGCTCACCAGTGTCATTTGGGATCTTCTAAAGTAGTAGGAAACTCTGCATTCTTCACACCAACTTGTGGCATACCAGCACATTCCTCTGCGATGAGGTGGAGAGTGCTGGTGGCCGGCCTGGGATTTGTAGGGCTGGGGCGGGGAGCTGCTGTTTAAAAATACATTTAATTATATTCCTTCTCTGCAGTAATATTGATACCATTTTTAGCCCATTACAAATACCGTGATTTTCATTTAAATCATGTCCATTATCTTATTGACCTAGTTTTTATTTTGTAATCAAAATGTTCTATTTCTGGATAGCTTAGCCCAGAATTTTTTTTTTTTTTAAGGCTATAGACCCTTCCTGGAGTTTTTTCTTCCATATCTGTCTATAGATGGGCTGTCTCTGCATTCACTGAATTAGAGAAAACGATACTCTCTTATTCTCTTTCAGGGTGCAGCTTTTCTCTGTTTAATTTGGCAGAATTCCACAGGACCTCACATCTGCTGACTTTTTTTTGGTGAATGGATGGTGGGAGAGTTGAGAAATTTTACTCATGTTCAAAATGAAAGGCAGAGGTCTCGATCTTTTTTCTTATTTCCTTGCTCTCTGTCTACTCTTCTGTCCCTTCTGTCTCTCCAGCTTTCTCTTCTTTCTCTTCACTCCTCCCTGTATGCTGTCTTGCAAAGTTGACCTCACTTCGGCTGTCTCTTCACATGCTTTTGATACTCATAGGGTCCCACTTCTTTCAGGTCTTGGCCTTCTCTATGTTTCTTTCCCTCCTATTTTCTTCCTGGTCTCCTCCTAACCTTCTCTCTCTTGCTGTCAGCAGTACAAGCCCCCCTTCTTCATTTCTCTTCTCTGACTGGAAGCTCATTCTGGGCAGAACCCCTCTGGAGGTGTTCTGGCGGCTCTGTGCCTGGGGCTCATCTTTCATCAGTGTCTACTAGGGACTTGAGACCCCTGAAGAACTCTCCACTTGACCCTCAGAGTTTTCTTCAGTATTATTTTTCACAATTCCTTGACACAGGAAGGTAGTTTATTCTTTTCTCCAGACAAGGAACAGAATCATGGAATTTTGGGATTCAGAGTGGCCAGCAGTCTCATTTTGCCAATCAGGAAGTAGACCTGAGGATGGTTTCTACCAAGATTCTAAGGCAATCTAATGGCAGAACCATGGCAACTGTCCCATTTCCTGACTCCTTTCTGGTGGTGCTGTGGGTCGGGGGGAGTCTCTTCTTATCACCCTCCTCCTTAGCCAGGAAGTCGTGAAGATATTTCATCTGGTTCCTGTTAGCACTCATTTCTCTCAGTTATCGTTAACCTTCTCAAATATTGTTCATCTTGAATGACATTTTAGAGTAATTGAGTTTTAAATGTGTCACTTTCTTGGCAAAAGAATACACGAAAAATGAAGTGCAGTGACAAGAGTCTCTCACTGAGTTGCTGGGGATTTTCTCAGGAATGCTTTTTTGCTCCAGGTCACTTCTGTTGATGTATTCATTCCTAAGAACTGGTAGATGGCTATGACATACAATATTCAAGCTTGAACTCCTTCCTGCCTAACTGGAGTCTCTCTGCTAATCAGGAAACCACATTTAAAGCTGTGTCCTGAACTCTGCCCAGCACGTCAGCTTGGCCAGGAAGGACAGGGAATTCCTACTGGTAGTAGCCACTGGGGACCAAAGGGGTAACTGGAGGTCAGAAGGAGCTTAGCAGGGAAGACATCGGCACAGGGGACATTCCACCAACCACTGATCTCTTTTCTAAATTTTCTCTGTGGTTGAGATCAGGCAAAACTCAGCATGTCAGCCCCCAAGCTAGTGACCCTATAATACATGTCGTATTTTATGATCTAACAACAAATTTTTTTTTTTTTTTTTAATTCAGGAGGCTCAACATAGGGTTGTTAGCTTTTGTCTTGGGAAGTGAGGGTATTAAAAATAACAATAGTAGAATTGTCATATAATATTATAATCTTTTCATAAAAGAAAAGATATTTCAATACTAGAAGTAGAAAGAATATAATCTTACAATAAAGGGGAGTCCTGTATACTACACACATAGAGCTTCCAGAAAAACTCATATTGGGTTGTCCAGGTTTTTCTTATTAATGTGTGCATAGTCGCTCAAATCAGGTTCAGCTCTTTGTGACCCCAGGGACTGTAGCCCTCTAGGCTCCTCTGTCCATGGGATTCTCCAGGCAGGAATACTGGAGCAGGGAGCCATTCCCTTCGCCAGGGGGTCTTCCCAACCCAGGGATCAAACCCAGGTCTCCTGCATCGCAGGCGGTTTCTTTACTGGCTGAGCCACCAGAGAAGCCCAGGCTAATGTAAATTTTGTCCTAGAAGTGCTAAGCTGTGATATTTGGGAGCCGCCAGCCTTCATTCCATGGCTAGTAAACTCCTGTTCTGTCCCCAGGGAGAACACAGAAGAATGCCTAAGGAAGATGGCCTGTGAAACAGCTCCTCAGTAATAGGAAGTATTCAGTAAATGGTGTTTATTTTTATTCTCTCTTAGAAGTGAGATGATTCATTAGAATTGGGCTGATCATTAGAATGACTATTTCGGGTTGGGCTCGAAGGGACAGTGCTTTTCTTTGGCTTCTTGTCTTTGTAGGCTGGGGTCTGACGTACAGCTTTGCAGAACTGAAGGCTGATTTGATTAGTTACCTCATGGATGGTTTGGGAAGACTCACACTTCCCAAGTTGGAAGCTAATGGAGGCTAATCCATGAGCAAAAATCCCAGCTCATTACTTTACATGAAGAAGATATACTTTTTCAGAGACCGTATCAATGGGTCAGTCTGCCCAAGTTCCATGGCCTCTCCGCTGTGGAGGGGAGATGGGATGGGTGCTGGTGGAGGCGGGGGCAATCCTAGTGTCTACTTTCCTTGGGGAAGACAGACTCAAAGTGATAGGAACTGGCTGACTGAATTTATTCCAGCAAGCTGTAGATAGAGCCCGTTTTATTCACTACCATTGTTTTCTTTATCTCACTTGGACATTCCTCCTCCTTGAGGGGCAGTGAAGCAGAGTGGTTAAGTGCAGAAGCTCTGGAGCCAAATTTCTGGGTGCAAATCCAGGCTTTACCTCTTCCGAGGTGTGTGACACTGGGTAAGTTACTTGACCTCTCTGTGCTTTCATATTATCATCTGTAAAATGGAGATGTTAATAGAATTTGCTTCGTAGGTTTGCCTTGAAGAGGAGAGAAATTGATACATGTAAAATGCCTAAAATGTGTTTGACATATAATAAGTGATCAATACCTATTTATTATTATAATGAATACTATTGAGGATGCTAGCTTTGTGGTGGACACTGGAGAAATGAATGCAAATCATATGGGCAGAATTGGTTAGATTCTTACACTATAAATGTCTTTATTGTAGAATTCAGCCCTCCCATAACCTTGGGTTTTGGTTTTTACCCTTCACCTCTTCAGTAGATTTTGATATCATGTCACTCTAAGCTGTTTCTCACTGCTTACATCATGGTGTACTAGTCCCTGCCGACATGGAGACATACCTTTGATTTGAAGCTGTCAAGTCTTCTTTCCCCAGCGTGTGCCTTTGGAGAGGCTTCTGTTCTTGGTGTGGTGGACTCCTGTCTGGGTCCCTTCCATAGGTCACTGTTCCCTGGACTTTCCCCCTTGAGTGTGAACCTGACGTATCTGGTGTTGGTAGCTCTTGATAAATGAGACAGACCTGTCTGCTAAGATAGTAAGAGGTACTGAGATGCTTGTAAAGATGTGCTTTAAAATAAGTAGCAAAAATAGTAGTAAAGCTGATTCCATAACTAGCTTTTTATGTGCTTTCTCATATTTTGCCAAGCCCACAGGGCAAGGTAACAAATAACCTGATTATTTTCCATTTCTCCGTCCCCTGGAGAAGCTTAACAACTATTTTCCAGGGGGAGCCAGTGCCAAATTGACTGGTATTCAGGATGCCTTTTATAGGAATGCATGCATTCAATCTAATCTATAGATGTGTCTAACACCTGTAGTGTGATCATTTTTCAATTTCATCACTAAACTTACAGTGATAAATTACAGTTAATATTAGCCATGAAAATATTTTACTATAAAATATTCCAGGTACACTGGCCACTGAAGTAAATTAATCTACCGACCATGTATCTGTGATGTAATGAGAAACTAAAACTAATAACCAGCTAATCATTCTCTCTTTCTTTTGAAGTATAGTTGATTTACAATATTGTGTTAATTTCAGGTGTACAGCACAGTGATTCAACTATATATATTCTTTTTCAAATTATTTTCCCTTATGTATGTGTGTGCATGTGTGCTCAGTCATGTCCGACTCTTTGCAGTTGCATGGACTCACCAGGCTCCTCTGTCCATGGAATTTTCCAAGCAAGAATACTGGAGTTGGTTGCCATATCCTACTCCAGGGGATCTTCCCAACCCAGGGATTGAACCTGTGTCTCCTGCATTGGCATGCAGATATTTTACCACTGAGCTACCTGGGAAGCCCTTCTTTCATAGGTTATTACAAAATATTGAATATAGTTCCCTGTGCTATCCAGTGGAGAAGGCAATGGCAACCCACTCCAGTACTTTTGCCTGGAAAATCCCATGGATGGAGGAGCCTGGTAGGCTGCAGTCCATGGGGTCACTAAGAGTCTGGCAAGACTGAGAGACTTTACTTTCACTTTTCACTTTCATGCATTGGAGAAGGAAATGGCAACGCACTCCAGTGTTCTTGCCTGGAGAATCCCAGGGACAGAGGAGCCTAGTGGGCTGCTGTCTATGGGGTCGCACAGAGTCGGACATGACTGAAGTGACTTAGCAGCAGCAGCAGCAGCAGCAGTACTATCCAGCAGGTTCTTGATGGTTATCTTTATTTATTTATTCATTTTGGCTGTGCCAATCTTAATTGCAGCATTTGGGCTCTTAGTTGTGACAGGTGGGATCTAGTTCCCTGACCAGGGATCAAACCCAGGACCCCTCCATTGGGAGTGTGGAATCTTAACCACTGGACCAACTGGGAGGTATCAGTTCACAGAGATACTTTTCCTCACTGCTGTATTGTGTTCCCATCCCTGTAAGCACAGATTTCCTCCCTGACTCCTTTTTTGTTTTCCAAGGTGGCTAGAATTAGCAATGTGATTGGGCTGTTGGTCTTGCTTGTTCACTACCAGTAGAGAAGTCAGATGCTGGATTTTTGGAGGGGAAGAGTTGAGATCAGCTGGAAGTACTATTTCTAGTTTTGTGGTCAAGCTTTTTTTTCAGAGTGTTGCAATCTTGCTGTCAAAGTTGTGCTGGTTTCTCTACTAAGGCATGGGCACCAGTCTGTCCTTTGTAGTGGTATAGTGATATGAAATGACCACCAGCTCCTTCCTAGGGAGCAGCTGCACCTGTAGGCCGGGTCAAGCATGTGCAGTACGTGACAGTGTCAAGAAATTTCATATGAGGATTGTTGAAATTGGTCAGTGAAGAGCCAGCCTTTTTGCCACCTATCCTTTGGGGGTGAGAATGTCCCCTTTGGGTTCTATTTTGCAGTTCTGTAGATGTGGATAGTCTGAAGATTGTTCTGTTCAGCCCAGAAGCCAAGGCTCTGTGGGGTGAAGATACCATTAACATCCCAGCTCAGCTTTACGTTCTAGTATCTTGAGGTCAAGAATATTCTTAAACTGAATCTCAAGAAGTAGATGTGAAAGGAGCTTAAAGGGAAGGTGTAACGATCAGGCTTTCCAATTCATTAGAAATTTTAGCCTGGAGCTGCTGAGTCTCAGACCTCTCACAGAGACTTCGAGAACCTCCCTCATGGTCCAGATCTGGTCTGTATTTTCCTGCCAGACTTCAACCAGCCCCAGAGTTTCAGCCTTCTTTCCTGAGCAAATGTTGGCCAAGTCCCATCATAGATAGAGCGTATTGTGAGCCTCAGACTCACATATCCAGAAGCTTGTTTGACATCCTGCTCAAGTAGCCATGACTCTCTCACAATCAGCCTGCCCAACAAGAAAAGTCTCTTATACAGCCGTGTCTGCCCTCTCCACCATTCACGATGCTCCAAATGAGGGTTATTCCATCTTCACAGAGCTTGTCCAAGGAACTCTTTTCCCAGAATAATGTCCGTCCTTTTCACTTTTGAGTCCCACTCGCACATCTTTTGAGATTATTTGTTAGAAGAGAAGTCAGACGGGAATTGGACACACCTGTACACTGTGCAGGAGGTCAAGGATGAGCAGAATTGGGGCCAGTCTGGTGCTTTGAAAAAGATAGCGCTGAGTAAGTTGCTTGGCTTTTCTGAGGCTCAGTTTGTGCCTGTAAATTGGGGATGCCTCACTCCCAGGGTTCTTGTGAGGGCCTGATATCGTGAGTGAGGAATCAGGCAAGGAAGTATTAATGGGAACCTAGCTGCCATCTTATTTCCAGCTCTCGTACTGTAGACAGGAGATGTTTAGGATTGCAGTTCCGTGTGGCTGTGACTGATTCTCAATCCTTTATGTGCCTGGGCACGTGAGAAAGTGCTAATATTTGTTCAGCACACTGGGGTTACTCAGCTACCCTGGGCCATCCCTGACTGCTCAGAGGCTGAGGGGATCAGGATCTCCATAGCCTGTGATGTGTGACATCATGGTTGAGGACTGTCTCATGGTTCACAGGAGACCTGCCACCTTCCTTGGTGGTATCCATTTTTATCAGGGCTATTTTAAACATTTTCTCTGGGGGTTTGCTCCATTTAGTCAGAGACGTGACGGAGTGGAGGATCCCTAGGAGCCTAGGTCAAGGCTTTACCCATTCTCTTGCTTCACATGAAAGGGTATGTGATCATTGAACATATTGGTGGAGACCTCTACTGGTTGGGGTGCTTACTGATGCCCCACATTCTCACCAGGCAGGGTCCTGAGACTATTCTTCTGCTCGCTTGGCACAGGATGTGGAGCTGCCTGTGGGTCTCCACACTCCATGCATCCCCCAGAGAGGTTGGGCCACCAAAGGGGATGCCCTGGGAAGTTCGGCCTGGATTTCCTGTGCTGCTGGGATGGCTGCCTGCGCTGCTGGGGTGGCTCCCTGCACTGGGCAGCAAACCAAAGGTCACAGACTGCAAATGCGCCACTGTTGTTGCCCAGTGGAAGGCCCGGACCACAGGGGTCCGAGTTAATTGATCACACTGGGAAAACGACTCATTGAAGTTGGACGTAGCAGGATGACGGAGAAGTGACTGAGCTGATTTAGAATGGACTTAATTGAAGAGCCACGCTGCCTCAAATCCTTTGTGGAAGTAGGCAGGATGTAAATAATAAATCATAAATAAATAAAACTCAAGAGCTAAATAAAGCCCCTTTAAATATACCATCCCTCACAGCTGCACGTGTTGCAAAGTGGAACTAGCCAGGATGGACCATTAGGGGCTTTTACTCCCTGACACTGAGACTGGATTCAGCCTCAGATACATTTCATCCAAAATACTTTTTTCCAAACTCTGTACAGTAGCAATGATGAGTAAAATGATGGACTGAGGTCTGAAGTACTGAACCAAGGCAATTAACCCAATCAATCCAGCTGGAATTTTAGGGACTAAAGTTTTTTATCAAAGGATCTTAAAATACAGTGTGAAGCTCCATACCTTGTAACATACCATCAGATAAGTATATGCACTCATATATTTGAGCAAACTCTGGGAGATGGTGAAGGACAGAGGAGCTTGGCATGCTGTATGTAGTTCGTGGGGTCGCAAAGAGTTGGACATGACTTAGCAACTGAACAATATACATCTGTATATACACATATATTTATAATATAACACCAGTTCAGTCACTCAGTCGTGTCCAACTCCTTGCGACCCCATGAATTGCAGCACGCCAGGCCTCCCTGTCCATCACCAACTCCCGGAGTTCACTCACACTCACGTCCATCGAGTCAGTGATGCCATCCAGCCATCTCATCCTCTGTTGTCCCCTTCTCCTCCTGCCCCCAATCCCTCCCAGCATCAGAGTCTTTTCCAATGAGTCAATTTTTCGCATGAGGTGGCCAAAGTACTGGAGTTTGAGCTTCAGCATCATTCCTTCCAAAGAAATCCCAGGGCTGATCTCCTTCAGAATGGACTGGTTGGATCTCCTTGCAGTCCAAGGGACTCTCAAGAGTCTTCTCCAACACCACAGTTCAAAAGCATCAATTCTTCGGCGCTCAGCCTTCTTCACAGTCCAACTCTCACATCCATACATGACCACAGGAAAAACCATAGACTTGACTAGACAGACCTTTGTTGGCAAAGTAATGTCTCTGCTTTTGAATATGCTATCTAGGTTGGTCATAACTTTCCTTTCAAGGAGGAAGCGTCTTTTAATTTCATGGCTACAGTCACCATCTGCAGTGATTTTGGAGCCCCCAAAAATAAAGTCTGACACTGTTTCCACTGTTTGTCCATCTATTTGCCATGAAGTGATGGGACCAGATGCCATGATCTTTGTTTTCTGAATGTTGAGTTTTAAGCCAACTTTTTCACTCTCCTCTTTCACCTTCATCAAGAGGAATTTTAGTTCCTCTTCACTTTCTGCCATAAGGGTGGTGTCATCTGCATATCTGAGATTATTGATATTTCTCCCGGCAATCTTGATTCCAGCTGTGCTTCTTTGAGCCCAGCATTTCTCATGAGGTACTCTGCATAGAAGTTAAATAAGCAGGGTGACAATATACAGCCTTGACATACTCCTTTTCCTATAGCCTTATCTAGACGTACTCCTTTTCCTATAGCCTTGACTTGACTAACACATTTGTAACTAAAAGGCAGAATATTATTCATAATGTATATAGAATACATATACTTTAAAATATATAGCGTATGTACTTTTATATATAATATACTAGATATTTTTAAGTGTATATATATATATATATATATCTTTCGTTTTTGTTTTTGTCTGTACCACATGGCTTGTGGGGGTTCCCAGGTGGCGCTAGTGGTAAAGAACTCACCTGCATTGCAGGAGACATAATGATACATGGGTTCAATCCCTGGATTAGGAAGATCCCCTGGAGGAGGGCCTGGCAAGCCACTCTGAGTGTTCTTGCCTGGAGAATCCCACGGACAGAGGAGTCTGGCAGGCTACAGTTCACTGGGTCACAAAGAGTGGGATACAACTGCAGTGATTTATCATCCATGCACATGGCTTGTGGGATCTTAGTTCCCTGACCAGGGATCTAACCTGGTGCCCCAGCAGTGAAAGCACTGAGTGTTAACCACTGGACCACCAGGGAATTCCCAAAGTATATGTATTTTTATATAATATATACTTTATATTTAACATGTATAACACATATACTTTTATATATAATATGCTAGTTTTTTTCAGTAGATGTTAAAAGAAATATATATATATACTTTAAAATATTTGTATAGTATATGTTGTTGTTGTTCAGTCACTAAGTCATGTCTGACTCTTTGTGACCTCATGGACTGTAGCCCTCCAGGCTCCTCTGTCTATGGGATTTCCCAGGTAAGAATACTGAACCAGATTGCCATTTCCTTCTCCAGGGGATCTTCCCTACCCAGGGGTTGAACCCATGTCTCTGCATTGGCAGGTAAATTCTTTACCACTGAGCTACCAGGGAAGTCCATATAGTGTATGTACTTTTATATATTATATACTATATATTTAAAAGTATCCACGTATCTGAATAATACAAACATGTATACTTATATAGTTACATAATATACATTCTGTCTTTTCATACTTCTCTCTGTTTATCCAAAAGCACAGTTACTTTTTCTTTTTTTCCTGTTTACAGCAGTATTACTTACTGTATCTTATGAGAAGTTACATCCAATAGTCCAAAAGGTAAAAATTAAGCAGACAAAGTTACCCTTCAAAGATTTAGAAAGGCATCAGGTTAGAGGCCAACCTACAGTTCCTCTATAGGTCCAACCTGGTCATTTCCCCCCTCCATTATGGGAATAAATCATGAGCTGTTTCTTTGGTTGAGCCTCAGATGAGGTACAGAGACGCTCGTTACAAGCACTCAGCCATCAGGTTGCACTCTCTTCCTCTGGCAAGTGCCAGGTGTCTGTGGCGGACTGGAGTCACCAGCTGCTCTCTTGTGGCCCTCCTCCTTCTTCAGTCAGTTCAGTTGGAAGCCGGTTGAGCGTTGTTTGTTGCCAAACCTGTTTATGCCAGTTGTACTTTTTCCATTGAGGACATGTAGCTAAATATTATGTAAACAGATGATATATGAGTGTGAAAAGGAAAAGTGTTTTTATGAAAACTATACTGTTGTCTTGGAAAGACTTGTCAATGATGAATTTGCTTAAAAAAACAAAAATTGTGGCCAAATTAAGTATAAACAAGATAATTTTAAAAGATTAGGGGGAAATTCATAGAAATCTAGGCAGCTTCCCCAGTCAGATTGCTTTTCAGCTGTTTGGAGTTTTTTTCCTCCTTTAAAGACATTAAATTTGAAAATCATAGCAGATTTCTGGTTTATCCAGAAAAGACAATTGGGAATTCCAAACAGTCGGACCCATCATCAAATACAAGGCGTTGCTCCTGTACCAAATTTGTAAATGAGTGTATGCTCATATATTTAAATATCTATGAATAAATGTCTCTATATATATATAAATAATGAGAGTATCATTTTTATAATTCCATGCTTTAACCAGTTTTTTTTTAGATTGTCAACCCAATCCAAGCTACTATATGTGTACCCAATCCAAGCTACTATATGTCAACCCAATCCAAGCTACTATATACTATACATGTCAGTCCAAGCTACTATATGTGCTGGATTAGAGAACATTTTTTTTAGCTACTGCATGTTGTGTAAAATATACATGCTTACTGAGCATGTCAAGATGCTTATACTATGTGATTTACAAGACAGCTGAGCCAGGCTGAGGAGAGAGCAGACACACACCTCCTTTAGTGTTCTCATCCAAGGACACATGCTAATTGAGGAGAATTGTGGGCTGAACCCTTTGCGCCTGCTCTGAAACACATTCGCTTTCTCTCTCCCACCCTCTCTTCCCCTCTTTCTCTCCTGTCTCCCACCTTCTCTTCTTCTTTCTACCTCTCTCTCCTCTCTCCCTTCACAAATGTAGTTTAGGTCAAAGAACTCCAAAAGAAGGAAGGGAGAAAATATTTGGAGTTGAACAACAACATATTTCAAGCCACTTGTTCCAAGAAAAATAAGCTCTTTGACTTACAAAAGTTTGAATATATGTTTATTTATGTGAACCGAACAGAAAGAGAGAAGAAGGAGAATTCCTTTAAATAAAGAACTTTCATTTAATAAGTGTGGCTTACATTAGATGGTTTAGGAATACACCTGTTTCTCAGGAAGTGAGAGCAGGATATAGCAAAACTTACTTGAAGTCTCCTAAAATTCAGTGTTTCAAGTCATATTCTACCTTCTTTGGTCTCAAAACGGTGTGGAAAGACCTCCCTCTATTTCTGTGCTGTGCCTAGACTCTGTATCAGAGCACAAACAACTGCAGAAAAAACGTGAGGATGCCTGTGGATTCAGACATGTTAACAGAAGTATTGGAGGACCTCAGGAAGAATAATATTTTACAGTGAGATGGTTGTCATCTTGAACAATAAAAGCCATATGATTGTGCTCTAGTTTATGCTGATGTAGAAGGCTTAAAATCATAAAGCAGGTGTGATGATTGGGTTCCTGTTCACCCAGAGAATGCGGCTGGCAAAGATAAGTACACCAGAACATGCACTTCATGGGAAAGCATGAATCCATCCAGCTCCAACAAATAAGAGGCTGTCTTTCCTTTCAGTACTCACTCTCAGGGGTTTGATGTTGATAGATTCTGAAGTATCTTATTCTAGAGCATAAACCAGGTGCGCTCAAGGTAATGAACAACTGATAGCTGCCAGGTTAACTAGAAAAGAAATGTTTCTCTCTGTGGTTCTGGACAATAATGCAATTTCATGGCATTTCACCTGAGTGGACTTTTAAGATGGATGGATTTGTCTTTTGCTGCTCGGGGCCTAGGTCCAAATTTGGAGCAGATGGCAGAAAAGATGGATGGCCCCAGAGATTTCCAGGTAAAATTGGTTGGATTTCCTCAATCCTCATTAATTCCTGCTTGATGATCATCCATCTCCATCTCTCCAACCCTGCATAATGGGTCCTGGTTTCTGAGGATTTTCTGAGTCTAGAATAGCCAAAATGTGCTGACTAAACTCTGAACAGATTGAGAGAACTCCTCACTGATGTCACAGGCTTTTGGGAAAAAAAGGACTGTCTCTACCTGAAATCTTGTTTTCCTTCTTTGAGTCGGGGTAGATTTTCTTTCCTTGTAATAAGAAGACAAAACTGAGCAGGATGTGAACGCTAAAGCTCAGGGAGTGAATTTAAGAGGCAAATTGCTTCCACTGTTGTTCAGGTAAACCATAACAAAAGAGAGACTTTGGGATTCTTAGATTAAGTCTGGTGAGAGACTCGAAGCCATCCATGACTAAGCAAGACTGACAGTTAAAGGATGCCCCAGGGATGAGATAAGGCTTAAGAAGCAGTGGATGATTGTGAAAAACCCCAGAAGTGTTCTTGGCCACTGAGGTCAAAAGGAGACCCTCAAGATCCATGGAAGGAGGGACTCAGAGGAGGTACTAGAGGCAGCCATGCTTTGTGGGTTTAATTTAAAAACATCTGTGTGAGGTCCTTGATCAATGGTCTGATATTCTCGTTTACTTCCATGTTAAGGTAGGCTTATTGACATAATTGCTTTTGTTCATACTGGAAACTCTTCTGCTGACCAGTTTATATTATTATTTTTTTTTTATTGTGGTTGTATTTAGCCCCCATTCAGAGCCAGATGCTTTTGATTTACAAATGGCATATATTGTCAGAGACTGCTAACTAAGCAGACAAAAGATTCCACTTGAGAATTTCTGTGTGATTGACAGAGTGAGCATTAGCCCTTTGGTTGCACATGCATAGGTACCCCCCCACCCCCCCATGTTGGAGGACTAAAATATACCAGCATACTAAAAACTAGCAAATCGCAGGTGCTTAAGACCCTGGAAGAAAGTGCCTGGGAGGTGCACACTGAGTTTTAAGAAAAGCTAAACAAGTGTGGCATTTTCAATAGGCCTTTCCTTCACCTGAGCAAAATGACAATATTTTACTAGTCAACCAAGAGATAAATCAAGATTTGAAGTAACATCTCACCTTTCACACAAAGCCTAACCTCAGTAGTTATTAAAAATAAATGGGATTTAAACAGATGCATTTTATTTCCAATTTCACGGTCTTGTATTTTACACTGTGGTTTTAGATCTGTTTGTGAAGACTGGGGTAAAAACAGCCTGAGAGACAGCTGGGAGAGGAACAGGCTTTCAAGTCCAAGACAAAGGCCAGGCTCTGGGTTCAGCTGTTACCAGCTCACCAAGTGATCTCAGCCCAATTTTTACACCTTCAACAGTGAAACAATAATGCTTAATACTGTCTTTTTACGGGATGCAATGATATCTGTGATTGGCCCTGTTGATGACTTTGGACTGAGATTTGAGAGTAGAATCCCCGTGTCTTCCTCAGGGACCATGTATGGAGGGTAGGGCTCCAGGGCCAGGAAGGCCATTGGCTTTAATCTCTCCCTAGTCTCCACGGCAACTGTAGTGTCGCTGCCTGGGGGCATTCTGATTGAAGAGTCAAGGAGAGGTGCGCGCCATGTCTCCACATCTCCTGGGTGACCCCCTTTCTTTGTCATCTTCTCCCAGAGCACTGTGCTGACAACGTGGAGGACTTCTCCATGGCCACCTTCTTTCTTGCTGTTGTTTGTTTCACCAATAATTGGGACTTTCAAGTGAATGGGCTTCCATGGTAGCTCAGACAGTAAAGAATCTGCCTGAAATGCAGGAGACCCAGGTTCGATCCCTGGGTCAGGAAAATCCTCTGGAGAAAGAAATGGCAACCCACTCCAGTATTCTTGCCTGGAGAATCCCATGGACAGAGGAGTCTGGCAGGCTACAGTCCATGGGGTCGCAAAGAGTTGGACACGACTGAGCTTTTCCTTTCTAGGTGAATAGTAATTCTCCACTGACGATTTTTCTCACATCCATCACTTTATTTTCTAGGTAACGTTTACTAAGTTCTTACAGGTGCAGGCACTGTGCTGACACTTCACCGTGTTATCATTTTGTTAACAGGAGAAAGCTGTGGATAAGAGCGGCTAAGAGAGCACCCCGACAGCTGCTCCATGGGCTCCGCCTCCCACCAGGGGCTGCAGACCCCGCCTCCCCATGCCTTCTCCTGCCTCCCTTCCCGGTGCAGTTGGCCTCCAACTGTTCTCTCTCCACCCGGCTCCCTCCTTCGGCCATCACCAGATGTACCTGCCCATACTTCAGACAGTATTTCCTCTTCAAAAACTACCACTTGTCTTCTCACGCAGCAGCCCTCCCAAAGCTGACCTCGTATGTCGTCTCTCCTGCTCTTCCCAAACCTGTTCTCAGCTGCAGCCGATGTGTTCTGTTTCCTAGTTCCCAAAGACTCTTGTGCTTCTGCACAGGATCCTTCCTCCACAGGAAGCAGCCTTCCCACATCTCTGTCTCCCATCCTTCAGGGCCGAGCACACATTGGCAGCCTGTGCTGCCTCCTGAGACTGACCCAAAGCACCATTTATCAGCCAGAGTGTTGGCCAGGCTGCTGATCTGTAGCTATGACCTGGATCAGTGTTGTAAGTTAATTACTGTGAAACGCTCCAAACACAGCTCCATACCTTTTTCCTTATAGTCGATTCATTATAGGAGACTTAGTCCAGGGACTGTTAAGGAGTACAGCAAAGTGAAAAGTGAAAGTGATAGTCCCTCAGTCGTGCCTGACTCTTTGTGACCCCATGGACTGCAGCCCACCAGGCTCCTCTGTCCATGGGATTTCCCAGGCAAGAATACTGGAGTGGGTTGCCATTTCCTTCTCTAGGGGATTTTCCTGACCCAGGGATCAAACCCAGGTCTCCTGCATTGCAGGCGGATTCTTTACCGTCTGAGCCACCAGGGAAGCCCATTAAGGAGTATACCTTCCCCCAACGCAGAGTTGGTTAGAGAGGGAAAGGTTACCACTTTCTCCCTGAGGCTCCCTCCACCAGTGTTTTCCATAGGTTGGTCCCTTAAAGGAAAAAGTCATAGACTCGAAATCACCACAACTGCAAATGAGGAGTTTATCTGTCAAGTTTGGCTAAAAACCAGCTGATGAAGATTATTTAATGGAGGCTTTTATCCTGAGAAGCAACTCTTCTATTTAGTCCACTATTAATGTGGTTGGTTTTTAACTTGGCCCTCAGTGGCTGTGAGTTTTTCTGCTTGTGACAGCAGCACTTTTCTCTTATACACAGAAAAGTCGAACTGAAACGCGCTGTGAGCTTTAGAGCACTTTAGAGGAAGTGGCCTATCGCGTAACGCTCATGGAAGCATGAATTTGTGAGCATTTACAGAACGCTTTGCACCAGGAATCCTGAAGTGAACAGAATACTGTTGCAGATTTGAGGAATCAGAGTAGAATCATGTTTCAGTGTCTGCTGCATTTTGAAGAATTCCCTTCTGACCCCGCCCCTGCAGGGTGAAAAGCCTTGCTCTTCCTATACAAAGAAAAATAGTTGTTTACACCCCAGACCACTAACATGTTTTTGTGGTGATGTTCTGAATGCATTGAGTGTTTGTTGTGGCCCAACTAAGACAACTTTATAGTTCAATGAAAAGTGACTTATTCCTTCTTCTAAACAAAACATTTAGTTCTCTCTCTGACTCTTTGACTCCAGACAAGTCTGCCTGGCCCCATCCCTTGCCCCCTACTCCCATGCACACTCCCTCTTGTAGATGTCATAGACATTTCTGTGACCATGATCCCGTCTGTTCCTAGTAATTAAGGGCTCTCTGAGTAATGTGAAAGTAGGTTACTGTTAATCTGGTTTCTTGCAAAAACTGTGCATGTGGGAGGGTAGCTTTTCACCTAGAAGACTAAACCACAGAGAGAGTCTGGGAAGTAAGGAAGGAATGGGCCAGGTGACTTGCTTTTCTTTGCTTCTACAGGACTCCATGGAGCCCAGATTGACCCTCAGGGAAGCAGAACTGGGTTCACAACTCTATGCTGTATGTTTTTACAGCTCATGACCTTGGCAGAAAGAGTTAGCTTTTCTGAATCTCAGTTCCCATTTATGAAATAAGGATGATAAGGCCTGGATGCAAGGTTAATGAAAGGATTGCAAATACTGGATAGAAAGTGCCTAGCACAGGCATGCGATAATTGATAGTAGTTTTTGATGTTGTTTTGCTGGTCTTGTCGTCATTATCATTACCACTGCTTCTATAAGTAGCTGGGTGTATGGGAAGAACAAAGGGGAATTTGACGGCTGATGCCACCAATGCCTATAGCACACACATTTAATCTTCAAAACTACCTGCCTTCCCTACCACAGCAGCTAAGATTGCTCCAAAAACAAAGTAAACATAAAAATCCCAGCCACATAGGGATGAAAACAAAGAACAAGGTGTTTCCTTACTCTAGCAGCGGATCCCTTAGCTGAGTGGGTTCCTTCTTCCTTCCTTGTCTGCTTTCTTCTATCTACAAACAAATGTTGACTGACACCTGCAGAGCACATGCCTGGCTCAGGGCTGAGCGCAGAGGCCAGTGTTGAATCAGATGTGGTTTCAGTCCTCAAGGATCCTACCTGCTACCAGGAAGGGGGAAATGCCCATAAACATCTTGAAAGTTAGGAAGAAAATGCTAGGATCGTAAGAGAGATACCACTAATGCATGCTAAGTCACTTCGGGGCCCAACTCCTTCCGACCCTATGGATGGCAGCCCACCAAGCTCCTCTGTCCATGGGATTTTCCAGGCAAGAATACTGGAGTGGATTGCCATGCCCTCCTCCAGGGGAATTTCCTGACACAGGGATCAAACCCACATCTTCTATGTCTCCCACATTGGCAGGTGGGTTCTTCACCACAAGCACACCTGGGAAGCCCACTAAAGGGCTATGGAATTTAGGAGGAGAGCAGTTTTGGCTGGAGTTGGAACACGCAGGTTTTATGAAAGAGGCTGCCTAGCATAGTCATTCAGAGTGTAGATTCTGTACTTGGACCACCAGCTTTGAACTCTGGCCTTTTGCTGCTTGGTTGTGGCTCCTTGGGCCAGGAGCCAGGTCATGTCTCTGTGCCTCTACTTCCTCATCTTTAAAATGGGGATAATGATAGTACCTACCTCTCAGAGGTGTTGCGAGGATGAAGTGAGACATGCAATGCCCAGTACTGTGCCTGGCACACAGTGAATGCTCTGTCAGTGTTTGTTAAATAAATTTGCTGAAGGACAGGTATAGATTCACCCTTCAAGCGAAGGTGGGTAATGTTTTTCCACACATGGAGGGTTGCATGAGCCAGTGTGGAGTCCACACTGAGACAGAGGGTCGGGGAAGATGGGAGAGGCGGGGAAGACAGCTTGGGAAGTGACTTGGGCCAGGCAGGGGAGTCTTGAATCTCAGGCCAGGAACCTTGGACTTTACGAAAATGTGAAATGTACTCAGTCTTCTAGAATTGCATGTGTGTAAAGCCAGAATCTGAACCTGTCTGAGGGAAGGTCTCCACATCTCAGTTCCAGTGAACATGGCAATGAACCTGATGCCAGCAGGCATGAAATTGAAACCTGGATTATCAGGGCTCAACACATAGGCTTGAATTGACACCTCAGCTAAGATGTGCAGCGGAGCCCCAGCAGGAAGCTAAACTTGGGGACAAAGAGATGGGAGGTGCAGAGGCATGGATGGGGGGACAGGACATGTCACACATTGCCCCCATCTACTGCTTCCTTTTCAGGTTACAGATTTTTCTTTCTTTAGGGTTTAGCCAGCTGTTTTGTTGTTGTCTTCATTTGTTCTTTTATTTCTTTTAAGCCTCAGGATGTATGCAGTCATCTTTGCTTTCTGTGCTAGGGTGGCGGGGAGGTGGAGATGATCAAAACCCATCACAGCGGACTTTGTTTTCAGACATCTGTGGGTGTTACACTTTGTGCGGGTGTGGAAGCTATCGCAGTCTGCCCGCTCCTCTCCGCACTCACAGCTGCATCAGTAAGACTTCAGAAAGGGCTGTGGAAAGTCGTAGGGCCCCCAAGAGGATGCCTGTCATCTTGGGATTTGTTTTTAAGTGAAAAATTGGAGGGTTGAAATGCCTTAGGTTTGATTTCCTTCAGCTGTGTAAAGGCTGCATTCAATTTTTAAGAAATCAGCCAAGTCACCAGAGGATAAAACAGTCAGTCCTCGTGTCCTCGGGTTCCCCAGCCACTGATTCCAGTCTGAGGATGCAGAACCGTGCATGGGAGGACCAATTTATTAAGTGTTACAGGGATGTGCAAGCAGTTCCTAAGACTACATGCAAGTCATTTAAAATTATTTTTGGAACAGAGTAGCACACGATACATCTCTATACGTACCAAATCAAGATCAATTACCGTAAAGTCTGTCTGTAACATGGGAACAATCAAATGATGGAGTGCGACTATAAAATCATCTGTGGCTCTGAAAACCGCTATGCATCTTCCCACAGTGACTGAGAGTGGAATAGCACCTATTTAACAGTTGGAAGAGAGATCTTCTGGCTCAGGCTGCATTCTGCCTGTAGCCCAGGGCCACCTGAGGAGACTGAGAGTGATCTCCAGGGTGCTGCCTGGGGCCCTGGCTCAAAGGTTCCCTTCCAAGCTAGGAAGGTAGACTCAGAGGGCACATTCTAGAATGACTGGGAGTGTTTGTTGATGCGGGCTTTAAAGGCATTTTTTCTACCCTCCGTCAATGGCTCTTTATCAGATCATTGCATTCTGGTCTTAGAAACCACTACTTATCCATCACATCCTTGCACAAGAGTGACATCTGCCCCTAGCTGTCTGACAGCCAAGTCACATCAACTTCAGTGGGAGCAACGCATGTCCAGAGGCAGAATTTGAGTCTTTAAAACTTAGGCCTAAATGGCCAAACTAATACATTATGTCAGAAACGGTGAGGTCCTATAAACATTCAGGCCCCTACCTTGAACCCAAGGTCATCCTTATGTGGTGCTCCAAAGTTAGAAAACAATACAGGCAAGAGACGCTCGCTCAGGATCCATGAAGAGATAATGGCTGCCTTGTTCTTGACCGAGTGTTTTGTGCTGGTGTCAGCAGAGCAGGCTGCCTGTTGCTCTTAGCACTTGAAAGGCTGCCTGTTGCTTTTAGCACTTGAAGTTTGGACTGGTTTCATTTACCCTCTCAGCCCGCTTAGAAGGAACGTTCTGAAAGTCCCCTGAGTCCTCACCTGCTGTCAGGATGCCAAGGTATCCCCGGGGGAAGCTCTACAGTGGGGCCCAGGGCCCCCGGGCGAGGGTGGGTGGCTCTGTGGCCCTTAGGAGGAAGCAGTGGCCCCCCCACCCAGCAGCCCTACTGCTCTGCTCTGCAGGGCCCTTTGGCAGCTGAGTCTAAGAAGAAATAGTATATAACACTTCTCTCCGATCATCATTTTGGCTGAGCTGAAGGTAGATCAGATTTCACCCTTAAATAACTGTCTTCTGTCTGTGTAAACAGTCCCAGCCATTACTCTTCACCTTCAAACCTCAGCCCATGGACCTGGATTGGTTCTTCTTCAGACCTTAACTCTGGGGGCCACTCTTCTCTGCCTTCTGAAGCCTCCATTGCCTCTATCTGAGCGTGCAGCCTAATCTCCAAGTCTTAAAACACCATGCTTGGAGCACATACAGTCAAGTGGGGGAGGTGTGTGAGAAATCCATTTACTTCTCCCCACTGTGACCTCAGTCCATTTTAACATCCCACTTGCATCCAAAAAGAAATACCGAAATATTAAAGCATGATGTTTGCGTTCTTTTCAAGGGGAAGAAGAGGTTATGCAGAGGCAGCCTGTGTCCCTGCAGAATATGGGTGAGAACCTGGCAAGGGGTTTGTCTTGTTTAAGAAGCTAATATACTCAGTGGCAGCAAAGCTGCCACCGAGTCAATCCATTCCACGTTGACGGAGAGAAGGGCAGGAGTTTTGCTGCTCTTCCTGGTTACTTTTTGGATATACATTTTCTAAGAAAGTAAGAATGCGACAGCAGCTTGCTTAAAACGTGACCTCTTCAGCTTGCCCAAGAATTTAGAGAAACAAAAGAGAAGGCAGTGGGTAATTGATTCTGTTCTCCAAAGGCCCATTCTGATACTGAGCAGATCCTGGCTTGGTTTCTACCGTACAGGTGTTTAGTCTCTACCAGCAGGAGGGCACAGATGGAGTCTCCCTTTCTGCAGCAATCTTTAAATGTCAAAACCATGAGAAGGAAACCCACTGACACATTGTCACTGTGACTGTGCAGTGTATCCCTAAGAGTCCATGTAGCCATGCCCCAAGCAAATGACACCCAAATCAATGGGACAGGGAGAGATTTTCAAAGAAGGCCCAGAACCTCCTACCATGGAGAGCAGCTTATACACAGGAAGCCACGAGATCTTCCTGAAATGTTTGCTTGAGGCCTAACCTTTAAACATATTCCTTAGCCACGCATAGGTCTGATTAAGCAATAGGGTAAGAACATGAGAATTCATGTTTCAGTGGTGGAGAGCTTTGGAATCTTGAGTTTGTTACCAAATATAAAATTTAGGAACTCGGTGATTTAATCAAAATGCTTGCTTCTGGTAGCAAATCAATCAAGCCATCATATCCAATTAAGTTTGATCAAGTTTAATCTGGCAGGGATATTTACCAGCCACGATTCCCCCAACTCGGTATATGCTCACTGAATTTATAAAGTGAGGCTTGAGTCACCCTGTAATATGAACGAGGTCACCTTAATTAGCCTGTTTTAAGACTGTGGCTATGGGGCCATCAGAGCCCAGGAAACCAGCGAGGAGCCTGTTAGGAAGATCTCATAAGAGAGATTCCTCCCTTGCCTGGTTTAGAAAATTCAGTCCTTCAGTGAGTGTCTTGCTCAGGCACAAACCTTAACCTAAATATAGAGGGCTAAAAAAGAATCCTTCCATGGTAGGGCTCCCTTAAATTAGCTCAGCTAATCTATTCATCTGTGTGTACTGACTCGTGCCTCAGCATTGGAGGCCAAATCCAAAAAAAGAAAAAGCAAGCCTGTGGCTCAATCCTAGGAAAGATGCAGAGCAATTGAGTCTAATCCTGGACAAAGGAGCCCCTGAATACCACAGCAGGTTCTTGTTAGAAAAGAGATCCACTGACTCCTCATCATCACCCTTGTTCATTAACTGCACATTTTGGCTTTTCAGGTGCTTTTGGCATAGTCACAATTCTCTGTTTCTTGTGATTCTTCTCAGTTTCCAAACCATCTTACAGTCCAGGTTCAAAACTTAAGATCAGAAGTTCTGGAAAGATGTTAGTCACGGATGCTTTTTGTACTTTCAATATTTCTGCCTTGCTGGGCTTCCCAAAGTATACTCAAAGAAAATTTTTCTTAATAGATAGCCAGGATAACGATGTTCTAGGTCTTTATCTCTTATACCTAGGAAGATATTTTCAAGAAAGAAGATGGCTAAAGAGATCTGAACTCCAATTTCCTTACCTAGAATGGCAAGAGGGAGCATGCCGGGATGCACAAGAGGTCCCCATGGTCTAGAGCCTTGCGTTCTGCATTTTGCTTCCCACTGAGCCAGGGGTCTGCGTGTACCTGCTGAAGGACTGCACGTGTCCTGCTGGAATTCTGGCCATTTTGTTACCTGACTTGTTCCATTTTTCTGTGAAAGTCAGCTAGTGGAAGACACTTGAAGAAGAAAGTCAGGACAAGAGAAGGTGTTTGGAAGAGGTCAAAAGGCGTGTGTCAAAGGGGCCGTGGAATTGTTCCTGAGAAGCTCTCGCTGGTCATAGTGGTTTTTACCACACTGTAGTGTTTGGGTAGCCACTGGGGTCATGGTGTTAGAATTTTGATAATTGGATGGATCTATGCTTTCGGCAGTCTTCGGAGAAATGCATTTTATGCATGTTTCTATTTAAAGAGAACAAACCAATAACTGAAAAAAATGCCATTCCTGTTACCCTCCCTCCCCCACGCACATAGTATTCTGATGTGGTTTATTCCTTAGCCTGACTCATTCAGCTCTTCTCCTGGAAGTTGTCAGTATGTATGCCTGGTTAATGGAGAAAATCAGTGCGATGCCCAGGCACCACGCCATGACTCATTCCTGGCATTTTAGGAGCTTTGTGATGGAAATCATTGTTCCAAGCTACAGTTCTTACCAAGTGGATGAGTATTAATGGAACAAAGCAAGGTCTCTGCTACTCCTGCGTTACTCTCTTGCCACAGATTCAGTGTCTGCTTATGAAGTGGAGGTTCCTCTTCATAACCCACGCATGGTTGAATACCACAATATTGTTTTAATTAGTCTTTTAAAGCACAGTCAAATATTTGGCTTTGGTGAAAGGAGGAAATTCTCTCATATGTTGGAACTGTTTGGTTGAAAGGACATTTTTGTCTACTGAATTCATCTCCTGGGGTTTACACTAGTTTCTGAATTCTTTTTGTAATGACTTGCAGCCAAGTCTCATTCATTCATTATTCTGTCTATCCCTTTGACTCTGTTTACCTATCTATCTGTAATAGGTGTGTGTGCATGCAGCACATATGTGTGTGTATATATATATATTTATACATATTTATTTACATATATATATAGCTTACAGCCTACTGGGAGAGCATGTATAATTGAAATCCTGGATAATCCCAATCTTTTATTTTATGTTCTGCTTGACTCAAACTTTTCCCTCAGATTTTTTGAGTGCCATTCCCCTTTCTTTGTACTATGTAACATGTAGAAGTAGTTAAAAATACAGGAGAGAGGCAGCAGAAAGAAGTGGGGGAAACAAGGAAGAGAGATATTCAAATGCTTATTTTTTTACCGACTCGGGTTTGAATTTTGTGTCTGACAGCTGGTAGGACATTGTGGAAACTCACCGATAAGCCAGTGTCCCATCATTCTGGGAGACAGGAACTGAAGGTCAAATATCTAAAGGTGGCATTTGGTGATTCTTATGTGTCTATAGTCCATTGGACCAGGAATCTTTGGGAGCTGCCAATTGGAAAGCAGATATTTAGAAGATATTTTCAGCCACAGAAGAGAATGAGCAATGTACCTTATAACTCAGCCATTTTATGCTAATCTTGTCTTCTCTAACAATAATAGCTCCCTGCTACATGCTCTTAAAACACAAGTGCTAATATTATGAGAAATGAATTACATGAGAAACAATTTCATCTTTTCTAGGAGTGCTAAAAATAAAAATGTGCAACCAAGAACATTTCAACTTTCTTCCCTTTCCAGACAATGCAGGGTCCTAGGCAAAGACTGGATTGCAGAGGATGCCTCGAGGTCTGAGCATGAGTTAAGCTTGTAGGAGTGAAGAACTTTAGACAAGGCCGTTCAAAGTGAATGCCTTATTATTACACTTTGTGCTGAGTCTGTAGATGCACAAATCATGTTTGCCATGTCATTCTTTTTTTTTTTGTCTTAAAAAAATTTTTTTTTAATATTTATTTTTATTTATTTGGGTGCACTGGGTCTTAGTTGCAACATGTGGAATCTTCTGTCTTTCTTATGGTACTCAAGATGTTGAGTTGTGGCAGGATTTCTAGTTGTGGCCGGATTTCTAGTTGTGGCCTGTGGGATCTAGTTCCCTGACCAGGGGTCAAATTTTCAAAAGTGGCTGATGATGGAAGAGTATTGATGTTATGAGGAAACTGAGGCACAAGAGATTACATCCCTGGACTTAGAACCTAGGACTATGTCCCTGAGGTCCTGTCTGCAGTTGTAAACAACTCTGAACTAAACCATTCCGTGTCACAGGTTTCCACACGGTTATGCTTCCATCTGCTTCCCCTTCCCAGATCCATCCATCTCTCGGAAGGTACAAAGGGAAATACATCTTTCTGTTTGACAACCTTTAGGATTCGATGAGAGGATCTTGTCTGGGACCTGCGGTAGAGGAGACAGGATGTGACCTGGAAGATATGGAGGCAGAGGTGATGGGACCCGTGTATGTGTCCAGAGAAGTTGCAGTGTGTATGTTCAGAGTCTCGCTGGCGCCACGTTCCGTGTGTGTGTATTGTTCCACGGGCCTTCACCATCATTCATTCCCATGCTGCTTGGTGGGAAATCTCACCAGCATGTCTGACATCATTGTGTATTTCTTTATACAGAAATCTTTTCTTAGGCTTCATGGAGCTATAGAATAAGAACTATGCAAGTGAAAAAGTAACAGTCTTAAAACAACTGCCAGATTTGCTGTCTGAAAAAAAATTACTTCTCAGAAAATAAAACTTAATAAGACAGTGCAAGGCAAATTGGGCCTTAATAACTACCACTCTCTTTTAAATGCATCTGCCGTGGGTGCATCTTGCCAAGGCAGGACAATTTTCAGGTCTGTGGCTGAGAGACTTGGATTGTATTTGTCTTTGGACTGTGAGCAGAGGTGAGGTTTAGGGTTGTAATGTGAGTGTTGAGGCCTTTTTAGTGTATGATTACTTTTTGATAGGGTTATTTTAAGGGCTCAGACAGCAAAGAATCTGCCTGCAATGCAGGAGACCCAGGTTTGATCCCTGGATTGGAAAGATCCCTTGGAGAAAGGCATGGAAACCCAGTCTAGTATTCTTGCTGGGAGAATTACATGGACAGAGGAGCCTGGTGAGCTATGTAGTCCATGGGGTCACAAAGAGTTGGACATAACTGAATGACTAACACACTAACTAAATTAAGTTACTTAAATTTAGCCACATTTACTAAATATCCTTTTCTGGAAAATTGAAAAGTGACTTAGTTGAAACAAGATCCAGAAATTTCTGTTCCAACACATTTTTCAGTTCATCATGTTGAAGTTTTAAGAAATTTCAAAGTAGCCAGCATTGTGTGTGTGTGAGAAGTCATTTTAGTCATGTCTGATTCTTTGTGACCCCATGGACTGTAGCCCGCTGGGCTCCTCTGTCTATAGGATTCTCCAAGCAAGAATACTGGAGTGGGTTGCCATGCCATCCTTCAGGGGATCTTCCCGACCCAGAGATTGAACCTGCAGCTCCTATCACTTCTGCATTGGCAGGAGGATTCATTACCACTAGCAACACCTGGAAAGCCCACCCAGCATCACTGAAACCTAATATAGCACTTTATATTTTTACTTTTTTTTTTCTTACTTCAAAAACTTGTTGCCATGTAGAGTAAAAGAAATCTCATGCTCTTAGTGGCTAAGTAATATTCCATCGTATATATGTACCACATCTTCTTTATACATTCCTCCATGGATATCTAGGTTGCTTCCTTATCTTGGCTATTGTAAATAGTGCTGCAATGAACATTGAGGGGTGTGTATCCTTTCAGACCATGTTTTTCTCAGGAGGTTGCAGGATCATATGGTAGCTCTATTTTTAGTTTTTTTAGGGAGCTTCCATACTGTTCTCCAAATTTACATTCCCACTAACTGTGTAGGAGAGTACCCTTCTCTTCACAACCTCTTATTTACAAAACAGACTTACAGACTGAGAGAATGAACTTATGGTTACCTAGGGGGAAGGATGGAGGGGAGGTATAGTTAGGGAATTTGAGATTGACTTGTACATGGTGCTATATTTAAAATAGATAACCAACAAGAATCTACTGTATAGCACAGGGAACTGTGTTCAATATTATGTAACAACCTACATGGGCTAAGAATTTGAAAAAAATAGACACATGTATATGCATAACTGAATCACTTTGCTGAAGACCTGAAACCGACACAACATTGTTAATCAACTATGCTCCAATATAAAATAAAAAATTAAAAAAAAGAAACCTCAGGCTTTTAATCTCAGTGGACGCTGCCAGCAAGGATTGTTATTGTTAGATAATCATAATGGTATGTTCTGGAGGCTCTTCTCCCCTTACCGACACACCCAACTCACTCACACCCTGCCAGCAGAGCCAGAAAAGAGACTAAAGCAGTGTCTTATTTGCTTTTATAATCCGACTCTTCGATTGCGTTGGAGACATGCTGGGAGACATACTATTAAATTTCTAATGTCCATCCAGGACATGTAGGTGCGTCCGTAAGAAGAACTAAGAAAACAGAGAATGGGTCAGGCCTAGCAGACCTACATCCAGTGAGCCCGAGCGGAGGCTCACGGTGAGAGGGCAAAGGACCGCGGTGCTGGGCTGGGCGGCCGGGTCTAGGGTGCTCAGGGGGCCTGGGTGAGGTGGGTCATTTCACCTCCACCAGCCTCAACTTCCTCACCACCTGCCCAGTCACACTTGTTTTGAGAATCAGATGTGATAATGTTCAGAAACAGATTTTGCAAACTTTTTTAAAAAGTCCTCAACAGATGTTAGATAGTAATAACCAGAGGTTGAGTAGGTTATTGTGTGTGTGTACTGATCATTATGTGTGGGGGACACTGCTGACTTGAAAAGTTTTTAGGCCCTTTTTGATGAGGCTCCAAGTGAAAAATATTTGGGGAGATCAGTTCAGCAGTTTTCTTACATTTAAACAAAGTAGGAAGTGGATATCTCCCCAAAGACAAGTAGTAGGAGTAAGTTGTGACAGGCCATAGATACTGGAAAGATTTATGCTTGATGCAATACCCCACTTTAAGAAGAAATGCGGAAATAAAAATTTAAAAATAAGAATAAAGGATAATAAATAAAGAAGAAATGCAGAGCTCCTGAAGAAAGTTACTATGGTGTACAGCGTTTGGTCATATGACTGACCCTCCTGGGAGTGCAGGGGTGAATACTGTGAACACATCTGAAGTGGGCATTCCATTAAAGGTCTGTGTGTGGTTCAGGAATCCTTAGGTGAAGAAGGATCCCTGTTCTCAGCCCATAATACAGGCTTTCTAATGTTTGAGGTCATGGGGTGTCTGCTGCATGCATGGAAGAGTCTTGAGGTATGAGTTTATAGGGGGAGATGTCTGTAAGGTATCCTTATTCCCAGGACTCAGGGAGCAGCAGAAACACCTGAGGCTTGTTCGGTTCCCTGTCGGTCTCCTGTTTCTAATGTTTCATCACATTTGCTGTCCTCTGTGACCACTCCATCTCCCCAGGCCAGATCTGTACTGGAGAGAATCATAGAAAATATTGGGCTGGCCAAAAAGTTCGTTCGAGTTTGTCCATAAGAGGGTACAGAAAAACCCAAACAAACTTTTTGGCCAACCCAGGAGCATAAGGTGGTTTCCTGGGGGCTGTTGAGCACTGGTACCAGCGGTAACCAGGGAACACACACCGTATGTGGACCCCTAAGGCTCAACAAGAGCCCCTCCCAGCACACATCCCCGCCAAAGACTCAGCTTGAAAATCTCTCTGACATTTCCCAACTCCCAGTGACCCTGTTGATTAATATTTACTGGCCATCACTTGTATTTTAAGCATTTACTTTTGTCCCCAGAAGTCTTGAAGACGGAGTTTCTCAGCACATGGTCAATCAGCCATTATGCCCGGCTCCAGATCTGTACTCTGACTGTGGCCGCATTCTTCAAAAGATAAATAGAAAAGATAACGTGATGGAAAATACACATGTGCCAAATTAAAGCATAAAAGGAAATAAACTAAGAGCAAATCCCTACTCTACTAACAGGACAGCCCAGTCCTATTTTTCAGGCATTCAGTGACTTCTGTTTAAGCAATGCTGCCTCATACATTGGAGAAGGCAATGGCACCCCACTCCAGTACTCTTGCCTGGAAAATCCCATGGACGGAGGAGCCTGGTAGTCTGCAGTCCATGGGTCGCTAGGAGTCGGGCACGACCAAGCGACTTCAGTTTCTCTTTTCACTTCCATGTATTGGAGAAAGAAATGGCAACCCACTCCAGTGTTCTTGCCTGGAGAATCCCAGGGACGGGGGAGCCTGGTGGGCTGCCATCTCTGGGGTCGTGCAGAGTCGGACAGGAGTGAAACGACTTAACAGCAGCAGCAGCAGCCTCATACATAGGCCTGGCCCGTTGGAAAGGAAGGAAATGAATGAACAAGGGAAAACGTTTTCAGCATTGCTGGCTACCCGGATTGCCAAGCCTGTGTTCCTGGCACCCAGTATATTGTTTTCTTCTGTGGTCAGCCACCAGGCAGTGCTGTTAGAGGTGGGCTTTGCCTGGGGCAGCTGTGTACCCAAGTGATCACACTGTGCTTGGTTCTGCAGGGACAGAAGTGTATGCTGATGCTCTGGCCTTTATGGGCTCAGACTCCAGAACACTGAGAGAGAGACATCATCTCTTGGAGCCACAGTTATATCCTTCCTGGGGTACCCCTGATGGGAATGGAACAGCAGGTAGATGGCATCTGATTCTAGGATACTAGAGGTTTGCCCTAAAACCTAGGCACCAGGGGCCGTCACGCAGAACAAAGTCCATGCTAGGACCATGCCAGAGTCAGGGAAACCCCCATTTCTGTCTAGGAAGACCCCAGTGGGTAGTGGTGATGCCTGAGCCCAACACAGTCACATACAAACTTTCCCAGATTCTCTATTGAAAGGGCTCGTTCTGTGAGAGGTTGAAGAGTGCCAACAGGAGGCTGAGCATGAGATGGGGAATCCAGAATAACCTCTCCTCTATCAGCTTCATAAACTTCTGTGATTGTTCCACTGAGAATCGCTTCTCAGCTTGATTTATTCCTACATCAGAGGCTGCCGCACATGCAACTCCTCCTCTTCCCAGCAGAGCTCCAAAAACAGTCCTCTGTCTGCACAGTTTTAATCAGAAACTTTAGATGCCTTCCTGCAGATTGCCTGTTTCATGAAGCGGGAAACACAGGAGTCGTTTTGAATGGATTGTTTAAGTGATCATTTGAGCCCCAGAGAAATAACTTTTTTTCTTTAACGCAAAAGGTTTTCTCCAGCCACCTGGTTGGAGTCTAAATTGTTCCACACAGGAGAACGGGAGACACGTCTCCAGGTATACCCAGATGTGCACAGCTCTGAGTAAGAGCGGATAGAGGAGATCTTCTCTATGGAAGCCCCAAGGCCACTAGACTCACAGAGAGGGGATTTTTCAAATCCTGTCATTTGAAACTCCAGGCAAATGATTGGCATAGAAAAGAGAGTTTTCCAAAGTCAACCCATCATTGGCTCTGATTTTAATAGAAGATCAGGAGTCAAGAAAAGTTAGAAGTTAGAGATTTTAAAGTCAGACCTGGTTTTAATTTCTATGTGGTTATTCTAAGCAGTCAGAGGAGCTCCCTTCCCCTCAATAACCCCGTCCCAGGCATAAAACCGCTCACCCGGTACAAAAGACAAATTGACTTTTTTTAAAGGTGCCACCTTAAGGGTCATTAATTTCGTAAATTAACTGACATTCCTAGAAAAGCTCCATGGCTTGTGCCAGTAAATATTTACCCAGCTAGTGACATTTCAAATGGCACCCCAAAATCCCTGGTCCACTTCCAAAGGGTGAGCAGTTTACTTTCAGGAAATGGATTACTCACTTGTGGAATCAGACCAACACCCGGGCTGCTTGGTTTCAACATGCTTTAAAATCCAAAAGGGAACTTTCCTGCTTCAAACTTTCAAACCTTTTCCAGATGGTCCGAGAGGGGCTGGTCTAGCTGGGGTGCCTGAGCCCCACGATGCTGGCCACAGGCTGCTGGTGGGTTCTGGTGGGAGCTGATGAGAGGCATCCCTGAGTGCCTGGAGAGAGATGCCTCCCATGCCTGCCCCGTATCCATTTGCTGAACACCTACAAGAAATGAGGCAAATATGTGGAAAGGCCAGAGTGTGCTCAGCTGAGATGCGGCCCCCCACCCCCACCCACCCCTCCGCCAATTGCCTCTGCTGGTTTCACTTCTCAGCTGCAGCTGCCCACAGCTGTCTGGGAAATGGATCTGGGCTGGGGAAGCAGCCGCAGGGGGGTGGGGGTGGAATAGGGCATGTTTTTTGAAGCTGGACCTTTCTGCCCTGGCAGCCAAAACAGGCAGTCAGTAGGCTCCTCCTGTGCACTTTTGCAGTGGGGATTAAACGGAGTGCCTCTGAGGGAGACCTGGGGAGACCGCGAGTGGCCTCAGAGAAGGGGAGCCTGGAGGCCGTGGGGTCTAGAAATCATATTATCTCAAGATTATGAGAAGGAACTGGGGGTTTTAAGGCTGAAAAAGAAAATGTAGGGGGATGGCTATCTTGTGAAAGGGGAAGTTGATTTAATTTTTCCCGTATTTTTCCATAATAAAATAGACATGCCATTTTAAAAGTTTCTGTGTGTGCAGTTCGATTACATTAATTATATTTACAGTGTTGTACTACCATCACCACTCTTCATTTCCAGAACCTTTTCATCATCCCAACAGAAACTCTACACACACACAAAAATTTTTTTATTGTAGTTGATCTACAGTGTTGTGTTAGTTTTAGGTGTACAGCACAATGAATCAGTTACACATATGCATATGTCCACTCTTTTCTTTAAAGATTCTTTTCCCATGTAGGCCATTACAGAGCCCTGAGCAGAGTTCCCTGTGCTATACAACAGGTTCTTATTAGTTCTGTTTTATATATAGTAATGTGTGTATGTCAATCCCAATCTCCCAGTTTATCCCTCCTCCACTATCCCAGTGGTGACCATAAGTTTGTTTTTTACATTTGTGACTCTACTTCTGTTTTGTAAATAAGTTCATTTGTACCCTCTTTTATTCCACATATAAATGATATCATATGATATTTGTCTTTCTATGTCTGATTTACTTCACTCAGTATAACCATCTCTAGGTCCATCTAACAATCTGTAATGCCAAAAAAAATGGCATTATTTTGTTCTTTTTTATAGCTAAGTGATATTCCATCATGTATATATACCACTTTAAACAATAGCACCTCCCCTCCCCTGAATCCCTGGGAAACACTATTCTGCTTTCTGTCTCTATGATTTTGCCTTTTCTAGGTACCTCATGAAAGTGAATCATAGAATATTTGTCTTTTATATGGGGCTTCTTTCATTTAGCATAATGTTTTCAAGGTTCATGCATGTTGTAGCACGTGTCAGAATTTTCTTCCTTCTAGAAGCTGAATGATATCCCATTATATTTATGACCCATGTTTTGTTTATCCATTCTCTATTCTCTGTCAATGGATTTGGGGGTTCCTTTTGGTTATGGTGAAAAATGCTTCTATGAACGTGAATGTACGAGTATCTATAGATTTATTCTTTGTAGTTTCAGAAGAACTGACCTTTGTTGGAGGAAAAGAAGTTGCAGAGAGGTGGATTAGGGTTTCAGTAATTCTAACTCTCTTTGATGGCAAAAGTGGGCTCCCCGCAGCTAGGGAGTTGCTCAGACCAGGTGACCATCAGGGAGGAACAAAGGTGGAAGCCCCACAACTAGTAAAGGAAGGACTAGAGAATCTCTGACAGCCCTTCCATCTTCAGAATTCTGTGATTCTCAGGCAGATGGAGTGTGCCTTCTAAGGGAAGCATGTGGAGAAAAAGAAAGTGGTGTCCGACCACCTCTGCCCTGGAGAAAGAGGGGAAGTGGAATGGTAAATTATCTGTCAATCAGGGGAGGTGTGACGTGCTGAACTGTCTCTGGCTGAACTTGAGATCAGAGGATGCTGATGCTGCGAAGCTTCAACCAAGGCTCTGTTTAGTCTTGGGGAGAGCTCCCCGGAGTGACTAAGAAAGCTCCCTTGCATCCGGGGGTGGGTGTGGGTGTGAGGGCCAGGGTTCTCAGCACAATTCCCCTGATGTCTTCCCAGAAAGGAGGGCTGCCCCTGAGAGACCGGAGCCTCATCTCCCTGTAGGCTCTGCTCGTCCAGGTCAGAGCTGAGGGCAGGTGGGGAAAGCTGCACCGGGGAGTGTCCAGCAGTGAATGTCAGCTGAGATGGGGATGCCCTGGGATCCAACACAATTAGCTCCATTCCGTTACAGTGGGGGGTTTTCTTATCATTAATTGGGGAGGCCTAGCCAGAGAATTCCAGTATTCCAGGGTGAGTTTAATTGTGGGTGATTTCATTCTGCCCTTTTTATGTCGAAGCCAGGGGCTTGCGTCATATAACAGTGAATTCAGGGAGATTTTTATTTGCATGTGAATCATCGCTTTTCCAGCTGAATGTCACTTACTTGGAATTTTCATCTGATTTTGTTTTTGTTTTTGTCTCTTGGTGTTTTTCCATCAGGCTCTTTGGCTAACCAGAAAAAAAAAAAAAAATAGAGGAAGGGCTCAATCTGACTGGAGCAGGGTTTGAGTTGGCAACTCCAAAAGGAGAGTATTATGAATGTGAAAAAGAGAAAACGGATGCTTTATTTTGCTTTAAGGGAGGGACCGAGGCCAAGTCAAATTGAGAGCTCTAATTTGGGAATGGTGTTATTACAGGTCATTGGGAGTTGGTTACGCTCTAAATTGGGAGACCGGTCACATGAGGCAGCAGCAGAGGTGGATCACATGGGGGACACTGGGGTTCGTGTACAATGAAGTTTTATTTTATTTACTACACGGTTGAAATGCACTTCTGTAGTATTGAGAAACCAAGTTACCTTATTGGCTGGTGAGAGCTCCCTGTCTTAGCCCATCAGTTGTTTTATACATGAGCTGGTTCTGCCCATATGTGTGCTTTCTGAGGCTTTATTTAGGCGCTGGAATCTGTTCAGTGAGTAGTGGAGCAAGCCATGTGCTGAAGGTTATATATCTGTTATTCACCTTCACAAGTAGATCTTATTCTAAGGATCTTGCTTCCTTTTCTTCCAAAGACTACCCATTTTAGATCTCAAGGTCAAGACATTCTGATAACTTTAAAATACATATATGTATGTGTGCACATGTATATATCTGTGTATTTATTTATAGATTATCTTTCATTGTCTCAGTTCTGTTAGTTAGCTTGAAAAATGAAAACAAAAAAGTTGTGTCTTGCCTCTCCATGGTCTGTTAGGAACAACATATTCTTCCTAACCCCAAACTGCAGACTCTTGACATTCTTGGCATCTTGGGGATGACCAAGAACAATCGTGTGTGGTAAGCTGCTGATTTTTCTTGGAGAATCAAGTCAGCTTTCTTGATATATAAAGGCCTGAGTAGTTAGCTGTGTTTGAAATAAAAACAAAAAAAAAGCAGCCCAAGAAGAATATCAGGAATTCAGGGTCCTGTGCAAACAAGCTGTGCTCATGGTCCTAAATGAGGTGTGTTACTAAGGCTCTGACACAGAGTCGGCTGGTGCTTCGGAGGCACGCAGACGGGCGATGCTTGTAATCGGGGTTAGGAATAGAAGGTGTGTGGAAACTTTCTATAAAAGGCAGCCGGGTTCCCTGGACTGGTGTGGACAGGCGGTCAGGAAGCTTTGGCAATGTTCATGGTCATACCAGAGTGTGGCTGCCTGACCTTGAAGAGTTTCTCTGTGCCTCGGTTTCCCTGAAGCACCATACTGATTTGGGGAGGGGAGGATAAGGACTTCTGGAGATGTGAAGATGTGAGATGTAGTCGGGTAGAGGGAGGAAGTGTGGTGTCACGTGGTGTCATGGGAGCTCAAATCAGGACCGTGTGTTCCCAGACATGGCTGGGCAGCTAGTCTCCCTGGCATGTCCACTGTGGGCAATGCCTCTGACATCACAATACCCAGCTGGACACTCAATAATGCTGATCTGTGCCCAGTGGACACCAGAGGAGGGAAGAAAAGGAGGAGGATCAAGTGTAGAGGGAGGAGATGGAGCAATCCCTTATGTGATCATTCCAGCAACTCACAGCTTTTTCACCTAACATCTGCTTCAACTGTAATGTGTTCAGCTCCATATAACCTATTCAGCGTCTGTGCCCTCCCCCCAAACTCAGCAAAATATTATGGTCCTCTAATCAAGTGAATTTTGCTCCTGTTGCTGTATCTGTTACGTGATTCATCGTCAGACCTTTGAGTTGATAACTTCTTCACCAAACGGCTCTCCGGAGCAACTGTTTAGAGGTAATGCCCTGGTTTTGCAGTCCAGGCTCCTCTGGGTCTCCTGCAGAACCCTTTTCACCCTCCTCCTTGGAGCCACCCATAACTCTGGGAAGCTAGCTGTGGGGTTGGTTTGTGGGCATGTGACTCTATGGGAACGATGCTTTATGACGGGAATTTTCACCTTCTTTGTCTTCACAAGCCATCCCAGGCCTGCTCAGTCTTTGTTTCTTGTTTTGAAAACACTCTTAAAACCCACGTGGGCCAAATCCTGACCCATCTGTGTAGCCTTGGAAGGTGCTCTCACTCCTTTTACCTGGCTAGATGACTGAATGGAAAACTTAAGAAATCAGCCCTGTCCCGGAAATATTACGGCGTTTTGCTCGCTTATTTGTTAGTTAATTGTTTAATCAAGCAATTTCCTCTTAAAAATAGGTTCCTGCTGCCCTTCGAATCAATCTCTCTCAGCCCGTCTCCTGGTAAGAAATTGGTTTTCCCACTCAGTTTCACACCAGCCTTATGCTGTGATCATCCCAAGCGCTGGAAATTGGAGGTGCCTTCATCATGAAGGCCATGATTTTCCCTTAGCTTTTTTGACCAGTGGGTCTCAATACATAAGCCTGGATCTGAATCACCTGAAGGGGTTTTTAATGACACAGTTTCTGATTCCAGTAGATTTAGGGAGGGGCCCTGAATTTGCATTTCTAACAAGTTCCGAGGTGTGCAGCTCCCTGCATTTGGAGAACCTCCCTTTCTTCCCTTCCCCATCCTGTAAGGGAGGGTCCCAGGGAGCCACATCCTCATCCCTCAGATAATAGGGACTGTTGCTAACAATTCGAGAGCATTCACGATGGGCCAGATGGTGGTCTCCGTGCTTTACACAGATTAAATAATTCACACAGTGCTACAGTCCAATGGCGCATCCCATCTTCCGGATGAGGCCCTGACATGTACCCATGTGCCCAAGGTCACACAGCTAACTAAAGGGAAGGTTGAGATCCAGACCCAGACAATACAGCTGGAATCTGCTCGAAGTCACTCAGCTTTATCTTCTTTCTTTTCCTTTCCCTCAAGTTACTTAGAGTTCTTGGAAGTGAATACCTCAGAAAGGAGCCCCAGGACAACTGAGCCTATCTTAGGTACTTATAACCTGTGTCCAGGGATCCAAGTCTCCAGGCTGTTCAGCTTCTCTACTTGTGTGTGTGTGTGTGTGTGTGTGTGTGTGTGTGTGTGTGTGTGTTTGTAGAGGTGGGTGGGTAGGAAGAGCTCGCAGAGTGGATAGACCTTTGGGAGGGCGCTGATATGAAAATGGCGTCCACTTATGAAGAAAGGCCAGCCCTCCCCTTCTGCTGGGACTCAGTGTCCCATCACCATTCTGCTCTGGTCCAGAGAGCTCTGCTGTTGACCCTTAGCATGCTAACCAGAGACCAGCGAAGCCGAAAAGGAACAGATCTGTGTCATTAGCTGTGATAGAAAAGCATGGGTGTCTTTGTCCAGTTTGGTCTAGCAAGCATGTGTGATCAGCAATGACCTCGGCAAACAAATAGACATGTAAGCAGGAGATGCTGGCCCTGGCCTCAAGGAGCCAACAGTCTAATGGAAGAGAAAAAGTATTGTTTGTCATTGAGCCAGGCAATGTGGTAGAGAGAAGCAGTGAGGGCCAAAGTAAATCAATAGGATTCAAGGAAGGAGGTTGCTTTCTAAACCATGTCATGGATGATGGCAGGGAGGAGGGAATGAGTTTGGACCTAAACAGGGCGTGTCTACAGCAAAGAATACTTAATAAATAATAATCTCTTAGGATTTAAACAGCCAACGTTTAAGTCTCCATTGCTATAATCATAATTGATTAAGCTCTTCTTCATGTTTTTCTGGTAAATCATGTTTTTGATGCTGGCTGGAGGTCTCCTGGAGGCTCTGGGGTTATTTTATTATTTTTTTTCCAAACTTTAAACTTTTTATTTTGTATTGGGGTATAGCCCCACTCCAGCACTCTTGCCTGGAAAATCCCATGGACGGAGGAGCCTGGTAGGCCGCAGTCCATGGGGTCACGAAGAGTCGGACAAGACTCAGCGACTTCACTTTCACTTTTCACTTTCATGCATTGGAGAAGGAAATGGCAACCCCCTCCAGTGTTCTTGCCTGGAGAATCCCAGGGACGGGGGAGCCTGGTGGGCTGCCGTCTATGGGGTCGCCCAGGGTCAGACACGACTGAAGCGACGCAGCAGCAGCAGCAGCAGAGTGGGTTAACAATGTTGTAATAGTTTCAGGTGAGCGTCTAAGGGACTCAGCCACACATATGAATGTATCTGTTCTTTGGGGTTATTTTTAGAAAATGGATTCTGCTCCTTACAGAGTTGCCTATTCTATCAATGGAGATATTTAAAAAATATTTCTCTACCCTTCTAGTCTAACTCTTTTCCAAATTCTTTGTATTACAGATATTTCTATGGGGTAAGAAAGTTTCCTCTGACCCTGTACCCCATTGAAAAAGTGGGATCATAGAACCAGGGCACATACATGGACAGGGACAAAAGATAAATATCCAGTGGATTAATAAATACATGCACCTCCAAAGGTGGTGGTGTAAAGCCAGATTAAAAGCAAACAGGCGGCTTCTGTCACTCCCTGCTCTGAACTAGTGTGGCCTAAGTCCACTCACTGTTTTCATGTCTTCCTTTAGTTTAGAATTCTAGATGGTGCATTTTGAGACTCAGGAAGCAGGATCAAGAGGCCCGTGTCCACAGACATTGTAACTATGGGCTCTGATCTCTTGACTCCTCTCGCAACATCCCCACAAAGTCTCCTAAAGCAGAGTGTCCTCATCTGGTCAGTCTTCCTGATTGCAGTACAGCCACTGGCCTTTGACTCTGTTTAATTTCACAGTGAGGTGCCCAGAAGGAGGGAAATGGCCTCGGCCGTTCTCATTTCTGATTAGAGAATTTCATCCTTTACCACTGTTCTTCATATCTTTTTTCCTTCAGACCCCACTGACCGAGAAGACTACAGAAATTAAAAAGTAACTCTCCTCAAAAAATCTAAAACGTCTCATTCTGTCTGGTTGCCTCAACAGACCTACTAACCTGAAAATGAATTCAGTGCACAAGTAAGAGGTGAAAATAACCTGCCTTTTCTGCTTGCCTTTGCATAAATTCCTGGAGGTGGCTAATAGCTCCAGAGATCCCAAAAGGGCGGTGTGCCTCTAACTCCCTCTGCAGGGCTGTGGGTAATGAGGACTCCAGGGTGGGATTGGCTCTGTCCTAGGGTTGGTCACCCAACTCTGTCCTCAGGCAGTTAACCAAGCCCCCTTTTCAAGTACATTAACAGTTGATTTGTGATCATGGATTTAGATATCTTACCTTCACATATTTGTCCATTCTATCCTCCGTTGAATAACTTGTACATATATTTAAGATTTCCTACCTAACTAGTGATGCATACATTTTACTGTCAACTTTTCCATTATGGGTATGTTAGGCATATGTGTGTGCTGTTCCCTGGTGATAACATTTACACACATCCCAGGGCACTCACATTCACTCTCACACTTTGGATTCTCATCTCTTAAAATGGGAAATTTTGTCAAGCAACTTCCTCATTATTTTAGAAAGCATGGGACCTAGTGAGTCGATAGTCCAGGCTCTCACTTCAAGACATTGTAAGGCTCCATGTGCTCAGAGATGTTCACTCTGGCCCTTGACAGATTCGTATTGTTTACCTGCTCAGTTGTATCTGACTCTTTGCGACCCCCTGGCCTGCAGCATGCCAGGCTTCCCTGTCCTTCACTGTCTCTGGAGTTTTGTTCAAACTCGTGTCCACTGAGTCGATGATGCCATCTAACCATTTTACCCTCTGTCACCCCCTTCTCCTCCTGCCCTCAATCTTGCCCAGTGTTTGGAGTCAGCTGTTTGCATCATGTGGCCAAAGTATTGGAGATTCAGCTTCAGCATCAGTCCTTCCAATGGATATTCAGAGTTAATTTCCTTTAGGATTGAATGGTTTGAATATTGTGTGAAACGGCTGTTGTTCAGTTGGGTCTGCTGGATCAAGCACAGATTACTGCTTTGTGATTTGGCCTGTTTACATTCCTCCTGACACTCCCTTGGTGATTTTATCTGGACATTGCCAAGGATTTTGGTCCTGGAGTTCTTCGGTAACAAAGCTCATTGCAAGTGGCTCCCTGGACCACAGTGTGCTTCTTTTCAGGCTCTTATTTCCATTGCTTCTTATAGAGCAAGGCCTCCCTCTAAGTGCAGGAGTGTGGAGCCTGTTTTGTTCCTCTGTAAGGTCAGCGTGAGGATTGCTAATTTATTATTCTGAAATATGATTGGAGAGTCATTTTGTGGTATGTGGGGTTTGTCAGTGGTGGTCTGGAGGGAGAGAGTGGCACTGAAGATTAGTGAGTGGGAAAACCTCTTGCTTTTGGAACATTTATAGCCTGTCCTTGGAAGGGTTTTGAGTAAAAAAAAAAAAAAAAAAAAAGACACTAGCCGAATGTGGTTTGCAAGGATTTGCCTTGCATTTGTCAAGAGTAAGTTAACATTTCCTTCATCTCTAATTTATTAATATATGACTCTTTGGAGACCCATTCCTATGAGCTTTTATTTTAATATGATCACTTATGGCTAAAAAAACTGGGACGTGTAACAGTCTTAACACGACCCTGTTGGCACTGGTTTTGTCTCTTTCTTCAACAGATGTTTGCCAAAGAGTTGCATTAAATGCGTTTAATTCTGCTGTCTCAGCCTAACAAATCTTTATCATGAAGATTACTTTAATTGGTGTCAGTTACCAGCAGAAAAAGCACCCATTACGCTTTTGTTTTCTAGCAGTTGGGGAAATTTTCCATCCTAAGTAGAATATTGAAATGGGGGATGGAGTAAAGGTTTTGAAAACTGAGCTAATCATTTTATTTTCCGTTTTTACATATTCCTAATTTATTTGACGTTAAAGCTAATATTAATCAGAATTCCTCAAGAATCAAACAAGAAAGATGTGACAGAACAGTTTTGGGATGACAGTTGGTACCTTCTGTTCCTTTTTTTAAAGGAAATTTTTAAATTTCTAGAAAGTACCTCAGATTTTGAGTAAGAAACCCCAAAGTCTAATAAAACCACTCTCAAACAAAAGGCCTGGAGACAATTTTATATAGCCATTTTAAAATGTGATTAATAAGGAGATGGTAATGCAAGGGAACATGGAGAAAGTCACTACTCTTCTGAGGTTTTGTTCTAGTAGAAAAGGATGGAAGCAGTGTGGTACACAGCAAGTCATGTGATGAATGTTGTGGAGAACAACATAGTAAAGCAGGGCAGGGAGATAAGGAGGTGTGGGGTGAGGGGGTCATGTGGGCAGTTTTACAGTGTGGGCAGAGAAAGTCTCACTAAGAAGGTAGCATTTGAGCAAAGACAGAGCTGAGGGAGGGTGAATGTGGATCTGAGGGAAGAACATTCCAGGCTGAAAGACAGCCAGTGCAAAGGTTGGGGATTAGGGCGAGGTCTGCCATGTGCAGAACACCAAGGGAGCCAGGATGGACTGACATGAATGTGGGACTGTAGAAGAAAGTGAAGCTAGATCACAGAGGGGCTAGTAGGCCTCTCTGTGGCTTTCAGGGCTTCCCAGGTGGCACAGTGGTAAAGAGCCCGCCTGTCGATGCAGAAGACTCAGGAGATGCAGGTTCGATCCCTGGGTCAGGAAGATCCCCTGGAGAAGGACATGGCAACCCACTCCAGTATTTTTGCCTGGAAAATCCCACAGACAGAGGAGCCTGGCGAGCTACAGTCCATGAGATCACAAAGAGTCGGGCATGACTTAGCAACTGAACACCGCCCACCCATATGGCTTTTACTCTCTGCCTTCTACTATTGGAATGTTTGATCAGAGAAGTGACACGACTTATCTTCTTGTATAAAAAGATCATCCTGCTTGTTATGTTGATAACAGACTGTTTGCGGGGTGTGGAGGTGGAATGCAGAAGCATGGTAAAGAATAGATTCTGGATATATATATTGAAGACCCAGCACATAGGATTTGCTAACAGATAAAGTATAAGTTGTGAAAAAGAGCAGTCAAGGATGCTCCAGGGTTTCCACCTAAGCTCCTGTGAAGATGGAAAAGCCATGTGCTGAGATAGATAAGAAGACCAAAGGTGCAGACCTAGTGACAGTGAAAGCAAGAGTTCAGTTTTAGACGTTTTAACCTGGGCTGGAGATACAGCTGTGGGAGATACCTGCACTCTTCAGGCCAGAGTCAGAACTGAGGCAAGTGGTTGGGGGAGCTGGCCCGTCTTATGTGCCCTTAGGGAAGGGACAGCCTCAGACCTAGGAGAGCTAGTCATTGCCAGAAGGAGGTCAGAAGCCCGAAGGAGAATTCCAACCCTAACTTGACCTGTGCTGAGATCCGCTGCTGGCCTGGATCGCTCAGGAGCAAAGAAGACCTCCTAGAATGGCCAGCTATGCCCATACCTGGGAGAAAAGGACTCAGATGGAAACTCCTCATTGAAGAGATGACAAGATGGCTTGGGAGCAGAGGGGGGGTCATTGTAGGTATCTGCTGGGGTCAGAGGGACCTGGTTCTTGCCCGTTGAGGACAGTCAGGTGCCTGTGAATGACTAGCACCTAACCATTGTCCTGTTCTTAGAGGAATTGCTGGTGGTTATAATGGGCTGTAGAGTCTACCACACAGGTCCCTGACTTTTCTAGTAAGTTGAAACGGCAGAAGCATTCTCGAGTGATTCTTTTTTACCAAGTAACATGAAGGTAATCAGATCAGTCGCTCAGTCATGTCCGACTCTTTGCAACCCCATGAATCGCAGCATGCCAGGCCTCCCTGTCCATCACCAACTCCCAGAGTTCACTGAGGTAAATAGTACTAGTTAACTATCGCTGTATGACAAATTGCCCCCAAACTTAATGGCTTCACAAAACAACATTTATCTCACAGTTTTCTGAGGGTCAGAAATTTGGGATTGTCTCTCTGGGTAGTTCTGGCTTAAGATTTCTTGCAAGGTTGTAATCCAGATATTGACTAGAGCTGGAGAATTCACTTCTAAGGTGGTTCACTCACATTGCTGGCAAGTTGGTGCTGGCTGTTAGCAGGAGGCCTGGGTTCCTCCCCATACAGGCCTCTCTTGGGGCTGCCTGAGTGTCTTCATAGGTTGGTATGACCATCACTTCCACCAGAGCAAGTGAACCAAGAAAGTGAGGTGGAAGCTGCGATGTTTTTTGTAACTTAATCTCAGAATTTCTCCATCATTCTCTATTGGTCACGTGCTGCTGTTCAGATTCAGTTTTAAGAGAGAGTACACAAGGGCCTGACCACCAACAGGCAGGGATCCACGGGGCCCACCAGCCAGCAATTACCCTCCTTAAAAATAGGACGAGGTTTCTATCTTCTCAATCCTTTGTGTCTGCTCAAAGCACCACTTGCAGTTCTAGGAGCTTAGGAACCCCATGTTATCTGGGTCCCCCGTCACAGCTGGGCTAATCCACATATTTTGCTGGGCTCCCCCACATGATGGGGATGTTTCTTTAGCCATCTCTAGCTCAAGAGGATCGCTTGAGAGACAGTAGGCAAATGCAGGTGCCGACACAGGAATCTCATCCTTTGCCATGTTGGTATTTGCCATTTTCCCCCAAAATTTTTAGGTGCCCTCTCAGCTCCCCTCCCTGCCACATTCATGATGTGTCGTGTTCCTGCTGCCCTGTCCCTGATCTGTGCAGAGATGTACTGCATTTAGAAGCCCTTATTACATGATATTCTAGGATTGAGTTTGTAATACAAATTCTTCCAGAGAGCATTTGACCATTTAAAACCCACTGGTATTTCTGCCTTTAGCACATTTATTTAACCTGTAGTTCTTGAATGTGTGCATTTAATTTCCAGCCATTTCTCGCATCAGCAAATTGCCTAAATACACTTGTGAGAAACCCTTTTATGGTAAATGTTATTAAACTGAAAACAAGGGTATAATAAAATAGCAATTTAAGGGTAATTTACTAACAACTGGAGCCCTTAAACATTGACATACCATTGTGTAGTAATAATACCAGACTTGGTATTTAAACACATTCTTTGTCACTCCAAGAATCACTGGGACAGTTTCCTAATCCTCATGGTCTTTAATTATAGCTCTTTCAGGATTTTTTTTTTTTTTTACTACTCATATGTCACCAGTTTATACATTATAAATCATTAGCTTTTGCTCACCTAAGACATCCAGCAAACTCTTATCTCTGCTCCTTATCCAGAGGAATAATAGAGGAAATATTTAGAGGAAGTAATAGAGGAGAGTTGAGAAGAGACTGAACCTTGTTCTTGGACTTCTGTTTTCTAGACTGTCTGACTGACTAGGGTGATACTGGCGTGAATAATAATAGAAACTGCATCATGGAAGTGATTGAACATTTTGAGGATTCCTGGGTCTTCTCAATAAGGAGAATCCCTTGAATACACATCTCAGTAAAGGCCCCTTCTCCCTGGAAAGTGGTGTGTATGCTACAAAGAAAGCCAGTGGGCAACTGGGCAGGAACTGCCATTCCTGTCCCAAGTCCCTGTGTGCCTGCTTGGCTTCTATTTGAAGGTGGAGATTCTCTCTCTTGTTAGCCCCTGGGAATACTCCCCTGAGAGGTTGATTCAGTACTACCTAGAAAGCAGGGAACTAGACCCTGCGCCATGAGGAGGGACCTCATGTACTCAGAGGGACAAGATGTACTCACCGTCCATATAATCAGCACAGGAAGGGCTCCACAGGAAGATACATCATAATCAGAAACCACTTATTAAGTGGCCCTGAAAAACCATCATCATCACAGAATCTAGAAATCCCTCATCTGTATGGTCAGCTCATCCTCTCCCTGAAGGTACCTGGAGTGCTATCATAGTCAAGAGGCTGTGTGGTGAGCAGATAACCAGGATGAGGGACAGTAAGTGAGGGGAGCATTTAGTGGCAACCGGTGAGCTTCATGAGTCCAGCTCAGAATGAGGATGACTTTACTCAGAGGACAGAACTACTCAAAGCCAAAGGGCTAAGACTTCCATTTTCCTAGAGGGGCACTTGGATAGGTGTATTGGTTATCTTTACCCCAACTTAGAAGCTTAATATTAATACAACCATAAATATGTTATCACACACAGTTTGTCTAGATCAGGAATATGACTCAGGGTCCTTCAAGATGTTCTCTGGTGTATAATCACCTGAAGGCTTCACTGGGGCCAGGAATTCAGTTTCCAAGTTGGTCCTGCCGTTGGTAGCAGGACTTAGTTCCTTACCATCAGACCTCCCTCCCTATTGAGTTGCTTGAGTATCCTCCCAACATGGCCGCTGGCTCCCCCCAGAATGAGTAACCCAAGAGAGAGCAAAGGAAAAGCTGCAATGCTGCTTATAACCCAGTCTGTCAAGTCACACCCTATTGCTTCCGCTATTAACACATTCCATTTGATAGAAGTGATTCATTAACTACAGCCTGCATCTAGAAGGAGTTGATTGGCTCCACCTTTTGGAGAGGACTGTCAAAGACATAATGGACGTATTTGAAAACCACAAAAAGTACACTGTTCTCTGTAACTTCTTTTTTTCTACTCTTCCACAGCTGACCCAACTCTTCTGCCGATCCATGTATTCTTTTAATATTTCTACATTATTATATTTGTAAATATAATTCAAGCATAAACAATTCGCATGTAATTACATGCTATATAATTATATTTTAATGTGTTATATAATTACATATGTATTATATATGCAGTATATAATTATATATATAGTATATAATTAGTTATGTATTGTAAATATTAATGTATTTAGCTTACAGCCAAGCTCCTCTAGCATGATAGTCATTATGTATCTTTATGCTAATTTGCATCCCTCATTCTGCCTCCTCACTAACTGGGGAACCGGAGGCAGGTTACTTGACCTCTCTGTGCCTCTGGTGTCCCCATCCATAAAGTAAGACTGTAATAGGACCTGTCTCATAAGCTTCATCTGAGGATTAAATGAGGAATTACATGCACAGAGCTTAGAAGAGTGCCTAGCACATAGAAAACATTGAGTACTGTTAGCTGTCAGCATGGCAGCTGGAGCAGTGGCAGAAACAGTTTGATCCAGTTGGCCGTCAGAAGGCCATCGTATTTCCATGTTCCCAGAGGCAGTAAGTCATAGTTGTCTTCTTGGCCACACCATAGCCCCACAGCATCCAAGCACCCCTGTCCCAAAGGTAGAGAAAGAAGCATTTCAGGCCTGAAAGGGACCAGGGTCAGCAGCTTTTGGTTTTCTTTTCCTCTTTGCTGTGCTTATTCCTTCCCTGGATCCCAGGCTAATCCCTGGCAGAGCGGGCTTACATGGAGATCAGATGTTCAGTTTGTACTCTGAGTCCTATTTCCATTTTGTTTTTGTTTCTGATTTTTTTAGGCTGACCTTTTGTGGAAGGGTAGACTACCCAAACAGGGAAGTGACCTCACAAAAAGCTAGGGAGTTCCTTAGCCTCATGGATTTGTATTAAAGCTTGTTCCCAAATTTCATTTTTAAACATCCTTTTTCCAGGGTATGCACTGGCTACATGTGATCAACGTTGGCATCAGGCATAGATTCACCTCTTCTCAGGCCCTTTTGCTTGCCAGTGACTCTTTAGTTCCTTGGGCTTAATGAAAAGACTTTATCTTCATCCTAAGCATATCCATAATGTAAAACATGCCGGGTGTTTGCTGGAAATGTATCGATGAGAAAATTAGAATTGGTGATTTCTTCATCTCTTAAAGCAACTTTGAAAGAAAGCCTGTATACTTACTGGAATGCACAAGAGTTGTCTTGTGTCAGGTGGCAATTTGCTAAATATAGAGTCAGGAACCTTGGAGGGACCTGCTGAGGTCATCTGCGCCCTCCCACCCCCCTTCCCCATCTGAATGTCTCTAGCCCTGTGCTAGCCAGTTCAGTAGCCACCAGCCACACATGGCCTCTGGGCATTCAGCTGTGGCTAACCCAAGCTGAGATGTGGCAGAGTGCACCTTGGATTAAAAAAAAATTAGTTGATGTACAATATTGTGTAAGTTATAGGTGTACAGTAGAGTGATTCACAATTCTTAAAGTTCAGACACCACTTATAGTTATTATAAAATATTGGCTATATTCCCTGTGTTGTACAAGATATTCTTGTAGTTTATTTTACACATAATAGTTTGCACCTTTTAATCTCCTACCCCTGTACTCCCCCTTCCCCTTCCTTCTCCCCATTGGTAACCACAAGTTTGTTCTCTGTATTTGAGTCTGCTTCCTTTTTCTAATATTCACTAGTTTGTCCTGTTAAAGATTCCACATATAAGTAATAGCACACGGTATTCATCTTTCTCTGTCTGACTTATTTCACTTAGATAATACCCTCCAAGTCCACCCATGTTCATTCTTTTTTATGGCTGAGTAGTATTCCATTGTGTATACACCACATCCTTATCCATTTATCTGTTGATGAACAGTTAGATTGCTTGCACACCTTGAAAACTGTAAATAATGCTTCTGTGCACATTGTGCATGTATCTTTTCCAATTCGTGTTTTGGTTTTTTTTTTTTTTTTTTTTCAAATATATACCCAAGAGTAGAATTTCTGGATCATATAGTAGTTCTATTTTTAGTTTTTTGAGAAAGCGCCATGCTGTTGTCCACAGTGACTGCACCAGTTTATATTCCCACCAACAGTGTACAAGGATTCCCTTTTCTCCACACCCTCACCAACTTTTGTTATTTGTAGTCTTTTTGATGATAGCCATTCTGACAGGTGTGAGGTAATATCTCATAGTGGTTTTTTTTTACATTTCCCCAATGATTAGTGGTATTGAGCATCTTTTCTTGTGCTTGTTGACCATTTGTATTTCTTCTATGGGACAATGTCTATTCAGTTCTTCTGTCCATTTTTTAACTTCTTTTGATGTTGAGATGTATGAACTGTGTATATACATATATATATATGTTGGAAATTAACCCCTTATTGGTCACATCATTTGCAGATATTTTCTCCCATTCAGTGGGTTGTCTTTTCATTTTGTCAGTGGTTTCCTTTGCTCTGCAAAAGTTTAATTAGGTCCTGTGTATTTTATTTTCACTTTTATTTCCTCTGCTATAGGATGGATCCAGAAAAAATAGTGCTGTGATTTATGTCAAAGAGTGTTCTGCCTAGGTTTTCTTCTAAAGAGTTTAATCATTTCTGGTCTTACATTTTTGGTTTTTAATCCATTTTGGGTTTATTTTTGTATATGATGTTAAAGAATGTTCTGATTTCATTTTTTTTACATGTAGCTGTCCAGTTTTTCCAATACCACTTATTAAAGAGAGTGTCTTTTCTCCATTGTATATTATTGCTTGCTTTGTTGTAAATTAATTGACCATATGTGCATGGGTTTATTTCTGGACTCTATCCTGTTCCATTGATCTATGTGTCTATTTTTGTGCTGGTATCATACTTTTTTGATTACTATATCTTTGTAGTATAGTCTGAAGCTAGGGTGGAGAAGGGCATTGCAACCCACTTCAGTATTCTTGCCTGGAGAATCCCATGGACAGAGAAGCCAGCTAGGCTACAAGTCCATAAGGTTGCACAGAGTCGAACACGACTGAAGTGACGTAGCACGCCTGCCCACCCTGAAGTCAGGAAGTGTGATTCCTCTGACTCTGTTCTTTCTCAAGATCGTTTTGTCTATTCAGGGTCTTTTGTGTTCCCATACAAATTTTAAAATTATTTGTTCTAGTTCTGTGAAGATGTCATTGGTATTTTGATAAAGATTGCACTGAATCTGTAGATTGCCTTTGGTAATACGAAGTGTACCCAGGATTTTGAACACTTAGTACAAAGAAAAGAATGCAAAATGTTTCATCAATAATTTTATATTGATTGCAAGTTAAAATAATAATATAGCGATACATATAATTGTATAATGGTTAAATAAAATATATCATTAAAATTAATTTCACCTCCTCTTTTTACTATTCTTTTAATGCTGTTGTTGTTGTTATTTAGTTGCTAAGTCATGTCTGATTCTTTTGTGACCCCACAGACTATAGCCTCCCAGGCTCCTCTGTCCATGGGATTTCCCAGGCAAGGATACTGGGGTGAGTTGCCGTTTCCTTCTCCAGGGGACCTTCCTGCCCCAGAGATCAAACCTGCATCTTCTGCACTGGCAGGAGGATTCTTTACCATTGAGCTACCAGGAAAGCCCCCTTTTAATACTAGAAAATTTTCAATTACACATGTGGCTTGCATTATATTTTTATCTGACTGCTTAGCTGGGTCATCTATCTCGATTCTTCAAGTCCCTAGGATGGAAGTTGTAGAACCTTCCTTGGTGACTCTTCTGAGTCTTTTGTCATGCTGGCACTTCACTTATTCTCCACATCCAATCTTTTTCTCTCATGCTTGTTTGAAGACTTCTGTTTCAAGTAGTTGACTGTCTATCTCCTTATGAAATCCCTACTTGAAAAAAGTAAAGCATCTCTTCATATTCAGTTATAAGCTCTTTCACCTTTTCACTTTCTACCTCTTCCAACTCTGATAATTTTTTAAAATTTTGTTTTATTGAAGGGTAGTTGATTTACAATGGTGTGTTAATTTCTACTGTACAACAAGGTGGTTCAGTTTTACCTACATGTACATTCTTTTTTCATATTCTTTTCCATATGGGTTATCACAGGGTATTGAGTATAGTGCTATACAGTAGGATCTTGTTGTTTATCCATTCCATATATAAAAGTTGTATCTGCTAATCCCAAACTCTCAATCCACCCTTCTCCTCCTCACCCTTGGCAACTTGAAGTCTGTTCTCTGAGTCTGTTTCTGTTTTGTCTGTAAGTTCATTTGTGTCATATTTTAGATTCCATGTATAAGTGATATCATATGGTATTTATCTTTCACTTAGTATCACAATCTCTAAGTCTATCTGTGTTACTGCAAATGGCGTTATTTCATTCTTTTTTATGGCTGAGTAGTATTCCATTGTATATATGTACCACATCTTTATCCATTCATCATTCGATGGACATTTGGGTTGTCTCCATGTCTTGGCCGTTGTGAATAGTGCTGCTATGCATAGGGGTACATGTATTTTTTTTTAATTATAGTTTTGTACAAACATATATCCCAGGAGTAGGATTGCTCGGTCATATGGCAACTCTATTTTCAGTTTTTTGAGAAATCCCCATACTCTTTTCCAGAGAGGCTGCACCAACTTACATTCCTACCAATAGTATAGGAAGGTTCCCTTTTCTCCATACCTTCTCCAGCATTTGTTATTTGTAGACTTTTTTAATGATGGCAATTCTCCTGGGGGAGGTGGTACCTCACTGTAGTTTTGATTTGCGTTTCTCTCATAATTAGTGATGTTGAGCATCTTTTCACGTGCCCGTTGTTCTGCTGTGTGTCTTCTTTGAAGAAATGTCTATTTAGGTCTTCTGGCCGTTTTTAATTGGGTGGTTTGTTTTTTTGTTGTTGAGTTGTATGAGCTGCTTGCGTATTTTGGAAATTAAGCCCTTGTCAGTCACATCATTTGCAAATACTTCTCCCAGTCCGTTGGTTGTCTTTTTGTTTTGTTTATGGTTTCCTTTGCTGTACAAAAGCTTGTAAGTTTGATTAGGTCCCATTTATCTATTTTTGCTTTTATTCTATTGCCTTGGGGGACTAACCTAATAAAACACTGGATGATTTATGTCAGAGAATGTTTAGCCTGTATACTCTTCTAGGAGTTTTATGTTATCATGCCTTATATTTAAGTCTTTAAGCCATTTTGAGTTTATTTTTGTGTGTGGCAAGAAGACATGTTCTAACTTCCTTGATTTACATGCAGCTGTCCAACTTTACCAACACCTCTTGCTGAAGAGACTGTCTTTTCTGCATTGTATATTCTTGCCTCCTTCATTGAAGGTTAATTGACCATAGGTGTGTGGGTTTCTTTCTGAGGTCTCTATTCTGTTCTACTGATCCATATGTCTGTTTTTGTGCCAGTACCATGCTGTCTTGATTACTGTAGCTTTGTATCAACTCTGATAATGGTTAATGGCCTTTCCTGGATCATCTCTGGCCTCTATTATTTTTAAAACTTGGTATCGGAAACCACCCAACATGACTCTAACGTGGGCCTGACTAAGGCAGAGACAAATAGAAGGAATTATTTCTATCATCAAGTACTTGACTGGTCTTTTTGTTGCATTACCCCCTTTAGTCCTGTAACACAGGGAGGGGCAGGTGCTGTTGGTGGCACTCTTGACTGATGAGGGAGCTGAGGCTCAGAGAGGTTGCGGAACTTACCCAAGTTCCATTGCCGATTAAGTGGCAGAGCTGGGATTTGTGTGCCTGACTCTGAAGCCCACATTCTTTTATGACATACCATGCCTTCCTCCCTTGATATTGTTCTTTGAATATACTCCTTCCTCTTGAGAGGCCTTATCATACGCAGCTGGTGCATTTGTAGCTCATGATCAACACTGACTCTTGAGCTTGGTCTGAAGTGTTTGTGCCTCACTAGAATTAAGAAGCCCTTCTGCTAAATTCCAGAAATGCCTTTTCAACCTTGCAGATACTTTGTGAAAGCTTTATCCCTTATACAGTCGTCAGTGGACCAGAGTTCAGGTCTTTAGGTATTAGGAATGACTTTTCTGGCAGGGAGCTTTCTTTCCTATCATCCCAGGTCCCATGGATAGCTATCAGTCTGCAGAACAAACTACTTCTTAAAGGCCAGTTAAGGCAAAATGTACTGTTAACCCATGTTTGTGTGTGTGTATGTGTTCAGTTGTGTCCGACTCTTTGCAACCCCATGGACTATAGCCCGCCAGGCTTCTCTGTCCATGGGATTTTTTCCAGGCAAGAATCCTGGAGTGGTTTGCCATTTCCTTCCCCAGGGGATCTTCCTGACCCAGGGATCTAACCCATGTCTCTTGCATCTCCTGCATTGGCTGGCGGATTCTTACCACTGGTACCACCTGGGAAGCCCCTGTTTAGTTACTCCATGTTACTAACTAACATTACCATTAGGTAATCCATGTTTACCCAAAGGCAAGAAGTTTATGTTTTGAGTAGTCGGGAATAAGAGGAATTCCTTGTAAGAGTGTTGAAAACATTCTCATGGATGAACCTTGAAGAGATTATGCTAAGTGCAATATTCTTGTCATAAAGGGGAAAAAACTGTTGGGTTGGTCAAAAAGTTCATTTGGGTTTTTCCATAAGATCTTAAGAAATATTTGAATGAACTTTTTGGCCAACCCAATTTACAATTCCACTTATATGAGATAAGTAGAGTAGTCAAATATATAGAGACAGAAAGTAGAATAATGGTCATCAGGGGTTGTGGGTATGGAGAATGAGGAGTTAGTGGTTCATGGATATGGAGTTTCAGTTTGGAAAGATAAAAAAGATCTGGAGATGGATAGTGGTGATGGCTGTACCATAATGTAAATGTACTTAATGCCACAAAATTGTACACTTAAAATGGTTAAAATGGTAAACATTAAGTATATTTAAAAAGTATATTTTACCATAATAAAAATAACCAAAGAGATCTTCTGTACTTAAAGAAAAATAGCTTGATTAGCATGTGTGATCAGAGATGCCACTGGACCCATCTTGGGTCCATTGTTGATTCTAGCTTTGAGATCACAGTCAATTTCTGAGTCAGCTTCTCATGAGGAAGGTGCAGGCTTCACCCAGATGAGGGGCATCTTTTTTTCCTGATAGATTTCTCCATCTAGGAGATTTTACCCACTTCACACAAATGCACTTGCCAGGGCTCCAGCCAGTTTCCAGGGATGTCTAGGGAAGGGAAAGCAGCCTTGCCTTTGAGGATGCTACAATATGGACCCTTAATTATACTCATTTTTCCATGGAGATTTTCTTATTCCTTATTCCCCTATCTGAGGGTATGCCTAGACTTTCCTAAGAAATAAAATAGCTGTAAATTGTATTCATTTGTACCAAAATGGTCATAGCCTCTTTGGAGACCTGCATTAGAGTTAGATTGAGCACCCAAACCTCTCAGAGTGTTAGTGTTTCACTGAAGTCAGTACCCCTTGACAACCTCAGGTCAGATCTCCACTCGAGGCAGAAGCTACTTTGAGAAAATTTACCAGGATGCCTAGACTGAGACTCCAGGCCCCAGGAATTCTCTTTATACAGCGTGCTGCTTGGTGCCATAGTGTGGTGCTTGGTGCCATGGTGGTGTATTTGCTTATTTGCCCTGCCTGTTTTCCTTTTCAGGAATCATTAACCAATGGCAACAGGAATCCAAGGATAAAGTGATTTCCCTCCTGTTAACTCACCTGCCTTTGCTGAAGCCAGGAAACCTCGACGCAAAAGTAGAGTATATGAAACTGCTGCCCAAAATCCTGGCACACTCCATTGAACACAACCAGCATATCGAGGAGAGCAGGCAGCTGCTGTCCTATGCTTTGATCCATCCGGCCACTTCATTGGAAGACCGCAGTGCTTTGGCCATGTGGCTGAACCACTTGGAGGACCGTACGTCGACCAGCTTTGGCGGCCAGAACCGAGGCCGCTCGGACTCTGTGGATTATGGGCAGACACACTACTATCACCAAAGACAGAACTCCGATGACAAGCTTAATGGATGGCAGAACTCTCGGGATTCTGGGATTTGCATCAATGCCTCCAACTGGCAGGACAAAAGTCTGGGGTGTGAGAACGGCCACGTGCCCCTCTACCCATCTTCATCCGTCCCCACCACAATCAATACGATTGGAACCAGCGCAAGCACAAGTAAGTCCCCCGGAAGCCCTTTAGTGCAGTCTGGTTTGGTGACTTGCTGTGTGTGGCATGTCCCGCTGGGAATGTCTGCTCTGGGCACCCTGTAACCCTGGGAGAGAAGGGCTGATTGGAATTGGCTGCGGGAAAGGGCTCTTTGGACCCCGTGTTTGTTGTTCTTTCGACTCCTGAAAGAGAAAAATCCTGGGCAGGTAAAAATGATTGATGGTTTAAATTTGGGTTACAAATAGATTAAAAAAAAGAAAAAATTAAATATGAGATTAAGTGGTGAAAGAAGGAAACTTCCGCTTTCCACAAACAGAAATGCCTTCACCCAGTACCCTTTACCTGGGGTTTTTGGATTTGCCAAGACATTGAGTTCCCGTGTGATTCTCTATACCTGATTCTAACCCATGTTTAACCAGACAGCCTCATGGGCTTTGTGCATTTTCTTTTCTTTTTCCACTTCTTCTTTTTTTTCCTTTCTTTCTCTCTTTTTTTCCCCCTTCCTTTCTTTCTCTTTTTTTTTTTTTTTTTTAAATTTCACCCTGGAATGTTCCCTCCCTTGCATCTCCTTGTCTTAATCCCTGGTTGCCAGGGTCACCTTTCCTCCTGACCGGGGGAGCAGGTTTGCTAACTGAGAATGCTGCTCTGTCTGTGGCCTGGTGTGAATGCTGTGGCCTTCTCTCGCTCAGTCTAACCCCTTAGGAGAGGTGGGGCAGGAACGGCTTTGCCGGAGGGGAGAGCAGAGGGCAGCCCTCTGCTCTTTGGACACAAAAGCAAAGTACTCTGCCCGCAGATGGGGCTGGGCCTGGGTCTGGTGGCTCTCTGTGGCTCCCCACTTAGGCTGAGCAAAGTGGAATACATGCTGCTGGCACCTCTGTATGTGCGTGGGAGAGTGGCCCGCCATTGAAGAGAATCCTTGATGCTTGTTTGCATGTGTCTCTGAAGACGGTGTCAGGCCCTAGATAACTTTCTTGGGGAAAAGCTCTCGCAGTTAGACTGTGTGTGCCTGTCAACAGGCAGGAACCCCCAATGAAAAGATCTGAGAGTATGAAGAATTGGCAGTGACAGCTTCTTGGCCTCTGCCTCCACATGGATCTTGGGGCTAATGGGCCTTTTTAAATGGCTTTCTTAAATACGTAAGTGTGTGGAATTTTCACTACATTGATTGAAACAGTACTTCAGTGAAATAATCAAAGAAATACTTCAGATACTGCTTTGATAATGCCACAATACAAGGTTTTAAAATTCTTTTCTCCGTTTTCACATTTAGATATTGATAACTTGCATATTTGGGGAATTAGGTGATTATTGCATCATTAATTTATTGTGTTAGAGGTTCTGTGACAGTTTTTTTTTCACAGACTAGTAATCCAGGAAACAGTTTCACTAACCTCTGTGTGATGGAAAATGATGGCTTGAACTATTCAAACAGACACATGCAGGCTGAGACTACAGAGCTTCTTGGCCCGAGTTTCCTGGGTTAATGACAGAATCTACTAATTGTTTCAAAATTCTTTGATAGTTAGGCGAGATGCAAGCTCTGGGCTGCCTGCCCTCTCAAAACTTGGTCTTTTGTATTTTAAGGGGTTGAGTTTTATGTCCTCCATCTTGAAATTAGTCTGGGTCATCACATTTCCATCTTTGCTGATGTAACACATTTTTGTCAGGTCTTGATAAGATTAGTACATTTGAGATGGTTATCAGATTGTCACTTTTATATTTCACTGTGGCTACCAAGCCCAGCAGATGGGAAGGAAGTGCTTAGATGCTTGTCATCATCTCCTAGGCCTTTGAGTCTAGTATAGTACTTGAGCTGAAAAAGGAGGTTTAAGAAGATTACATATTAGAAAAAGATTATATATTACAAAAGGAATTAGAGCCCTTTTTCAGAGCATCAGTAAAGAAGATAAGAGCTCAGATCTTTCCTCCAGAAAGTTTTATTCAAACACTTGGGTCATATCAACACTTGTATTTTAAGAACATCTCTTTAACAAAACCTTAATGTCATTGCTTTACTCCTCTGCTTTGTCGATAATAGCTAAATTGTGCTTATCCAAACTGCAGTCCTTTGGGTCATTCATTCACTCAATGCTTCTATCAAATCTCTCCTGAGCACCTGGGAGGCAACTTGACAAAGTGAACAGAAAAAAGACTTTGGTGTCACTGCTTCCTGGGTCCATCCAAACCTCAGACCTGCAATTAGCTACCTACAATTCGGCCAAGTTATTTCACCTCTCTGAGTAAGGTCACCACTTGCAAAGTGGAAACATTCATGATATCTACCTGTGAGGGTTGTGGTGAGGGTAAATAAGATGATGTATGTGAATGCCCTGGCCAGGGCTGGCAACAGTAAGCACTCAGTAAGTGTCTGCTAAATGAATGAGAGGGACTGGGTAAGACATTGAATAGCAAAGCCCTAGCATTAACTGCCCTCCCCAGACTCTTGTGCTCATTTGCACGGTACTTTTCCTGAGCCCAGGCCATGCAGAGTGGTCTAGGGGGGCTTGAATATGCTATGACCATTTCACTGCAATAGAAAATGGTTTGGCCTTAAGGGTTCAGATCACAAGATAGAAAAGTGCCAGCTTTTTTGGGAAAAAGCAAACAAGATTGTTGGCTAAAAATGAGTGAGTGAGGTAGACAACCATGGTAGAGGTTGCAGAGGTAATGGGGAGGGACAGATCGTGCTGGGTATTGTGGGTTGTTGCAAGGACTTTGACTTTTGCTCTAAGCAACCCCCTCGGAGGGTTTTTGGCAAATGAGCGATGTGATCTGGCTCGTGTTTTAAGGGGGATTGTTTTGGCCGCTGTGTTAAGAATAGATTATACCAGGGCAAGGACAGAAACATAAAGCCTAGTTAAGAGACTGTTGCAGTAATCCAGGCAAGCTATTGATTAATTGGACCAGGATGGCCACAGTAGGAGGGGGAGAGAAGTGGTCAAGTCTAGATGTATTTTCAAAGTACAGCCAACAGGATTTCCTGACAGAATAAATGAGTTGTCAGGGGAAAGAATTCAAGAAGGACTCCAGGGTTTTTTGCTTACAAAAATGTTGGAAGTTCAGTGTCCTATATGGTGACTTTATACATCTGTTAGACCATCAGAGATGTCCAGTAAGCAGGTAGACATATGAGCATGCAGTTTGGGAGAGAAGACTGACCTAAGATAGACCTTTGGGAGTTACCAGCACATGGGTGGTATTTAAAATTGTGAAACTATGAGATAAGATCACCATGGTAGAGATGCAGATAGAGAAGACTGAGGACTGAGCCTGAGCACATCATCATGAAGGCTGGGGAAAAGGGGAAGAAGCAGCAAATCAAGGAGAAACCATTGAAGTTGGAGAAAAGTCAAGTGTGTGTGTGTGGCAAGGCAATGAAGAAAAGGTTTCAAGTAGGAAAAAGTGGTCAACTGACTCAAATGCTACTGATAGGTCCAATAAGATGAGAACCAAGAAGTGATCATTGGATTTATTAAGAGAGAGATCTTAGGAGACTGGACCCTTCATTGATCTCTTGGGGTAGTCCTTGCTGCTAAAAGAAACAAACCCACAAAAAAGTTTGTTTTTGACTAATGTAAAGTCCAGAACAGGTGTCCCTGATTGACATGTGACATTCTTCTAAGCAGTTATTCATTAACCCAGGCTCTCTCTGTCTCATGTCTCTGCCATCTTCACCACATGTAGCCCAAAGTGACCAGGCTTGTCAAAGCACAGGAAGGAGAAAGAGATGGGGGAGGTCTTCTTGGGAAGATTTCATGGACAGATAACCTTCACTCATATCCCATTGGCTAGAACTCTGTCACATGGCCACTTTTAATAGCAAGGGAATGTGGTAGATGTAGTCTCACTGTGTGCCCAGGAAGAAGAGGAAACAGAGGCAGAGGGGACACAGGCAGAAAGCACCTTGCCAACTACCACTGAATAAAATAACTACCACTGGAGAAAAAAGAGAGATCTTAGAGATCAATTGGAAGTGCTTCACACATGATAGGCCTTTAAGGGATGAATACAGTTGAGTTAGTGATTACAGTGAGATAAGAGGCAAGAAACTAGCTTATAAGCTTGATTTTGAATGTCTATTGACTTTGAGAAGGTGCTTGCACATTGAGATGAAGAAAATGATGCATTAAAAAATAAAATCATGCAGGTTGTTAAAGGAAGGAAGGGATTAAGATGAGGATAAGGTTAGGAGGCAAAAACTATGCCCTAATTTAATAAGGATCAACCTATTTTTATCCATTTAGACAGAGGAGAGAGTGCCTTTTAGTGACTGCAGAAGTTAAAGGAGATCTCATAGGATGTTTGAACTGGGCCTTTTCCTCCATGAGATAGGAGAGGAATGGGTTGGGACTGTTGAGAGTCTGAGGCACCATTTTGGATAGCATGGAGGTGTTTCAGACGAGAGGGAAGAATCTGCTTTCAGTACCTAGCTTTCTTTTTAAGTCTACTCAGGGGCCTGATGACTGAGAGCAAGAATATGCAGGTTCTTCATCATGAGTCTGTGGGACCAAGGTATTGGCTGTCACGAATTATACACAAGTCTTAGTCAACTTTGTTTTGGCCATCACAAGCAACTCCACATGCAGTGTGCCTAGAGCCTGGCTTAGCACTTCTAGGTTTTCTTTCTGTCTCAAGTCTTCTATAGAAAAAGTAAATCTTCCAGGAAAAGAACCATCCAGGTTTTCTTAAGAGCCCACAGAATTCTGCTGTGTAGAGGTCAGAACCACCTCCATTGCCCCAGACTGACTTTCTAACCGTTTTCTACTCTTCGCTGGTGGACTTTGACCTGGGGAAAAAACTATATGCTGCAGTTACAAATGAAAGGAGCCTGTTTTCATTCAAACTGTTGATAATACTTGATTTTTCTTAGCATGCTTTACATTTGGGTTTGAAAACATGCCAACCTTTGCTAACCTCATCTGAGGTAAGAACTCAGAAACTTTGGGTTGCAAAAATTATTCCAGAATGCTCCATCTGAGCTGTCTACTTCATCTAGAGTCTCATGGTACAGCTTGAGACTATAGATGAAGAATACAAGAAAGTATTCTTGGAATCTCAGTATTTCTTTTATTAACCTCAGTTGACTTTTATGCTAGTAAAAGCTATATATTAAAAAATTTGGTACCATGGGTTACGAAAAGTAAATTAACACTAATCACTGCATAGTGTTTACTGCATGCTGGGTACTCTTCAAAACCCTTTACATAAATATTAACTCATTGAACTTTTGTAGCTCCATGATGTGGCTAATATTGTTATCCCCATTTGACAGATGAGGAAACTAAGGCACAGAGAGGCTGAGGAACTTGACCAATGTCACAGACCATTAAGTCATATGCCCCAAGTATGCTCACTTTGCACTAACCCATGTAGCAAGCATTCTGTGCTCCAGTTCTTGGTTGACATCTTTGCCTCCCCTTCCTGATTATGAACCCCTCGGAAATAGGGGTTTTTGTCCTCTTTATCCCTCTTTCCTCACACCTAGAACACCCTCAAAAAGTCACAGAAATATTGGAGATGGCAAATTCCTGGCACGTATTCAGCTGCCATTCTCTCATGGTAGAGCATCTCTTAGATAATGGTTGTGTCCTGCTAAGCCCAGATGTGGCCTCCACATCCTCCTCAATATGACCCTCAAGGCAGCCACTATAATTCAATAAGAGATGGCATGTGAGCTGAAGCCTGTCTGCCTGCCCTGCCAGAAACATTTGCTCAGCAGTAGGGGACTTAATAAATTCCTGGGCTCACTACACAGATGTTCATGAAATTATCAAATTTCCAAAATATAGGAGAAAGTATTCTTGGAAATTTACTAAATATTTGGTGATAATATTGATCATTTAGCATTCTGTCATCATCCTCACAGTGACATTTATCATTACTCTTCCTTTCTTTGTGACATGTTACCAACTTGATCTCAGTACTAATAGACCTTTAGTAACATATTGTGATCTTGATTATGGAGGTGGGCATATGAATTTATACAGGTAATAAGATGCACAAATTCATACCAAAGAAACTAGTGTGTACAAAATCTGCTGAGATCTGAGTAAGGTCTGTAGTCTCATTAACAGTATTATGTTTGTGTCAGTTTCCTAGTTTGGTTAACACACTATAGTTGTGTCACCTTGGACGATGCTGGGGGAATGAGTACAGGGGACCTCTCCCTGTAGTATTTTTGCAGTTTCTTATAGATCTGTAATTATTTCAAAATTGAAAGTTAGAAACTAAAAAATACTGGGGCATACTGGATATTTCTTGGGCTTTGATCCTGTTTCTCGACCTTCTTGTGGAGTCTAGGGTCTATCCCTTAATGAAAAGGTGGCCCTTGGGCCTCAGAGAGCCAATACCTAAAACAAAACTACTTCCTCAGGCAAGGTGAAAAGTAGAGGTGATGTAGATCTCAGGAAAATTGGCTCCTTTGGGAACCCTGAATCTGCAACTGGGAAAAAAAAAAAAATCTTCCAATTCCACCAGCCCCTTAGGCAGCCCAGGCCAGCTGTTTCAAAAATACTCATTTGGCTCAAGTCCTTCCTTTTCCCTCTGCTCTTCTCATTTTCTTACAAGGCCACCATCTACTTCAAGCTCATTCCAACTAGCCAGTTAAAAACCATCAGGACACATATTCAAAGGGAGGAGGGAGACCACTCAGGTTTCAGAAGGTCTAATAAGAAGAGGTCTTGGCAAGTGGACTCCTGGAAACTGAAAAGAGGGGCAAGGCTTGGAGATCTCACTTCTATCTTGCTGGCTGTAGGTCATCTCCATCCTAAGCCTTCAGAGCCACTGATGTTACTGGAGTTCCTTTTTAAATTTTCATGGAATTATTTTGTCTTTTTAACAACAGATTTTTCTTTCTCAGTGGAAAATTTCTTCTTCCCCAAAATGTAGCCAACCTGGCATGCAACTGAAAAATTCCATTATTTCCTTAACCCCTCATTTGCTCTTCAAAGAGGTAACTCTAGTTGCTTTGCTTCCTTTGAGAAGCATTTATAACAGCTGGCATGATATATTTTTAGCTTCAGCTTCCTTCCCTTTGGGAGAACCTTTTTTTAAATATGGCCCTGGCCTTCCTGATACTACATTGTGAAGATGGCTCAGTGATATCTCAGAGGACCCAATATTGCCACTGCCTGATCCTTTGCCCGTTTCCAAGAGTCCAAAGGTTTTACAGGACCTTGCTTTTCCTCACCATGTCTAGTGTTTGTTTCCTGGGACTTAGGAAAGAAAAAAATCAGAAAAAACACTGTAGTAAGCAAGAAGCCTGCTTGTTTTATTGCGCATCAGAGATCCCACAGCTTGGGAAAAGTCAAAGACCTCCTTGGTACACATGCCTTGGGTCATAAGGATGTGTCATCCAGCCCCTGTTTGCAAGGATTTTTTTAGACTCTAATGACAGTGAGAGTTATTAAACACTAGATGAGCTACAGAGGAAGGCAGTAGTGTTTCTAATTCCCCACCATACTTCAAAAATAGGATGGATTCTGGCTGGAATAAATGACTTAAACTGGACTAGCCTGGAAGAGGGGAGGAAGAAGGAGATGAACAAGCTGGCTTCTTTTAGACTTTTTTTTTTTTTTGAGCCCTATAGTCTTGGGATTTCTATTATTTCACAAGATTTATAGTTATAAGCTCTACAGTTAGAGTTAGAGTTAGAGTTACAGGCTTAATCCATGAATAATGGGACCAAAAAAATCTTTTAATCTTGCCTTTTTTTTTTTTTTTTTCTTTTTTCACCTTTAAGATTTCTGGGGATAAACTTAGGTTACACTGAGGAAAGATATATCATGAATGTACCTTCTCTTTTTAAAAATTATATTTACTTATTTTTAATTAATTGATGATTGCTTTACATTTTGAATAAGTTGTGCTGTGTGCTTCGTTGCTTCAGTCGTTTCCCACTCTTTGCCACCCTATGGACTGTAGCCCTCCAGGCTCCTCTGTCCATGGGATTCTTCAGCAAGAATAATAAAGTGGGTTGCCACATCCTCCTCCAGGGGATTTTCCCAACCCAGGATCTAACTCACCTGTCTTATGTCTCCTGCATGGGAGGTGGGTTCTTTACCACTAGCACTACCTGGGAAGCCCCTTTGATATTATTAATATTAAGCAAATGAGACTCTTGAATTCCATGGTGACAGAGGAGGATAAATTTCAGTAGAAGCAATTATTATTAATTTGGGGTATGTGTTTAAACACTGTCAGTATCATTCCTGCCCTCCCCCTACCTACACCCTGGTCCTCAATATTCTTTTAGGTAAAATACAGTCTCAGGAAATCTCTGGTGTAAGTCAAGTAAGAGAAGGGTATCGAGATGGGGAAGGGGACTTCCAAAATCTGGGAAATGCTATAAGGATTTTTGTGGATTGGAAAAAGGCTAACATTCCTAACATGCCCTGAGGTAGTCATTCTTGGCCAAAATTCTGGACCATTCCCATAGACAGTTAGAGTCAGTGAGAGAACAAGGTTTGCTTTAGAAATTGGTTTCACAGCCAACCTTCCTGAGATGCATCCTTTTGGAAGAGCCCAGCAAAACCTATATGGAACTAAAAAAGCTATAATAGATTATTTTATACTTTAGCCTTCTCCTTTGCACAGTAAGACATTACAATGCAAACAGAATTATAAGGCTATAAGTGGCATTGTAGATATTCAAGTTTAGAGTATAAATGATGAGGCAGCCTTGATCAAAATCAAGAATATGGCTTTGAAGTCAGATGACTTGGTTTTAAATTCCAGCTGCACCAATAAGTAGGTATGTGCTAAGTCACTTCAGTCGTGTCTGACTCTGTGCGACCCCATAGACGGCAGCCCACCAGGCTCCCCCGTCCCTGGGATTCTCCAGGCAAGAACATCGGAGTGGCTTGCCATTTCCTTCTCCAATGTGTGAAAGTGAAAAGTGAAAGTGAAGTCGCTCAGTCGTGTCCGACTCTTCTCTAAACCTCCTTTCCTCATCTATAAAATGGGAATACATTTCAGTAGGCAAATAGGTGGGGAAACAAAGGAAATAGTGACAGACTTTATTTTCTTGGGCTCCAAAATCACTGCAGATGGTGACTGCAGCCATGAGATTAAAAGACACTTGCTCCTTGGACAGCATATTAAAAAGCAGAGACATTACTTTGTTGACAAAGGTCTGTCTTGCCAAAGCTATGGTTTTTCCAGTAGTCATGTATGGATGTAAGAGTTGGAGTATAAGGAAAGCTGAGCACTGAAGAATTGATGCTTTTGAACTGTGGTATTGGAGAAGACTCGTGAGAGTCCCTTGAACTGCAAGGAGATCCAACCAGTCCGTCCTAAAGGAAATCAGTCCTGAATATTCATTGGAAGGACTGATGCTGAAGCTGAAGCTCCAATACTTTGTCCACCTGATGAAAAGAACTGACTCACTGGAAAAGACCCTGATGCTGGGAAAGATTGAAGGCAGGAGGAGAAGGGGATGACAGAGGATGAGATGCTTGGTTGGCATCACTGACTCGATGGACATGAGTTTGAGCAAGCTCCAGGAGTTGGTGATGGACAGGGAAGCCTGATGTGCTGCAGTCCATGGGGTCACAAAGAGTCAGACACAACTGAGCAACTGAACTGAACTGAGGCATCCTCTTAATTGGCTTGATCAGGGTAGGTAATGTGTTAATCGTAATAGCCATTTAAAGCAGGGGATCATAGAAAAGGCTTAAGAGTTTAAACATATTATTTTAACTTAATGTGTAAATACATTCTCGTGCCGTCTTTTGTATAGTGAGATGGTCCTTTCTTTGAGAACAGCATTCCTGACTGAGGCTGCTCTTTTGTGCATAAATCACACCCTTGATGCATTATTGTCTGTGATTTCCTTAAAATGGAACTGGAATTTGATGACATTTCCAGAAACAGACCATAGAATCTTTCTAGATTCTGGCTTTCCTCTTTTTATAATTTACCTTATAGTTTTCTCACTAACACTGAATTCAACAGTAGATTTTTAAAAGTAAAACAAGGAGTATTTCTAAGGCTTGTAACAAAGTTTTTGAGCAGTTAGCTTTTTTTGTAATTCATATGTCATCATTTCTGTTATACTTTTTTAAAGTGATACATTCACAACAGCAAGTACAACTAGGATAAATAGATTTTGGGAAAAAATTCAACTGTCTCTTGGTACACGTGCAGGTGAGCTGATGGGAGCAGAAGTACACAAGTAAATTCTAGTCACTGAAGAGCCATGGGCATACATGAGTAGTTGGAAGGGAAGGGAGAGTACTGAGTGGTCCAGCAAATTGGGCAAGTGAAGATGAGATGAGAGCTTCTTAGGGTTGTGAGGATTAAATGAAAAATGTATATAAAGCACTTGCCAATAGGAGATGCTCAACAAATAATAGGCCTCATTATTGTTATTTCTGCACTGGTTGTTAAGCTGATACAAGTAAGCGGTATTCATCCACCAACCCAGGCTCTGCAGTAAACTCAGGTGAAACAGCCCTCCTAGGGCAGTTCTATGACACGGCTCTTCCAATAGACGCAATTGAAATCAAGATGCTTTGCCAGCTCTGTAGAGAGCTGCCCTCCACAAATCCATATAATCACCCCTAAGGATTGTTGCTGTGGTCTGTCTTCCTAAATAGCTTAAAATGGACCAGAAGAAAAAGAAAGAGGAAGAACAAGGTAAAATTTTGTTTTTGTTTCTTCAGGATCCATTGCTAACAGAAATAATTTTTTTAATTGGCAATAAGTGTAAAGATATTATTCACATTTATTTAAATGATCCTTAAGTAACAGAAAAAGATTTGTTTATTTGCTTGTTTATTTTTGGCTGTGCTGGGTCTTCATTGCTGTGCGCAGGCTTTCTCCAGTTGCAGCAAGTGGGGCCTATTCCCTAATTGCAGTATGCAGGCTTCTCGTTGCCGTGGCTTCTCTTGTTGCAGAGCGCCGGCTCTAGGCGCTCGGGCTTCCATAGTTGTAGTGCGTGGGCTCAGCAGTTGTGGCTCAAGGGCTCTGGAGCACTGGCTCAGGAGTTGCAGAGCATGGGCTTAGTTGCCTCATGGCATGTGGGATCTTTCCGGAGCAGGGATCAAACCCACGTCCCCTGCATTAGCGGGTGGATTCTTAACCACTGGGCCACCAGGGCAGCCCCAGAATAAGATTTAACAGAGACAGATACAGGCTAGGGAACTGTGGCCAGTTCCAAGAGTGCAGAGTGTTTGGAAGAAAAGATAAGTTGCCTAGGCAAGTCACTCCACCTCCAACTCAGTGTGGACTCTTGCACTCTTAGGAACTCGTGCTTCTTTATCAAGGCATGAGGTTGGATGACCCGGAAGGATCCTTGATAGTGCTTTCACTCTCTGCTTCTGGGGTAGAAACTGATTCATAGAGCACTGATGTTTGAGTGTACAGTGCTGTTACTTTGGGGTGAGCCAGAGGAGGAAAATGAAATGCCAGCTAATGTGCTGGGCTAGTCTAAGAGAACTGGCACCTGTCAAAGCCAGGAAGAGATCCTCCTGCTATGTTCAGCATTAAATACACAGTCAGTGAGAACCTGATTGATTTTGGTCCCCCTCATTTTTAAAAGAATGTGAACACCCGTGATTTGCTACCTGGACTCTGGAACTGGGAAGTCTGACAGATGGGGGTGGGGAAGGTTAGTTTTTCACTCTCCCTTTTGAAGTGAGTACTGTGTTAGTGCCATGTACTACCTGTTAAAAATAAAACATACATACCTATAAAATGAAAATGATACAATGTCAGTGAAGAGAGAACAAGATATCCTGAAAGAAAAGACAGGATAATTTAGCCTGGAGCAATAATACTAAAAAGGAGTGATTTGGTAATTTTGAAACATATTAGAGTTTATTAATATGAAAGGTACTGTCTTGAGTTCCTTGGTCTATGTCATACAGAAAGAAAAGAAAATTTGCAAAAATTATGGGTAAAGATCTTGGTGATGATAAAACTCCATGGCATGTAGAATCCAAGTGTAGATTTTCTATTCTTTCTGAGCTTAAAGAAAGAAAAAGAAAACCAGAGGATCAGCAGGTGCATTTGCCTGGTGCCTGCATCTCAAGCCACCTGTAATCCACTCTTGCTCTGCGCTTGTAGTGTCATCAGAATGGGATTTTTGGGGGAAGAAAGTGGACTGCTTGAAGGTCCTTTGTTTTAAGAGATCTGATAAATATTTGGCATGGTGCTGGTCTTCTTCCTGTGCCAGTAAGTCAAACATCTCCACAGTGGGAGCGAAATAGCCGTAGGATGCACTCTCAAAAGCTACTGCCCATTTTGGATTTAAACATGCACACACAAACACACACACACACACACCCACACACCCACTTCTGCTATACCCAAGTCAAAATAAATTAGGTGTATATTCCTCAGACCCAGTTTCCCAAGGGGCATTTGTGAGTAGCATCAATTGATAACTATAGCACCGAAACTCCTACAGAGCCTGGAAACTCAATTCCTGTGGAAAAAGAATGACAGTGGCAAGTATTAAGAAACTTAGTATACTCTCCTAACCTATCATTAGTATCAAGGTGAAGCATGTGGAAGAGAACATATTCTATGCACAAGTATCATTTACACAGTGGGGATATTCTTTCAGAGTTGCCTGAAATGATCTTTTTAAATCAAATCATTTTTCCATGGACTAAAACTATGATTTGGAATGTCAGTTGTCTTGGCTTCTAGTCTTCATGAGCAGGAGGTCTTAGAATCAGGTTAAGATCCCCAGTTCCTGAGATTCTCAATCAAAGTTAATAATCTATAAAAGGATTTTAAAATAAATACTGAAAGAATTTCATCACATAATTTTTTTTTTTCAATGGTTGCAATAGTCCTCTTCTCTGATTGGTAATTCGGAATGATTTAGGTGACTTATTTGGTTTGGGTTGCTGTTTTTAACAGGTCACACTTAGGTGGCTTTGGATGGACAGGGCCGGCGGTTCTAATTCCAGCCTCAAGCTGTGTTTTAAACAGAGAGAATGTGGCCGTCCCACATACTTTCAGGAGCTAGAGAGAGAACTTGCTGAGAAAAGATGTGGACGTGAGGGCTCAGCTAGATGCTGCCTGGTCTGCATCCACTGGGTGTGTTGGGAAGAAGCTCAGGACTGCAGCGTGTCTGGAAATTTGGAAGGATTTTACAGTAGTCATTAGGCCTCAGGGAGATAGGTTGTGAGAAAGAGGATTATTCACACATATTCATCATTATCCAAGAAATTATTTGGTACCTGTAATATTGTTATTAACTCTAGTAGGCTTCAGTTCAGTTCAGTTCAGTCGCTCAGTCGTGTCCGACTCTGCGACACCATGAATCACAGGACGCCAGGCCTCCCTGTCCATCACCAACACCCGGAGTTCTCTCAAACTCATGTCCATCGAGTCAGTGATGCCATCCAGCCATCTCATCCTCTGTCGTCCCCTTCTCCTCCTGCCCCCAATCCCTCCCAGCATCAGAGTCTTTTCCAATGAGTCAACTCTTAGCAGGATAATTTCAATATCCCCACTGAATATTATATATAAATATTATTCTAAAAGTCAGCACTCACTACATGTACAATAATGGCGTCCTTGTGTTTGTTTAATTTTGGCAAGGTAGGTCCAAACTGACCTGGAATCTCACAGCACTGTGGACTCCCCTACAAAGCCTGGGAGTTTCTGATTCCCAAGAATGTCTCTAATTTGGGTATGAGGGTGACAATGTGACTGAGGCCAGCCTGTCCCTAAGTTGGGACCTGAGCTGCAGACCCTAAATTTAAGATAACCCTTGTCCCCTAGCTCACCGCGGCTCAGGAATGAGTTTTGTCAATACTCAGAGAAGGTAGATGTCTTATAAGCGAAGAAGTGTTGCTTGAAGGCTTTGTTTTTAATCTGTGAGATTTGTGAGAATATAAAGCTATGTATGGTCACAGTTCTTTCCCAAATTTTCTGTTGGTGATGATCTCTCTTTCTGTCACTAGAGACAGCTGCATAATTTTTATTTGCTTCTAGAATTATTCTCTTGCTCCTCTTCCCCAGCCACTCCATCTGTATGCAGGTCAGAGAGCAGGCTAATTATGGGGTACTGGAGAAGCAGTTGCTCAGAGAAAAGCGCTCGACTCGGGGAGCTCAGCACCAGGGTCAAGCTCGTGACGATCTCCGTGTTCACATCCGCATGTTTGCCTGTGCACTGCCTTCCATCCTTTTGCAGTTGCAGAAACCAACTTTTCGGATTCTTTACCAACTGAGCTATGAGGGAAGCCCTTAGAAAGGTCAACACAAGAAATAAGTGCTTGTTCTTAGGACAAAGCAAGTAAAGGATTTCACTTTTATTTTTTGGGTCTTCACACTAGAAAAACAGCCACCAAGTGACGAGAAGAAAGATATGTTCCTATACTTAACCAAGGTTTTGTATTTTTGCCTGCCCCTGCACTGGTTTCAGAGCAAGAAACTTTATACACTTAGGGGGTCAAACTCTCAAACTGGTGGGCTGCTGAAATTCCTTGACCTAGGAGACTGCTTTTGCCAGCAGGCCAGTTTTTTCAACTCCTTCACTTTGGGTATTGATTTACTTCCATAGGTGTTGACCCTATGAAACCTCTCTGGCACCCTAAATGGCACAGGCTGAGAAAGACAAGATGTTTTCTGGGGATATTTCACTTAAGAATCCTGACTTTGGGAACAGGATATGGAAAAATACCTTTACCCTCTGCCCCTCCCTCTTTTAGATCAATCAGCTTAGATTCAGCCCCTTGGAATTATCTAGACTGGCAAAGATTTGTTGCCCTTGGCTGAGCTGTTGGAACTCTAGAAGAAGCTTGCTTGCAACACAGATTTATATTCATCATAAAGAATCTATAAACTCCCATTACCATGTCTTTCAAATGGGAACTTTGATGAAATTTCTACCTCAAATGAGTCCATGACAGTCATAAGGATCCCAGTGGGAACCCCATCCCTAAGCCCATCACCAGCAGAGTTGGGTCTTCTTTGGTGCTGGGAGAAGTTTGCTTTCCCTCAAGTCTCATCATTCCAAGATGAGTCACAGAGCCACAGAGGTGACCTAGTTTTTATGGTTACAGGGAGAGTTGGGGCAAATGACCCCATATTTCTCAACAGTCCCGCCTCCGTTATACTTTGGCTAGTTCAAGAACGCATGCTGGTAGCATGGATCTGGCAGTGTTGCCAATTACACCGATGGCAGAATCAGAGTCCAGAAAGGCCTCAGGCACTATCGACTTGTAGTTCAGAGCATGTGCTTTGAAGTCAGACCAACCTGGGTCTGACTGATTCCACTGATACCAGTTCTACTGATGATTAGCTGTGTGACCTTGGAGAGATGCCTTAATCTCTCTTGGCTTTGCTTTCCTCATATTAAAAGAGCGGGTAATAATCACCACCCATGGGTGATTGTGAAAGTCCTCTCTGGGTCTAAGTGCAATCCTCTTTGTTTCTGGAGAGATTTTACACTAACCCTCCTGATCGAAAAACTTGTGCTCCTTCAGTTCTAGGAAAATTTCTCAAATTTAAAAAATTATTCTCCCATTTTAATGAAGTAATAGCTCTTCTCTTTTGATTCTCTAATTTCCTTAACTTTCCTTTTCCTATTTTTAATCTTTTTGCTCTACTTTTTTCAGTCTTTTTGTTCTACTTTCCAGATGATTTCTATAACTTTATCTTCTAAACCTACTACATAATTTTTAATTTTTGCTGTTTTTGAATTGCAAGTGTTCTTATTCTTTGAGTGTTCCTTTCATATTGCATTCTGTTCTTGTTTCATGAATGCAAGCCTTTCCAATGTCTCTACAGATGTTTCAGCTGTGTTTTGGAGTCTTTTTCAGCTCCTGACATGTCTGTACTGGCTTGAGTTAATTGTTTTGTTTGTTTTGGACTCTTTATCTCAAGCAAGGATCCTTTCATTTAAGAGGAAGGCCCTAGAATTTATGTATATGAATTTTACCACTGAGAGACCTGGTTGGCCCTGGCCAGATTGTTTCTTGGGGAGTCACAGGTATAATTCTTATCTCATGAACTAGTCCATTTTCTCTAGAGAAATCATTTTTTCCTTCTGGAAGATATAGGTCTGGCTGTCTGGGTCCTGGGAACTGTTAGGAGAAAAGTGCTAAGATGATAGGATAGTTGCCTGGTTTTGTTGGACGTAAGAGGAGAATATCTAAGGTGGTCCTTGTACCTTACACATGCTCCCTACCAGCAACTCCCAGCACCCCGCCTTCTGAGGTACCTGATCTTGGAGGCCTAAACTTCTTGGGAGTTCTGCAGCGTGAACTGTCATGCTCCCTATCACTGCGGGCATATGTGTCACCTTTCTTTGGTCTACTGAGTCAGTTACCCTCATGTCCTCCTGTTTCCCAGCTTCCAAAATTTTGTTGACCTCAGCGATATACTGATGCCCAGAGTCATCTCCTGTCAACTCTGTCATCTTCTCTCTGCATCCTTGTCCTTTGCATTTATGCCTTTGATGCCTTTTTAGTGAGTTTCCAGAAGAAACAGTAACATCTACATAAGTTGGAGATTTACTTTAACTCATTTATTTGTCTATTATCTATCTCCCCCACTTGATTATTAATTCCAAGAGGCCAGAGACCTAGCCTTGTCAACTACAGTATTCCTACTGTCTCAAACCCTCCCTGGAGTATCATGGGTGTTGAATAAATACTTACTGAGTGAATGTATGACATGTAATATAGATCTATTTGTACAATGCTTGCTGCTGCTGCTGCTGCTAAGTCGCTTCAGTCGTGTCCGACTCTGTGCGACCCCATAGACGGCAGCCCACCAGGCTCCCCCATCCCTGGGATTCTCCAGGCAAGAACACTGGAGTGGGTTGCCATTTCCTTCTCCAATGCATAAAAGTGAAAAGTGAAAGTGAAGTCGCTCAGTTGTGTCTGACTCTCAGCGAGCCCATGCAGTCGCCTCTCAGCGACTGCAGCCCAATAAATGATAAACTGTCTTAAGCATAATTATTTCAGTACTGAGGATTAAGTATTGAAACCTGACTTTATGCTACTCATAGCCATTGATTTTAAATGGGAATGAATCTGTCTCTTAAATTAAAATCTCTCATGAGAAGCATCCGAAATATCTTACCTCCCCTAGCAAAGCTCAAACTTTTCCTGATTGTGATCTTTCCACCATGACTGTCTTTACTAATAGGACATCACCTGTTTCTGTTAAAGCACAATGTCTGTTAAAGTAAGGTCTCTTGAAAGGTAAGAGACTACCTTGAAGATCCCATTGCCAGGTGGAAGCGTTCCTGGAACTAGAGCATAGCTTTTCTCATTCACAATGTGACCTTCTGCCTGTGATCTGCCATCCCTCAGTTTCCATTGTCTTCTCTGGAAAGTCAGCTGGGGAGAACAGAAAGATTGATTAAATGATCCCTGAAGCTTTTTCAGGCTCTAAAATGACAGACTCTGCAATTCTGCTAATTATAAAGTGGCAGTAAACAATTAATGACTGTCTTTAGGGCCCAGGTCTTATGATAATGATATCCCTGTGAAATTGCCCAGTCTTTTCAAATGACAAATTGGTCAGTTCACTAGATAACTAGGTATTTAAGTGGTGGCTTCTAGATACCTATATAGATATCCCAGTTGTAAACCTCTGCATAAATGTCACGATAAAAACCACGGAATTAAATAAGTACAAACAAACTAATTAATAGGATTCACTGTAGTGGAGAAACCAATCTTACACTTGTGAAGATTCTGGCTGAGGAAGGTGTTGCTTTTTCCAGTCTTCAAACAATACTTGGCTTCCCATCAGTGCTGGCAATCTCTCTGAGCATTTAGGCCAAAACAAGAGGGTCTTGTGGTAGGTCTTGAGTGGCAGATGGATGAACAGTGGTGGGCAGCTGGTATGAGAAGGACCGGTGCACCGAGTGCCCAGAATTGGGAAAAGCCAATCCTCTGTGAAGACACAACAGCTCTGGTTCTGGAAAAACCCAGTGGCATACAGTTGTTTTGCAGGCCCTAGGCCCTGCTGTGTTTGGGACACGTTGTTTATGACATTGTACAAAGGCCTCAACATTTGTGTCCTGCAGTGTGTTATTTTGGTGTTAAGCGAGGGATTATCTGTTTTAAATCACAGATCTATTAAGCTACCCCTGTGTATCAATGACATTGATATAAAGACTAATGGTTGTTGATATAATTTGAATGATAAAGACCAAAAGCATAGGGGCTCTAGTATTAGCTTCAATATCAACTTTGTTGAGTGACCTTGGCCATTGCTGTATCTCTTTTGGCCCCTGGTTCCTTAAGTGATAAAGTGGCAAGGGGGACAGATTGGATGATATCTAAATCATATTCTTAAAGTCCCTTCCTGGTTCAATGTTCTGGAATTCTGAGATAGTTGGGTAGTAAATAAATGAGGAAAACAAATTTCTGTGCTCCTGATACCTTCCAGTCGTCTGAAAATAATATTCTTGGAGAAGGGCCTAAGAAATGGCAGCACCATCTTTAAAACTCCATCAGAACCAGCTCCACTGGGTATCTAAACAACAGCAACATCTGCTTTTCAATAAAACATTGGCATTGCCCTCTACCAATTCTCTTGAGGGCTTGACTCAGGAATGAGAAGCTCTATACCCACCCTACGGGGCACCTGGTGAGACTGTTCATTTTATGGGGACCCTTCTTGAAGCACAGCTGTCTGTTTAGGGAAAATTAATGCTTATCTTATGTCTTTGAAGGAGGAAAAAAAACTAGGTTGTTTCTCAAGTCTGCAGCTCCTGTAGCATTTAATTTTTTGTTTGTTTGTTCTGGCCAAATAGCTTGTGGGATCTTAGTTCCCTGCAGGATTTTCACTGCAGTTTTCCTGCAGTGGAAAACTCAGAGTCCTAACCATTGGACTGCTACGGAATTCCCTCTAGCATTTAATTTAAAATGAAGAGATCTTGGTTTTGGCTTTTTATACAAATTCTCACCTGACTCGGCCCTCCGAACATCCACACAAAACAAAGCCATCAGTTCTGTGAGCCAGCTGGGGAAAGCCCAAGTGAAGACAGATGCTTTTCAGGCAGCTGAGCAGGTGATGTCTACTTCAGTTATGGAGAATCTTCATGCTGCTCAGAGCAGTGACTGCATGGAATAGCCACAGGAACAACATGCACATTTACTGTAGAAGCAGGAGAGAAGAGAAGAGCTTTTGGACTTGCATGCATTTCTCCTGACCCTGTTGTTCTAAAAAGGAGAGCCAGAATTCAGAGAGGCTTTGTGGTCCTGGTGTATTACCACCTCCTCCCAAACTCTCATTAGTCCTTGAGATATGTAGCAAATTAATTGAAATTGAAGTCACCTAAAATTTTTACTTCCTTCAGCAATTCTTCACCTTCATGCAAAGTGTTACTTAAAATATTAACACTGCCTTATGGCTCCTAGCTGCTGTGCACATCTAAATGATAGAGGTGATGGCTTAATAAATGATAGAGGCACTGTTTGCATCTGTGCTGCCCTGTCTTTTATTATTTTCTTTTTGGCATCTGTAGCCCTGGTTACAAGCATAGTGCCCTGTGCGCAGAGATGCTCACTGTTTGTTGGATGAGTGAATGAATAAGGAGGTTAGCTTAAATTTTTTTCCAGGAAGGTAAAAAATTTATTTCAAAAGCATCTGGCATACATCATCTTAGTGGGCATTCATCATTCTTCCCAGTACCCAGCATAGAACAGATGCTCAGAAAGTATTAGATGGATGGATGGAGGGGTGAAAGTGAAAAGTGAAAGTGAAAGTCGCTCAGTTGTGTCCGACTCTTTGCAACCCCATGGGCTATACAGTCCATGGAATTTTCCAGGCCACAATACTGGAGTGGATAGCCTTTCCCTTCTCCAGGGATCTTCCCAACCCAGGGATCAAACCCAGGTCTCCCTCATTGCCGGCGGATTCTTTACCAGCTGAGCCACAAGGGGATGGGTGGATGGATAATATGGACAGCATATGATCCCATAGCAACCCTGGGAGATGGGTAGGAGAGGTATTATTATTATTGCTAGAACTATTTTCCAGATGAGTACTATGAGACCCTGGGCTTCCCTGGTAGCTCAGCTGGTAAAGAATCCACCTACAATGCATGAGACCCTGGTTCAATTCCTGGGTTGGGAAGATCCCTGGAGAAGGGATAGGCTACCCACTCTAGTATTCAGGGGCTTCTCTGGGGGCTCAGAAGTAAAGAATCCGCCTGCAAGGTGGGAGACCTGGGTTTGATCCCTAGGTTGTGAAGATCCCCTGGAGGAGGGCATGGCAATCCACTCCAGTATTCTTGCCTGGAGAATTCCTTGAACAGAGGAGTCTGGCAGGCTACAGTCCATGGGGTTACGGAGTCACACATGATTGAGCGACTAAGTATAAGCACAGCAGCACAATGAGACCCTGAATGAGAAGCCAGTGGACTTTCTCAGGGGGGTGGATATTGTGTGTTTAGTGTCAGGGACAGAATTCTTTCTGCCACGAGAAAGAGTGTGGAGTTGGGCTGAAGAACATGAGTCAAGCTTGCATGTCAGAGAACCTTTGGTTTTGAACCCTGGCTCTTGCCCTTTCCTAGCTGTCTCATCTTTGTCAAGCCCCTTACACTCTGTACCTCTGCTTCCTCTCTGTGAAATATGTGTCTGTACTTGCAGAGAAGAGTAATGATAGACCCACAGCATAAGGCATTACATGAGGATTGAACAAAACAGTGTGTGTGTATCTTCGGCAGTGTACTTGACACGCAGTCGGCCTCGGTGGTGGTCGCTGGTGTTGCTGTTGTGCTCACTCTTGTATGGGCGCCTCTTCAGGGACGAAGGTCCAGGAAAGGTAGTCCTAAGGATGTGCTTTTGGGTTGCATTTGGGGAAAGTGTTGACAGTGCAGTATCCCTAGCCCAGGACCGTAAGAAAGAAACAGACTAAGGAAACCAAGCCTTCATTTGTTCAGTCACCCTTCCATGCAAGTCTAAATCGTGTGGGAGAAAGGAGAGCATTGGCATGAGCCAGGACGGGGAAGGGATGAGATTAGTTGGCCCCTTCCGTGTGCAGAATCTAGTCTGCACGGAGCAATGGGCAGATCCTCTACCCTCACACCCTCGCTGACTGTTCTCTCAGTGTTACAAGGCACCTGTTGCACACGCTTTGTTGTTGTTGTTTAGTCATTCAATCATGTCCAACTCTTTGCAACTCCATGGACTGTGGCTGGCCAGGCTCCTTTGTCCATGGGATTCTCCAGGCAAGAATCCTGGAGTGAGTTGCCATTTCCTTTGCCAGGGGATCTTCCTGACCCAAGGATCCTCCTGCATTGGCAGGCAGATTCTTTACTACTACTGAGCCACCAGGGAAGCCCCATCACAAGGCAGCCTTTTGTTAAAATATGGAGAAATAAACAATGTGAGGAAAATATCTTGTCCAAATGAGAAAGGCCCTCCTTAAAAAAGCTAATAGCATCATAGGAGACTGGCTTAGGGGGAGGGGCTTGAGGGATCAGCCTCTGGGCTGTAATGGCTTGTTCAATGTTGTACCCTCAGCTTTTAGAGCTTTTCACATATGGTGAGCACCCAGCAAATGTCTGATGAAGGAAGGAATTCATCTAGTCCAACCTCTCTGTCCCACATGTAAAGAATCCAATGTCGCATAGCTGGTAATAGGTTCTTAGCTTGAAATACAATGGAAGTACTTAGAATCTTCCATAAGGACTCCAGTATTGCTCCAGTGGTAATCAGTATTGCTTACCACTGTCAGGACAAAGAGAGGGTCTCATGTGGGGTTCTGGGCACTGAAATTTAATGAAAAAGAAGGTGATTCACCTGCCCTGACCCTCCAAAATGGAAAGGAAATGTGAACGCTTAAAATGAATGCCAGGAAAGGGATGACCAAGTTGAGTCTGAACCAAAGGAAGATTATTCTGATTGGGACAAAGAAGACTTTGTCCATGTAGATAATAATTCTGAAAGAGCAAGGAAGATACGAGTCAGACGCGACTGAGCGACTTCACTTTCACTTTTCACTTTCATGCATTGGAGAAGGAAATGGCAACCCACTCCAGTGTTCTTGCCTGGAGAATCCCAGAGACGGCAGAGCCTGGTGGGCTGCCGTCTGTGGGGTCGCACAGAGTCAGACATGAGTGAAGCGACTTAGCAGCAGCAGCCTAAGACAAAAATGTGGCAGATAGGACAAAAATGTCCCAGGATGGAAGATAGAATGAAGAATTTTTATCTATGTCTATATAGCTGGAGAGTCACTTCTCATTATTTGCAATACTGATGTTCTTTGAAGCCCCTATGGAAGCTGAACTAGCAAACACTGAACCCCTGCTGCTATGGGGAATACTAGGTTAGGTTCCTGCAAACCTCATGACATTTTCATCAACCTATCAATACATAACTCTTTTGTGCTGTGCCAGTGTTTAGTCATTCAGTCGGGTCCGACTCTTTGTGACCCTATGGACTGTAGCCCACCAGGCTCCTCTGTTCTTGGAATTCTCCAGGCTAGAGTACTGGAATAGGTTGCCATACCCTCCTCCAGGGGATCTTCCTGACCCAGGGATCAAACCCACGTCTCTTATGTCTCCTCCTTTAGCGGGAGGGTTCTTTACCACTAGCACCACCAGGGAAGCCCTGTATTTAAAGACGTCTTATTTAATATATATTGTTGATTCATTAACATCTGCATTCAAAGACCACAGCACTCTTTAACTCATGCCTGTGGGAAGCTCATGCCTGTGGAAGTAATGCATGTGTTTTCTCCCTAAGTCGCAGCACAGCCTCCTGCGCTGAGGGACACTAGCCCTGCCCTAGCCTGGGGGCCATTTTGAACAGTAAATCACCAGCGAAAAACACCGAAGTTAGAAACACATGGCACTGAACAACCTTGAAAAGGACCCTGGTTTATAGTATGAGAGCTGACACGGGAAGGCTGGGCCTGTTCGACCCCAGCCGGAACACGTGTACCAGGGACTTATTTTTTGCCACTCTGCGCATGTCCGTGAATGATGACGATGAAAATGTCGAGTGTTGATTTTTGGTTATAAGAAATTTTTAGCAAATAGGTGAAGTCACAAATATAGAATCTGCCAATACAGAGGATCAATGGTATATAAGACATACTAGAGGAACACACACTGGATAGTTTGTATGTGGTGAAGGGGGACCTAGAAGTAGACAAGCAAAGGGACCTGTGGATCTGAGGGGGCTGTCCGAGGTCAGCCCAGCTACCCTTGATCTCCCTGCAGCTTGTTCTCTTCGCTGCCCGGATCTTAAAAGGCTCCAGACAGCCCTCCGCATCTCATATCCAATAAGAAATGAATGCTGTTCAATTCCTGTCCTTAAACTAGAACAGTCCTGGACCTGAATTATGCCAGGAACCTCGTGCTTGCAGTGTCTTTGGAAGTCTTTTATTGCAGGACTGATTTATAATACCCAAGTAGATGAGTTGAGGGCAATTACGTAAATGCTGTTTCTCTGGGGTAGAGAAGAACGGTCTGGTTTAAATGAAAAATGCAGTGCCAAGTCAAAAATTCAAATCGTTATGTGTAATTACAGACCACAGTAAATCAATTTTACAAACACAGTACCAATCTCACTGTGTTCCAATACCCACAGGGTCCAGTTGTGACAGTTTAGAATCAGAGAAGAGGCTGAAGATGAAGAGAAAGTGGGAACTGGGACGTGTGAAGCCTCAATAGCTTGTCTTGAATCACATGGTGATTCAATCAAATATAATTAAGAAACCAGGAGAGCCTTAAACCATCTAATTTCTCTTAATTAACCCCCTCCCCAAATAATCTAATTAGCAGTGTAAACTAAAATTGTGGGTTTTTTTTTTTAAATGGTCGTTTATGTGTATTGTTACACTTGACATTTGGATTGAATGCTTTAATGAAAACAAGGACCAATTCCTTTATCAGTAAATTGCCCTGCTGGCCAAAATGCTGAGAATCTCCAGTTCTCATTCTTCTATCAAGAAACTAAGTTAAGAATTAGTCAGGACTGCATAATACATTTCTAATTATTTATAACCCTTCTCCTAATACTAGAAAGAAAAGAAAAAAGATTGCTGCTTTAATCAAGGCCAAGTTCAGAGTTTCATGCTCTGAAGTCCTGACACCCGTCCTGCGTTTGGCTGGTGCTGAGGTGAGACCCTGATGGGAGGAGGATTTGGGCATTTTCTAATGCTGCCGGTCCTTGCCTGGTCAGTGTTGTTGCATTTAAGAGCCATCTTGCCCTCTTATCTGGGAGACTTTTGAGCTCCAGTTGCAGTGAAGGCTTTGCCTGTAGTTCAAGACAGGAACTAGTAGACAAGGTATCTTTTGTAAGCCCCCTTTAAGCAACTCACCTCCTTCTCCTCTGGACAAGAGCTGTGGTGTCCAGATAGAAAAGGATACCCCGGTGATTTGTTCAGTGACTCTGGTGGTGGTCTTGGGATTGATGCTCTGAGAAGGGCATAATTGCTTTGTCATGAAACTCTGGCTATTTGCAGTTCCAAACTTGGATGGCTTTGCTGGTAGCCACACCCTGTCAACAGCCAGGGAGTGTTAAACACAGGATTGATGGTGCTTTCAGTAAACCTAAGAGGCACTTCCTGGATAGACATGTGAGTTGAGGTAACAGTGATTATAATTTGAGAGTTATCTTTTAAGAAAGTGGTAGGAGGGAAGTTTTGTCAAAAATCTATCTATCTGAGTTTCTTCACTCTCTTTCTTAAACACAGTGATTGGAGCATTTTTATGGACACACTGAAAAGTGAAAAAGATGTATCTGCTTCAATCCACCTCTGGCCACTTGCTTGACTCAATTATTTTCTTTACTTGGTGTCATAATGAAAATGATTCAAATTCTGCAGCTCTGTCTTAAACTCTTCGCTCTCCACAAGGGTAGAAATTCCACAGACAAACTTAAGGGCCAAGAAACCTAAAGGTTAAGTACATATAGATATAACTATGGATATGAAAAAGAGCATAATTCAGGAAAGTAGAAGTGAGCCCCCATATATAGGAACCTTAGAAATGGCTGGATTGATCCCACAGTCCCTTGAATTGGCTGAAACATCTGCTTCAGTGGTGTGAGGTTACTTCCATAGTTGATGTCACTGGTTCTGATAGGTGGAATGAGAGGATTGGGGCAGTTTCCTTTCAGGACAGCTTGATCTGATGTTCAACTTGTAACATTCTACTGATTTCTATAAAATGTATATATTGGCTTGTCTGACTTTTATCATAAATAATGACAGTGTAAAGACAAACAGCAGTTATCTAAAATAGATTTTCCCCTGGATGACACCCAGTTTTGCCATTATAGAAACTGACAAAAGAGGACAAATGAAATGTACCCAAGATTAATGCACCAATAAAAGTCTGCCAGAAACATTCTAATTTACTTCCTAAAAGCCCAAATGTTTAAGTGATAACGTGAAGGCAGAAGCATACTTCTTTGCTCTGCTCCCAGACCGGTCATCTGTGGAGTAATAAGGGCTGACACCAGTGGCAACTCACATCATGGAAAAAGCTCTCCCTGCATCAGAATGTATTCACTTCCATACGATCTGAAAAGGAGACTGAATGGGCAAAAAGAGATTCAGCAGTGCGTATTTGTCAACCTTGTTGGTATGTTCTTTGCGGCTTTGTCTTCTTCTGGAATCTCCATTTGTTTGGTTTTATTGCATAGGCTAGTATTTACCTTCTCTTCGGAGAGTGTGTGGCTTCCTCCTTGGCTGGTGGGAAGCACCCGGTCCACCCAGCACATCTTTGCTTTGTAGCAGGCTCTTTCTTCTCCCAGAATGAGGTGGAGTCTGAAGCGGTTTGCGGGAATCATCTTCTGGTGTCCAGATGTTGTGAGCACTGGTTTTCCAAACTTTTAGACAAGAAGCAGAGTGCAAGCATGCAGAGTTGAGACATATAACCTTTCAGATTTGCTTTTAATCTATTCCCTGAAGCAATGAGGCAGAGCATGTTAATTTTAACCTTAGTAATTAATACCCCCCTCCCCTTGCCCCCAACACAAACCTGTTCTTGGCCATAAACGTGACTGGTGTTGTCTTTTTTGCATGATGTCACTGATTAAATACTCTAGTTTGTTTTTTTTTTTTTTTAATGTATTCTTGCAGTACTATTAATCTCTTTTTCCCCAAAGATTCCCACCACAGGGCCTCAGATTACTGGTTGTGGCACCACAAAACCAACTAAAGAAGAGGAACCCAGGGTCTAATGTTTCGCCACTGAGCTTTGCTAAAATGTTTGCCTTAAAAAAAAAAAATCAGATGCCTAGAATTATGCATACAAGTGGTGTTAACAGAACTCCACTCTTTGAAAATGCAAACTCTTTAGTAACAGTTCCTTAGATACTCTGAAATCAGTGTTCTCAGGAAAAACTCGGGATGGTGCCCAAAAGATGCCTGTTAAGCAAACCTAAACTAAGGGAATAAACAAAAACATTCCCTGCCAATAACTATGAAGCAATAGTGATAGCTATTTTATAACTGGCAATGGCTTGAACTTTTTCTCTTCTAAACTTAACAAGTATCAGACCATCTCCTGCAGCAAAACTCTCAAATTGGTGTATTCAACCAAAGTTCTGATACTTCTGAATTTCTTTTGGGAGTAGATCTAGACAATGTGGTTAAAATACACCATTAGCAATGCGTAAGTAGAATTTTCCGCATGTATTTTCATAGCCTGTTGACACACACAATATGTATCCCCAGAGTAAGGAAATGGCTTGGATCTCTTAATTCAGGAAAGAAATTCTTAAGTTAAATATTTTAAAATAATATGCAAATATTTGATTTCCTCATTCTGCTTTTTGAAATCCCTAAATAAGAATGAGCTGCTTTTTGTAAAGTTTAGTAGTAATTGGATTGAGTTCTATCACGTGAGCATCTAGAATTTGAAATATTAACAAAGCATTAAATTTACCTGTAAGAAGCCAGCTTGAATTAGAAATGGAGACTGAGACTTCCCTGGTGGTCCAGTGGTTAAGACTTTGCCTTCCAGTGCAAGGGGTGTGGGTTCAATCCCTGGCCAGGGACCTAAGATCCCACATGCCTCGCAGCCAAAAAACGAAAACAAAATAAAAACAATATTGTAACAAATTCAATAAAGACTTTAAAAATGGTCCATATTAAAAAATAATCTTAAAGAAATGGAAAGACTGGCTTAGGAACAAGAGTGAAATTGCAAATTATGTCCACGTGGCTGAACTCATAAGGGCCTGATGAGGCTGCAGAGTCCAACCTTGGATTGAGAAAACAGGTTTCTGGGTTTGATGAGAAAGAATGACATTAGAAGTATGGGTGTACTTAATGGCTGTATTCAAAGGGAAGTCAGTTTCAGCAGCAGTCTTGATTCTAGACTCCAGGATAAAATGCTGAGCCTGGAAATAGGTGGAAGCGCACAGTGGGAACAGTGATAAGTGGTGGTGGACTGAATTTGAGGAGTAGTGTGTTAACTGTGAAAGCAATCAGAGGACTTAAAGCACACGAGTTCCTGAGGCCAATTAGGTGCCCGTGGAACTCAGCAAACACAGCAGAGAACAGCAGTCGTCTCTATCATTGAGTTCAGTCCTCAGTTTTTAACAGAAAACTGGGATCCCCATAAAATAACTGTACTTCAAACAGATGATGAAAAAAATGACAAAAAGAGCTGTAAATTCAGCAAATATAAAATAATTTGTATTTGATTAATGTTAATGCCTTCTGCATATGTATCAAAACCATTTGTCACACAGCGTTTCATCTACTAACCAGGCTTGGTGCACATAGGAATTCCCAGGTCCTTCCACCACCCAGGGGCCCACAGCTCATAACGTAGGGATTATTGAATTATATTGCCTTTTGGGGCCTTCCAGCTCTGAAATGTTATTAACCTATGCTCATAATAATTTTAAAGCATTACTTGCATTCAGTGTATAAATTTAAGGAGAACAGAGAAGAATGCAATGTATCTTTGAACGATCTCCATTACCGTTTATTAGGATAAAGTTTCAGTGTTAAAAATTAAGCTTCAGTCGTCTGGACTGTTTGTTTATGGGGATCACTGCTCTCCTTGACAGTGAGGTGCAGTTCGTAACCTGGCAGTGAACTGAGGAGAGAGCTGGACCCATACCCCAAACCTTCCTCTTTGCACAGCCCCATTACTTGTCACATAAGAAGGCAAAGGAGGTAGTTATACCTGTTTTTTAAGAGTCTAACTATCCTGAAAAGTCTTTTCCTGCCTCTTAGTTCAATAACTAAAAATCAAGGCAAAGTCAATTTTGGTCAAAGGAAAGGGGGAAGAAATCTGATTTCCAGGCTTTCAGGAAAATACTTAAAAAGAACAGAACGCAGCGCCAGGTATCGTATTTTCCCCTCAAAAAGTGTTGAAAGGAGTCTCATGAAAGATGCTTAGAGATGAAAAAGACATCATAAGGTTAGAGGAGGTCGCAGACGGCAGCTGGCCCCGAATGGTATGACAGAGTTTATTACCAGATTATAAGACCCTCTGTACTCACATCATGCTGCTGCACTGCTGGAACAAGATTATTTTTAGCTACTTTTCCCATATTTCAACTAGACTTGCTCAGTATTTGTTATTTATTTGTAGTTCACTTGAATTTATAAATGTTCCAAATACTACAGTACCCTATTATCATATGTACTCATACATATGTACGTACATATATAAGTGTGCTGTGCTGTGCTTAGTCGCTCAGTTGTGTCCGAACCTTTGTGACCCCATGGACCGTAGCCTGCCAGGCTCCTCTGTCCATGAGGATTCTCCAGGCAAGAATACTGGAGTGGGTTGCCATGCCCTCCTCCAGGGGAATCCTCCCAACCCAGGGATTGAACCCAGGTCTCCCGCATTGCAGGCAGATATCTGCGCCACCAGGGAAGCCCATGAAAGCTGGACTGGGTAACCTATCCCAGCCTATCCCTCCTCCAGGGGATCTTCCCCACCTAGAAATCGAACCGGGGTCTCCTGCATTGCAGGTGGATTCTTTACCAGATGAGCTACCAGGGAAGCCCCACATATAAGTGTGCATACCTGAAATTTCTTGTAGCGATTCCTAAAAATATAAGGGATATAGACACTATACTCTACATACTATTAAGGCTTAGCTTCAGTTTTTTCAAGAGCAAGGGTTACAGTGTTGCCCCCTTGGGCAATTATCAGAATGAATCCCCTCCCCCTGAAATATGCTGTCCCCCCAACCTTCATTATTATGAAGTTACAAATTCAGGACCTCAATTCTGCTGGAACTTGCCAACTTCTAATCTGCAGTGAGGTTTTTTTTCAAGTTGTGCTTATTTCGGCAGCATTTGAATATTACTCTGGGGCAGCTTAAGTCTGAATGGAGCGTGTGCTGTTGTCTGCCACGCAGCGGTCAGCTGCTGAGAACATTCAGAAGGCCCGCCTCTAGCCAGTTATTCTGGGGAGACTAACAGTGTGAAAAGCTTCTCAGAAGCCTGGCTTCCCTGCTCTCCCCTCTCTACTTGTAGGAAAAGGACTTTTATTCATTTATTTTCACCTGAATATCCATTCTTCCTCTATGTAACACCACTTCAGATGAATACTTTTGGTCAAAAAGAAAATGGAGCGACGGGACAGCCATGCACCATCTGCCCTTGACCGCCTCATTCATCCACCGCTGTGCAGTCTGTGGTCTTACACTCTCTCTGTCCACTGCATTTATTCTTTCCTCTGCTAATTTATGGCAAACAAAGGCCCCCAGCACATGAAGTAACACCAAATTTGGCTTTATGGTCACTATTTGCTCCACCAAAAGATCTGTCTTCACCCCAAAGTGCCCCCGTGGTTAGGTCACCTGTCACCTGCTCCAGCCTCCTTCCCAAAGGCCTCAGTCCCCTTTGGAGAAATGAGGCATTTGCCATGCACAACTTGGCTTTCATGTCAGTGTGTGTCACCCCTGACTCTAAATCCTTGTCCCTCTCTGCAAAGCAGAAGCTTAGTGGGAGACATTTTGCTTGTTGCTACGGCAGGTTCACTCCTAAGGGGACATTTCTGACTTTGGTGCCAGCTATCGGAGTCTTTCTGATACAGACCCAGTGAGGCCTTAGGTAGAGAGTCCCTGGGGAAAAGCCCTGGTACCTCAGGTATAACTGATTTTTGTTAGAGTGAAAGTCACTCAGTCGTGTCTGACTCTTTGCGAACCCATGAACTATGCAGTCCATGAAATTCTTCAGGCCAGAATACTGGAGAATTCCTTCTCCAGGGCATCTTCCCAACTGAGGGATCGAACCCAGGTCTCCCGCATTGTGGGCAGATTCTTTACCAGCTGAGCCACAAGGGAAGCCCAAGAGGCAGAGACCAAATTCATGCCATATCCCCTATGACCTCAGTCAAGCCAGGGGCATATGAGGATATGGGTCTAGGTTTTTATGAATGAATCCCTATAAGTCCCAGCAAGTTAGGTAAACATCTAGTGAATTCCCTGGAATTCACTGACAGCCTCCGCAAGGATGCTCATCAGTGAGGAGCTAACATGAATTTTAAGAAAACTTCTGGTGGAAAGAAGCAAATTGGCTTCATCTAACTGCTACCTGTGTGTGGTATTGTTCTCTGCATCCAAGGATGCGGACTCTCTTAGCAGTGTTATCACACTCATGGTGATGGATTTGTTATTGCCTGTAACCAAGTAGGGTGCTAAGGGTTCCATCAGTTTTGGGTGTGTGTCTCTTTGGGAAAGCCCTGCTTTTATGGTTTGGGGCTCACTCTAATCCTGGCTGTGAAGAGGAGCCCCCCCTTCCACTCTGGGCCCACCTGGCTAGCGCCATTCAGAGCACCCACCAGATATTCTGAAATGGTTGCAGAAGTACCAGGAAGCAAAGACGTCTAAGCTGGAAAGTCCCATCACTTGGGGCAGCCCTGAACAAGTCCGCTCAATTTTGTATAAATACTTAGACAGGCATGAAATGAATTTTCTGGATGTCTGGCTTTTCTTCCTATTGGCTTCTCTCTTCATTTTTGCTGCTGCTTCCTTTTTATTTTTTTTTTTCTTATTCTGCTTTTTTTATTATTTGTTTTCTTTTTCTCTTGCTAATTCGGATCCAACCAGGTAGCAATGCATTTTGCAGGGAGCCTTTTTAAAGAGTTTCTTCCTTAGTCTATTCAGTGGAAATGCAAGCTGTTTTAGCCTGTTAGAATCCAAAAAATAAAAAATGTTCCCTTTGCATATTTTTAAGTTAGATGATAATCCCTTGCCTTTGATAGAATCTACCCAGTTTCTCAGGTTACAGATAGTAAAATTGGCAGCTCCCTTTTTTCCCTCCCTTTTTTTGTTAATAAAGAAGTTTCTGGCCCTTCTTTCACACACAAGGCTGCGCTTCGGGCAACATGAAGCCAAACAGAAATATGGACAGCAGGGGTGTGAACTCCATTGCTCTCCGGCCTGGTTAATGCCAACTGACCATGAGCGGCCTCTCCACACCACTACTGACTCAAACACACTTTTGCAAACGCTCAGCCTTTGGCTCTGGTCTTTATGTTTTTAAGTGGGGGCAAGAAAGCCTGCTGTTCACAACTTTATGTGGATTCTGCCCCACCAGAAATGCAATTTAACAGAAAGCAGAACTTCTCACACTGGGATGTCAAGTCTGCTGGCTAAAAAACAGAGAAGGATTAATGCCAGCAAAGCAGTGCTAGTCCGGACTTGGGAGAGTAAATATCATACCTCATTGGAGGGGATAGAGCCCTACATGGAACTTAATGGCTTCCCTGAAAAATGTTTAAAAATGCATGTGGCTCGATTCCATGTTAGCACTGCAGCAGTCAAAATAAACTGGACCTGTCAGGGGCCAGCACAGAGAGAAAGTTATGAATAGACTTATTTTGTAAAGCTGTCACTTTACACACCCAGAAAAACCAACCAAGGGTAACGTCGGCTCCCTCAGCGTTGATTTTGGTTAAATCCCTCCCTTGAATGACCTCAATTTAATTTGGCTAGTTATATGTGAGTTTTGTTGCTTTTTCCTGGTTTTCTGGAAAAGAAATTAAAAATGGGGGCTACACAGATGTTGCCCGCTGTGCGGAAGGGCTGCACATGCTGGAGAAAACTGTTCCCGGCTTACGGAGAGCGCCCCACTGGCTTCTGAATGAAAGCCTTGTTACCTGGAAGTGTTCTCATGTAAAGTCTGGCATTAACCTGCGAAGCCAAGGGAGAGAATTGGCCCTTTCACACACGGCTGCCGTGTCCCATACCCTGAGGTCCCTGTTAGTCTCAGGGCCCTTGTTGTGCCTGCACCCCTTTCAGAGGTGACATCTCCCCTGATTCCTGGTTGGAAGGACTGACTAGTCCACTTCTGCTAGTTCAGCCCAGCCAAGATTGCCAACGATGAGTGGTCTGCCCTCCCCTTCCAGAAAGTCCACTGTAATGACATGGGTCATGTCCGGTTTTGTGTGGTCCCCCCCTCCCTGCCCCACCAAAAAAAACTGGCCAGGACATGTTCTTTTCCATCTTGGCAGATCGCTACTTTGCCAGGCTGTCAATCCTTACCTGATTTTTGGGTCTACTGCTCCGAATCCTGATTTCTACAGTTAGAACTGAAAACAGATCCCGACCTATAGAGGTGAATGTCACAAGTGTGGGCCTTATGGTGTAGCCTCCTTAGAGAGCCCAACTCACCCAAAGGTACAGACAGCATCCTTTTTAACCACCCCAAAGGGAGAGCCACCCCATGACCCCGGGTGCAGCGATCAGACAGCGCCATCTCTCAGGGTTAAGAGGTACTGTGGGTTCTTCTGTGGCCCAGGCTAAAGGTGGGGGAATAACCTATTTCATTTTATTTTTGTTTTTTTCCAGTTCTCTCAGGCCAGGCACACCACAGCCCTTTGAAACGATCTGTGTCCCTTACCCCACCCATGAATGTGCCAAACCAGCCTCTAGGACATGGATGGATGTCTCATGAGGACTTACGAGCTAGAGGACCCCAGTGCCTCCCATCCGATCATGCCCCCCTGTCTCCACAAAGCAGTGTAGCCTCTTCAGGAAGTGGTGGGAGTGAACACTTAGAAGATCAGACCACTGCTCGTAACACATTCCAAGAAGAAGGTAGTGGTATGAAAGGTGAGTGACAAAACGAGAAACCACCGGCAACAGAGCCCCTCCCTTGATTTGGAGTCAGAAGGGTGAGGAGAGAGGTAGTCAGCCAGGAGGAAGGAGCCCGCCCCTCCCCGGGCTGATGGGAGGCCCCTCCCTTGCCGAGCTCTGGGGTTGACCGTGGCGGAAAGGGCTCGGATTCCCCTTCCAGGGCTGCTTGCCAAAACCTGGGAAGAGCAGGAGAGGTCAACGCCCTCCTTTTTCCTTTTTATTTTTTTTTCTGAATGCAGTGACTTGCAGACAATTAAATGAGTCACAGCTGGCGGCGATAGCATCTACTGTTTGCACATCCGTTCCTTGGTCTGCCCTGTCTGTACAGACGTTGATCTGCTCCAGCCTTCTACCTCTCTGCTCTGGCCAGGGAATCGTCAATAATTTAGCAAAACAAACCACAGGATCTTTTTTTAAAATCTCTCTTAGTGTAGAATCGTACTGGTGCCTCCTTTCCTCTCTCCCTTTCCCTTTGATATCCAGAGAAACCTGCAAACCCTTTTCTCTGCATCTGTTGAAGGAATGTGAAAAAAATAACACTGAGACTTGCTGACAGTGTTTTAAGGCTGATAACGGATTTGCATACAGGTGATAAAGGCCTTTTGTGCAGCATCAATAAATGTTCCTACATTGCCCTGTAAATCTCTCCTCTTCTAAAGATATTCATCGAGAGATAGAGATTTCCAAATTATCCATGGTAGGTTCAAAGAGGATACACACATTCTGTATTTTTAGATGCAAGTTTTTCAAGGGCTGGAAAGGCCTCAGGGAAAGATGCTCATCAGAGACACACTAATAACAATTTTAGATCGAGAAACAAGAGCTAGTCGTGCCCCTGGGACTACGATGCTGACAGGAGGCTCTGAGAGCGCCCTCATTTTTGGTGTACACAATCCTGAGGTTGTGCTGTTTCTGATCTTTCCCTTGAGAAGGATTAGTGTTGACACAGGAGGCTGGGGACTGAGCCCCCTCCCCACCACAGAAGTGTGGCACAGAGAGATGCCCACTACTCGCCGGGTGCTGGTTGTAAGTGAGCCTGAGGCTGAAAATGGAGCCTGTCAACCAGGGGAAATGAACCTGGTGTGAAGCCACTTTCCTGGAGCATCCGTCCCTCCCAGCCGCTCAGGCCAGCATCCTCTCATCCTAGCGCCATCCGTGATGGATGCTGTGCTGAGTGTCCAGAGTGGTTGGGACTCGTCTTGTTATTTTCCTCTCTCAGGTGATACAAATGGGTCATTCAAAGGTGTTTAACAGGCCTCAGAAGCAATGGCCCCTTTTGGCAGGGAGGGGATGTGTGTCCTCTTTTATATCTCTTTCATAGTTTTCAGGGGACTGTGTCATAATTTTGGAGACCTCCCAAAACCTATTTTTGAGTTCTGTGCTCCAGCTGCTGGGCCCCAGGGCATGGGGAGCAGGGATGGCTCAGCCATGCTTGGACCAAGAAGGGTGGAGCCAGTGTTTCTCTGGACTTGCTTCTTTCCAAGTGAAGTTGAGTGTCTGGACAAGTGGGGTGTCTGGACGAATGGTTTCCAAGACAGTGGATGTGAGGTTCTAACTGGTAACCATGGGAAGGAGGCCTGGCCTTCCTGTTGAAGGGCTTAGAGGGTCTTGTGGGAAGTCCTTGTTCCCCAGGACACTGGGTTCACCGTCTGCTTACAGGAGCTTCATTATCTTTTCTTTCTTTTTTCCTTTGCCTGTCTTTTCTCTGTTATCTTTCATTATTTGTGTTTTATTCTGAAGCCCTCTGTATACTTTAGACATTCTCTCAGAGCAGGTGAAGGTTTGCCCATTGCATGCTGACTTTTGGAGATGAGAAAGTCACTATTCACATGAAGGAGAGAAAGATGGAATCGATGTCCTATCCCTGTTTAAGAGTGAGAGCCAAAATATTCCAAAGTTCAAGGAACTTCCCACGTATCAGCTTCTTCGATTCCTGCCTTTAAAACTGGTGCAAATTGTCCCTTCAGAGCTTCTTTGATCAGAAGGTGATGCAGACAAGACTTTACATCCAAGATTTTCTTCATAGGCTCAAGACGTGTGGTCAGAAACGTGCTATTTGGTGATGGGACTAAACAGAGGACGCTCTTCTGTGTATATCCACCTTCTGCTGACTTACTGAACTGTCCTTGTCCCAAAAAATTGCGTGGGATTCACAGGATAAAGTTCTTAGCAAATTAAATATAAACACCTATTTGAAGGAACATGATAAAGGATGAAACGTTCTATGTATGGAAAAAGTGTATTTGCAGTTCCACTGATAAGTCAAGCTGTAGAAACGTCCACACCTGAAAACAGCATCATCCCAGAGGGTTGGGGCCAGTGTTTGTGCCCCACGAATGCCCCTCCCCACCACACCTGGTGCCATCTTCCCTCGAAGGCCACCCCCCTGGGGACTCCTGCCACCAGATGCTGCTCAGAATGGCCTCCCAGGAGAGCACAGAAGCAGCCCTTACAGCCTACCCTAAGAGTATGTCATTCAATTCCCCTGTCCCAGAGCAGATGTCGGGTTCAATTTCCAAATTAATTTGTATTTTTCTGAGAAATGAAATCTGAAATCAAATGAAGTGCCTTTAAAGAGAGCCAGCTCTTCCTCTTGGATCCTCGTCTCTTCCTTTCTGTGACCGGGCCCTTTGGCAGGAGTGCCGGCATTTTAAAGCCCCATTCTGGTCCATCTCAGGATGCCATCATCTGATTGCTATTTTCCTACTCTTTAAACGCCCAGCTTACGAGAACAACATGGAATCTGTAGTAGAATCTGGAGGAGTTCCAAATCTCTAAGGGATGCATGTCAGCCCTCACCCCACACCTTGGGAAAAGAACAAAAATTCCTGTAATTGAGCTTAATTTAGTGTGAATTCATCTTTCTTGCCAGCAGCTGTGCATACCTTGCTGAAACGCTGTGTTCATCTTAGCCTTCCTTTCCATCCAGACAGATGAGCCAGGTTTGGCTACACACTGTCCCTTAGGAATGTGCCTCTTGGGTCAGGAGTGGGAAATACAGCTCAGGGCCCAGCATTCCTTCTCTTTTTATTTTTTCAGAAACATCCATCCCTCTTTTTGTCTTGGTGTCAGCGTTCCCTGCCAGGGTTTGTCACTAAGTTCTCTCACAAGTAGATCAGCTCCTGCTCTCAGAGGATTAACATCATCTGCCCGCTTTGCTTTGTTTTTCCTTTTATAGTGAACAGCCTTCCTGAAGGTTTAAGTCAGCTCCAAGGCACAGAGTGGATGTCCCTGGCAGTAGGGATCTCAGACTAATATCTCAGGCTCAGGGAACCATGGGATCAGCTACTCAACTAGAAATTAATGAACAGAAGTGGAACTCTGAATGGGAATATAAAAGTTTCCCCTTTAACATGCCTCACAGAGGCTGCTGGTTATACATGTTTGGACTGAATACGCTGATTGTGGTTTCTAAATTCAGTTCTCCTTATCCTTTGTGAAAACTTGATTGTGACTTACTTATCTCAGGGGAAAGATTCTTGATTCTAGGTTGATACTCAATTATGTTCTTCTCTTCCTGTGTATCACATGAATCTAACGTGCTCTCTACCCTTCCCTCACACAAAGCCTTCAGGTGGCCAAGAAGGGGGAAAAAACCACACCCTTCCAAGAAAATGAAATGGAGAATTTCACTGATGGAAGAAGCACATGTGCCCCTCCTGTTAGCATCATATCTTTAGAAATTTTGTGTAAACCCAACACCTAGAGACTTTGAAGTCCAGGGCTGTTGCTGAGCGATGTGACTGTTCAATGGAAAAAGAGACAAGGAAGAAAGGCTGGTTAACAGGTTTCATTTTTGTCCTCATCAAGTCAGCTGCCTTTCTTGAGCACTTGCTGAGAGAGGCTTTGGACTATTATTGGAGAGACAGAGGCGAAGGAGGTGGTTCCTGCCTCAAGGGACTCACTATAATGTGAGGGGTCCAATGCATGTGCACAGCTGTGCAAATATTTTGTCTCGGAGGCTCGCCGTGGATTGAGGCAGGCAGCAAGGAGGGCCCTGATTCAGGTGGAGGGGAGTCAAGGAAAGTTCCTGGAGGGGGAGAGGCCTGGAGCCTCAGCTGGGAGCAGGATTACAGATTAGCCAAATACATAAGGTGAGGGAAGGGCATTCTGTGCAGAGGGAACAGTATGCCTGAAAGTGTGGTTATGAGACAGCTTGACCAAGTGCATCATCTGATGGCTTGAGGGCACATGGGAACACAATCTTGGGAGAGGGAAAAGCCAGATGCTAGGCTTTGCAAAAGCTTGGAGCTTTTATCCTGACATTGAAGGAATGTAGCAGCAGAAATGACCTGTTCAGGTATACATGTTAGAAATAGGACCTGAAAGGAAGAGTGGGAGTTGTATCAAGGTAGAGGATGGGGAGGGAAGTCTGGATTTGGAGGCCAACTGAAAGGTGGGGGGGTTTTCGATAACCAAGGAGAAAAATGAATTTGGACCAAGCCGAGCAGAGGAGACAAAAGGAGTGTGTTCGTGGGGTCTTCAATAAGATATAGAGAGAGGTCTGAATTGAATGGCGCTGATTGAACGTAGACAGGGATGGATAGAGCGGGAGGAATTGAGGACGATGCCCAGCTTTTTGCCTGGGACATCTGGGTAGCCCATGGTATCATCAATAGCAAATAGTTAATAGGAAAAAGAAACAGGCTGAGGGGATGGAGTGGAGCAGCCTGAGTTGGGCACCTGTGGAAGAGTCCAGTGGAGGCGTGCCAACCAGGGCCACGCTGCATCATGCTGTCCCCTGGCCCAGTCTCTCCAAGAGCCCCAGCTCCTCTCCTCCCCTGCACAGTTTAAGCATTCTGCCTCCCTGTGTGTAGTTCACGTGGGGGATTCACTAGGCTTCTGGCTAGCGAAGTAGATTTAGACTAGTGAAGTAGATTTAGGACTTCTGGCTAAGTCCCATAGATTTAGGCTTCTAATGGACTTCCCTGGTGGTCCAGTGGTTAAGACTCTGCACTTCCAGTCCTGTGGGGCGCAGATTTGATCCACGGTCAGGGAACTAAGGTCCCATATGCCATTTGGTACAGCCAAAAAGAAAGATTTAGGCTCCCTAGAAGCTCCAAGATTCTCTCATTGCCGTTGTCAATGTGTGAGAGGGGTAGAGGTGGGGGGTGGGGTCTGCTTCTCTTGATGTGAGCTTCAGCCTCACCATTACAAATTAACACTGGCTGGTGTACTTAGGAGGCATGGCATTTTGTTAGTATAAAAATATAGGGGTAATTGAAACTTACATTGTTTGTATATGGACATGATAAAGGTAAAGTGGAAAGCTTTGGTTCCAGTAACCTTGATAGAAACATAGCAGTTAAGAGTGGAGGGGGCCAGTGACTCTGAAAATAGGCTCCGTTTTTCTTTTCTAAAGAATCTTTCTTCAATGAAACTTATATTTTTTCTCCATAGCAAAGGAAATATATTGCCTATTCTGAAATAGCTCCTTTGGGGTTTTGAGTTATTTTTGAAATGTAGAACTTTGAACTTCTGCCTGTCTTAGAATGAGATTAGACAAAAATATATATTGAGAAGTGTGATTTTTGTAAGACAAAGGAACCCATCAGGAACCTTTATAAGAAAGGTTGTGAATCCAGTTTCTGAGGGTCATAAGGGTGTGAGTGACAGAGAGGGAGTGACATAGCCCCGTGTGTGGCTGGGACACTTTTCAGCACTGCTGTCATGGGAACAAGTTACTATTTTCTGAAAGCTGACTTTCTAGACGCTGTCTTGAATTCATCTAACTTAAAGGCCAGGATTTAGTAAATTTACTTCACTTTATTTCCAAATGCCAGCATTCGACCTTTGTGGTTAGGTCCTAATGGGCTCAGACTTGTGCTCCCTCTTCTCAGATATGCTGGGAAGCCCTGATGTCTTTGAAAAGCAAATCCCCAGGATTCCCCCAAATTCTAACAGTCATGAGACTACCACTATTCCTTACCAAATGTGTGTCTTCTGCTGAAGTACTTCAAGCATAGCTTTCAAGGTGGAATGCAACCGCAACTGATGCAAAGCAGGCAGAGAGTAGAACACCACTTATGAATGTCATAGCCAATGGAAACTGCGAAAAAGTGAGACCCTCTCTTTGTACCTAACCCTTCAAAGTGGTTATTCTACCCAAACTCAGCCATCTCTTTGCCTTCCAAGACCCACACGTGCTCCCCACCAGCATGGAAGCCAGAAGCCACCATGAACATGTCCAGGATGGTGTAGCCCCCTCTCAGCTTCACAGGGACCAGAGACCAAGGAGCCTTCTTTTTTTTGCTCAGAGCCTGGAACAGAATATGGCTTCCCTCGTAACCCAAACAGTAAAGAATCTGCATGCAATGCAAGAGACCTGGGTTCAATCCCTGGGTCAGAAAGATTTGTGGAGCAAGGGATGGCTACCCACTCCAGTATTCTTGCTTGGAGATTTCCATGGACAGAGGAGCCTGGTTAGCTACAGTCCATGGGGTCACAAAGAGTCAGGCACGACTAAGCGACTAACCTCCTACTACTGGAACAGAGTAGGATTATTCATTCTGCTCTAGTCAAAAATACATGCGGGCTCTAATTATCTTGCCAGTGCTGCTAGACTTCTGTTCTTCATTTTTGAAAGATGTGTTTTCCTTCTGACTTCAACACTGAAGAATTATCTCCCTCAAAGACCAAGGATGCAGTCAGGTCTTGGAGAGAAGGAGGGAGTTTGCAATTAGCCTGGCTTTCTGTGGCCAATGGGAGCTGCTCTTCCATTGCAGTTTCCAGGACCACAGTGAAGCTTCTTATGGAAAATGAGGGTGTGATGGTTCATGGTTCTCTTTTCCAGGGATGCCTTACTCCCTGCCTTTTATATTGCTCCCCATAGTGGGTTCTTCTGCAGTATCACTTCCATCTTTCTCTCTTGCTGGGTCTCCTTGTTTGTTGGATACGTACTGCACCAGCCTGTTGACTTGAATAGTATTCCAGCAGGAGGTATTTGAGCAAAGCAGCCCAGATTCTGTATAAGCTGTTGTGTGCACCACAAAGCCTCTCTGTGGCTGATTTATACAAACTCTAAAAGGTAAACAGAAATCAGTGTAATTGGAAACTTGATCCCATTGGTGAAGACCAAGAGGTAGAGAGAGCGTATGAAAGATAGGTGAAGTACTATTATCAAAAATGGCCCAGAGAAGATAAACCACTATGGACGGCAGCAACATCTAGAGGAGCTTCATAAAGGTGGACCCTGTGGCACGGTGGTCTGCAAATGGATGGTGCCATTTTCTCCCAGAATTCTCCTTCCCTTTGCCCTTCTCTTGTCAGTTTCCTTCACGGGCTTTTCTTCCCACACCTTCCTCTAAGGGCCCAGTGCTTCCCGGGCTTCCCCTGGGCTCTCTCTTCTTCCCTGAGGGTCTCACCCACGTCTGTGGCTGAAGCAACTGCCATGTGCTACTGATGAGGGAAGTGGCTCCCAGCACAGCCTCCTCTTCAGATACCTTGATCAGTTGTCGTCTCCATCTGGATGGCTCGAAGGATGACCCTCCGCTGACCTAGCGTGGCATTCCCCATCTCTCTCCTCTCACCCCAGACCAGCTGCTCCCCTGTACTTTCCCACCAAACCTGACTCAGGAACTGTCTTAGGCTCCTTTCTCTCCCTCACTCCCTGTTCTTCCTTGATATTCAAGGGCTGTGGATTTACATCTTTTCCTTCTCCACTGCCCTCCCCAGCCGTCTCAGAGGGCTTGGATTTATCCCCTGATGTCCACTCCCACATTCTCCAGCCCTGCCTTGACATCAACAGCCTTCCCAGATCTCACATACGCATCTTATTGTGCCTCTATTGCTCGGATTTCAGCAGTTCCTCCATCACCCAAGCATAGGTCAACTTTCATAGTTTTGGCGTTACAAATCTGAGTCATCTGGCCCCTGCCTGTCTGTCCTGCCTGGTGTCTAAGCTCTTTTCTAGCATTCACCTAAGCTTTGCTTGGCCTGGAATGCTCTCTCGGATCTCAGCTTCACTTATGCACTGCTCCTGCTTCCTGAGACGGCTTCCTCGTTATGGTCTGCCCAGTGAGTCCAGGACTAATGCTTCTGTGAAGCTACCCCTCACTCCCCAAGGCCAGCCCAAACGCCCGTCATTCTGTGCCCATCCCCCAGAACTTTGAGTAGAGTTAGCACTTGTCTTGCAATTTTCATACTTTTTTTTTTGTAAGTTAGCCTTTCTTTTTGGATTAAAAACTCCTTGATGGCAGGGACATGCCTGGCCCCTATAACAGGCATTTAGTAAACGTTGAATGAGCAGATATCAGGATGTCCAGACTTGGCAAGGAAGTCAGCATATAGTAAAAGCATCTTTATCTTTCTCACACTGCATAAGAGAATTGGCTTGTCCATTGGCTTGTCCATCAGAAACAGCCCAGATGAAGCTAAACGACTGTGTGCCAGCCAGAGGCAGGAGCCCAGAGGCATGCATGCTTTCAATCACGTATCCACCATTCCAGGAAACACCCCTATTTGTACATGTCCTCCAGCCATAGCCACAGCTTTGCAGAATAAGAAAAGAAGGTCTGGGGTTAAGTTAGCTGGTTCTCAGCTTTGCATCCAACCGTGTAGCATCTGGACCGTGGGACAGGACCTGAGCTTTTAGAGTTTGTCCCTGGCCGACATCTTACGGAATCTAGCCTCCCAAGTCATTGGAATTCCTGGCTTCAGAGGAGTGAAATAGTCAAGGCACTCAGTTCTCTGGTTTGTTTCTCTCTTAATGGAGTTTTGTTTTAATCCCTGGAAAAGGAAGGTGCCTCACCACCAACCAGAGTCGGGGGGTGGGGTGGGGAGCAGAGGTTAGTAGGCTACGTTCTTAAGAGCTGGAATTTCCTCTTCTTTGTTCATCAGTTCACGCTGTAGGAGGAGAGGGCACACAGCACTGAGCTAGGAACTGACCCTCTAGAAGAAGGTTAGCATGCCTGCCCAAAGGACATATGGCCAAGAAGAGCTTGCATTTCCTTGGAACAAATCCAGGAATAACTCTTCAGGAAGGTCTAACTCACCATGTTCTGAATCATTTTCTAGGAAAATGATTCCCAGTGACCTATATTTTGATTAAATGAGTGAGGCAGGCTCTTCATCCCTCTAACCAGGAAAATTCTAGTTGTCAAAATAGTTTTCTAGAAAGAAATGAACACTGATTGGACTGAGATTTGCCACACCTAGATTTGTACCCCACTCTTCCCAACTCTTAAAACACCATATTGTCGTCTTGGCTTATATAGCAACCAGTTTGCAACATGATTTAGTAGCTCAGGATTCTATTTGTCTTATCATCAGTGGATTTTGCATAATTAAATTGTAGGGCATCCAGTGACAATGTAGCCCATGAAGTTGCTCCATACTCTTTTGTGACAGATTGTACCCAAGTGTGGCATTGGGTTACCCAGACTTCTTTGAATCGTGATCACTGAGTTTTCTGAACAGCTGCTTGGGGCCTTTCAAAGATGTAAACAGCAAACGTGAAACCCGATGACCAAACAGTAACATGTTGGTGGCCTAAAGCTGAAGCTCAATGTATTTGTTGCCCACTCCCTGGAAGTATTAGCATTGTTTTACAGCAGCAACAAAAACATGGCGGAGAATCAAGTCTAGTCAAAGAGCTCCAGGATATCACATGAGGGAAGCGAATGCCCTGCACTCTTGATCCAGCCACAGTTTGAGTTGAGGAGGATATAAGGGGTTGGTACTGTGTATCTCGGGAAGCCCTGTTTCTTTATGGTTAGTGATGGTCCCAGTGGGACTCTTTACTTGTCATAGTAGAATGAAGGGCCTCGAAGCACAGAATCAGTGATTTTTTTGCCTGAACTGACTGAGTCTTTTCTTAAAATGCCATTGGATATCCAATTTTGTTTCTCCAGAAATTCCTCTTCTTTGGCCTTCGTATTACTGCAAATCAAAAAGTAACCTCACCAGGCCACCCACTTTGTCCCACTCTATCTTTTGAGTTTCAGGTGGTAATCCCATACCTACATTCCCTAAATCTAGATTCAGTTCACCCAGGAGGCAGGGTCTGATTTCAGAGTAGGCCAGGCCTCTTCAATTAATCCCAGTTGACTACTTTAAACATTAAAAAATTAGAAGGTTCCTACTAATTTTGTAGTGTTTATGGTCTCTGTCAGTGCCTCAGAATAAAGCACTTAGCAATAGACAGTATCTTGAAATCAACATGGTTAGTAATGGGTAATAATTCACAGAAAGCTTGAATTCCCCAGTGCTTCAGCATTTCAGAGGACTTTAAGTTACTGTTTATTCAGCCTTCCCATTGATGGGTTATTGGTCCTCATTCTACAAAAGATGATACAGTATAGGAAAAACCTGGGAATCTGGCAACCTGGCTCTAGTCCCCATTTCACCACATACTTGCCCTGTGATCTAGGTGTAATGACTTAATTTTGTCATCTGTAGAATAAGTCAGGGATGGGGGAAGATGATTCTAGAGACTTCTCAAAGATCCTATTGCTCAAAAACCCTGGCTTAAAAAAATATGGGCAAGTGCTTTGTTTTGGTTGTACTTAGAAAGGTAATAATTCTCCTGTGGATTTTCAATACAGTTATTATTTAATTTTCCTAATTGTAGAATCCCAAACATGAGACTTATTTCAGATATGCTTTGGAATTCCCATTATTCCATAGTCTAGGCAATCTTTGGACCTTCAAGTCCTGATATTGGGTTGACATTCAAGGAGAAGGTCAAGGACAATTTCAGATATATGCCTTAGCTTGAAGAAATGGTCAGCAAAGCTCCCCCCTCCCCAACACCCACACTGTGTAGTAGTTTAGAGTCCTAGATGTCCTGATTCCCGCTAGGGTCTAGGAAGGCAGAAGAATGATCAGGCTAATGACAGGGACTCCACCCATGGTCACCCCTGCCTGGTTTGCTTGTTTTATTTTCCCTATCACTGTAAAAGCAGTGGAAACAGCATATGGGGATCTGCATTAAACCTGGAAAGAAATTATCTCGAGGATAAAGATCATCGTATGTAGTTTAACATTCTAAGTCAGTTCTTTCTAAACCAACAATGAAGTAGTCTGACTAAAGCAGTGAATCCTTGCCATCTGGGGGGTTATGAAGCCCTTTGAGAATCCTATAGAAGCTGTGGATGACCCTCCTCCCAGAAAACCACCTATATACTCACAAATTGGAATGTAATTTTAAAGAATTTCTGTGTGCTCTGAAGCCCAGGGGCCCCCCCGGGTATAAAACAAAGTAAGAGAGCCCAACAGTGGGAATATCAGAACTAGACCAAACCTTCTAAGTTGGTAATTTGCTGCCAAAATGAAACAATGAGTAACGTACAGATGATTTTTTTTTTCCCTTTTCTTTTCTCTGACCACCATCTTCTTTCCTTTTCTCTCTTCGCACATCTCTGGTCATCTCCTCTCTTTCCCTCTCAATTTCTCTCCTCATGTCCTGCACATCGTGCACCACAGATGTTCCAGCCTGGTTAAAAAGCCTCCGCCTGCACAAGTACGCCGCACTCTTCTCCCAGATGACCTACGAGGAGATGATGGCCCTCACTGAGTGCCAGCTGGAGGCTCAGGTACGTACACGGAAAGGTGCCCCAGGTGGAACCTTGCACTCAAGTCTAAGGCAGACCTTGTCTGGCCCCATACCTGTACCCACCTAGTAGCTTGCCTTGTTCTAGGAACTGCCAGGTGCGGGCCAGCATCACATGGTAAGGCTGGGTTCTTGCCTTCAGGGTCTAGTACAAGATGGAAGACAAATGGGTAACCACAGGACAAGTGAGGCTGAGTAAGAGTGTTATGGAAAAAAAAAAAAATAACCTAGGTGTACACTGCTAGGGTGCCAGGGAGGAATCAGAAGAAACAGCATTGCCCAAGACCTCCAAGAGTCTGTGTCCCTGCTTTTGTTTTCATTGCCCTCCCACTCTGTCTGCTTGGCCAGTGCTGGGTTGGAGGATGACAGATTGGTTGTGAATTTTTCAATCTTAGTCACAAATCAGCTAACTTCCAGTAGTTAGGAAACAAAAGCACCAGGTCCTGAGTCAGAGCTTCCCCAGAAGTTGCTCAAAAACACATTCAGACTGATCTTAATTCGAACGGAGAAAGTTATACAAAATATTTTGTAACCACACTGAATAACATTACCCCAGGTCTCAGATGGCAGTCCCCTGCTGTGTGCCATAAAAGGGCAAGTTCCTCCTTCCTTCTGTGGATGCAGAAGGCCAGGCCAGTCAACAGAACCCCTGAAACTAAGCATGTTTCCTACCCTGCTGTGCTTGAGCAAATAGATCTGACCAATGTCTTTGTTTCCCTTGTTTAAAATGCTATTTGCATTTTCAACTTGACCTCAGTTTCCTTTGAGCGGTGATTTGAGAGAATTAATGGTCTGAACGGGCTAATAGTATTTCCCCTGCAGGAAGAAGAGATTGTACCGGTTGGGGCATGGCTGGTCTGGACTCAGACCTCCCAGCAGATCCTGAATTCCCATTGCATATTCAGTACCCGCAGTTAACCTTTGCAGGCCTGGCTGAATACCAGTATTGAGATGTAAGACAAAGCCCAAAGTCACTGCACATTCTCAGAGAATGAAAAGCCCTAATTTCAACTTCCTAAGGCTTCTCCCGCTGCTTTTTATCTCGATCGCTCCTTGAGATCCTCAGGATTGATGAGAACTGCTTCTAAGAGCATTCTTGTGTTTGGGTCAAAGTTGAAAAAAAAAAATTTTCAGTCATCACTTGGTCAACTTGAGGAAAAAACAAGAAATAATTGACATAGAGGGCAAAGCCCGAGGCTGGCACAAACTTTTCAGAGTAAAAATTCACGTGAACTGAAAGTCAAGGCTAAATAGTAATATGCTCCCAGTGTTTCATCTTAAAGATGGATTTAGATGTCACTAGAGTCTTAATTTTCCTCAGTAAAGGCAACACCTCTGGTGTTTTCATCTTTTCCACCTTTAAGGGAAATTTTATGAATCTTTGCAGAAAATCATCAGAAGTTCATATTACAGATCTGATTTGAGAAAGAACCTTCTATTTGGAAATCTTCAGTCTCTCTAGTCAACATATGTTTAACTGAATCTTAGGGCTCTTCGCCACTACACAGTTTATTAAGATACAATCCATAATCCTAACTGTGAATCCCAATCTTCTACCTGAAGTGAGAACTGCATTATTACAGATTTAAGTTCTTCTCTATTCTGATTTTCCTTGTGGAGACTCAGGAGGACCTACAGACTGATAAAAACCAGCCTGTATTGTCTGACACCGGATGAGAATTGAACTGGATTTCATATCTCCTCGAGATGGGTAAACATAGAAAAGCTTTGAGAAAGCAACGCATATCTCTGTATGGGATTGGAACCTTCGGGGAAACTGGAAGGGACTGAAACGATAAAACCTGGACACAAGAAAAGAGTGTATGACTTAAAAATGATGTTTGAAGACTATGAAGAAATTTCATGCTGGGTGGGATGATTGGCTGTTTCTTGCTCTCCCAAAGGTCACAGGGAAAAGACACAAGCACATGTGTGGTCAGCTGGAGTTAAAATATTTAGTAAGAAGAGCTTGATGATAATGGATATTGAGGAGTTACAACATTTAGTAAGAGGTTGATGACAGTGGATGTTGAAGAGAGAGACGAATGTCTATTTACTAACCTGTACGCACACGGGAACCAAGAAGACAGTAATGTACTATATAGCTTCCAAGAATCTCTAAGCTGATGCCTAAAAATATGTTTTTAAATCTAACTTTTACTTCATTACAGAATGTTACCAAAGGCGCAAGACACAAAATTGTCATCAGTATTCAGAAGCTCAAAGAGAGACAAAATCTCCTGAAGTCTTTGGAAAGGGTAAGTTATCACCAGGTGATGGGCCATTTCTACCTTCATGGTGGGAAAATGGGTCAAGGGAAATTATATTCTCAGTTGAAAGTGTCGTCAGCAGGCCTTACAGAGAGCAACAGGTTGTTTCCTTACCAAAGTCAGAAAAAATGAAATGATTTTGAAGTTCATCTCCTGGTTATACACGCTTCTACCGAGCCTGACTGCTTAAGTGTATCTAAGCCTTGGGTCCAGGCATCTGGAGACTGGCCCTCCCGTAGCTCTCAGGAAATGTTTTACATACATTCATTTCTGCCGTTTATACATCTGTAGTGATTAAGGAGGTGTTCAGCCCACAATCAGAGGCTGAAATTTTGACACATCAGTATAGGAAATAAACAGATGAGCCTCAGTCCCGCTGTCCACCCAGGGAAGGATCTGACTTTGAGAAAAGCTGCCCACAGCATGGCAGACACCCACAGGTTAACCCCCGGCTTCCACGGAGAGATCGCAATCTTTTGGTGGATGGACGTACTAGACTCTCCAGAGAATAATTTCGGACATTAACTTACCAGAATGGGTCCCTGTGACTCTGAAAGGAGCTGTCTCAAAAATGCAAAATGCTGAAAAAGCGTTTATTCCATCGTTAAAAGCAATTCATCTGCTGTTCATCTGCTCTTTTTGTTTGCTGCCCAAGTGTGTTTTCTTCTTGCCTTTGTATCTGGATGTCAACCTAGTGTGAATGTCATTTTTAGGACATGGTGGCTCTATGACTTCATTTGAGGTCCAAAAGCTACCCACTGCAGTATTCTTGTCTGAAGAATTCCATGGACAGAGGAGCCTGGCAGGCTACAGTCCACGGGGTCACAGAGAGTCGGACACAACTGAGCGACTTATTTTTTTTTAAGGTCCAAAAAAGAACAGACCTTGTAAGCTGGTGCTGCCACAGCCCTGGTGGGGAGATCCTTGTGCATTGCTGTTGGGAGTGGTGGGTGGGAAGGTATTTGCTGCTTGCAGAGCTTGAGTTGTAACCCGTTTTAGAAATCCCAGGGTGCCTTTGAAAGGGATCAAAGAACTAAGGCAGGTGAGGCTAAAGCAAATTTTGGAGCAGATAAACATAGCAGTGTAGTGGAAATTTTTTAACTTATTCACAAAGATCTGTGTGTGTATATGTTTACATACAACATATAAAATTATGCTTAATGAATATTAATGAATAATTAGTCGCTCAGTCATGTCCAACTCTTTGAGACTCCATGGACTGTAGCCCACCAGGCTCCTCTGTCCATGGGATTCTCCAGGCAAAAATACTGGAGTTGGTTGCTATTCTCTTCTTCAGGGGATCTTCCCAACCCTGGGATTGATCCCGGGTCTCCTGCACTGCGGGCAGATTCTTTACTGTCTGGGCCACCAGGGAAGCCCAATGAATATCATATAAAATACAAAGTAATATATAGTTATAGAATATGCATCTGTAACTTTGTAAGGAAGGTGGCTTTTAAAACCTCTGCATGGATAGACAGAGGCTACTTACGGGTACTTCCATGATGAAAGACCTGTTCTTAATTATAGTGAATCACAAATGACAAGTGACCTGCCCAGCTGAACCTGAAGTTACTGTTGTTGTTCTTAATTTTACACCAACTCCTTTACCAAGGCATTCATCTAACAGAGTGTTTATTGCCATTTCTATATAACTTCTCTTTGGGGAAATATTCAATAGGCCAATTTTCTCATCTGTTAAAAAGCACAGAAAACATTTTGCAGGAGGATTCGATTGCTAAGATTATGGTTAAAGAGTGGTGTTTTCTGCTCTTATTTCTGGAGCTTCCTTCAAGAACTCATTCATATCCTCTGTCACTGAGGGTCATGCACCCACCTGGCTGCTGTCGGCTCCACCTCTTGTAGTGCTGGGCCGAACCAGGCAACACAAGGGCAGCAAGGTGGTTCGGGTGGCCCTCATATGCCACTGACTTTCTGTCTAGCCTTTGATAATTCGGTGACACTATGTCCTATATTTCACACCTAGAATAATATTGACTCCACCCAAAAAAAGAAAGCTTTCTCCCTGGACCACTGGATTGGGCATGTTAAAACAGATGACAAATGTAGCACAGAATCTGAAAGAAACTACTGGCCAAGAGGAAAGCATGATGAGTTTATTTGGTGTGACTTCTTTGAGGAGGAAGGTGGTGGACCACCATTTCAGGCTTGCCTGAGAACACCTGAGTTTAGACACCTGCGAGCTTGTCCCGTTAGGAGCTGATGGCCTGGGGGTGGGAGTGAACCGCAGTGTCCACTGAGGACTCAGCCTCAGCTCTGTTGTTCCCTCTTGTCTGGAACCCGCACCTCTTCTGCGTTGCAGGGAGAGGGCTGTCAGTAATCTGTTCCCACATAGGCCACCAGCGACAGCCTCCCACTAGCCATTTCTCTGGCATTCCCAGACATCCTCCACTGACTATGCTGTTGGAAGCGCTGTCCTCATGTTCTTGCTTCCAGTGGCATTCTTACGTCACACAGAACCCTGAGATTTCTAAGGAGATGGCTGGGGCCCCGCCCGTGGCTAGTTCATAATCAGCAGCTGCTGCAGCTAAGCTCTATGTCCAGAGCACTTCCACTCAGTTACTGAACACTTACTAAGCAGCTGCCTTGGACTCGATTTCCCCCGTCCTCACTGGAGGCAAACCGTGAGGAATTCGAAGTCCCCACCCCCGGAGAGCTGTGGACACGAGGTGCCACAGACAGACGCATGGTGGTGCTGTCGCAGCCCAGCGAGAGCAGCACCATCACTGGGGCCGGTGGAGGTGTCTTCCTGGGATGAAACAGAGGACTCCACTGCGGTGAGGACAGAGAGCAGACGGGCATCGGTGCTGGTGGGGTGTTGGGGGACAGCGGGCCCCGAGCCAGGGTGGGGGCCACGACCGTGGAGAAGAATAAGAGAGTCACTTAGCAGGAGTCTGGGCATTGGCAGGAGGTGCAGGCTTGGGTGTCATACCATTTGGGAACCAAAAATAAAGGAGTTACTAGTGTGAAAGGACTTCCCTCGTGGCTCAGACGGTAAATCGTCTGCCTACAATGCGGGAGACCCGGGTTCGATCCCTGGGTCGGGAAGGTCCCCTGGAGAAGGAAATGACAACCCACTCCAGCACTCCTGCCTGGAAAATCCCATAGACAGAGGAGCCTGGTAGGCCACAGTCCATAGGGTCTCAAAGAGTCGGACACAACTGAGCGACTTCACTTCACTTCACTAATGTGAAAGAAATGGAGTTGAGTTTGATGGGTGGTGTCTGTAATACCTTGGGACACCCCTCTGGAAGTAGCAAGTCAGTGGCCCAGAGAACAAGTCTAGAGCCCACAAGGGTTTGAAAGACTCCGTTGTGGGTCGTTTATGTGTAAATGGCCAGAATTGTGTGATGAGTGATAAGAGCTGAGGATGGACCCTAGATGGGGAGCACCAGAGGACATGGAGGGACCAGTGACAGACCCCAGAGGGTGGGAGGGTTAAAGAGGGACTGTCCCATCAGGAGCCATGGACGTGTCACACCTGATGAGGACTGAACACTGCTCCCTGGAACTGGCCACCAGCAGCTCCCTGATAGCCCTGATGCAAAAGAGTCTCAGGGAGATGGGAGGGGAAGCAGAAACCCAAGAACGGGAGCGTATGAATGGTACTGAGGCCTTGGGGTGAGGCAGTGCAGACTTCTCAATATGTTTGGTGGGAAAGGTAAGATTAGAACCGTCACTGGGGCAGATTTTCCAGCATTTATCTTTAATAGTGAAAATGTTTCCATGTGCGTTTCAGTTCAGTTCAGTTCAGCCGCTCAGTCATGTCCGACTATTTGTGACCCCATGGACTCTAGCATGCCAGGCCTCCCTGTCCATCACCAACTCCCGGAGTTTACTCAAACTCATGTCCATTGAGTTGGTGATGCCATCCAACCATCTCATCCTCTGTTGTCCCCTTCTCTTCTCGCCTTCAATCTTTCCCAGCATCGGGGTCTTTTCAAATGAGTCAGCTCTTTGCATCAGGTATCCAAAGTATTGGAGCTTCAGCTTCAGCATCAGTCCTTCCAATGAATATTCAGGACTGATTTCCTTTAGGATGGACTGGTTTAATCTCCTTGCTGTCCAAGGGACTCTCAAGAGTCTTCTCCAACACCACAGTTCAAAAGCATCAGTTCTTCAGCACTCAGCTTTCTTTATACTCCAACTCTCACATCCATGTGCTTTTATTTACTGTCTTTTTTCAGTTGACTCCCAAACTGTGAAACTGACCATTCTCTGAGCTTGGGAACCTGGCTTGGAGAAAGGAGACACACACACACCTCTGTGTTCCCGCCACCCCCGCCGCCCCCATCCTAGCAGCATCCTCACAATGCATGGGTCCATCCCGGGAGCCATAAGCATCTTAGGGTGAGAATTCTGTTGTCCTTTTTAGACCCCCAGTGTCTGACAGCACCCAGCCCATAGAGAGGATGGAGTTAAGTAGACGCAGGAGTGCTGTCTGCTGGGTGAAGGGTCCAGTCCGTCTCACAGAGAGAAGGATGGGGCAATGGGATGCTGCATAAATGCTGGGGATGCCACCAGCTGCCATTTTCCAGATGATTTGCACCCTGTGGCTGTTACAAGCCCTGAGAGAGGCTCTGAACCAGTCCTCCTCCAAGACCTAAGAAAGCCAGGCCAGGAAGCCTGGGACAGTCAGGATGGAGCACCTTCCTCCTTGTCGGCCCCAAGCTGCATCTGCCTGACCGACTGCATTGTAGGAGGGTCCAGCCTTCCCACTCTGCTCTCACCTCTCTTCTGCACAGTAGTTAAAGGGCAGCTGTGCTGCTTTGTGCTCATGTTTGCCTCTCTGAGTTCCTAACGCAGGGTTATACTTATGATACAAAGGATCCATAGAGACTTGGGTTGATCTCCTGTTTTTGTCAACATGGGAGTTCGGTCCCTCAGCCAGTCGAGGGCACTGGATTGAGCTAGATTCCTTCTCTGCCTGGGCCCTCAAGTTCCCGAATTCACTCTTAAGAGTCAGAAATGCAACCTGATGGTCATAGTGCGCCCCCCGGAGGCTGGCATCAACAGAGCTACTGCCTACTGGTCATAAGCCAGGGGTTGTCTCTGAGACAGTGGCTTTAGGTCAAAGCAAAAGACCAAGCTAAGCATGATTCCTGATTGTGATATTTTCAGAAAGTATCCGACATTATTCACTATGTTTATGGGTTTCCTTTTCGGTGTGGGTGTCCCCAGTAGCATCACATAAGATTTGAACTTGGAACAAGTATACATGCCCGGTTTGAAGGAGTTCAGCTCTTAGCAGAACCCAGATCTCCGCCCCCATCACTGAGTAACTGCAGAAGCCTTCACACCACGTGTCGAGAGCAGGCGAGGTTGGTAGCAGTTGAGTCACAGGCACACATTTGCTCTTCTCAGTGGTACTGCCACATGGGATGGCACAACAGGGGTGCATGTGATCACCCAGAGGAGCCTGCCAGCTCTGTCTGCCCAGCCCCCTCCCAAGGGGCAGCCTTACCCCCTCCCTCTCATTTCCCTTCCCCTCCTCAGTCAGGGCTAGACAAGGAGGTCAGAACCCCCCACCCCCCAGGTGCTGGCAGGAACTGGAGAACCTCGAGGCAGGGCTTGTCTGGTTGGCATGTAGTTTGATCAGAAAAGGCAGCAGGGGCTCTCTTGGCCTAGGTTGGCTAGCTTGCCTCTATGGGTCCTGCCCTGATACCATGTCAGAAGTCAAGGGACCAGTCATGTGACAGCATCAGACTCTGCAAAGGGCCAGTCCAGCCCAGCGTCAGGAAAACTGGGACTGACCAGGAGCATCCTGACTCAGGCATTGAGCTTGCGGGCACAGGCTGCAGGCAGGTCTTACCATGCCCCTTTCTGCCAGGTTGAGAAGGAAGGGTGTAGGCTCTGCAAAGTCCACTTCTTTAAAAGGAAAATGGATTCTCTCCCCTAAAATAGACTGGAGAGTGGCCCTGGACAGGTTTGAGACAATTCTGGTGGCTACTTAGCATTTCAGTTCCCTCGGAATCCTGGGGTGCCAACTAGGCCGAGGCACAATTCAGGCTCTGCTTCCAACCCCCCCACACAAAGCAAGTTCCCGCCAGCAACCGGGCGGGCTGTCGGTGTTTTGGTGCCCAGAATTGAAACAGGCCTGCGTCCTCAGATTTCCTCTTTCTAACTGATTGATGGGAGATCTGGGTGCAGAAATGATCGTGTCCCATCAGCTTGTGTTGCTTGACATCATCGAGCAATTTTTCTTGATAAGAGAGGATCCCAGGAACGGGCTGGTACTCATGCTTCAGGCTTTTAAAATTATGTTCTTGCTATTCTGGGCTCTCAGAAGATTAAATACTTCATTAGTAATCAGGGCCCTGATTGTCAAGGTCCTTCCTGGGTCCTAGGGAGAGGTTTGCTGCATAATCACTGGGCAGCACTGTGGCAGAGAGCAGGGCACACCCCCTACACCAGGGAGACCCCCAGCTCCTGACCACCATCCCCAAGCATCTGAGCCTGTTCTGCGCCTCTGTGAGCATCTGACAGATAGATGTCCATCAGAATCAACTTTCACTGCTTTTTCTAATAAATAACACCCAGGATATCAAACTGTATGTGTAGAAGGATTCAATTTCATTATATAAAGTCATGGATATATTACATACAATTATATACATTATAGGCATACCTCATTTTATTACACTTCACACATACTGCCTTTTTTTTTTTTTAACAAATCAAAGGTTTGTGGCAGCCCTGAGTTTAACAAGCCTTTTGGCCCCATTTTCCAAACAGCGTTTGCTCACTTCATGTGTCTTTGTCACGTTTTGGTAATTCTCATCATATTTCAAACATTCTCATTATTATGATATTTGGTATAGTGATCTGTGATTAGTGATATTTGATGTTACTATTGTGAAAAGATTATAACTCGTTGAAGACTCAGATCATGGCTAGCACTATTTAGCAATGAAACATTTTTTAATTAAGGTATGGACATTGGTTCTTTTAGACATAACGCTGTGACACACTTAATAGACTATATGTGCTGTGTGCTAAGTTGCTTCAGTCGTGTCCGACTCTTTGCGACACTATGGACTGTAGCCCGTCAGGCTCCTCTGTCCATGGGATTCTCCAGGCAAGAATACTGGAGTGGATTGCCATGCCCTGCTCCAGGGGATCTTCCTGACCCAGGGGTTGAACCTGGGACTCTTAAGTCTCCTGCATTGTCAGGTGGGTTCTTTATCACTAGCACCACCTGGGAAGCCTAATAGACTGTATAGTGTAGTGTAAACATAACTTTTATAGGCACCGGGAAACCAAAAAAAATGAGTGATACTCTATGTAGTGATCTGGAACCAAACTTGCAATATCTCCAAGGTCTGCCTCTATAGTATATATATATATGTTTGTGTAAAATACTTATTTTTCTCTAGAATGATCCTTCTGAAACACATCACTCCCCTGCTCAGAACCTTCCCTGACTTCTCATCTCATGTAGAAGACATTCTTGCATCCCTGCCCCAGCCTGCTGACTTGACTCCTCTCCACTCAGGCCCTGTGGCTCCTTGGACTTCACGTCCCACCCCACCCCTCCTCCTCTCTGCTCCAGCTCAGGCCTCCGTGCTGTTTCTCACATGCTCCAGGCTCCGACCTCAGTGCCTTTGCCCCCGCTGTGCCCTCTGCCTGGAGCACTCTTTCCCAGGAACCCCTGCCCTGCTTCTCAGTCTCCAGCATGATGAATATTCATGTCCTGGTAGGATGTAAACTCCCCGAGGGAACCTTAACAGCTTTCCCACCATATCCCCATCCCCCACACCATCTAGCTCAGTGCACAGCAGGTCAGAGCACCCAAAACATGTATATTATCATATGTGAAATGAATCGCCAGTCCAGGTTCGATGCATGATACAGGATGCTCAGGGCTGGTGCACTGGGATGACCCAGAGGGATGGTATGGGGAGGGAGGTGGGAGGGGGGTTCAGGATGGGGAACACATGTATACCCGTGGCGGATTTATGTCAATGTATGGCAAAACCAATACAACATTGTAAAGTAATTCAGTTCAATTCAGTTCAGTTCAGTCACTCAGTCGTGTCCAACTCTTCGCAACCCCATGAATCACAGCATGCCAGGCCTCCCTGTCCATCACCAACTCCCGGAGTTCACTCAGAGTTATGTCCATCGAGTCAGTGATGCCATCCAGCCATCTCATCCTCTGTCGTCCCCTTCTCCTCCTGCCCCCAATCCCTCCCAGCGTCAGGGTCTTTTCCAGTGAGTCAACTCTTTGCATGAGGTGGCCAAAGTATTGGAGTTTCCGCTTCAGCATCAGTCCTTCCAATGAACACCCAGGACTAATCTCCTTTAGGATGGACTGGTTGGATCTCCTTGCAGTCCAAGGGACTCTCAAGAGTCTTCTCCAACACCACAGTTCAAAAGCATCAATTCTTCGGCACTCAGCTTTCTTCAGCTTTTCTTCTTCTTCCAACTCTCACATCCATACATGACCACAGGAAAAACCATAGCCTTGACTAGACAGACCTTTGTTGGCAAAGTAATGTCTCTGCTTTTCAATATGCTGTCTAGGTTGGTCATAACTTTCCTTCCAAGGAGTAAGCATCTTTTAATTTCATGGCTGCAATCACCATCTGCAGCGATTTTATTAGCCTCCAATTAAAATTTAAAAATTTATATTAAAAAATAATAATAATAAAATAAATTTAACAAAGAATCACATAACATAGGAACCTGTAGCTTTACAAATATTAACCTCATCGCAACCACCAATGAGGCAGGTACTATAGTAATCTTCATCTTATACACAGGGAAACTGAGGCACAGAGAAGTCATTTACCCAAGGGCACACAGCTGTATCAGACCCAAGCATCTGTCTTAGCATTGGTGCTTCTAACCACGCCTGTGTTGCCTCTGTCATGGGATGGATGAAAGTGTGAATGAGCAGGTTCCTTCATCTAAAACAAATCATACGACAGGAAACATGTGGCCCTGTATAACTTTGTTGTGTAGCTTCTAAAGTGTGTGACGTAAACTATATCAAATGCACTTTAAGGAAAGGCACAGAGGATGCCAGGGAAGGAAATACACCGAAATCATTTTAGTCAGCATCTTAGTGGGATTTTAAAGTGATTCTATTTCCTCATTATACATGTATGTATTTTTAAAGTTTTCTACCTGGGCTAATATTGATGATTTAATTTTTAACATTTATTTATTTGGCTGCATCAGGTCTTAGTTGCGATGCTTGGGATCTTTGTTGCGTTATGCAGGGTCTTTCATTTTGGCACATGTACTCTGTAGCTGTGGCTCGCAGGCTCAGTAGTTGTGCCAAATGAGCTTAGTTGCTCTGTGGCACGTGGAATCTTAGCTCTGGACCAGGGATCAAACCCATGTCCCCCGCATTGCAAGGCAGATTCTTAACCACTGGACCACCGAGGAAGTCCCCAGAATGATTACATTGTAAACTGTCCCATCTTCCAAAGAATGTTCTAATGAAAGTGTCAGCAGACATGAGCCCCATCTGGGAATAGCTCCAGGCAGAGGCAGGGGAGGCATGGAGGTGGATCATCCCAGTTCCTGACCCTAACAGAGGTCTTCTCCCTTTGACCCTCTAGGACATCATTGAGGGGGGCAACCTGCGCCTCCCGCTCCAGGAGCTGCACCAGATGATCCTGACCCCCATCAAGGCGTACAGCTCACCGAGCACCACCCCAGAGGCTCGCCGCCGGGAGCCCCAGGCCCCGCACCCGCCTTCGCTGATGGGCCCCGACAGCCAGAGCCCGGACTGCAAAGACAGTGCCACGGCCGCGGGAGCCACGGCCACCACTTCGGCTGGGGCAAGTGGCGGGCTCCAGCCACACCAGCTGAGCAGCTGTGACGGGGAGCTGGCTGTCACCCCCCTGCCGGAGGGGGATCTCCCCGGGCAGTTCACACGTGTCATGGGGAAAGGTAAGCCCAATTTTCCCACCTGCCCTTTTCTCTTCTCAACACCCCTGACCAGAGCTACCCATTCCCATGGGCTTCCCCTGGGTGTGGGGTGAACTGCCAGAATCCATGTTATTAGCCCATTCTACAGATGCAGAAAGTGCAGCCTAGAGGGGAAAGGTATTTGGATCTGGATTCCAAGCTCTCGGACAAACCACCCCGTCAAGGCCTCTGCCTTCACCCTAGCTCCCATCTTTCCCCTTCCCTCAGACCAGGGCCCACAGGGCCCTCCTGGTGGACCATTCACTGGGCCTTTGGACTCTCAAGCTAAAGGCAGGCTTCCTACAGGCCACCCAAGGTACCATGGCCACGCTGCCTGTGTCTGTAGGGCAGCACAGAATTCACACATGGTCCCTGGCTGACAGCACCCCTTCTACCCGTGACTGCCCTGAGCCAGACCCTTATGCACGTATCCTTTACCATGTCCAACACTAATCTGTGCTTGATCAGGTGTTTCTCAAGAGCTCTTGATTATTTTAAAAATGTAGTGAATGCCAGTACTTTTCCTCTGGGAAGGGGGACCAGTGTGTTTTCTATTGTCCAATATTTCAGACCATTTCAAAGAACTGAGTTCTAACCAAAAGAAAGGGAACACCTGAGTCTTACATAGGTACAGTGAGAGATTCCTGGTGATTCGTGTTCTTAGAAAGACTGAGATCTGTAGAATTCTGGTTCAGAGGAGGTGACTTGTAGCATCCTTTGGAGCTGAAATGCCACCTGCTTCATGGTCAGCATGGGTCCCCCCCACCCCATTCACTTTCTCTGTCTCCCCTAACCCCAAGGGGCTCCTTGCTGTGTGGATTAGAGTAGATGACCCCCTGCTGGAGGTACAGGTGGGCTGGTTACCTGAGAATGTTGTACTTCACCCCCTTACCCATGACACGATCCATGTGGGCTCTGCATTCCTGTGGCATGGCTGCTTTTTAAAATTTAACTACTTTCAAATAAATTATGAATTCAAGTCACACTCAACATAAAAATCAAAGCTAAATGAAAAATGATGAAAGGTGAAAATAGCCCCCACCTCTACCCTTGGCCCTACCATATTCCTCCCCAGAGGTAACTGCTATAAACATTTCAGAATATCCCTTCAGAAACACTGTAATTATATAAAAGCACATGAGCATCCTTTTTACACACAAACAGGTCTTGTTTATATATTTCTCTACAGCTTTTTTTTTTACATTATATGCTTTCAATATTCCTATCAATACAAAAGTACCATCTCATTCTTTTTTAAAGGCTGCATACTGTTCCCCCATATGCATAAACCATAATTTGACAGGGCCCCAATTAGTGGATATAGAGGTAGTTTCCATGTTTTGTTATTACCCACAGTGTTATACTGAAAAACCTATGTGCCAAGACATGGTATAAATGGGATTCTGTGGCAGATCAGGTATGTGGGATGAGGGAGAGAAAGAATCATGGTGCCCAGGTTTTAAGCTTGATCTTGAGAGCAAGGCATTTTTACTCCTAACTGATGTCTTTGTCCAACCACCTCCACCTGTCCTTCTAAACATTCCCATCAAAAGCAGAACAGCAGGCTCTTTCGGATGGGAATAGAGTGAATTGCACTAGCGTGGCCGTGAGCTGCCCAGTGGGTGTGTGTTGTGCTCTGTCTCTGAACTTGGGTGTGTAGGTGGACCTGTGTATATATAAATGTGTGGGTATCACTTTGAGAAAATCACCCTCCCGTGAATGAGTAGCAGGCTCCTTACTCATGTGCATGCCCACACACCTCACATCCTACAAGGTGCGCCAGCCTCACTCCTCCAAATGAGATGTGCGGCTCATTCATAAAATGATGGTGCCTGCTCTGAGGAGGGCTGATGGTCTTTAGGGGCTTTGAACTCCCTCTCAAAGGACGCTCTTTCAAAGACAGGGCTTGGGACGCTGCTGCGTTCTTCTTCTTCCAGAGTGTCTGTCTCGGGCCGGGTTGCAGAAGGCTTAATATAGAATGGTATGTGTGGAATTAACCAAAGGGGCTTCTGGAGGCAAGGGCTCCTGTGGTGACCAAGCCTTTGACTTCAGTGGAACGAGGAGCCTCCTGGCCTTTTTTGTGAAGCTGACGTAAAGCCACAGTCACACATACCTCTCAAAATATTGGTCCTGAAAGGAAATCGGAGGCAGACCTCAGGGGTTAGAATGGATGTGCATTTTTCTAATTCATCCTTTTTTTTTTTTTTTAATTCCCAGTGTGCACACAACTCTTGGTCTCCAGACCCGATGAGGAAAATATAAGTTCCTATTTACAGCTCATAGACAAATGTCTAATCCATGAGGTAAGTAGTGACAGGTTTCATGAAACAGCTTTTTCTCCTTCCTTTGAAGTAGTTCTCAGAGATTCTGTGAGGTGATCATTTGGGTCTCTGACATCTCATCTTTGAGGAGTAGACAGTAATTAATAATAGCTCGAGCAGAACTCAGCTGTGGTGACTTCAAACCTAAACGCAGCTTGTGTGTTCCTCTGGTGTCCAGAGATCCACCTAGACTGAGCTCTGACGTGGAGGCAAGTGCCTGAGAGAAGCTTCTGACTCCGGAGGCCTCCCTGAGGGACAGAGCCTGGGGTGGACCAAGCAGGGAGAAAGGGGAGAGTGTTCAGAACAAATAATGTGTGTCTGTGTGTGTGTTGGGTATGGTTTGAGGGCTTTCTGCTGTGTTTTGATTTCTGATTCTTATAGGAATTTTTTTTTTAATTGTATTGGGTTGTAGTTGATTTACAATGTAGTTTTAGTTTCTGCTATCCAGCAAAGTGAATCAGTTCTACATATACATCTATCCTCTCTTTTTCAGATTCTTTTCCCATATAGGCCATTACAGAGTATTGAGTAGAGTTCCCTGTGCTGTACAGTAGGTCTTTATTAGTTATCTATTTTACTTATAGTAGTGTGTGTATGTCAGTCCCACTGACATATATATTCCTCACCTTTTCCCCTTGGTAACCGTAAGTTTGTTTATTACATCTGTGACTCTATTTCTCTTTTGTAAAAATAAGTTGCTTTGTACTATTTTTTAAGATTCTACATATAAACGATATCATATGATGATTGTCTTTCTCTGTCGGACTTACTTCACTCAGTATGACAATCTCTGTCCTTTTCACAAAGGTCAGGCTGGTGCTATGCCTCCCAGGCTCTCGGGACAATGATGGAGCGACTCTGATGGAGCGAGGCAGGTCCTGGCCAGGGCTGTCCCGAGGGACATGGGGGGACAGGCAGTTGTGCCTCAGACCCAGGATCCCAGTGGCTTCTTGGGTGCCCCTCCCCTGAGAGAATTACACAGACAGGGTCATGGTTTTAGGAAACTTAGGACTGGATAAACCTAGGCCACTGAGATCCTTTTGTGGGACTTTGATGTGAAAATAAGATGGTAAAGGCCTCCAAGTCCCCTGGGCTTTGCCACGCTGGTAGCTGGAACCCCAGGAGTCCAGTGGGCCCCGGGGAAGGGAGACACACTTCCCACATTCCAGCTGCCCACAGGCCATCTGCTGCTGGCGGCTTGTTTGGTTTTCTGCACCCTCGGCCCTTCTGTGCTGTGACTCCACCTGCCCCTCACACGCAGGTGTGCGGTCTCCCACTGGATTTCCATCCCAGGCCCTCCTCCCCATCCCTGAAACCCACATTTTTGCGATTTCCTCTCATGGCACTGTGAACTCCCACTCACCCTTTTTAGTGTCCAGTCCTGACACAGCTCTCATCTGGGCCAGCAAAAAGCAATAGAAAGACGGAAGGCCAGAACAGGAGATGGATTTTAGAGTTCATTCATTCTGTAGGTATTCATAAAGCACCTAGGTCTTGCCCCTGGCTGGTGGGCTTCTAGTAGGAGGAGAGTGGGTGAGACAAAAGGAAAACAGGTCATCACAAGTGTGACCATAAGGCCACCGGTGTGGGGCTGGAGCCCAGGAGGTGTGGTGGGCACCTATCTAGAGGCCAGAGGGACTGCCTCCAAACTAGACCTGAAAGACAAACAGAGCCTTAGTGGGAGAGACTTGTTCCGCGAGGAGGCAGAACAGAGAGGGGTCCAGGTGGATGGAGCAGCACCTGGAGGGGAGGAGGGCACTTGGGGTGGGCTTAGGGGGCTACCAATCACCAGGCGTTTAAGCTTCTGAAAAAGCAGACCGGAACCCTGCTTCCGCTCCCACACCCATGCTCAGCATTGAGCCTGCGAGAAAGTGAAGGACAAGTTACCTTCCACCTCATCTCCAGTCTGCTGAGCACAGGAGACAAAATAACGAGTCCTCCAGCTGCCTCTGCTGGGCGGTGTGCAGGGGTCCTCGTTGGTCCGCATTGCCCATGTTGTGGTCTGGCGCTGCTCACTTTCCTGCCATTGTGCATGCTCCCTCTGCACCCTGGCTCTCCTTTCCGTGGCACTGTGTGGGCTCCTGTCTCCTGACTGCCGCGGAGGGGCCTCGCTGACGGGAATCACGGGACAGAAAGAACTCATGCCCACTCTGCTCGCCTGCATTCGTGTCAGAATGAAGGCGCCTGCGCACTGCTTTGGGAGGGGAAAATGTCCGAGGCTTTTTATTAGTTGAGTTTGAGGAAGAGGAAAGGCGTTTGAATAATTTTCCACAGCCTGGGGGTATTCTGTGTGTACAGAGCACACCCCACCCCGGGAGGCCCTGTCCAGGCCCAGCCTCCATTCTCGCTGAAGACTCCCTTGGGCTCCGGGAGACAGGGCTCCTTTCACAGCCTGATCGAGCTGTTCTTCAGCTGCTGGAAGGGAGGGTGCTGACCAAGCCAAGACACCTTCCTTCCTCCCCAAGGACAAAGGAGCCACTCCTTAGAACAGTAAAAGGAAGGCCAAGAAAGTTCTGAATCTTATTTCTGAAGTCCATCACTTCATCTCCTGCATTACAAGCCTAGGCTTCTTGGCTCCTCACCGTCTTAGACCGACGGTTCCCTGAAGATGAGCCCTTGTCCCCTTCATGAGCCTTGTTATCCAGCCACGGGAGCTGTAGGACTCATCTGTCTCCACACAGACGTCTGAGTCACGGCCTGACAGGGGCAGAGGACTCAGAAGTGGCTGACTGGCTGTGTGTGGGCATTCGGGAGAGTGGAATCTTCCTTCCCTTCCAGCCCCAAAGAAGCTCTGCCAGCCTGGAGCGGGCTGGGGTGAGGTATTGGCCTCCCAGCCGATAGCAGAGCTGCCACAGTGGAGTGCTATTTGCAGGTATGCACAGGAACCAGCTTTCAGAAATCACTCCTTGCCAGCCATAGTCTAGCTCCACTTCGAGCCTCCCAGCAGTGTCTTCCAGGACTGAGAACAGCCATACACTCAGCACTGCTAAGGGGCCCACTCCTATCTGCAGTCCCAATTACTATGAGTCTGATATCCTGGTGCTGAGTGGATGACCTGACCTCTTTGAGGAGGCGTAAACATTTCCATCTTCTTGGGTGTTCTTTGTCACCGTGGGAAATGTCACGTATGAACCAGTGTCCCTGGCAGCACTTTGAATGCACATCTGTAAAGGGACCCCTTTACTCCTTTGTCACTTAGAAGCTCAGGCTGGCTCCAGACCCGCTCAATATTGTGGTTTGGAGACCTTGAAGTCTTTTGTTGGTGTTAAAAGTGATGGTTGAATACCAAATGAGATAGACCTTCATGTGCCACCACCAAAGGGCTAGTCCATGCAGCCGAGAAACCTGGGGAGGGCGTCTGTGGGCAGTGCCACGTGCGCCACAAGGAAGAGCTAGGTGTGGTGTGAGTATTCTAAGTGCCCTCCGTGTGTGAATTAATTTGAATCCTTACAGCATCCCTTTGATAAGGTATCACTGTCCTGAGTTAAAGTAGCTGAGTCTCAGGTGGAGGAACCTGCATAAAGATGTGCAGAGATTTGAGCCCTGTCCATTTGCATCCAGAGCCTTCCACTGACCACTGAGCTGGACTCTGCTCCCCAGGTCATCTTGACCTGCATGCCGGCATCTTGTGTCGTTGCTCAACACTTGGCTGACTAAGCTAGTCAAAAGCAGAATCTACCCATCCCTTTATCAGTCTAGCAGAAATGCTTGCCTTTTGCAGTTTTTGGAGATACTCATGTATAGCTGGACATTCACCTAGTATCATCAGCAAATGAGAGGGACCATAGAGGAGAACCACAGCCTCACCTTTTAGCCCTGAGACCATTCACCATGCACCTTAAGGGATATCAGCACCTTCTTCTCTAATGGGGCACTGAACGTCTGGTGGGGAAGCCCTCCTTGATGACTGTCCTCAATGGCATCTGGCCACGGTCACCTGGGAGGAAGGGGTTTGCAAGTCGTCAGTACTTTTTCCATAATATGATTAACGTCTTTTTGCTTTTGTTCACATAGCTCTCTTGTGTTCGGGTCCTTAAAGATTAAATGTCGGTAGAAGAACATTAAGCTGTCATTCTTTTCTCTCTGTTTAAGGAATCTGCTTCCTTTATGGGAAACAGGCATGTAGTTTATTATTACTTTGAGTAATCATTTACTGCTACTTCAAAAGTATTTATTTCATGCTTTATTGACAAAACTACTTGGGTATGGTATCTCCATCACTGTTATTGCTCATTAGTCAGATCTGGTGGACTTATGACAGCACATGGCCCACAGTTCTACACACGTAACAGGGAGTTCCTATATCGTGTGTGTGATCCTCACCAATCTAGAATATTACATGGCCATGACCTACCTGCAGCAGAATTCCCCGGGCACTTGCTGCATACACAAACCCCCTAGACTCCTCTCGAGATCTATGAAACCAGGCTCTGGTGTGTGGGAGTTGGTCCAAAATCTAGATTTTAACAGTCTCCTTGGGGGGATCCTAATACATCCTGAATTTGAGAGTCCCTGCCTTGAGGACTTACAGCCCCGTGAAGTCCTTCCCTGGGCTGCGCTGAGTACACAGCTGTACACAGAAGGACACATGATATTGATGGGAGAGTGTTATGTATGGGGCAGTAGACGAAACCTCCCCAAACCAGAAAAGACTTGAGAAGACATCAGATCTATCCATTTTCCTAAGCCTTAGACAAAATTTAGGTTATCATTGGTGCACTGGGGTTGTGTAGCACATGGGGCTCATAACTGGAGATTTCTCAGCAGTGTCCTAACACGTACAGTGTATACTCTGTGTTCTGAAGCCCTGAAGACCACTCCAGGGTGAGCACAGACCATCAAAAAGATTGATTTTTGGAGTGGTTTAGCATTTCCATTGATTATGAAAATGCAGGGGGCCTGCAAAAGCCAGAGTAGTCAACAATCAATTTTGCAATTCATTCTTGGTTAATAAATAGAGTCCAGAGTGGAGTCAGGGGAAAGAGGAAGGAGGGTAGGGATCTGCCAGAAATGCAACCAAAATCAAGGATTGCCAAAAACTTAATGCATGTACCTTACCAGGCACCTCCAATGTCAAATAACTTGAATTTTCAGTACAGGAGGCTCAAATGAAATTTGGACCAGGTTGGAAACAAGGTGAAGAAAAGGCAACCATAGGACTCCAATATTTCCCCTATTAATTGCATGTTTCTCCCTCTAATGCCAGGTTGCGTCACCCATTAAAAAGTCCTGTTTGTTTTTGCAGGCATTTACAGAGACACAGAAAAAAAGATTGTTGTCATGGAAACAGCAGGTGCAGAAGCTCTTTCGGTCTTTCCCTCGGAAAACCCTTCTAGACATATCAGGATATCGACAGCAAAGAAAGTATGTTGGGATTTCAGTCTTTGTAATGCATGGTGGTTCCAGGTCCTAACTGTCTGCATGGGTTCCAGGGTCAAGACTACACAGGGCATCATTCCTTATTTCTTAGAGTGTCCTCTGACAAGTTCAGACCACATTCTTTAAACAGGTGGGGTGGGGAAAAGGCTGTAGAGGGAAAGACTTCCCAGAGGAAGAGCTGAATGTGATCTTTGGCAATTCAATTTACATGGTCAAAATGATGTTATTAGTACAGATGGGCATGGAGTGGGGAGTGGGTACGATTTAATGAGTGCCAGCAAAACACTCGCTGGTTTATCCACAACAGGGGTCTCTGAAAGGACAAAAACAGGTGGTTCTCTCTGCACCTTTAAGTGGTGGTGTAATTTTTTCTCCCTTCTTGCTGCAGACAAGCTAATTATAGTTGGTGGCAGGGTGAAGAGCCCAGTGCTAGTCTATTTTGGTCTGAGTTGCAATCTAAGAGTAGAGCAGTACCATTCTTGATTTTTCATAGTACTTCAGCATCTTGGATGCAGTTAAAAAAAGCCTCGTTGTACTTTACAACCCATTACTTTAATCTGGTTTTAAATTGAAGAATCCAGTTGCATATTAAAGGTGAATTATAGTGCCAATCTAGGAGAGGAATCATGGGGCGGGGTGGAGTGAACCGTTGAACAATAACAGGGCGTCTTGGGGAGACAAGAGAATGATGGTGCCGACGTGCTGAAAAATCAACATCCTTTTTTACTCTTTTCAACATGAGCATATAAATAATCATTTTTCCATTCGCACCTAGAAAGTTCTGAATTCATTTCTCAGTGCATATGTAGAAGTGTTGAGTGTGTTGTTGACTGTGTTGTTCAAATGTTTGGCATTTATTTGCATAAGTGTGCCTTGAAACATCACTGTTTCATAGTACTTCAGGGAGATAAGGCCAGTTGGAATTTGAGAAAAGTCTTCATTAAAAATTAATGTAAAAATTGAAGTGTTATCATATTTCAGCATATATAACACAGTTATTTATTAAACAAACATTTAGCATTTGCTCTGTGCCAAGTTAGGTATCCAAGCACTTAAGAATATTATTACATTTAATCCTTGCAACAATCATATAAGGTAGAAGGGGTTATTGTTAACCCCAATTTACAGGGGAGTTGGGAGGCATCCAGGATTTGGACTAGACAGGCCAATGCCAGCTCCAGAGTCGGTATTCTTAAGCACTATGGATGCTGGGCCACTTTCCTGGTCTCCAGATGATGTGCAGAAAAGCCAGATAAAACAACACTCTAGCCAGCTCCTTGGTCCCAAGCCTCCCTGGAGGGTTGGGCGGGACCACCAGTGCACCTTGAGGGTTCCTGGGGCCCAAATGAAAGGCCAGGCCTGCTCCTTAGCCTTCTCCCCTGGGGCTACCCCTGCCCTAGACTCTCCCTCTTCTTGTAAGGGCAGCAATACCCCCTAAGAAAGAGGAAGATCCACACCCCTCTTGCAAACCAGGTCCTTGGGAGACAACTTCCAAGAGAAAGAAAGAATTCAGAAGTTGAAGATAAAGATAGAGCTTTCAAGCTCTTTGCTCCTCCTCCCCAAAGTGCCATCTGCTCGTCTGTCTGCCCTGTTTTGTCCTTGGTCCACATCTGAGTGCCTGTTAACCTTGATTTCTCTAGAGTGTTATTAACTGATGCCTGAATTGGGTTAACTCAAGATTTGCCAGATTAGACCTCCTTATATTGATTAGAGTGAATTCAGTCATCGATTATGGATGGTCAATTGGAAGTTGCTAAAGTTCGAATTGTGGTGCTAGAGAAGATTCTTGAGAGTCCCTTGGACAGCAAAGAGCTCAAACCAAGGAAATCAACCCTGAATATTCACTGGAAGAACTGTTGCTGATGCTGACGCTCCAATACTTTGGTCAGCTGATGTGAAGAGCTGACTCATTGAAAAAGACCCTAATGCTGGGAAAGATTGAGGGCAGGAGGAGAAGGAGTCAACAGAGGATGAGATGGTTAGATGGCATAACTCAATGGACATGAGTTTGAGCAGGCTCTGGGATTTAGTGAAGGACAGGGAAGCCTCCCATGCTGCAGTTCATGGTTGCAAAGAGTCAGACATGACTGAGCAACTCAACAACAACAAAAGTTCTAGGAAATAATTTGTTTTCATAAATATTACCTCTGGGATCTTGTTATGCTATTAATTTTCTTCAAAGACCTGTTTTTTCCCATAATACAGAGGTAACTGCAGCCCAGCCCTTCCTTGAACTATCACAAGTCCCAAATTAATTGGTTCTTATCAATGTTATTTTATCAGTCTTGTCATGCACTTCAAGGTAATGAAATCAGTTGGTTAGATTTAAGAAAGCAGAGAAAGATGCAGATGAGCAGAGTAAGAGAATGAGAAATGAAAACTTTTGTCACTTTGTTCTCTCCAAAGAAAATGATTATTTCATTAAGCCTAGTGATCTTAAGTGACTTAAGCTTTCACTCTGGTTACCAGCAGTGGCAACCCTCAAAAAGTCTGACTTTATAGTAATCAGCTTAGGACCCCACAGTGAGACCCACTGTCATTAGAAAGACACCCTAACCAAATTCTCATCTCCACCCAGTGTATCCTCAAAATGTTAGCTCTACCAGCTCCATGAGTCCTAACTTTAAGAGTCCACGTTTTCTCCTGTGACTAAGTGTCCCATTACAGAAGCTTCTGCCTACATTATATTGCTTAAGAATATAGTCTTGCCTTCCTGGAAGCACAAATTATTTTAGCATCACTTGCTGACTGCTCTGTTTTGCATATGAAATAACTTTTTAAAAATCCAACCAAAAAGGAAAATGAGCAAAAAAGCTATCTGCACTAAATAAGGAAAAGTCTTAGCAGAATACTAAATCATCTACCAGGTGGCCAAAATTCTGACTCCAAAAACCAAAGGACTGGTTTTCGTAGTTAAAAAACAAACAAAAAAAAACCAAGAAAACAGCCACTTGATCTTTGTCCCCACCTGCCACCTGTCCATTCTTCAAAGGAGGTCTCTCCCATTGCATGAAATTATTTCTCCTCCTCCTGGCCCAAATTTCCTCTTTCAAACCAAACATTTTAAACCTTAGTAAAAGAAGGAAGGAAGCTGAGAAATCTGAGAAAGAACGAGATAAAGAGACTTAGAACCCATGAGTATCCTCCTCATCTCATAGGGATGAGCCTGGACTGGAATCTGGTCAGAAAAGCCTAGAAGTGGTAAAACACAGCCCAAAAGTCAGTGCTTATCAGCTCACTGTGGAATTCTCTTCCCCCTCCCCGCTCACCAGGAAATTTAGGAATTCTGAGGAAGAAACCCTTTCTGAGATGAGCCATGCTGATGATTTAGTTGCTCCACCCCACCACACACATAACACTCTCTTTCTCAGGAAATAACAGATTTGCAGTGCCCCCCTCCCGCCTCATAGGGTTAAACTACGTCAGCCCTCTCTTCCTGGAGTCTCCTCACAGGCTTGGTAGGAACCTCCCCTGTGTGGCTGCGAAAGCAAGTCTGTTCCATCTTGTGGCTGTTGGAGGTAAAGCATTTCGACTGAGACATCAGTGAGTGACTAAAGCTGACTCTTCTTGGAAAGAATGTGCTGGTTCCTGAAGCCCTGCTGGCGGCTGTGCACCCTCCCAGAACTTGAGGCCTGCCGGAGAGGACGAGTTCTTCGGCGCTGAGGTCACCGGACCAATGGGAGCGCGGTGTCTGAGCATGAGGCCACGGGTCCCCAGCGTCCTCTCTGCGTGGACCCTAGAGAAACATGGAACCTCCAGGTCTTTCTACAGGGAGGGCCCGAGGAGCAGGGAACAGTCAGTGTCCTAGGTCCAGGGAGCTGGCAACCATCATCCTCTTCGTTCTCATATCCCTCCCGTGAATCTGGGAGTCAGAGCCCCAGACTTGGGGTCCGCTCTGCCATTTGGAGATCATGAGGGCAGAGACTGAGCCATTCTCTTGTTCACCCTGCCTTTACTGCCAGGAGCTGTGCCATCCAGGCCTGGGACCTGCGGGATTGATGAGGACAGATGCCATCTCTTGTCCCAGGGAGCTTCTGTCCTAGTGGGGCCCAGAGGCCACTCCTCCCAAGTCTGCTGCTCAGACCGACAGCAGACAGACCAGTTGGTGTGCTGGAAGGGCCTGGATCTTGGTGCTGCCACTTTCTTGCTGTGTGGCTTCTGGATGGGCACATGAGTTCTCAGAGCCTGTGACACAGTGCAAAGAAGGCTGAAGCCCACACTGGTTAACTTTCTGGGCTCGTATTCCAGCACTGCCCCCTAATGGCTGTGTGACCTTTGAGACATTATTAAGCTCTGTATTTTACTTCTCCAACTGTGAAAGGAGTGCCTACTTCTTAGGGTTGTCACGAGGATTGAAGAATCAATGTGAAAGTCCCAGGGCACTTGATATTAGCTCTCAGTTCTTAGCTACAATTTTAATCATAAAGCCTTGATCCCCCCCGCCCCCGTAGGCCTCATAATGGTCAAAGTGTGAACAGACCCCAAGAAGGGATCCCGGGGGCTGGGAAGGGCCGGGGGTGACTGATGACCTCTCTTCTTCTCTATTGACTCTCACAGCCGTGGCTTTGGGCAATCCAACTCCCTCCCGACAACCAGCTCAGTGGGTGGTGGCATGGGCAGACGGAATCCACGCCAGTACCAGATCCCCTCCCGGAATGTCCCTTCCGCCCGCCTTGGCCTCTTGGGCACCAGCGGATTCGTCAGCTCTACCCAGCGCAATACCGCAGCCAACCCCACCATCATGAAGCAAGGAAGACAGGTCTGCCCCACCCCAGGGAGGAGGGTGGGCCAGCCAGGCTCAGGGCCTGAGGCTCAGGACATCCTCCCAAATGACCCGAAGGTGAAGGGAGAAGCCCAAAGGGACTAGGTTGAAGACGGTTGCCCCTGGGCTTCGGAGGTTTGTTTGCAGTTTCTGTGGGAGATAAAGCAAGGCCATGGTGGCACCTGGCATCACGGGGATTTGTTCCAAGACCACTGTAAACTTCGGGGCTCCGCACACAGGGGCCGTTAGGAAGAAATGCGAGACCTATTTCTTCTTTGCCTTGATCCTCCACCTGCCCTAGCAGATCCCAATGCCTTCCAGATTTGGCTTCCAGAGGAGCCTGAGCATCTAAGGAGCTTTCTTAGCATTTGTATCTGAGGCAGATAACTCCTTTGACATGGTCCCAGCTGTGGTGGAAAACCCTATAGGGAAGGAAGGAGCCTGAGAGAGGCTGTCAGTCAGTCAAGACCACGCTGCCCAGAGGTTCTCGCTGTGTGATTTAGAGCCAGCGTCAGTCCCCTGGCTCGTCGTCTCAGGAGTCCCTCCCCCGCACTTGCACCCTCTGCCTCCTACGTGTAGCCCCTGCGTTGTGGGCCTCTGCAGGTGGGGGCTGGGATTAGAGGGACGCCAAGTGAGTCTGAGGTTCTGGGTTTGTCATGAGAAACTAAAGGATGACAGCTTGGTTTTAAAAAACAGGAAACTGTTCCTGGCAAGACAGGCAGGATTCACTCCCCCGGGGAAGCAGCCCAGGGTAGGAGAAAACCCCAGTCTTGACCATTGTGGGAAGCCACCAGATGGATCCAGGAGGAAACCACCGCTAGGACACCCGCGTAATAACAAACACACAAGCTGAGTTGTGCCAGCTCGTTGCCAGCTGAGAGGTTCTTTTTTCCTCCTTCTCCCTTTGTAGTAAATTGTAAGAACCTCAAAGAGAAAATCAAATGAGAGCCCTGAAATAGTTTGTGCTCTTCTTTGCAGACATTTATAGAACTCCCCCCATTTCCTAGAAAAGTGATAGGAAAAGCAGAGACAACAGAAGGGATAAAGAGAGTTTTAGAGCCAGCGAGGGAGATTGGTGTCCAGATTAAGCTGAGGCTTAGAGAAGAGCCTGGGGCTGAGGGGTAGTGTTGAATAAAATGAATGGAATCTAAAGCCCCTCTCTCTAAATAAGCAGACAGATCGCGCTGGCCTAGGAGCCCTTTCCCAGAAGTTAGCAGAGAGTTCTCCCAGGGTATCTGCCTCCTGGATTCTGGCTGGTGGCCCTGCTCTCATCCCCACCCCCAGGTGTCTGGACTAATAGGTTCTGCTTCTGTGTTTTTCCCTAGAACCTCTGGTTCGCCAACCCCGGGGGCAGCAACAGCATGCCAAGCCGCACCCACAGCTCTGTCCAAAGGACCCGCTCACTGCCTGTGCACACTTCGCCACAGAATATGCTGATGTTCCAGCAGCCAGGTAGGGCCAAGCCCTCCATCCCTCATTGTCCTGTCGGGGAGGCCAGGTCACCAAAATAGATGCCCCAGTGAACTCAAGCGGAAAGTGCTTAGCCTCGACTACCACCTTGCATTCTTTTGAGCTTATAGAAGCCTTTCCTTTTTTAAACCATGCCTTGCCAGCATGAATAGTGGCCTATTGGCTGGGAGCCAGCACACGGAGCCCCAGAGTTGGTTGTGATCTGACACGGGGGTATTTTGGATCCTAGTCATATTTCTAGATTGATTAACCCAGCGACATCACTGGAGGGCTTCCAGGGGAAGTTGGGAGGGGTTCCATGTATAGTGTGTGTGTGTGTGTGTGTGTGGTTGGTGTGTATGTACATAGGGGGATGTGTAGATAGACAGAGAAAGAGAAAACTCCATGGTGTTGCTGAGAGACCCACCCCTGCTTTGGGAGTGCTTTGCACACGTGATTGCTGGTCCATCCATCTTCCCTTTACTTGGTTAAAGAGCAGCCTGGTGCGCCTCTTGTCAATTTCACCTTTGACCCTGCCTCCTCAAACAGAGTTGCCAGAATTACATTCAGGTGCCTGCACCTTTCTCTGTGCAGATTGTTGACCTCTTACACTCCATGAGTAATACAAAGCCCCACAAGCGATTATTGCATGATTAGCACCTGGAAGAAGATCCTCACCCTTTCTGGTAGATGTGCTGTGTACAATGTCTTACAGGAGTTTGAGGGGAAATGTCACTGTGACCTGAGTGGGCATGAAAGCTTCTTGGAGGTGAACTTCAGGGAGCAGAGGGTGAAGAGATGGAGAGAGGAGGATGGAGTTGCAAGTAGAGGGAGCTAAGAGAGCCAAACTGCAAGGATACCAAGTCCCACAACGAGTTCTGCAGTGGCTTGGTGGTGGGCTCAGGCTGAATGAAGTAGCAGTGTGTAGCCCAAGGGAGCTGGAAAGGCTGCAGCTGATGGTGGGACCCTGAACCCAAGGCCAAGAAGCTTGGATTCCAGCTGCTCTCGGTGGGGAATTGATAAGAGCTTTTGAGCAGGGGGACAGGCTGGGGTGAGCATAGAGGAGTGAAGAGTGGGCAGGCTGGAGGGGAGGAGGTGAGGCCACCAAGGGGTGGGGAGGTGCCAATGGCAGGAAGCCACCAAGGCTCAAGATAATGTCAGGAAAGAGAAGGACGTCAGCATGCTCCAGATGCTGATTTAAAGTTGCTTCTTGACTTCTAGAACTCTACCTATTTGCACACCTTTGTTTTAAAGCTCCTTTTCTTCCTTTTGATACTTGATATTTTTCTGCCCAGGAAGAAAATACTTGATAGAATTTGGGGGCTGTGAAGGCCTGATCCCAGGTCATTTAGTCCCAGCCTCTGCTTTCATGTAGAGTTATGTATAATTTACTCCCAGTAAAAGAGACTTTGGAGACAAAGTGAGACTTTGGAGACTCTGGTCCCACCATCAGCTGCAGCCTTTCCAGCTCCCTTGGGCTACACACTGCTACTTCATTCAGCCTGAGCCCACCACCAAGCCACTGCAGAACTCGTTGTGGGACTTGGTATCCTTGCAGTTTGGCTCTCTTAGCTCCCTCTACTTGCAACTCCACTCTCCTCTTTCCATCTCTTCACCCTGTGCTTCCTGAAGTTCACCTCCAAGAAGCTTCCATGCCCACCCAGGTCACAAAATCTGAAGACATCTTAGGCACAAGATCTTTCACCTTGAATGAATAGCTCACCCTGGCCTCACCCCCAGGACTGCAGCCCAGCTACCCTGGCATAGCCAACCACTCTCCTCTAATCCTGACACATTTGTAGCCTTTTCCATTCTTTCCTACCTCTTTTTCCCTCTTTGTGGCTCTCTTCCAAGTCCTCCATCATCCTGTTTGTCCCTCATCTTAATTGGGCAGACCAAGCCCACTGGGAAGAGATGGCCCATCTCCGGGAGAAGAACCATTTGGGTCTGTTGATACGAATCTTTCATTTGCACTTTGCTTCCCCTCTCTGTTACACAGCAATGCTGAACAGTTGGCTTATGCTCAGGTCAGCTATGACCCTAAGATTGTTTCCACCCTCTTCCCATGAAGCCTCTTGTTCCCTTAATTAAAGAAGCAAACGCTACCGAACAGCTTCTAAGAGAAAGTGACTGTCCCCCTTACCTCCCTTCCCAGCCCATAGTCCCACCTCCAAGAGGCAGCACTTAACAACTGATTTCAGTTTTCCTGGTAGTTCCCTGCACGTCTCTCAATAATGGTGTTTACATGCTGCTGGACTCAGAGCTCTGGAACCCTTGGGTTATTGTTGTTGTTGTTTTTATCAGCCTCTCCCCAAAGCATGACAAACCCACTTCCAGCAAGGCCCTGATGAACCACAGCATTTCTAGTAACCATGACATGAGGACAGGGCTGCTGCATATTTCCTGATTGTAAATAAAAGTGGTGCAGCAATAAAGAACCTGCCTGCCAGTGCAAGAGACGCAGGAGACACGGCTTCAATTCCTGGGTCAGGAAGATCCCTTGAAGCAGGAAATGGCAACCCCGCCCCAGTATTCTTGCCTGGAAAATCCCATGGACAGAGGAGCCTGGTGAGCTACAGTTCATGGATTCAACTGAGCACAGCAACAGCAGCAGCAGCAGGAGCCACTCCTAAGTCCTGCCCAGCACCCTTGGCCCATGTGAGGTGGCTCTTCCTGAGACATGACAGCGAAGGGTGAGGCAGGGCACTGCCGTGAAAGGAAAGGAGGCTGCAGAAAGTTCCCTCCTCCATGGGCACAGAATGTTCCTCCTCAGCCTTTGCATCTAGGACCTGGCGGTCAGGGGCTGGGACTAGACCACAGGCATCATATCAGGAAGGCAGAAAGCTTCCATCTGTACACAAGCAGTACTAATAATGAATGCATAATGGGCCAGAGATGTGTGACCAGCCCAAAATTACTGAGAAAACTGTGCTGCCTTCCAACATACTAATTTCATCCTGGCCATTGGATGTCTTCACAGCACTCATTTTGAACCATCTGGGCAAATCTTAAAGACTACAGTGCATTCCAAGGAAGTTTTGATTCTGTGAACTTATTCCCATCAAGATGATGGAATGTCTCCAAAGAATAAAAAAAGGCTGGGGTCTAGAACCAGCCTCAATATTGTATGTCAACTCATGAGTCACCTTGCTTAAATCTTCAGGACGCTTCCTTCTTTCCTGGATCTACGGAATCTGTGGACCCCTTGGAGGCCAGAGTAGAGGTGATTCTTCACTTCACTCTGCTCCAGACAGATTTGAAATATTTCCCAGGACAGGCCAGGAGAGCCATCAATAATCATGGCCCCTTGCTGGCCTCTGGGATGAGTAAGAAAGATGAAGCTGGTCCCCCTCAGAGGGAGGGCTGATACCATCACTAGAAGGGTGACGAGCTCACAACCAACGTGGTGCCTGGCCAAGAGGGGTCATGTTCTTCCCAGAGGCAGGGTGTTTTCCCAACTGGAAAAATAGTTTGGAAACTGCTCACAGAAATGACATCATATCTTGGGAGCAGATCCTGCTGACCAGGGCTCCACCCCTCTTGGGATCAGAAAGTATCTCCGAGGAACCTGGGTGTGACGCTAGGAGGCTATGGAGGCTCTTCACCGCCTGGAGAGCCTGACAGGATGGGGCAGGGGGGCCAGAAGCTGAGGAGAAGCACCAGAAGGGTAGACTGAGCGGCCTCACCGAGCACCTCGTCCTTCCCCCTGCACAAAGCCACGTGCAGACTACCTTTGGCACTAGACCGCCCAGATGTGAGGCAGTGCCTTACATGGTGGCATTGCGCGATGTGAGGTTACCTGCTCTCCATCACAAGCCTCCCTTGTGCAGCAGCTCACGACTGAAATCCTGCCATTAGAACACCTGGGAGCACAGTGCACAGAGCTGTCATTATCCCTTTCCTTGTTAGTGTGAATGAGCTCCAGGTTCCTTCCAGAGAACTGCCTTTAGTGAGACCCAGGAAAGACAGAGATTCATCGGTATACTAGCTCCACAGAGGACAGAAGGCGCTGCCCCGCAGAGACAGCGGCCCGAACAGGGACCTGCTTGAAGTACGTGATCCACGCTGGCTCCTCCCCTTCCGGTCAGCCCTGCTCAGGGCGGGCAGATGATGGGCGGGGAGGCTGCCAAGTGCATCACTCTCACCGCCCAGACCCCAGCGGGGTCCGTGCCCCCACGTCTGACAGCCACATTCAGAAAGGCCAATCAGGGTGAGATGATGCAATAACATCTGGCACCATGTTCTCCTCGTCAGTTTTCATGAAAGCATGGGTCCTGGAGGATTTCCCCTGTGCTTAGTTCCACAGGTCTCTGAGTGAAGCCCCCAGAGAAGCGCTGCATTCTCCACAGCAGACTCGGGATGCGGCTGGTACCCGTGTTTCTCCACCACCCGAGCAGGCGTGGGGTTCTCTTTTCCTTTCAGCATCTCTCTCCCCCTTTCTTCTTGGTTCCCACCTTGCCTTCATCTTCCTTGCTCCTTTCATCACAGTCAGCCAGCTCCCACTTCTGCATTCTCTGCCCCTCCCTCGACAGACTGACTTTCTTGACTTCTCGACTTCCAGCAGTGCCGCTCCTCGCTTAACCAGACTCGCAGCCCTCCTGGTTACTCGGCAGAGTGGCTCCAGCTGTAGTTGGCAAAGTGAGATTCTCAAGGTTTCTCCAAGAGTGCCCCGACCTGTTTCTTAAAGTCCTGAAGACACTGGCCTCTTTACCTCAGCCTCAGGGACTCAGAGAGCGCAGCAGAAGGGCATGTCGGGTGCCACAGTCGTGAACCTCAGCTGCCAAGGCTGCTTCTGTCGAGGAGGAGCCATGGGGAGGTCCCCGGGGGACCTGCAGCCGTGCCTTGCTCAGGTTGGGCGCTGCTTCCAGAGTCCTCTTGACCCTGGGCCTGAGCAGCCGTCCATGTTTTTGTAGGACTTCTAAAAAGGCAAAGTTAAAAGTCCCCCTTCAGCCTCGACTCTGGGCATCCTAGAACTGGGGGTCCTCAAATACACACCCTAATGTGTACACAAATACACGTCCTGGAATGGTCTGTTGGAGAGGGGAAGAATCCCTCATTCTCAGAGATGCCATCTGAGCTAAGGAAGCAGGCCTGCTAGGGCAATGACACAGAGGGCTCCGAGTCTGTTTGTCCTCCTGAAGACTCAAAACTACATCTGTCTGGTACCTTACTGCTGTGGAGGCCGGGATAAACATGATGAGCCCCTAGGGTGAGCAGGAACCAGGACAAGAGTTGGCCTGTAGTTCACGTGGATCTGTGAGCAGGAGTTGCCCAGATACTTAGCCAGGGCTTTGAGAGTGCTGCCCACTGAGCCAATCATGGCTGAGGGCTTCCAGCCTGAGTAGAAGCTGCTTTTCATCTGGCTGGTCTCCCTCTGTCTCATATATGCGGGGAGATGCCTCGGATCTGTTTTTATCAAGTACACAATTAAAAAGTCACACTTAGGAAACTCTGTTGTGCGAACATACAGGCTTCTCCCAAGACTTAGAATTTTTCAGAGCCACTTCAAGATTGGTGTGGGTTATGACTCTGCCCATGTCCCCGAGGGAAGATCTGGAGGATTAAAAGCAAGCATGCCAACTTTCAACCTAAAAGAGCAGCCACGAAGGTTTGGAGATTCTGGAGCAGAGAGCCCCACATTTCTCAGCCCCTTGTTTTTGGAACACGCAATCCAAGGCTTGGAAAATGGCATTTTGCTGCGTGTTGGCAAGAAATCCTGCAGCTGAAACACTTCTCTCCAAATGTCGAGCATCTTTATTTATCCAAATCTCTCCACAGTGTTTGTTTAAAGGGGAGTGCTAGAGAGTAAACTAAATTTTACAATGAGCATATGGATGGCTATAATTGCTAAGGGTTTTTTTTTTTAATCTATTTGCTAACTGGCTATATATATAATTGTGTTTCTATTTTATAGATTTCACACCCTGAAGGCTGCTAATTTTTGCATGCATATGATTTTCACATGAATGGATGAAAATACTAAAATACTCTTCCCTGGATTGTCTAATTGCCCCAACCCTACTCTGAGAGCAGGGGTGGGTGGGGCCAGGGAGACCCGTTCTCCATGGCTCCCAGCTTCCCTGGAAGCCCAGCCGTCCTCTGTCTGCTCATGAATTGGCAGAGTTGTCTTTCAAACCCATGGATGCTGGAACTCATGTCAGAAAGAACTCTATCTGCGCTCCAGTGTTCCTCATAGTGATCCATTTTGCCAACCTTCTTGTTGAGGATTTTAAATAACAGAAACAACATCTGCCTCTGAATTAGCTGGTAATGGGGAACATAGATCGCAGAGGAGACCTAAATGTATAGCTCATCCAGGAAAACAAATACTTTGGTTTAGCCATTGGTTTCAACTTCCTCTCCCACCAAACCACCAACCTCATTTTTCATTCCTTCTCCCGCTCTGGCCCCAAGCGCCGCCTAGTGGAGACTCTTAGAAGCCAGGAAGAGGCCTGCAGTCGGGGCCTCAGGATTCATTCCCCACTTTACAGGCAGAAGAGCCTAGGCCCAAAGGAAGGGAAGAACTTCTCAGGGTCACACGGGAAGGCAGCAGCAGTGCTGACGCTTCCCAGGCACTCAGAACACATCCCACGGCGGGGGTTTTTCTGCCCTTCCCCACGGAATTTCACAATTTTGTCTGAGTTTCACAATAGCTGTCACTTTCCTTCTATTTCTTGCTCCATCTTTTTCATCACTCAGTAGACATGTATGAGGTGTGCAGAAGGCCATGGCTGGGTATCGTGGGAGAGTCAGAGAAATCTGTGAGCGTAATAATGACAATGGTGGAAGTGTCTGCAAGGTGCTTCCAAACTAGTCAAGGATGTTCAAGACCTCCGCAAGGTGGGGACGATGGGGGCAGTGCTGGTGATGAGCCCCAGCAGGACAGAGGAGGTACCCGGGCTGCCCCTCCCTCGGAGCAGGAGGGCCCAGAGCCTGGAGGGGTGAAGAGGGTCCAGACGATAGAGCTGGCTCTGTGGCTAGGATGCACAATATTGTCCTGGGCAGCGGAAACGCTTGCTTCAAAGTGCTTGGAGACCAAGAGCATTGACAGGCACTGGCAGATGTGTGGTGTGTGGGAGAACACTGGCTCTGGAGTCAGACCCCTGTGGGTTCCTGTCCCAGCCAGTGTTAGCCGGCTAGCCTTGATATGTCACAGCCTCTGGGAGGCCTACTTGAGAACAGAGTGTTGGACTCAGAAGAGGTTCCCACCAGGCTATGGTTTTCCTTTCCTGTGCTTCATAATGAAGCAGAAATGCACCAGGCCCAGTTCTGGGCACAGGGAGCTGAGCCAGGTCCCGCTCCAGTGAAGCAAACACTCAGCTGGGAGGAGGCCACAAATACACACATAATATGTCAGGTGCCGGTGCCGGTGACGGTGACGAAGAAAAAATGGAGCAAAAGGATGGGGTGGAAAAATTCTGCTCACTGCAATGAACAGAAAGTCCTTTCCAAGGAGACAGTAGAGCCAGAGACGTGACAACAGACAGAGAGTGAGCTATGGGATCTTCTAGGGACCAGCATTCTGAGCAGAGGAAATAGCAGTGCAAAGGCCCTGGGGTAGAATAGGGTCTGGGAGGAGGGAGTGAAGGAAGGGGATGCTTACGAGGGCAGGGAGGTGACAAGGGCCAGGTCTGCAGGGCCTTGCAGGCTGTAGGAAGGGCTTGGCTTTTACCCCAGTGAGAAGCTGCTGGAGGGGTCTGAGCAGAGGCTGGCAGACTGTGACTCTGACAGCTATATTTAGCCACCGGTTTTCATCCAGCCGCAGTGGACTCAGGGTGTCTAACAGACTGAGAGGTCAGTTGAACCCAAGTGCAACACACTCTCCATGGCAATCTTGGCAATCCCCCCAAGTCCATGCAGGGAGGCAGCCCTGGCGGTCCCCCCAAGTCCTTGCAGGGAGTCTCACCAAACCCTCACCCTGAAGGTGGAGCCAGCGGCACCGGCACACTTTCTCCTTGTCAGAGCCCCTGTCACCAGTGTAACCCTTCGTCCCCTGCAGAATTCCAGCTTCCGGTGACTGAACCTGACATCAACAACAGGCTGGAGTCCTTGTGCCTCAGTATGACCGAGCATGCCCTGGGAGGTGAGTGCATCCTCCTGGCATGGCATGGCACACCTGGGAGAACCACTGGGCAGGAGGGTACAGGGTGGGGGAGGCAGGGGACAGGGGGAGAGAGGCCATGGGGGGCTGTTGGACCCTTGTCAAGCCACACCATCCACAGCACATGACGCCACACGCAGCGAGCCCCAGCACCCTGCTCCTGCTCCTCCTCTGGGGGTGACTCAGGGCCCCGGAGAGCACGCTGTTCCTCTTTCCCCAGAGGCCCCACCCCCCAGGGCACACTGGAGTCCCAGCCCCGTGGTTGTCCCAGCCAAATGCGGGCACTGGAGGAGTCAGGAACACAAGACGTGGCTTTTAGTGGAAACATCCCCCCACAGCATTGGATTCTTTCCTTCTCGGCACTAGATCCCCCAGTCTGGTCCAAGCATATCCCAACGTGCTCTAAAAATAGAATTTCTGAAACCAAAATCCCTGCCTGTTTTTATACCTCCCTGTTCCAAATGGCTTCCACGACGCCCGGGGCCCCGAGGCGTCCTTCTCGGTCTGACAGGGACAGTCTAGTTGGATGCGTCCGTGCTATGCGGGGCTGCAGCCCCAGAGGAGCTCCCAGAGGCGGCTGGGCCATCCCACCGTGAGCTTGGCCTGCAGCCTGCTTCATCACAGCAGCCCTGGGAGGCCTTCAGTGCCCTCCTGGTGCTAAACGGGTGCCTTTCTCTGGCTGGACTTGCTGCCAGCCCCGGGGCTGTTTGGCAGGCAGAGGAGAGATGTCCGCCCCTTCCTGCCAACCTCCGGGGAGGCTGTGAGTCACGGCAATCCAGAGAGGCCTCCTGTGACCCTTCCCGACAGCCCTCTCCAGGCTGGACTGCTCACCCACCCCCGAGATGGGCACACGTAGAGCCATGCCGTGTGCCAGCCGGCGGCGGTGCAGAGAAAGGCTGTCATCGGCCACTGCTCCAGAGAACTTTGTCCTCCTGACCAGGGGTGTTTAGACTTTTAGTCTCTGCAAACGCAGTCTTATCCTGAGACCAAATATGAGGCAGATAAATGCTCTGTGTGGAGCAGAGTACAGACCGGGACTGCACCCTCCTGATCTCACCTGTGCAAGACTCTCTGAAGCCCAGAGAGAGCCTCTGCTCAGAACCAGAAGGGAGCCAGCTGAAGGCCTCCCAGGGCTTCTGACCAGATGGATGGTGGGGTACACGGCTCCCTCTGTGACCCCTCCCTCCGGGGGTTCCAGGGAACCCCATTGGCAAGTACCACACTCTCCCTTGGCCATTCAGTTCAGATCCTAGAAGCTCTGCCGCCTCACTGGTTCACTCCTGGTACCTCTGGGGGAGGTGCCACCAGCTCCTGTTCTCCAGGTAACCAGGGAGACTGGCCAACATTCTGACAGCCCCTGAGGCGTGATGGGACACAACCCAGAGGTCCATCCACAGATGAACATGGATGGACAAGATTCACCGTAGCCACACACAGGACTGTCATTCAGCCTTGACGCATGAAGTGCTGTTCCATGGCTGAACCTGCACAGCGTTATGCTAATCAGTGAAAAAGCCAGACACAAAGGCCACACAGTGTATGATTCGTTTTATGCAAAGTGTTCAGAGTAGGCAAACCTACAGAGACCGAAAGTAGATCAGTGGCTGCCAGGGTTTGGAGGGAGGTGGGAATGGAGAATGGCCGCTAACAGGTACCAGATTTCTTTAGGGGGGTGACAAAAATATTCTGGAATTAGATGGTGGTGATGGTCGCACAGCTCTTGCTCAAAACCACTGAACTGTATGCTTGCAAAGGGTGAAATGTGTGGTAAGAAAATTATATCTCAATTTTGTCCTAAAGGGAAGGCCTCCAGACCTGAGACTTCAGGCCAGACTCGGCCCCGTTGCAGGCACCCAGGTGCCCTCCCACCTGACACCTGACTGGGGCTGGCGCTGGGGGGACTCTGCTCAGTCCTACGTTGCCTGTGGGAGTCAGCAAGAACTGGCCACTCCCCCAGGGCTTGATAGAGCTCAAATAATTGGCACCTGAGAAGCTCTTATCAATCTGCTAAGTACTAACATTGTCATCATTATGTATGTAGCAAGAATGCCAAATACTCCTTCTTAAAAGGAGGTTTTCATTGAAAAGACTTAATTTTTTAGCCTGTTCTTTTATTTTTACAGGGAACCTCTGTGAACTGATTTTTGTTTTGTTTTTGCTAATGTTTAATCTCCTAAGCCTTTTTATTGCTGTGTTTTTCCCTCAATAATCCTTTCTGGGGGGAGCCCTATAAGCAGTTTCCTGAGCAGTGGGTGCAAATTAGGTTCAGGATGGCCTGGTTAGCTGCAGCGGCAGCGTGCCTCCCCTCTGACAGCACCTTCCTGCTGGCCGACCCCTGCCAGGCGCCAGGGGAGATGACCTTGCTGGGGACAGAATTTCTGCCAGTGAATGAAGTCATCTTACAGGAGGACAGATGACTAGGGAGAGGAAAGCAGAGTAGTAAAATATGCTCCTCTGCGTGCATCTCATGGAAAGAGCAGAGAGGTATCCAAGTTTCTGGGACACCACATCCCAGGATGGCTATTCTAAGGCTGTTGGGCCCATCCTTTCATGATGACGTCTCTGCTCCCTGTCTCCTCCAATAACTGCTGCCCTCTCAGTGTGGGTCTAAACTACTTTTCTTTGGCCTTCTCTACCCATCTCTTCTTTTCCCTTCCATGCTCCTCCGATAGAAGCTATGAGGAAGCCCGGGGTGGGAGGGGGTTGCCTCTGCCATCTTGATATGTCAGTCTTTAAGGCTTTCACCTGGCGCTATATGGCTTTCTTCCGACTGGTAGCCCCAGGTATTCAGGAGGACTCAGTGCCAGACCTGGCCATTCTCCTCCTCCCGCAGAGGGGTCATATGGGCAGGAATGTCCACGGCCTCAAAAACGAGGCTCCATCCAGCAGAATGCAGTCCATAGTGAATCAAACCATTAGGAGGAACACCTGGTCCACCCTCTGATGTTCTGCGGTTCATGCATCACCTGATCACCTTGTCATTCCTTCTCACCTTCTCTCCTCACTTCTTCTTAGGACTTAAAACCCCACTTACAGTGGGGGATATGGAGACATTGTGCAAATCGGAAAAAGGCTCCACTTTCTCAAGACACTGTTCCATCTTTTGTTTGAAGTTCACCATAATAATTATAAAACCGATGATGACTGCATGTGAATGGTGCCCCTTTGAGTTGTGCAGTGTGTGACTTGCACCACTGTGAATGTTGAGTCTGCACTTAACCGATTGGTTGTTTCCCTGCAGTTGAATACCAACCATCACCCTTGGAGGGTGAGGTACAGGGATAGAACTCCATGAAAATGCAACTTGAGGCTGGGTTAGTTGAGATTTCCTTGTTTCCAGATCCTTACCTTGACAACCATGAAAGGCTGGCATTAATGAGTGGATGAGTGAGGCCCAGCAAGATTGTGCACTGTACTTCTACAGATGAGGGAGTGGCCTCTACACCCTTACCTCACCCACACACGTGTGTGCACACATACACACACTCACTGTTCTCCCACTACTAGTTACCACTGCAGAGCCAGCACTCAAGAGGCTAAGAACTGATATGCACAGAAGGTGGGAGAGCTGATTAGTGCACACCTGGGGACCTCTAGGATCGATCATCTGAAAGTACAGATGCTCACAGGGCCATCTGCTTCCCTTCTTTAAAATCTCTCAAAAAATTATATAGAACTTAATACACACACACACAAAGTACAAGTAAAACTGGGGAAATCTGTAAGATGGGTAGATTACATCAACATCAGTATCTTGGTGGTAATATAATTTTGAAAAATGTTACCTTAAAAAAAAAGAAAAAAGAAAACAGAAAAATGTTACCTTAGGGGCAAACCCAGAAACAGGGTGCTGTTTCTTGTGTGGACCTACAGTCATCTCATTAAAAATATGAATTAAAGAAACATTTCTCCTCCCAAGTCCCTGATAGCAAGATGCAATTCTGGCACCACCCACGAGGAGGTCAAGAAGACCCTGCAGTGAGCTCAGGGCTCCTCCATATCACTTAGGTCCTGCAGTTTTCCCTGAACACTCAGCCGCACCCTCTCTCCCTGAGCTCTGCCTGTTGCATATAGATGCACCTCTGCTAGACGGGGCTTATGATGCAGAGGTTTAGACCAGGACACATCTACTGACATGTGGACATCAGCAAAACCAGGGAGGCGTACTGCATCCCATCCTAGCTTTCAGTTAGTGGTCAACTGAACCTAATCATTTCTACCTGCTATGACTAATCCATGCCTCTTTCTGCTCACTGGAGAAACTCTAGCGTGGACCATTGTAGGGACCTCTTAACTGGTCCTCCTGCCACCAGCCATGCCAGAGAAGCCATTCTGAAGTCAAATCTGGTTACTACTCTACCATTTATAAATCCCCAGCTGCCTATGTCCAAGCTCCTGTTCACAATACATCAGACCCTTATGGTCTGATTCTGAGGACCCTCCCATAGTCCCATGTGAAAAGGAGTTGGGTAGCCATTGGCTCCCTCTGTGGCCTTGCTCACTCGTGGCCTCTCCTCTCTGCCAGGCATGCTCCCCACTTTATCCGTTCCACTGATTCTCTATAACCAGACATGACATATACTGGGTGGCCTCAGCACTCTCATATGTCCATTGGATCTTTCAGTTCCGGGTGCAAAAAAAATCTCACCAGTGTCTCTACCTTAGATTAGATTATTGAGACAGAGAACCTGGATCGATCTGGATCAGTTTGGGTCAGACAGATCCCCCTGGTCTGCTCAGTTGTGATGGGTCAGAATTACCACCACCTCAGGCCAAATCTTTCTCTGTGAAGCCACTCTTGACCTCCAAGGGCCACTTAAACACTCCTTCCTCCGTGTTCCTGCTGTGTCTGGTACATACTCCATCAGAGCCCCTATCCCTCATATGTCTCTGTCGATTTACATGTCTGGGTCCCATCCAGGATATATATACTTGGACTAAAGGGTGAAGATTAGGTCTTTCCAGCTTGGTTCCCAGGCTCTGTATTGCTCCTGGCAAAAATAGCTATTTTGAGTGGGCGGGTGTGTGAAGAATGAGCTAATGGACAGGTGGATGAATTTAACCCTTATCTGTCCTCAGAGACTGGGAGGTCCAACATGCATGATGCTGGAGTTGGTGGGCGTGAACGGAATTGCTTTGCTCACCTGTGGCCATTGTGTCCTCCTTTCTCTCCCAGACGGGGTTGACCGGACCTCCACAATCTAGAAGCTGAAGATGAGAGTGACCGCGCTGGCCGTGAAATCGACTGCTGCGGGTCCAGTGTTAGCCATCTTCAGGGTTGCACAGAATCCTCCAAGATCCTTTGCAGCCTTTTTTTTTCCCCTGGTCCCTCTCCCATTTTGATTTTGTGAGAGCGTAGGTCGTCCTTGTAAACATATCAGTAGACCTGGGATTGGTTATTTTGTCATTTGTTTCTGTCATGGGATGGCGTGGTGTGGGGCATGGGGAGGGGTCTCTAAGGGAAACATAGGACTGGGAGGAGGTGGAGGGAATGCAAGTGGCTTCCTGGATAGAAATGGGGGTTTCAGGGGGAGGGCACCGCTCAGAAGGAGATGAGAGATGCGGGAGGGAGGAAGACGCCCCTGCCTTGGGAGCCTTCTCAGAAGCCTACCTTCGAAGCCAGACCCCAGGAGGAAGGCATGGATGCCCGCGACCAAAACGCGAGTGACGGCGGCTCGCTCTTTTATGTCTCCTCTGATTGGATTCCCTGAGGCCCCTGCTTGAAATCCAGCCGCAAGAAGTCCACATGGTAACTGGGGCAGTAAGGGAGAAATCCGCTCCAACAAAATTTCAGATAAACTTTGATTTGTGTATTGTTTACATAACAATTTTAAAGGGTACATAATGTGTAAAGAGTTGGGATAGAACTTTTCTTCATACTATGGTTTTTGTAAAGGATTTGTTGATAGGGATTCATTTTTTTCCTCTATTTTTATAATAGCAGCAGGGTTGTCTTTTTAAATGGCTGCCAAGCTCTGCTTCTCGGGAAGAAGGATGCGGTCACGTAGGCCTGAGTGGTGTCTCCCACCTGTGGGTGGGAGGAGCGTGTAGGTGGAGTTGAGGATGTGGTTGGAGGGAGCGGAGCGCCGGGGGAGGGCGCCACCATGTGATCGGTTACGGGATTGCGCGCAGTCACCTGGAGAGTCGAAAAGAAAATCTTGCTGCCCTTTCTGTGATGAATTTGCTTCTCACCCAGAGACACCTCTTTCTCCCCACCCTACCAGAGGGTTTCATCCTATCGCTCCTGGCCACACACACACACACACACACAGAGAGGTGGGTACAAGTTCCACTGGAGGAGAAAAGGCAAGGATGGATATTTTTTCCTGGCAGGAGGCCTTAATATCCAGATGATAAGCTCAAAATACCACTTACGGGGGATTGCTCGCAGGAAGCCGAGCCTAGCCCCCCAAGGTTCGATCACCCACCGCTGAGGAAAAGGAGGAGAGGAGCAAGGTTCAGCAACAGTGTATAAATGGTCAGTCAGCAAGTGGCAGAGAGAGCCGCGGGGAGACGTTGCAGGTGAGCCGGGGAAGGTGATGTGGGAAAGGTTGACTTCATGATGGACATGAAGGTTCTATTACAGACATCAGGGAGTTGCTGTGTTGTGGGCTGATTCATCTACCTACACGGAAGGGAGACAGAACTACTCCTTACATGGTGAGAGATTAACAAACTATGCTACCACAAAGTAATAGCTCTATTTCTTAAGGGCAAGAAAGACTGTGTTTCAGAATTTGATGCAATGGAGGGTATTAGAGAAAATCCATGAGGAGCTGTGCTCTGCGCTGGAAAATTGGGTTGTGTAAATGATGGTGTGCCAGCTCGGCCAGAGGCGAGATCAGGGAAATGGTAGGAGGCCTGTTTACTGAATGGGTGAGTCTGGTACCATTTTTTTGTTTGTTTGTTTTAGCAAAGTCAGAGTTGAAATTTAAGAGATCAGACCATGAAAATCACTGCATTTGCTTAGAGTTATTTTTTTAAAAAATAAGTTAATAAAGTAAATACACATTTACAAGGCCTTAATGAAATCCAAACAGCTTTCTTCTACCTTCCAGATTAAAAATGTACACCCAACCCAACCTTGGATGTTGTGAGGCTTGTGAAATCCTTTTAAGGTCTAAAATGTGGGAACATCTTAGCCACAGAGAGCCTTTAGTGAGCAAAGAAGGCTTGAATCCACAACGTCCTGCATTGCATTAGGAAAAAAAGAGTTCTCCTTGGGTGACGACTATGTTCTAAAGATACAAATTCATGTGCAGAAAGAGGCGGCATTTTGTAGTTGATTTTTTTTTTTTTAACCAAGTGCCATTAACATTCATCCTCCACATCCCTTTTCTAAGCAAGCTTAGGGTTACTTGGGGAATGTGTTGGGATGGACGATCATGTGTGAGCCGGGAAGAACAGGTCAAAGATGTTGAAGGCCAAAGGCAAGACCAGACGGTTTGCGAAGGTGATTTTGGATGCTGAGAACGTTAATAGAAGAAGAAGCAGGGGTATTAACACATCTCGTGGAGAAGTGAGAAAGCATTCAAATCTGCTGCAAAACACATGTATCCATAAAGACTTGGGTTGTTCAGAAAACAGATTGTGAACACAATCACATTAGCATGAATCCTTTAAAAGGAAGAAGACCTTAAAGCATTTGCAAATCTGAATTTCTATTTATTCCTTCACTGAATATAGAAACAATGGTTATCTGATTATTAGAGATATTATTTTGGATATGTTACTTATTAACTTGCTATGGCTGGTAACCATGATAAAGTCTGTTATTAATAACAACATAATTCTTTTTTTAAAAGAAAAGCTTATTTTTCATTGACTGTGTATAGATTTATCTACTTAGTTGTGTTTTGCTCTTAGTGTTTTAATTTTTTTAAGTTGGGCGTTCTGATAAATTTTAGGAGCCTGTCCCCACCTTGTTTTGAGTCCTGTGTTGACTGCAGGTATACAGCTCAATCTAAAAATCCTAAAGCAAAAGAACTTTATTTATAAAAAAAAAAAAATCAAATGGTTGCATGCATAAGGCTGTGAAGTCGGATATTTAGTAATAAAGCGGCAGTGCCTTTTTTTGTATTTACCCATTGACCCCCAAATGCAACTGTTTTATATTAAGTAAATAGTAAACATTAAAAATCTCAGAGTAAAATCTATTTCACTACATGGGTTTTTTTCTCCCCTCGTTCTGATTTAAGCAGTGTGTATTTGACATCTCTACACTGTCCCAGGGACAGTGGTATTCTGCGATATTGTTATCATGTATGATGTTTTATTGGTGCTTTTTATTCATAGTGGTTTCTTACCAGAAACAGTAGGAAGACACACATGAGTTGTGTACAAGAAATGAAACATTGCTGCTGATATGTTTTGTTTTGTTTTCCACATGCTTTTTGAGTTTCACTTTGTTAAACCAAGGGCCAGCAAGCAAAATAGATGCTGCTGGGTCTGCCTGCAGAGGGCGGCTGTCTGCACCAAGCTCTCCAATCCTGTGTACTAACAGTCTGTTTCTGGTACTCAGGAGTAGAGCTACAGCTGGGCCCCCTCTCCCATTCCTTTGAAGAGACACTGAGGGAAACAAGGTTTTCTTTTGAGGTGTCGTCGGCTGCCTTTTGCGGAATGGGAGCTTCTCTGGGTCTTCTGTTCTTCTGCCCCTCTCTCAGCTTACTGCCAGTGTAGATGTTCACTCCCCCCCGGAACTGGGAGCTTCCCAAGAGCCTGGGCTGGGGGCTGAGCCGGGTTGAAGATGTAGGTGCACAACCAGAAGGGCAGTGAGAGGGGGAGAGGCAGCCCCCATCACATTGGTCCTCTGGAAATGTCTTGGGCAGGCGGCCCCAACCCTGGTGCAGGAAAGCAGCCTAACCAAGGCATTCGGGTGTGCCTGATACAAGAAGGCCCTGTGGAGGGAAAATTTGCACATAGGGCTGTGATAACACTAATGTTGATTTTTTTGTTTGTTTTACAAGTCATCAGAGATGTTTGCAAAGTGAATTTTATTATTATGTTTTTTTTTTTTTTGTAATTCCTTTATCTTTACTTAAAGGTGAATGTGTATTCCTCTGGGAGGAATAGGAAGAAAACAGGAATGTTAATAATGTCAAACAGAAGACTTCCTCCCTTATTAATATATAACCCTCATGTATTTATGCCTAATGTAAGCTGACTTTTAAAAAGCTTTCTTTTGTTGCATGCCCCGTGCAGGCATCCCCATTGTACATGCATGCCTTTCGTCCTGTTTTCCTGTATAAAGTTAGTGAACAAAGAACTATTTTTGCCTAGTTGATGTTGCCAAGCAATGCATATTTTTTAAATTTGTCATATATGGAAATAGCATGTTTGTTACATGTAAAAGCTTTACTGATATACAGATATACTAATGTTTGAAGATGCTGTTCTTTGCAAGTGTACAGTTTTCAAATGTTGTTACCAGTGAAACACCCTTGTGGTTTAAACTTGCTACAATGTATTTATTACTCATTTCCTCCCATGTAACTAAGAATCATGGCTATATTTCATATCAACGTTATATTGAAAGTGAAGGGAAATGATTAATACAAGGTTTTGTAACACTGGTGTGTGTCTTTTTTTCCTTTTTGTCAATACAATTGATTATAAAATAAGAACTGAATAAGCCAACCAGGAAGAATAAGCCTGAAATCCTGTAAACTGTTCCCACCTGACCATTCTGTGAAAGCTGTATCTTCCAACTATGAGCTACGTTTTGTTTTTTTTTTTAACAAAAAGATAGGGAAAGAGGTGTTAAACATTTATGCAGCTTAATCTGTGCCCAGAGTAACCAAAAAATGTATCACCTGTCTTAGGGGTGTGTTTCTAAATAAAAACTCAAACCTTGCAGGTGGTATTCTTTATAGCTTGCTCTCCACCCTCAATGCCTTTGAAATCACATTTTACCCCTTAACCACAGCATAAATAATAGCTTCCTTGGAGACCTGAGGTTTTTAACTACACGTGGCTTGAATCTCATTTTAATCCTTCCAGTATGATGTATATTAATATAAGTTCTAAATAATGAGTCAGTTAAGCATATGGTTGGAGAGACAAACCTGGGTTTGAATTCTGGCTTCAGCAAAGTGAGTTTTATTTTTTTCTAATTCCTCTCAGTTCAATTCAGTCAGTCAGTCGTGTCCAACTCTGCAACCCCATGGATTGCAGCACCCTAGGCTTCCCTGTCCATCACCAACTCCTGGAGCTTGCTCAAACTCATGTCCATTGAGTTGGTGATGCCATCCAACCATCTCATCCTCTGTCATCCCCTTCTCCTTCTGCCTTCAATCTTTGCCAGCATCAGGGTCCTCTATCTTTACTTAAAAGTGAACGTGTATGGGAACTTCCCCGGTGGTCCAGTGGTTAAGACTGAGCTTCCAATGCACGGGGCCCAGTTTTGATCCCTGCTCAGGGAACTAGATCCCACATGCTGCAACTAAGACCTTGCACAGCCAAATAAATAAGTAAATTTTTTTAAAAAAGTGAATGTGTATTCCTCTGGGAGGAATAGGAAGAAAACAGGAATGTTAATAATGTCAAACAGAAGACTTCCTCCCTTACTAATATATAACCCATATGTATTTTTATATATTCTCTGGCTGTGTGATCTTGAGCAAGCTGCTTAACCTCTCTGAGCCTTGGGTTTGGAACCACGATACTCAAGGTTTATGTAGTTAGAAACCTAGTCCCAAAGAAAAAGGTAAAGACAAAAGAAAACATAGGATTACAGACGTTATTACCACCAAAACCTAAGCAACCACAGCTTCACATTATGACAATGACCACCCGGTGACTCCCTTTTCACCAGGCTCAAGCTGCTCAAGAGAGTGGAAAAATCCAAAATGATCCCTGGAAATGTGAGAAATGCCTTGTAGCTGAGATGTTAAATGAAATTCCTCCCAAAGTTAAATTCCCATAACCCAAATGAGCTGTATCTCAGGGTGTGACTCAGGGTACTCTGAAGGGGAAAGGATAGTGTACAAGAGAAAAGCTGAGCCTCGCTTGTGAAATACGTGGAATGCAGGGAGATATGAGAGTTGTGAGACTGGAGGAACCATAAAGGGCTCAACACAGTATGCGAAACGGGTGGGTTAGCAGTTTTTATCGGTAAAGCTGTAGCTCTTTGTTAGTGATCTTTGTAAGGGAATCCTGGAGAAAAGGTTACTTAAATAGTAAAGTTTTCAGGGCTCCCCTAACAGCCCCTCCCAAGAAGAGATTTAATTGCATTTATTAAAGGGGTATTTATTAAATAGGTGTTCCTATTTAGGGGGCTGGCTTGGAAGGGGCTGCAGTGTGTTTGAGCCAGGAATCCAGAAGGAGCACAGATAGGTACAGTCCGCTCACACTCCCCATGCTAATGAGAGCTCAGCAAGGGGAGTGCAAGAAGGATCCAGGCTTCTGTCAAAGAACCTTGGTCTGGTCCCTTGAACAGACACTGCATCTATCTGTGGTTCTGACTCCTGATCAGCCCAAGAACCTCTTGTCCCCAGAGGCTGAGGGGAGGGCCTGGGGGTATGGAGAAGCACATCTGTAACCAGAACCTAACCCTTCTCTGGAAAGCTGAGCGGTCAGCATGACCCGCCCCTCCCCACCCCGCCGGCAGCACAGTGCGGCACCCCACCTCTGTCCAGGCCCCCTTCCCAGCTGCCACGTGGAAGCTGGGCACCCATCCCACAGACACCCTTCCACTCACATTTTCTATCTTCTACTCACACAGCTCACAAAATTTGAAAACAATCCTTCACCTGGGTATCTCTGCCTCTGGATCCTCGCTTTACTGATGGCCTCGCTCAGTGTTTCTCAAACCACCTGTGAATTTTAGTTGTCAGAGGTGGCTGTTTATTTCCAACCCAGAGTCCAATTCTTTTTCAAAATTTGAGAAAAATAAAAGAAAAAAATTACAATCCCCCTCGCTCCATCTCACACTAGATTCAAAGGACAAAATTATTCTGTCAATTTGCTAAAAAGTAGTCCTGTTCCTCTCCCTAAGTTCTGGGGCCAGCCTGCAAAATCAATCTGGGAGATTGCCCTCAAGATGAGGTGGTAGAATTGCTGAGGTCAACACCCATCTCCCCCGTGCTGACTCTGCCTGCGGCATGGCAGAGGAGTGACCATAGGTCTGCCCGATGCCCGGATGTTGACTGAGAATGGCAAGTGCTTTTGTTCATTGGGCATTTCTAAGAGCCTAAAACAATTGTTGAGAAAGGAGACATGTTGGAAGAGGAGGAGCCAGAAGGTAATGGGACCAGTGGTGGCAGGTTAGAACCCGCTGAAACTGTTTGGAAATGGGTCACCTGAAAGAGCACTGTTTCTATGGTAACCCTGAGTGTGGTCTTCATGTTTCCCACTCCCGGCTTCTGGCCCAGATGGATAGAGAATGGAGGGTGGCTTCTCTGAGTGTGGTGGGTGGAGGGATCTGTCTACCCATTAGGATCACAGGTACATGAAGTAGGAAATGTGGGTGCCTGGGAAGTTGGAAAGTTTGACAAATGTCAGCACAACATCATCATGACCAAGGGGCTCCGCTGGAGCGTGAGATCTTTCCATGTCCTCCCAGGTGTCAGCCCACCAGCCTTGCCCAAGGGGCCCTTGGGCATAGACAGTGACTTCTTTGTGATATAAACCTGGCCGTTTGATGTCTGAGAATTTCTTCCATGGAATATTTTTCACTCTTCAGTGGTTTCTACTTCAATTTTTAAAACCGACAGAGAAACATTTTGGCACAGTTATAAAGCTCAGACTTTATAAAAAGACAGCTTTGTGTTTACGTTTGACTCAGAGTGCATGTTTTTAAATAGTGTGTTCCACAGCTTTTTGAGGTTTTATGTTTTTAAGACCAATCCAGGAGAAACAAAATCGGAGTTTTGGTGAGTGAAACGATCCCACCAGAACTATTGGAACTTAAGACAGTCGAGAGGTTCCAGTTAAACCTCCCTGTGGGGACCACGGCCAGAACTGGGTGTCCCTGTTTGCGCCAGCATCCTTGGGAGATAGTTGCAGTTTTCCATGCCATAAAATTCTAACAGGCTCAGGCGTGAAGTCAGATGAACCTCCAAACCCCAAGATCAAACCTGTCCAGTTGAACCTCTCAACTTTGCTTTCTGTTAAGTTTATCCCAGATCTGCTCACTGGGAAAAAGCTGAACATGGATTTCCAGTAGCTATACCTGACTGAGTCCCTTTGGACATGGACCTATGACCCTATTACTCATCCAAGATGGAATATGTCCAAAGACAGCAAATTGTGTCTTTGAGAAATTATTGAGAGATGAAATGCATATGTTGACATCATTTCCTTCCCTCCATTACCAAATGCATGTATCCAAACTGGGCAGAGAAAACACACCCTGCGTGCTTTCTCCTGTTCTGTGCTGTGGGGTCCAGATGACTTCATCTCCACTTTGCTCTCCTGAGACACCTTCCGAGCCCTTGTTCGCTTTCAGTCACTGCATTTATCCAGAGGCACTTCTAAAGTGTTCATATCCAACCCCTCCTCCAGAAAAGACTTCAGGGGACAGGCCCCAGGTTTGCTGTCTTCCTCGTACAACAGGATTTCCTGCTGACCGGGTGCTGACCTCGTGCGTGTCTATAAACAGCAGATACCATGCAGGGGACTAGCACCCAGCCTCTTGTGGATCTGGTAGGAAAGTCCTCTAACAGTGAGCCATCTATCCCAGGCCAACCAGAGAAAACCTGAGATGCCCACGGGCCCCCTGGTTGGAGGAGGGCGAGGGGGGTCTTTTCAGTCTCTTAGCCTGAATGAATGATATGAGCCCAGAGGTCAAGGTGTCCACGAGAGGGCAGTGTAGGAGTAAAGCCTGCAGCTCTCCTCCCAGCGAAGGAAGTCAAACACCAGCCAGCTTCTTCTGAAGAGAGGAAGCAACCCCGAGGAAAAGCGGTTCTTAGAGAGAGCCTGGGGGCATTCCTGACTTGGGGGCAAGAGAGAGTGGTGTGAGTCAGAGGAACTAAGGGAACAGACAACTGGAATGCAGAACAGGGAGTGGTGGGTTTAGGGGCTGGAAACAGGTTTGGAACCAGAGGATCACAGCCTTGTCAACTACTGTAAAAGGCGTGGGCTCCACCTTCCCTGTCGTTGCCCTTGCCTGCAAGCAACAGGATCATATATGAGGGGTTATGTTTTGTAGAACAAAGAACATAAGTGAAAAGTCTTCTCCTGCCCCAGGCACTCAGCACCCACCGCCGGAGGCATTCAGAGTTAGTTTCTTACGTAGCCACCAAGAGATACTTTATACATTTACAAACACTAATCTAGTTTCTCGATTTTTCTGAAGAAAAGCACACAAACACACACTGTCGTTGTGTGCTATTTTTCTTTTTTCACTTAAATCGGTTTTGGAAACTACTCTGCCATGGCCTCACACATGGTGGCTTACCTAGGGCTCCACTCTGTGGGCTAACAGGACTTGTCCACCAGCGCCGCGCTGATGGGCCCTCAGCCTGCCTTCATTCCTCCTGTTACAGACGCTGCTGTGATGAAATGCATTGTTCTCAGGTCGTTTGATGTATGTGCAAGGTTCCCACAAACAGAAAAGTGGAATTGCTAGATCATATCAGTGTTCTCCAGAGAAACACCAAGAAGTCAGACAGACAGATAGACAGATACTAAATGGATATATAGTAAGGGGGTTGTTTTAAGGAATTATTCATTCTCAGGGGCTGGTAAGTCTGAAATTGGTAGTGAAGGCCAGCAGGCTGGAACCTCAGGCAGAAACTGGTGCTTCAGTCTTGAGGCAGAATTTCTCCTTCTCCTAGAAACTTCAGGTTTTGCTCTTAACACCTTCAACTGATTGGATGAGGCCCACCTACATCATCAAGGGCTCTCTCCTTCACTTGATGTCACCTGACTGTAGATGTTAACCATGTCTACCAAATGCCTTCACAGCAACACCTAGATTAGTGTTTGATTAAATAACTGGTACTAGAGCCTTGCCAAGTTGATCACCATCACAGTTATTAATATTTGTCATTTGGCTACTTTCCCAGCTTCCCTTCCGTTGATTTATGTGTCTGGCAACGATGGATGACCGTGCTTGATTTCTTACCGTCTCATCAGTTCCTCTGGAGGAGGACATGGCAACCCACTCCAGTATTCTTGCCTGGGAAATCCCACGGACAGAGGAGCCTGGCAGGCAACCCTTCATAGGGTCACAAACAGTCAGACACGACTAAGCAATCTAGTACATACACACACACAGCAATTCCTATGTCACCAATTTTTAAAATGTTTTCCAATCTAATAGGCGAAAAATAACATATGTCCTTTTCATTTGCATTTCACTTATTTGAGTGAGGTTGACCATAGTTTTATATGCTTAATTTTGCTGTTCAGTTGCTAACTTGTGTCCAACTCTTTGCCACCCCATGGACTGCAGGACACCAGGCTCCCCATCCTCCACTGTCTCCCAGAGTTTGCTCAAATTCATGCCCAGTGAGTTAGTGATGCTACCTATCTCATCCTCTGCCACCCCTTCTCCTTTTGTTATCAAGCTTTCCCAGCATCAGGATCTTTTCCAGTGAATTGGCTGTTTGCATTACGTGGCCAAAATATTGGAGCTTCCACTTCAGCAACAGTTCCTCAATAAATATTCAGGGCTGATTTCCTTTAGGATTTACTGGTTTGATCTTGCAGTCCAAGGGACTCTCAAGAGTCTTCTCTAGCACAATTCAAAAGCATCAGTTCTCTGGCACTCAGCCTTCTTAATGGTCCAACTCTCACATCCGTACATGACTACTGGAAAAACTATATGCTTAATAGTCATTCGTAATTTCCTTTGAAATGTTTGTCCATATATCTGTCCATTTTATTATCAAGTTGTTGGGCTTTTTCTAATCATTGGTAGAAGCTCATTGTATATTGTGAAATTTACCTTTGATTTGTGATATGAGTTAAAATCTTTTACCCAGACTTATGATTTTGCCTATGGTGATTATTTCCATAGAGAGCTTTTTAAATGTAGTTGAACTTTTGATCTTTTCTTTTTTGGCTTCTGGAATTTGAATCCTACTTTAAAAGGCCCTTTCTGCTTTGAGTTATACTGTGTTTTCCTCTAGGACTTTTATGGATTTACCTTTTTATGTTTATACCTGTGAACCATTCCTTGTGTAAAGTATGACGTATGGAGCCAATTGTATTTCTATGCAAACATGGCTACCCAGTTGTGCCTATGCTGTTTATTGAATAATCTGTCTTTTCCCCACTGATTTGAAATGCCACTTTTGTAATACCAACTTCCTCTATGTATGTAGATCTATTTCTGGACTTCTTATTTTTCTCTCCATTGATGTGTTGTCTATTCATTCACCAGCACCCCCACTGTTTTAATTATTACAACTGAAAATTTTGCTTTAATATCTAATAAGGAGATTTATAGCTTAGAAAGTTCACTCTGACTACATTTTGGGAAAGGGATTTGAGGAGAGGCACTGGGGAGACCCACCAGGGGCTCCTGCATAATTCAGATAATGCTCAAACCCAAGGAAGTTGCAGGATGGATGGGGAGAACAGGATGGATCTGTGAGGTCCTTAGCAGGCAGGATACCATGGTTAGTGATGAATTGGATGTGGACTGAAGAGTCCAGAATGCCTCCCCTGTTTATGGCTGGGGCCACTGGAGAGTTGAGGTTCCATTCACCACTGAAGGAGTGTTGCAGGTAAGGGCAGCAGATGGAACTTGTACAACTGGAACTTCCTCATCATTCAAGACAAGTCACCTGGTAGAAATAATAATTTAGCTAGTAGTTATGCAGAGACTATTGTGCTAAGCCAATAAGGCTGGCATTAGATTATTCCCACACTGCAGATGAGGAAACTGAGGCTCAGAGATGTCAAGCAACTTGTCCAAAGTCACAGAACTGTTATGGGGCCGGTGCGGGGGGGGGGGAGGGGCGTGGGGAGTTCAGGTCCATCTTAGCTCAGATCCTCCTAGGAGAGGACTGTTAGGCTCCAGGATCTCCCCATATGAGTACTTACCCTTCGGAGACTGAATCTCCAGGTGTTTTCTTTGCAGCATCTGCGGCAGCCTGAGACACACAGCTATGGGAAAGCAGGAGAATTCTACAAAATGACTGCCTCAAACATTGGTTAAAATACGGCCCCCATTGGAGGAAAAGGAGATGTTATGGCTGTGGAGCTCGGCCGGGCACACAGATTACCTGGGGAGCTTCACAAGCTTCTGCTGCTGAGCCCACCCTCAGAGACTGACTTTTCTGGGGAACAGCCTGGGTGTGGGGATGTTAAGCTTCCAGGTGATTCTAATGTGCAGCCAGGAGTGAGATCCACACATTAAAGGGACCAGCTTCTCCTCTTGTACCAAAGTGGTCTGTGACTATGCTTCTGTTTCTTTGATCAGATCAGATCAGATCAGTCACTCAGTCGTGTCCAACTCTTTGCGACCCAATGAATCGCAGCACACCAGGCCTCCCTGTCCATCACCAACTCCCAGAGTTCACTCAGACTCACGTCCATCAAGTCAGTAATGCCATCCAGCCATCTCATCCTCTGTCGTCCCCTTCTCCTCTTGCCCCCAATCCCTCCCAGCATCAGAGTCTTTTCCAGTGAGTCAACTCTTCGCATGAGGTGGCCAAAGTACTGGAGTTTCAGCTTTAGCATCATTCTTTCCAAAGAAATCCCAGGCCTGATCTCCTTCAGAATGGACTGGTTGGATCTCCTTGCAGTCCAAGGGACTCTCAAGAGTCTTCTCCAACACCATAGTTCAAAAGCATCAATTCTTCAGCGCTCAGTCTTCTTCACAGTCCAACTCTCACATCCATACATGACCACTGGAAAAACCATAGCCTTGACTAGATGAACCTTTGTTGGCAAAGTAATGTCTCTGCTTTTGAATATGCTATCTAGGTTGGTCATAACTTTCCTTCCAGGGAGTAAGCGTCTTTTAATTTCATGGCTGCACTCACCATCTGCAGTGATTTTGGAGCCCAGAAAAATAAAGTCTGACACTGTTTCCACTGTTTCCCCATCTATTTCCCATGAAGTGATGGGACCAGATGCCATGATTTTCGTTTTCTGAATGTTGAGCTTTAAGCCAACTTTTTCACTCTCCACTTTCACTTTCATCAAGAGGCTTTTGAGTTCCTCTTCACTTTCTGGCATAAGGGTGGTGTCATCTGCATATCTGAGGTTATTGATATTTCTCCTGGCAATCTTGATTCCAGCTTGTGTTTCTTCCAGTCCAGTGTTTCTCATGATATACTCTGCATATAAGTTAAATAAGCAGGGTGACAATATACAGCCTTGACGAACTCCTTTTCTTATTTGGAACCAGTCTGTTGTTCCATGTCCAGTTCTAACTGTTGCTTCCTGACCTGCATACAGATTTCTCAAGAGGCAGATCAGGTGGTCTGGTATTCCCATCTCTTTCAGAATTTTCCACAGTTTATTGTGATCCACACAGTCAAAGGCTTTGGCATAGTCAATAAAGCAGAAATAGATGTTTTTCTGGAACTCTCTTGCTTTTTCCATATCCAGCGGATGTTGGCAATTTGATCTCTGGTTCCTCTGCCTTTTCTAAAACCAGCTTGAACATCTGGAAGTTCATGGTTCACATATTGCTGAAGCCTGGCTTGGAGAATCCTGAGCATTACTTTCCTAGCGTGTGAGATGAGTGCAATTGTGTGGTAGTTTGAGCATTCTTTGGCATTGCCTTTCTTTGGGATTGGAATGAAAACTGACCTTTTCCAGTCCTGTGGCCACTGCTGAGTTTTCCAAATTTGCTGGCATATTGAGTGCAGCACTTTCACAGCATCATCTTTCAGGCTTGGAATAGCTCAAAACTGGAATTCCATCACCTCCACTAGCTTTGTTTGTAGTGATGCTTTCTAAGGCCCACTTGACTTCACATTCCAGGATGTCTGGCTCTAGGTCAGTGATCACACCATCGTGATTATCTGGGTCATGAAGATCTTTTTTGTACAGTTCTGTGTATTCTTGCCATCTCTTCTTAATATCTTCTTCTTCTGTTAGGTCCATACCATTTCTGTCCTTTATCGAGCTCATCTTTGCATGCAATGTTCCTTTGGTATCTCTGATTTTCTTGAAGAGATCCCTAGTCTTTCCCATTCTGTTGTTTTCCTCTATTTCTTTGCATTGATCGCTAAGGAAGGCTTTCTTATCTCTTCTTGCTATTCTTTGGAACTCTGCATTCAGATGTTTATATCTTTCCTTTTCTCCTTTGCTTTTCGCTTCTCTTCTTTTCACAGCTATTTGTAAGGCCTCCCCAGACAGCCATTTTGCTTTTTTGCATTTCTTTTCCATGGGAATGGTCTTGATCCCTGTTTTCTGTACAATGTCATGAACCTCATTCCATAGTTCATCAGGCACTCTATCTATCAGATCTAGGCCCTTAAATCTATTTCTCACTTGCACTGTATAATCATAAGGGATTTTATTTAGGTCATACCTGAATGGTGTAGTGGTTTTCCCTACTTTCTTCAATTTAAGTCTGAATTTGGCAATAAGGAGTTCATGGTCTGAGCCACAGTCAGCTCCTGGTCTTGTTTTTGCTGACTGTATAGAGCTTCTCCATCTTTGGCTGCAAAGAATATAATCAATCTGATTTCAGTGTTGACCATCTGGTGATGTCCATGTATAGAGTCTTCTCTTGTGTTGTTGGAAGAGGGTGTTTGTTATGACCAGTGCATTTTCTTGGCAAAACTCTATTAGTCTTTGCCCTGCTTCATTCCGTATTCCAAGGCCAAATTTGCCTGTTACTCCAGGTGTTTCTTGACTTCCTACTTTTGCATTCCAGTCCCCTATAATGAAAAAGACATCTTTTTTGGCTGTTAGTTCTAAAAGGTCTTGTAGGTCTTCATAGAACCGTTCAACTTCAGCTTCTTCAGTGTTACTGGTTGGGGCATAGACTTGGATCATCATGATATTGAATGGTTTGCCTTGGAAACGAACAGAGATCATTCTGTCATTTTTGAGATTGCATCCAAGTACTGCATTTTGGACTCTTTTGTTGACCATGATGGCCACTCCATTTCTTCTGAGGGATTCCTGCCCGCAGTAGTAGATATAATGGTCATCTGAGTTAAATTCGCCCATTCCAGTCCATTTCAGTTCACTGATTCCTAGAATGTTGACATTCACTCTTGCCATCTCTTGTTTGACCACTTCCAATTTGCCTTGATTCATGGACCTGACATTCTAGTTCCTATGCAATATTGCTCTTTACAGCATCGGACCTTGCTTCTATCACCAGTCACATCCACAGCTGGGTATTGTTTTTGCTTTGGCTCTATCCCTTCATTCTTTCTGGAGTTATTTCTCCACTGATCTCCAGTAGCATATTGGGTGCCTACTGACCTGGGGAGTTTCTCTTTCAGTATCCTATCATTTTGCCTTTTCATACTGTTCATGGGGTTCTCAGGGCAAGAATACTGAAGTGGTTTGCCATTCCCTTCTCCAGTGGACCACATTCTGTCAAATCTCTCCACCGTGACCTGCCCGTCTTGGGTTGCCCCACAGGCATGGCTTAGTTTCATTGAGTCAGACAAGGCTGTGGTCCTAGTGTGATTAGATTGACTAGTTTTCTGTGAGTATGGTTTCAGTGTGTCTGCCCTCTGATGCTCTCTTGTAACACCTACCGTCTTACTTGGGTTTCTCTTACCTTGGGTGTGGGGTATCTCTACACGGCTGCTCCAGCAAAGCGCAGCCATTGCTCCTTACCTTGGACGAGGGGTATCTCCTCACCACCGCCCTTCCTGACCTTCAATGTGGGATAGCTCCTCTAGGCCCTCCTACGCCCACGCAGCCATGGCTCCTTGGACGTGGGGTTGCTCCTCCCCGCCGCCGCCCTTGGCCTCGGGCTTAGGGGCGTGGGGTATCCCCTCCAGATGATGGTAAAAGGCAGGGTTCCACTGACACATTAGAGAACTAAGCGCCTGACTCGTTAGTCCTTGGGACCCACCTACAGGAATCCTCTAAGCCGGGCAGAACAAGCAGTGGCATTTAAGCAGACTCATAGCCACTTGCCAAATTTCTCCCCCCACTAACCTGCAACAGTGCTAGCAATGCCTACCCCAAAGACTCAATTTTGGAAATTATATGTATTTTAATTAGGTTAACGAATGTTGTTGCCTGGATACATAACATATTAGCTGAGGGATCCATCAGCCAGGATTCAGCAATCTGATTATCCACATACCTGTCAGCATAAGTTAGATTATGCTGCATTAACAGGCACCCCCAAAATTTCAGTGGCTTAAAACCACAAAGACTTATTTCTCACTGTGCTGTACATCCATCCCAGCTCAGCTGGGGCCTCCAATCCACAAGCTCTCTCTGGAGCTGAGGCTGGCATAACGGCCACCACCTGGAGTGCCGATGATTGTCCTGACAGCGGAAAAGAAGGATGGAGCTTCCACCAGAAGTATCACTGCAGTTCATACTTCATCCACAGAAGCGAGTCTCGTGGCCACATCTGACTGCAAGGCAGCTGGGCAGCACCATCCTACCCTGCACCTAGGTGGGTAAGGTCCTGGGGTCCCTGTCTGGCCAATTCCCAACTGTTGGAGAATTTTATTTTTTTTACTGAAGTATAAATGATGTACAATATTATATAATTTTGTACAATGTTATATAATTTTATATATTATATAAATTATGTAATATTGGGCAAATATATATTATATAAATATTATATAATTTTGTACAATATTATATAATTATATAATTTGGGCTTCCCTGGTAGCTCAGATGGTAAAGAATCCACCTGCAATGTGGGAGACCTGGGTTTGATCTCCGGTTGGGAAGATCCCCTGGAGAAGGGCATGGCAACCCACTCCAGTATTCTTGCCTGGAGAGTCCCCATGAACAGAGGAGCCTGATGGGCTACAGTCCATGGGGTCACAAAGAGTCAAACACAAGCGAGCGACTAAGCACATTATATCATTAAAGGTGTACCACCACGGGGGGACCACAACATAGTAACTCAAATTTTTTAAAGATTATGCTCCATTTATTAAACATTGGCTAGGAGAAGGCAATGGCACCCCACTCCAATACTTTTGCCTAGAAAATCCCATGGATGGAGGAGCCTGGTAGGCTGCAGTCCATGGGGTCGCTAGAGTCCGACATGACTGAGTGACTTCACTTTCACTTTTCACTTTCACACATTGGAGAAGGAAATGAAAACCCACTCCAGTGTTCTTGCCTGGAGAATCCCAGGGACGGGGAAGCCTGGTGGGCTGCCGTCTATGGGGTCGCACAGAGTCGGACACGACTGAAGCAACTTAGCAGCAGCAGCAGCAGGGCTTCCCTGGTAGCTAAGTGGTAAAGAATCCTCCTGCCAATGCAGGAGACATGGCTTTGATCGCTGATTTGAGAAGATCCCACATGCTACGGAGCAACTAATCACACATCCCACATGCCGTGGGCCACAGCTCCTGAGCTTGTGCTCTAGAGCCCTGGAGCCGCAGCTACTGAAGCCCGCATGCTCTAGAGCGGGTGCTCGGTAACACGAGAAACCACTGCAATGAGAAGCCCGCACACCGCAATTAGAGAGTAGCCCCCGCTCGCCACAACTAGAGAAAAGCCAGCAATGAAGATCCAGCACAGCCAAAATAAATAAATAAATAAAATTATATATATAAAGAAAAATTGGTGCACCCAGAGCCAGTGCTCTGGGACAACCCAGGGGCACAGGGTGGGGAGGAGGTGGGAGGGGGGTTCAGGGTCGGGGGGACACATGCATACCTGTGGCAGATTCACGCTGATGTATGGCAAAAACCATCACAATACTGTAAAGTAATTATCTTCCAATTAAAATAAATAAATAAATTTTTTTAATTGGCTAAATTTCCTGTGTTGTACAATATACCCTTCCCTCTCCCCACTGGTAACCACTAGTTTTTTTCTATATCTGTAAGTTTGTTTCTGTTTTGTTATATTCACTAGTTGGTTGTATTTTTTTTTACCTGGGTTCACTGTCTCTCAGAGTCCGGAGTTAGAAGTGGCGTCCTGGGACCAGCAAATGTCCCGGGCAGCCAGATGACCTCCTGCCCTACCTGTGGCCCATCATGGAGCCACCAGGCCCCGCCAGGCCCAGCCTCCCCTTTGTTAAACTCTCTCCCTCTGTCAGCTCCCACTGGACTCCGAGCAGACCAGTTTCTTTTATCATACATCTCCAGCTGGGCTGCAACCTGTGGATCACTCCAGGTTCAAAGAGTCTGAAGCAGAGGAATTTAGTGCTATGAAGAGTGCTTTTATGAGCTGCAGTTCTCACCTTCCAGGCACGTTTGAGGCACCTCTGACTCAGTCTCCCATTCAAAGGCTGTGTTAAATGGGGAACCAGCAGGGAGCTAGCAAACCTGAGCGTCTGAGGACTGACTCAAAAAATAAAATAAAAGTGAACAGGTGCGAGAGAGCAGAAGTGCCTGCAGCAGCCTCTTACCAGCTTCACTGGATGTGCCGGGAATGAAGAGGCTTCAGCCCCGCCCTTCCCTGCAACCCAGAGGGACTGGCTTCCTCCTTCCCCTCCTAGCCTACAGTGCCCAGAGGTGCGGGAGGTGGCTGCTGCTACTGCGAGCTGGATGCCCCGCAGGACCCCGGCTCCTGAGCAGGAAAGGGCCACCAGTCACCCTGGTGTGCCCCAAACTCCAACTTGGGCACATTTTCAAGATGCTTTCCTTTTCATATTTATTCTGAAGGGGCTGTTCCTTGACTGGGACTCTGAGAAGCTTTGTGCCCATTTCAGAATCTAGCTTCTCCCACCTGGACAATGGGATTTCTCCCTTCCTGGGTACCTTGAAGAAAGTGCTACAAAACTGAACAGGCTGGCTTCAAACCCCTGGGTGTTTATATCCCAATTTTGAGTTCAGTTCCCAGTTATGCCTCTTACCAGCTCTGTGCATATGTGCTAAGTCACTCAGTCGTGTGCAACTCTTTGTGACGCTATGGATGGTAACCTACCAGACTATCTCTGTCCATGGGATTCTCGAGGCAAAAATACTGGGGTGGGTTGCCATGCCCTCCTCCAGGGGATCTTCCCGATCCAGGGATCAAACCTGTGTCTCTTATATCTCCTGCATCGCCATGCAGCTCTTTATCACCCGTGCCACCTTGGGTGTGTCCTTGGGTAAATTACTCTTCCTCTCTGCTTTAGTTTCTCCACCTGTAAAATAGGAGTGATATCCAGTGGGATACTAACTGCCCTATGAGATAGTAGTCCTCTATTCAGAGGATCAGCTGAGTTGATGTGTGCAAAGCACCTAGCACAGTGCCTATCACCTAGGTTGCACCCTTGAGAGTCAGTGGTTAACATCATCATTACAAACCCCAAGTACAGTCTAGTCCACACCTCGCCAGTCAGTGGCAAGAGTCATAATCTATAAAGTAAGGACCCAGAGCCATTCCCAGCACTCTCCCCAGGCTAGAAGCACCCACAAACCCCAGCATCCTATGGACTGACCATCTCTTCTTTCCCTTTGGAATCCACAAACCATGGTTGTAGGCTTGCTGCTGCTGCTGCTCCTATGGACTGACCATCTCTTCTTTCCCTTTGGAATCTACAAACCATGGTTGTAGGCTTAGACACGATCTAAACTCAGGAGCGGTAAGTTCCCATAATGTTGCCACCTAGGGGCTGCTGAGAGTAAATGTCCTGTAGCCGTTGTGTCTGCGGTGAGCAAGCAGGTGGAGTCAGAGGGTGCTGATACAGCCTGTTAAGTGCCCCCGGCCTGCAAAGGCTGGGGGACATCATCCTGCAAAGAGAAGAGCATTTGGAGCATGACGAAGTGGGACGTAGGATTCTCTTGGGGCTTCCTTCCTTCTCCTGCCTAGGCATAGGTTGTTGACAAAGCCATACGAAGATGAGAAGTGAGGGAGACCGCGGTCCAGGTTAGGATGGTGAGATTTGGGATGTAAGGCATTCTGACTATTCAGGTCATAGAGCCTGAGCAGGCTCATTCATTTCAGGGCAGAGTCACCCTCCAGGCAGATGCTAAATGACCTGGAGCTCACAGCCCAGGGTTCTGCACACATATGCACATACACACACACCTTGCTAGCCCATGCGTGCGCGCACACACACACATCCCCAGGGATGTTATTCCTAGCTGCACGTTGGTGACTAGCATTCCCCAGGCCTAACTGAAACCAATAAGCCGTGTATTCGGTGGACGTAACAAGGAAGAAAAGGCCACCTTAAACCTTTTCCCTGGCAAACCTCCCATCACATCCTGGCGGCTGAAGTGGCTCCAGAAACGAGGAGGCAGCGCGGCAGCTGACGCCCTCTGGTGGACAGTCTGGGCTCAGCTGCCCGCACGTGTGCTCCAGGGAGGCGGCTGGGGAACAGCACAGAGCAAATAAGCACACGTTTCCGGGCTGGGTGGAAGCGCTGCGAAGAAATGAGAAAGAGGCCATGCTGCCTCTGAGATGCTCACAGTCTTCCCCAGTACGTCTCGCCTAGCCTGGCTTGCTCCTCCTGCCCTGGCATCTGGATGGTAACAGCTTAAACATAACCAATAAACAACCCCAGAAGCTCCTCTCACTGAATACCCGATACTCTACACCCTGCACAGGCTTTTCTCATCCATCAGTTCTGTAACTCGATTTTATTGAATATTTTATTTTTGGCCACACTTGTAGGATCCTAGGTCCCTGACCAAGGATCAAAACTGGGCCTTCCTCAGTGAAAACTCAGAGTCCCAACAACAACAGGGAATTTCCTCTCAGTGTGACTTTTATCTGATTTTACAGATAGGGCTCAGAGCAGGTAAGTGACTTGCCCAGAGCCACACAGCCAACCCATAGATGCCAGAGAAATGCCAAAGATGTTAAGTATGTGTATTTATTTAAATAGCATACACATTGTACAAAACTCAAATCTTATAAAGGAGTTCACAGTAAAAACCAATCTCCCCACCACCACTGTCCCCCAGGTCACCACCACAGGGACAACCTCACTTTCTAGTTTCTTGCAACTTGTCCACAAATATTCTATAAATCTAAAAAGAATTATTTTTTAAAAACACAAAAGGTAGCATGCTATACAGGGCTTCCCTGGTAGCTCAGCTGGTAAAGAATCCGCCTGCAATGCAGAAGACCCTGATTCGTTTCCTGGGTTGGAAAGATCCCCTGCAGAAAGGTTAGGCTACCCACTCCAGTATTCATGGGCTTCCCTGGTGGTTCAGATGATAAAGAATACACCTGCAATGTGGGAGACCTGGGTTCGATCTCTGGGTTGTGAAGATCCCCTGGAGGAGGGCATGGCAAAACCACTCCAGTATTCTGGCCTGGAGAGTCCCCACAGACAGAAGGGCCTGGTGGGTAAACAGTCAGACACGACCGAGCAGCTCCACTCAGCACAGCATGCTATACACTCAGCTCAACCTTGTCTTTCTCACCAACAATGTCACTGAAGGCAGTTCTGTAGCAGCAAATGCATAGAGCTGCTTTGTTCTTTTTGAAAGTCTATTGAATGGAGTAACCACAGGTCATTTAACTTGCCCAAGGTTGGGGGTTTCCGTGTCTCCGGTCTCCTGCTAACACAAATGCACCACAATGAACCTTCTTCCACGTATGTCCCTTTTGCACAAGAGGAATTGCTGGGTCAAAGGATATGTATATCTGTGATTTTGAGAGATGTCGCCGAACTTCCCTCCAATATGGCTGTACCACCTGACCCCAGGCCCCACCACTGGCAGGAAATAGAATCCGGGGTCTCCTGACTCCACAACCAAGGCTCCCACCCCTGCCCCACACCCCACTTCGACAAACCCTCAAAGTTACAACTCAGACCCACCAGACAGGCAGGGCCAGAGCTGGGCCAGCAGGCTCTCACCAACCACCTCGGAAGCCCAGGGTTCATGGACGAGGGGAGTCTTCCCAGCTGTAGGGGTAGAATGTCTGTGCAGCCATGAAGCTGTAGCTCCTGAACACACAAGACCCTCTGGGGACACACCTTGGTCTCCCCAGGCATCTAAAAGGAGGCAGAGAAGTGACCTCTATCCCTAGCCTTCAAGTCACCAGCGCCTCCCGTGGCCACCCTCCAAGGATCTGCACCCTTGCTGAGGGTTCACCCTGCTCTGGCCCCTGCTGAGGGGAGGAGGCTCTGTTAGCTGGGAGCCCCTGAGACTTTGGCCCCACTGCACTGGCCGCCACATGGACGAGCCCGTCTTGCTGGGCCCACCACAAAGCAGCATTCACCTCTGAGGAGAGATGGCGAGAGAAGCCCCTGGTGACTCGCTGCCCCCTCGTGCAGCCTTCTTCACCAGCAGAGCACCCTCTCCTCTTTCCCTGTCCCCCACTGGAATCCAGGGACATCTGGTGAGCCGAGGCCAAAGCAGTCTTACTCCGGAGGGGACTGGGGGTCTGAGCAAGGACACTTTGATCAGCTCAGAAGATAGTCAGCCAGGGAGATCCACGCCACCCACTGTAGAGAGTTCCAGGAAAGGGGGCGGGGGACGTGAAGCAAGGGTCTGTTCCGCCCACCAGCCCTGGGGGGTGTGGGGGTCAGGGAAGCCCAGCTGACTCCCACTCAGCACCTGGAAGAAGCCATGACCAGAGACCTGGGAAAGGAGGTGGGGCCTGGAAAGCTGCCTGGACGGCTGCAGGGTGGGTGATGAGCACTGGCAGATGGGGAGTTTTTTATCACTTCCCAACACCCGTGCCAGCTGATCGGGCATCGCTGCCATCCTTACAACACACACAAGGAAACTGCACAGCCCTTTAAATGGCAGAGTCACAAACAAAATCTCAGCCTTCTGACTGGACACTTGAAACCTAGGGTAGTATCAGGGAGCCTGCAGAGTGACATGACGTCAGACCAGAAGCCCCCAAGAGACTACTCTCTAGGGAACCCAACAGCAGCTGCCCTTTATGTTAAGATACAAAATTTGTCTGAAAAATAACTAGAAAGCTTCAACTACAAGATGGCAAGATTCCTGAACCTAATAGTTAGGGATCCTTGAGCAAGGCAAGTTGTCAGCCTGACTTTGTGCTATTTCCTCTTCTGAGTGTGGAGTTTTAAAAGTTAAGCTTCCGCCAACTTTCTCCAAAAAATGCCAAGCTTCCTCCAACACGTCAGACCTGCCTCCTGCCACCAGAGGAAGTGATTTCCCATTTGAACTGTGGTCCTCACGCTTGACTCTCATTAGAAACACTCAGAAACCATTGCTCATTTTTAGGCATAATAATGATACTATGAAAGTCAAGCAAAACTGTTGGTCGCTTCAGGTGAGTCCAACTCTTGGAGACCCCATGGACTGTAGCCCACCAGGCTCCTCTATCCATGGGTTTTCCCAGGCAAGAATCCTGGAGTGGGTAGCCACTCCCTTCTCCAAGGGACCTTCCTGACCCAAGGACTGAACCTGGGTCTCCTGCATTCCAGGCAGATTCTTTACCACTGAGCCACCAGCTCCTCAGAAAAATTAAAGTTATCTCAGCCATATGTACTAAACTTTCTGTAGATGAGACAATAGGACATCTGAGATTTGGTTCAAAATAACTTGGAGGGGTATGAGTGAGGGTGGAGATGAAACAAGGTTGGCGTATTGGTAACTGTTGAAGCTGGACTGTGGGTACATAAGGGTTCTTATGATATGATTCTATCTACTATTGTACATGTTTAAAGGTCCCCATAATAAAAAGTAAAAAGAGGAGGAGGAGGGAACTTGCGGAGAGCATGGTGAGACGCAGATCCTCGGCCTGGCCGAGAATCCTCAGACTGAAGCCCTGAGCCAGGCGAGCTGGGAGGCTGCGTGCCCCTGGAGACCCATCTGTCTTGTCAGCTGCCACTCGGGCTACATGGGGTGTCAGTGCCAGGAGTGTGAGCCGCCTGGGGATCAGCCTTTGCCTGCTCGCCCCGCATCACTGACAGGATCACAATAAGGAGAGTGGCAGAATCTACGCACGGAGCCGGTTTAATCTTGATTAAAATCTTTTTTGTGCACGATGTTCCCAATTTGTTTCTTTGCTCCTGGTATCTGGAGTCGCACAGCTTCTGATGTGCGTCTTGGAGACGGAGCGAGTTTAAGTAACGCACCATGGTGGTGGAAAGACTGATGCCAGCCAGCAGGAATCACCAGCCCCACTGCTGCGCTGCTGCGCCTGGTCGGCCTCTGGGGGCCTCAGCCTGTGCCGGCTTGGGGGGGCCCCACGGAGAACTCTGGGTGTGGCGGGCAGAGAGATTTGGGCAGCCCAGGCCTGGCCAGTATCACTCTTACTGTGGCTGACTCAGAACTCAACTGAAAGTTTGATCTGATGAAAGCTGACTCAAGCTTGTGCCTAGAGCAGGGTCATCACTCTGGGCTCCCCTGAGCCCCTGAGCCAAGAGAAAGCTTCCAGCTCCAAGAACCTCCCTGACTCTTCAGCCAAAGCTTCTATCTCCTTATCTGCTTTATTTATTGAGGGGTATAGGTATGACCTTTTCCACTTTTTAAGTTCTGCTTCATATATATATATTTAAAGTTTGAATATATATATATATATTTTCTGAGTTTGAAAAGAACTGACTTTGATATATGGGGAAGACTAGAAAATGTGGCCCATGTGTCTGTACAACCAGAACATGTGGGGACACTGAATGGGATGACCTGGTTGGAGAAGAGTTGGCGGTTTCTTACAAAGTTAAGCACACATCTACCACGTATTCCTGCCATTCTACTCCTATGTATTTTCCCAGCAGAAGGAGCCAGTGATGAGGAAGATCTGAGTTTGATCAACCCTGAAATCCTCAGAAGCCCATATCATCCAACAAGAGCCATTAGCCATACCCCACTTCTGACCCAAGCAGAGACGAGATGACTTTGACCCAGCCTTCATACAACCAGGTGGGGAGACTGCCTTCTCCCCATCTTCACATGGACCACCACCAAGCTCATAGAGTCAGGACCAGTAAGGGTAGGGGAACTCCCCTGAGTGTTGACATCTTTCAGGGTGAGAAGGAGGACCATCACTAGACAAACCCTGAAAGTAACTCTGAAAGTAACCAGTTCCCAAGTTGTCAATTGTAAGCTAAGTAGCTTATAATAATAAGTATTTATAATAAACATTACAACCGGCATGAAAACTGACTTTTATTGAGCCCTCACCAGGTTCCAAGAACTCTACAGATATAATCTGATTCAGTAATTCCAACAACCCTATAATGTATTATTCCTATTTTATGAATGAGGAAATTGAATCTCAAAGAGGTTAAGCAACCAGCCCAAGGTCACACAGCTGATAAGTAGCAGAGCCAAGACTTAGAGGACAGCATCTGCTTTTTTAATTCTTGGGGGCCCATGTGAGAAGTCACTTCTCGGCTGCCCTCAATGCAGTTGAAGAGATTAACGAAATTCTCAAGATCAGGTTTCCCATTTTGACCTTTTATTTCCTGAATTCACAGGCCTGGTTATTTTTCCATTAGCGCCTTCCAGAGGAAGATAGAATAGCCCTTTCCCCTTAGGCTCTTCACCATGTCCCTGGCAAGCCCATGAAGGTATAACATGAGTATTTGTTGGAACCTTGCTTGGAGACCAGGACTGTGAGATCCTAGACCTAAGGAGATCCTTAGACTGTCTAAGAATCCCAGGCTGCCTCTGTCTGTGAAATCCAGTATTCATGGTTGTCATCATTGCCATCATAATAGTTAATAAGCATTGAGTGCAAACTCCCTGAGCTAAGTGGTCTTTTTTTTTTTTTTAAGGTATTAACCCAGTTAATCGTCACACAATTCCTTAAGATGGATACTATTATTATCTCATTTTATAAATGAAAATTAAGACTTGGAGAGCTTAAATAACCTTCTCAAAAAATCATGCAGCAAAGACAGCAGCTCTCAGGTAAAAGGAGCTCCCTTCTCGTTACACAGACATCCTGGGGCAGAAAACGAGGCCTCAGTGTCTCTGAAGTGGAGAGGAAGCTGAGCCTCCAGTGGCATCTACTGTGGTCTGACTCTGATCTTCGCTCTGCTGTGTACACGGCCCCCATCAGGACTGGGGCGTCCATGCCCGACTCCTCGAACATGCACTGCCATGGCTTGGAAAACACTCGTACCTTTGTCTACACACGTGTTAAAAAAACTGACCCTCCCACGAGGGGCTGAGCAGGTGGGCAAATACTGACTGAAAAATTGAAATTTAAAACACCTGTGGAAAATATTTTATATTCAGCAGATCAAATCAGATCTATAAGAAAGTCCTATGAAAAACGCAAAGCAGTTTCACGGTGTTTAGTAATAAATGCTGGCACAGCGCTAAGTTCGACCAAATGCCTTCCGCGAGGCAATTCTCCTCTCCACGGGGAGCCAACCGTGTGTGCCACTCACCCTCTCAAATTGTTTCGTCTGTGCACGCAGCACCAAAGACCCCAAGTCTCTTCCCAGCAAGGAGGGCGGACCTTCATCCCCGGCACGATGCTCTGATACCCTTGCCGCTAACTCTCAGAGAACTGCGGGCAGTCCAGGATTAGCGCTTCAGGAGAGTTCCGAGCTCGCCTATGCCAAACCTGCTTTTTCTACTGTGAAAAGTCTCCTGGCATTATGTCATCTTGCAGGGTCCTTTATGTCAGCCGACTACAGTTAGCTTTGGCCAAGTTATTGATACTTTAGACGCATAAGCCAACGTGAAAAATGCAATTTGAATTCCTCTCAGTTTCCAGCGCCTCCGAAAAGAGAGGCATTCATGTTCAGTTCTCCTACCGGTTGCCTCTCCGAGCTTATTTATGACTATATTGGATTCCAAGGACAGGAAATTACACATACAACCTCCATCCTCCTTCCCATATTCTGGGTAATGATGCAGTTTCTCTTACACCTCGGCAGCTCTTCTGGGAGCACATGCCAGTTTGGGATGATGGAGGGGCCATTCTAGCCCAGCCATCACCACAGCAGCTCACACCACCTGCTTGGGCTGGAGGGACCCAGTCGCCCCTCAGATTTCCCTGCCTCCCAGGCCTGTGCCAGAGCCATGGCTTTTCTCCTCATAAACTCAGTTATCGGAACCAGGGGCAAAACACCTCGAGATTTTGTCATCCAGATTCATCCCTGGAATGAGCTGCACTAAAGTCATTTTTGTATCCTGAAAGGAGCACAGAGCATCTGCTTTTCCCCCGAGCCCAGCCACACCACCCCAGGACTCCTGATTCTCCCTGCACATTGCATGTTACATGTTCCAGATTATAGATCTGATTCAGAGCACATCTCATACCCACAATGTTGTTGTTATTTAATTGCTCAGTCGTGTCCAACTCTTTGTGACCCCATGGACTGCAGCACCCTAGGCTTCCCTGTCCTTCACCACTTCCAGGAGTCTGCTCAAACTCATGTCCATTGAGTCAGTGATGCCATCCAACCATCTTATCCTCTGTCATCCCCTTTTTCTCCTGCCTTTAATCTGACCTCTCCTCTCACTTGGGCCTGCAGACCTGCATACCTAGAAATACTAGAACCCTGATATCCATACACAGCTGTCCTAAACTACCTATTAAATACTTGACAGAGTAACCACCAACCTCAGATTCAAAATATGAACCCTGACTGCAAACGCTCTAGTTACCACATCATCAAAGGAACAGACACCTCAAAACACAATGAAAGGTTTTTGACGTATGATTTTCTGCCTGAATGAGGAGAATAAGAAGGGAAAAGACTGGGGGTGTAGAAAACCAATCTATTGGTTAGCCAGGCACCCTGCCTGCATCCCAAGACCACTCCAAGCCCCTTGCATCCCACATCATGCTCCATCCAGTTCTGCCCTCAGATTAGGAGACCCACTCAGGGATGATTGAAAACAGACACTTAGGAAGATTGGTTTTAGGCTCTGAAGGCTAATAGCAACTACTTTAAGTGCCCTCAGCTCCCTGGCAGCACGCCCCAATTTCATCTTGCTAAGTGATAACTAATGACACTTAAATTCCATCTTCTGGGAGCAAGGGAGCACAAGATTTCTCTGCCAGCCAATTAACCACAAGGAGAATGTTTAACCTCATGGAATCCAAGATATTAAAATTAACAAGGAGATGCTCATTTTTCACCTATAAAATTGACAAGTACATTTTAAATGGCAGTAAAAAGCATCTATACACAGCTGGTTGGGAATATGTACTTTCAGGAACATAATTTAGGAATATCAATCAAAGTCTTATAAAATGTGCTAAACCTTACATAAAGAGGAAACCTCAAGGATGTTCATTACAGCAATGATTATAATGGCAAATACATATATGTAGGAATCAACCTAAAGTTCAAGTAATGGGAAACTGGTTAAATAAATCAGAATGTGTTCATATCATGAATGAATGATGATGACGTAAAGTAATTTGATGACATCTGAAAATGTTTATATTACAATATTTAATGGGAAAAGCAGGTACAAGATAGTATGATCCCATTGTTTAAAATTATATATATATATATGTATGTATGTATGTATATATATAAATGAGAGCTAATGAGTCAATCCTAAAGGAAATCAATCCTGAATATTCATTGGAAGGACTAATGCTGAAGCTAAAGCTCCAGTACTTTGGCCACCTGATGCAAAGAGCTGACTCATTAGAAAAGACCTGATGCTGGAAAAGATTGAAGGCAGGAGGAGAAGGGGACGACAGAGGATGAGATGGTTGGATGGCATCACAGACTCTATGAACATGAGTTTGAGCAAGCTCTGGGAGATGGTGAAGGACAGGGAAGCCTAGTATGCTACAGTCCATGGGGTCACAAAGAGTTGGACATGACTGAGCAACTGAACAACAATAACAACTATATATATATATACACACACACACACATATATACCTACGTGTGAGTATATATATGTATGTGTGTATATATATATATACATATATATCTACATGAGTATATATATGTATGTGTATATATATATACACATATATACCTACGTGTGAATACATATATGTATGTGTATATATATACATATATACCTATGTGTGAGTATATATATGTATGTGAATATATATATATATATATTCTGATTCTGAGCTAGATGTTTGAAAAAGTTATTATTGGTTACCTAATGGGTTAACATTGGGTTATGGGGCTTCCCAGGCGGCGTTAGTGGTAAAGAACCTGCCTGCCATTGCAGGAGACCTATGAGACATAGGTTCAATCCCTGGGTCGGGAAGATCCCCTAGAGGAGGGCATGGCAACCGTTTCCAATATTCTTGCCTGGAGAATCCTATGGAGTCCTCTGACTCTAGTGTCACAAAGAATAGGACATGATGAAGCACACATGCATGGGTAATTTTTACATTTTTGTAGTACTTCTCTATTTTTTCAGTATTTTCCACCATGAATATGCAATAATTTATAATCTGAATTTTGTAAAAGGTTTTCACTGTTATGATGAAGGTGATGTTAGGTACATCACCATATTTAGGACTCTTGCTGTCTTCTCTTTGAAGGAAAGGGAGAAGGGTGGGTACCCTAGACCTGGCCAGGATATTCCAACAGAGATAGTGATAGAAACAGTTCTAGATGAGGTGGGACTATCTCGAGAATGCAAGGCTGCTCCACCAGCATGCTGCTATCCACAGATGAGAGTAGTGACTTGAAGGCCCTGGGAAAATTGAGATGACCAGAAGCTGTTCTTGTCCTGTCCAGGGACCCTGCCAGATGGGGCAGTGGCCTCCAGTCCCTTCCCCTTGTCCTTATACCAGTCCAGGAAATTCAGGTGCAGTTGAAGATCTCAGAAATGGGCAAGTACATAGACAGGCAGATGTATGTGCTTAACAAGTCACCGATCATCCAGAAGGTCAGCAGAGCCATAGAGACACTTAGCTTGGAGCTAAATCACACTTTGGAAGTCTTTCCAGCATCAGGAACAACATAAAGCATAAAGCACTTATTCAACACAGCAAATGTTCACTCTCCAGAGAAATAAAATGGGTGCTGTTTAAATACGATCAGAATTTTCTTCCCTAGGAATAGTGAAAAAGGAGATAGAAATCAAGTACCTCTTGATTTAACTTATTAAGTAGCCATTTAGTAGTGAAAACAATTGGCAAAATAGTTACATGAGAACTAACCAATGAAACACAAGCACCACAGTACATTCCTATGAAACAAATCACAGTTCACAGCCACACCAGGTTTGCAAAGCACTACAAAATGGGATGTACTGGTGGTTAACAATTGAAAGTCAATATCTAACCTCAACTATTTGATAAAAAGCTGACCTGAAATCAGACCTGTTTGGTGAAGTGCTTCTTGGTGTGATATGTGAGGGTGGGATGGGGGTGTCAGAAACATCATCAGACCAATGACCAGCCCAGGTAGTCCCCAAGGGCCATCTGGTTCTAGAGGAACACAGCTCTTCCCCAGGGAGATGGCCTGGGGCTGCAGCCAAGCCTGCAGCCGGCCCCAAAGGTGGAAAGAATGCATCCTTATGGAAAGTTTGATTGATTCCAAATCTGAAAGTCTTTGTCCCCTCTGGGCACAGCCAAGTCTCATATCACACAACAAATGCCAGAAGGAATTTGGCATTCTGCTTGCCTCTGTTTGGTAAAGACAGGACAGGCTAGGGCAGATTATCAACAGTGAGGGCAGGATGGAGCTCAGATCTGGCTGCATCCTCTGAGAGGCGGGCATCTCTCTCCAGGGGGCCTATGAACCCCACCTGCTTCTCAGCAACCAGAAGTCCTGTGAGGCCCAGGCTATCTGAATGAATCTTCAAAAGGCATTGTGGAGTTCAAGAGGAATTGTGGAATGTTCATTGGAAAGACTGATGCTGAAGCTGAAGCTCCAATACTTTGACCATCTGATGCAAAGAACTGACTCATTGGAAAAGACCCTGATGCTGGGAAAGATTGAAGGCAGGAGGAGAAGGGGACGACAGAGGATGAGATGGTTGGATGGCTTCACTGACTCAATGGACATGAGTCTGAGCAAGCTCTGGGAGTTGGTGATAGATAGGGAAGCCTGGTGTGCTGCAGTCCATGGGGTCGCAAAGAGTTGGACACGACAGAGCGACTAAACTGACCGACTGACCCCGTCCTATGAGTCTAGATCAGAGCAGATGAAGGGAGTCCTCCCAGAAATCGGAGCTGGGGAGGGTCCAAGGGTTCCAGGTGCCCCAGCCCCCTGACCACATGGCCCAGATGTGTTGGACAGCTTTCCTGCCCCCAGGAAACTATGGGGTCTCAGAAGAGCTGCACGGGGGTGAAGATACTCACCCTAAGTCCCTACCTGGTAAACTAAGGCAGCCATGGAGCTTTGGCCTTGCTCTGAAGCTGTGTCCTCAAGCTCTAAACCTGGTGAGTCCACAAGAAGACAAACCCGGAACTGGACACAGATGTTTTAACTGGAGAGTAGTGGAGAAAGGAAGCCCTGGTCCGGCTCAGCTGCCCAGGTACCCCAAGGGCCAGGATTCCAGTCTGGGCTCGAGGGCCCCGTTGCAGAAAGAGAAAAGCCCCCTAAAGAAGAAAGTGCCCTGAGGGAGAAATCACCCGGAATGTTCTCATCATCCACTGAGAAGTATTCCCAGGCAGAGGGAAGCCAACAGCCACTCTGAAAACACTTCCGGGGGTCCAGGTGCCAGACACAGAGGTGGATTTGACCAGGCTCCCTTGGCTCAGGTGGCACTAGTGGTAAAGGACTCACCTACCAGTTCAGGAGACAGAAGAGACACGGGTTCAACCCCTGGGTCAGGAAGATCCCCTGGAGAAGGGCATGGCAATCCATTCTAGTTTTCTTGCCTGGAGAATCTGATGGACAGAGGGTCACAAAGAATCGGGCATGGCTGAAGCGACTTAGCCCACAGCACACTCATGGTCCAGAGCAGAGGGGTCCTGAGGACAAGATGGCTGTCTCTGATATCCCCCCACCCTCTGCCTCAATCAGCCACGAGACTGGTATCTTGAACACTACACACACACACACACACACACACACACACACACACACCCCTAGCATCTAGGAAGGGAAATTCTATCTCTTGCTTATAACCAAGTTACCCCATTTCCTGACCTTAAAAAAGAACAGCAGGTTTCCTTTGAAGGTTTCAAACCTTATTAACCACAGTGGGAAATGATGCTTTAATGGGGTTGTGACGGTCTGAGCCTCGGGTGTCTGTGTACGCAGCCATATTACTTAGCAACACCATAGCCGTTTAGGTTTAATTTCCTAGCTTGCCTGATAAGCGGGCTGCAAATGTAATTTGTGATGCCGCAAGCTGGGCAAACGCACGAGGCTGTTAGATGAGTCACCGGGTGATCGAGGCCACAGTGCCGAGCTCTGCGGAAGAAGAGTAATGAACCCTGATCTGTGGGGCCGATAGCACCTGGGCAGACACCGTTTCCTCTGTGTCTGGGAGCCTGTGTTGCCTCCCATCCTGCTTTGGGGTTTGCTAGTGTCATTTATGAGAGGAAGCTTCACTCACCCCTCAGCTCCTGTCAGAATTCCCTTCCAGCTTTCTGAAAACTCAAAGCCCTGTAAGACCAGACAGCTAATAATAATAACAATGATAGTAATAACAGTAATAATAGCAAGTGTTTTTTGAATATTTAACAGATACTATGCTAGTGTTTCACAGGAATTATCTCAGTCAATTTTCCTAATGACCCCAGGAGGTAGGTACTGCTGTTATTCCTACTTTCAGATGAGGAGACTGGGCACAGGACGGGTAGCCTCAATGGTTAGATAATAGGGAGGAGAGGGCACGACTGTCCACTGAACAGGGCACGCCCTGCCAGAGGCACCAGCTGTCATTCGAGGCCAATCAGCTGTTACCTGGGTTGCCAGAACTGCCACTTTTCTAAAAGAGCAGGAAATCCAGATTTTTATATAAAATGCCGTGAGTTTTAAACCTCAGCAGCGAATTCAGTTATTGATTCAGTTATTTAATAAATACTATGAGAACCAAACCAGTCAAGTCTGCCTACCAGTTGCAACCTCCTCCTCATTAGAGCAAGCAAGGAAATTCATCAACAATTGCACTCATTTTTCTTGCTTCCATGCCCTCAGCCCTTGGCTCAGCCTCACTTAGCTGTATCCCTTCTAGAGCCTCAGCTGGAACTCCATTCTCCCAGGAGCTCAGGATAACAATCTTAAAGTCATCCTTGGTATCTTCTCTTTTCTCACATCTCGCAGGCAGCTTGTCAACAGGTGTTCTGGGCTTCCCCCTTAAAATTATCCATAATCTTCCCCTTTTCACACCCTACTAAAACCACCCTGGTGCAAACCACCATCAGAAACCAGCAGCCAATGAGCCACCAGCTACACCCAGCTTTCCCCTTCCCTCCATTCTCCCCAGAACAGCCCTGCCCCCTGGATCTGGTCACTTCACTGCTCAACCCTCTCCAAGGGCTCCATCTCACTTGGTGAAAGTCCTAAATGGCCCTCAGACCGACCCCACCTCCCACCTCTCTCTCCCTGGACTGCAGACACTCTGCTTCATCCTTGGTGGTGGTGTTCAGTCACTCAGTTGTGTCCGACTCATTGTGACCCCATGGACTGCAGCACGCCAGGCTTCCCTGTCCTTCACCATCTCCCGGGGTTTGCCCAAGTTCATGTCCATTGAATCCATGAAGCCATCCAACCATCTCATTCTTTGTCTCATCCTCTGCTGCTCAAATACACCAAAAGCAAATGTACCCCCACCGCAGGCCCTGGCACTCCAGCTCCCTCCAAGTCTCTCCCCACCGGGATCCTCTTGCCTGTCACTCTCCCTTCACTCTGTTCGGTTGCCACGGATTTGGAAGGATCTCCCTGGACACTTACCCCAAACAGCAATCTTCTCATCATTCTCCCTCCCCTGCCCTTCTCATTCAGCCTTAAGATGTACCCTGAGTCAGCTATTTGCGTTCTCTCTCTTCCCACTGGAAGACATCCTCCACAAAAGGTGGGAATTTGCTTTCTTTTCTGCTCTACCCCTGGAGTCTAGACCCATGCCTGGGGCATAGGTCATAAACAAACATTTAACTTGATTAAAGATTTGTTGAATGGATGAAGAAATGAACATAGTGGGCCCTTACAAGACATGTTCCTTCCTCAGATTGCTACACGTGCCTTGAACCCATCTTCTCTTCTTTCCGCGTGCGCCTGGGTGACTGTTGCCTCCACAAGGCCAGCCATTTAACAACCTCAGTTCAGTAGGGTGTCAGACTGACTGACCAGGAGACAGTCCTCAGTCTTACACATCTGCCACATGGTGATCTGTGAGCCTCTCTCCCTGGATGGAAGGAGCCTTGGCTCAGCCGTGATGGTGATGACTTTTATGATTAGTCCGGATGAGACATGCAGGTTTTGTGTGAGGGTAGAACATTTTAATCCTTAATTACAAGAGTAGATAAAAGCTCTTTACTCATTTATCTGCAGAATGTGTGCATTTGCTTGTTGGCTTTCATTTCATTTGAAAACTCATATATTCTGGGAAGGGTAGATGTGATTCAGTCCTTCATATTTCTTTCATATAGACAGAAACAGAGAAATATAGACTGTATGATTCCAACTCCATCCAAATCCTCCAGAAAGTCTGGACAGTAATTCAACGGTAATTCGAGCTGCAGTAATTCAACACATATTCCCTCCATAGACCTCCGTGGACCCAGCACAGCATGGTCAGCACCCCACAGGATCACTGGAGAGCAGGACCCACCCTGATTAGCCACAGGTGGTGTCCTGGATATTCATCCCTCCTTGGCCACTAAGTGCTCCAGCTCAACAAGACTGGATGACCACTCAAAAAGCCAGGATGACCAGATCCAAATCTCAGGTTTACTTGGGAAAGAAGCAGAAATGATAGACCCAGTAAGACATACTCATGTATGGCAGGGAAAGGCTTCATCTAGCAGCGCCAACTCAAAAGCTGATGGGAGAGAACTTGGGAGGGTGTACAGAAGTGTAGCCCAGTCCTAAGCTATGGGTGGGGGAGGTACTGGACCTTTTGTCATTTGCTGAGGGACCCAGCCTGTGAAACACGTATCTCTCTTTGACCACCTTCTCTGTACCCTACAGTCTTACTTTCTCAACATCTTTTCATCATTGTCTCACAACTTGCAAGTCAATGTTTTTTCCTTGAGTGTTTAATGGAAAAGTCCCACTCTGGGCATATATGGCCCACCCGTCATCACTCCCTCTCGCCCCCAGCTACCTTTCTAAGGATGTGATAGGGTCTTATCATGAAAGTGTCCACAGCATTGGTTCCTCTGCCAACCTGCCAAAACCAAACCTGCAAATGGCAAAAGACTTCCCCTCTGCCTCCCTCTCCCAAACAAGGAGGATCTTTTCTCCTGGAGGAGTGAGTGAGAAGAGGGAGAAACAAGTAATACTTGTGGAGAGCTTGAATGATAGGGAGGGGTGTTTTGGGGCAGTTGGAAGTACTGTGGATGTGGTAGATGAAGGCAAGAGATTTTATTATTGTTTACAGGCTTCCCTTGTGGCTCAGCTGGTAAAGAATCCACCTGCAATGCAGGAGACCTGGGTTCGATCCCCAGGTTGGGAAGATCCCCTGGAGAAGGGAATGGCTACCCACTCCAGTGTTCTTGCCTGGAGAATCCCAGGGATGGGGGAGGCTGGTGGGCTGCCATCTATGGGGCCGCACAGAGTCAGACACGACTGAAGCGACTTAGCAGCAGCAGCAGCAATGCGGGAGACCTGGGTTTGATCCCCGGGTTAAGAAGATCCCCTGGAGAAGGGAATAGCTACCCACTCCAGTATCCTGGCCTGGAGAATTCCATGGACTATACAGTCCATGGGGTCACAAAGAGTCGAACATGACTGAGCAACTTTCACTTTTCATATGATTTATTATGTGATTTATGCTATCCTCTGGAGAGTTTTATTTTTTAATTTATTATACTGCAATAAAAATTTTATTGCAGTATAATTGATTTACAATGTTGTGTTAGTTTCTACTGTACAGCAAAGTGACTCAGTTTTATTTATATATATATATATATACACATATACACACATACATACACACACACATACATACATATACAGGCTTTCCAGGAAGTGCAATGGTAAAGAATCTGCCTGCCAGTGCAGGAAACACAAGAAACGCAGGTTCAGCCTCTGAGTCAGGAAGATCCCCTGGAGAAGGAAATGGCAACCCACTCCAGTATTCTTGCCTGGAGAATTCCATGGACAGAGGAGCCCGGCGGGCTACAATCCATGGGGTATCAAAGAGTTGGACATGACTGAGCATGCAGATGCATGCACACCCACATACACAACAATATATATATATATTGTTTTCCACCATGGTTTATTACAGGATAATATAGTTCCCTGTGCTATACAGTAGGACCTTGCTGTTTATCCATTATACATATATAATAGTCAATAACTAATTCCAAACTCCCAATTGATCCATCTCCCAGCTTCCCTCCCCTTTGGCAACGACAAGTCTGTTTTTTACATCTGTGAGTCTGTTTTTGCTTCATAGATAAGTTCAGTTGTGTCATATTTTAGATTCCATGTATAAGTGATATCATATGGTATTTGTTGTTCCTTTTTGACTTATTTCACTTGGTATGATAATCTCTAGATCCATCCATGTTGTTGCAAATGGCATTATTTCGTTCTTTTTAATGGCTGAGTAGTATTCCACTGTGCAGATATACACATCTTCTTCACTCATCTGTCGATGGATATTTAGGCTGCTTCCATGTCTTGGCTATTGTAAACAGTGCTGCTATCAACATAGTGGTGCATGTATCCTATTGAATTAGAGTTTCATCCAGATACATACCCAGGAATGGGATTGCTGGATCATATGGCAACTCTGTTTTTAGTCTTTTGAGGAACCTCCATACTATTTTCCATAGTGGCTGCGCCAGTTTACATTCCCATCAACAGCGTGGGAGAGTTCCTTTTTCTCCACACCCTCTCCAGCATTTGTTATTTGTAGACTTTTTAAAGATGGCCATTCTGACTGGTGTGAGGTGGTACCTCACTGTCATTTTGATTTGTATTTCTCTAATATTAGCAGTGATGAACATCTTTTCATATGCTTGTTGGCCTTCTTTGGAGAAATGTCTATTTAAGTCTTCAGCCCATTTTTCTATTGGGCTATATTTTGTTATTGAGTTCTATGAGCTGTTTGAATATCCTAGAAACGAAATCTCTTTTGTAAATATTTTCTCCCATTTCATAGGTTGTCTTTTCATTTTGTTTATGGTTTCCTTTGCTGTGGAAAAACGTATAAATTTGATTAGGTCCCATTTGTTTACTTTTGCTTTTATCTCTATTGCCTTAAGCGACCAACCTAAGAAAACATTGGTATGATTTATGTCAAAGAATGTTTTGCCTGTGTTCTCTTCTAGGAGTTGTATGGAGTCACCTTATAAGTCTTTAAACCATTTTGAGTTTGTTTTCTGCATACAATGTGAGGGTGGGTTCTAACTTTGTTGATTTACTTGCCTCTATCTAGTTTTCTCAACACCACTCACTGAAGAGACTCTTTTCCCCATTGTATATTCTTGCCTCCTTTGTTGAAGCTTGATTGACCATAGGTGTGAGTACTTATTTCCAGGATCTCTGTTGTTTTTTTGTGCCAATACCATGCCATTTTGATTACCTTAGCTTTGTAGTTTTGCTCTTGACAGTTTCAGAGAAGGCTAAGTGCCGGGAACCAGCGTGAGGAACTCCGCCAACGTGAGGAACTCCACCCGTGGCAAAGGTCATGAGGAAGGAGGCTCGGCATACGCAAAGGCGGGATCGAGCCTCAGGAGTCCCCCTGGAAATTCTCGAGCATCTACCCCCAAAACCAGAGTCTGCCTACTTTCTGCTTTGTGCTCTCACCTACACCTCTGACTTTACAGGGGCCTGTCCCCCACTACCTCTCTCTGAAAAAAGAGTTAACTTACAGCTCCAGTTAATAAAGTTCCTGGGTGTGACAGTGTTTCAACCTACAAACTCCTTTGGAAGTCCTCTAGCCTGCCTGAATAGGTTTTTCCGGCCACATGTGATTGTTCAGAGCCTCCCAACTGTGAGAGGCATGAGATGTTCTAAACTGTCTAAATACAGATTCCTTTGAGCAGTTAAAAGATTGATTAGAAATTGTATTGGTGAAGGGTTTTTCACTTGTTGGGCCAATATTTGCTGCTAAGTCTCCATATCCCTTACCTACTGTGTCCCTGGCTGTGTATTGATTGATATAATTGGTGTATAGAAATGTAAGTAGTAGCTTTAATGTTTGTAACCTTGGACCCTTGAGTTAATTCTTTTCTTGTTATAGCCCACCACACCTTTGCCCTATAGGAATGCAACTTTATCTACCTTTTGGAGGGTGGTGCCTGACTTTAGAATAATCACCTTTAGAGAAAAATAAGTTTTCTGAAGAAAGGATCTTAAAATGTTAACAGGCCTCCTGGCCAGAAGATGATGTAAATCACCTAAACTTTTGCATGTGATAAGTTTGAAAGCCTGGCTTCAATTAGGATCAGGGACTGCTGTCCTTGCATGACTCTACCCCTTCCCCCATTATCCTCTATGCACAACTTAAGGTATAAAACTACTTTGGAAAATAAAGTACGCCCTTTTGTTCACCAAAACTTGGTCTCCCCATGTTGTTTTTTCTTTCACCTTCTGGCTGAATTTCCATCTGGGGCGCGGAGGCTCGTCAAGCCTACTAATTTTGCCTGGGCTTCTAAGATCTGACCGGGGAGGCCTTAGTGTCTCCTCTCCTTCGGGAGAACGGGAGGACGCCTGCGGCCTACGCAGGTGACGCAAATTCCTTATTTTGGAATTTTATTAGCTTTCCACGTAAACCAAGTTATTCAGCCTCTTTTCTCCACTAAATTTTCTCACTGAGCTATCCTTATTTAACCACTCTTTATATCCTTAATTAATGTTTAATTAAGCAATTGTTTCCTGACCCTCGCCGATGCCTTCCCCGCTTCGAATTCCCTGGATCCACTGGGGCTGGACCCCAGCAGCTAAGCAATGGACTTGAGCTGCTTTTACGTTGCCTTGGGATCTTGGACAATGCTCCTTTTACCATATCACTCTTCACTTTGAAGAGTTTGAAAGAGTTTCCAGCCTTTGAAAGGGTTCCAAAAAGATATACTCACCCTGAGATGTTCAAGGAGAAAACTTTGTCATCAGCCTTGACACTAACAGTTGTGTGACTGGGGACAAGTCAGTCGAGCTCCTCCAGTTTCTTTATCTATAAAATGAATGACTTGCAAGGAATGAGCTCTGAGGCATCCACCCTAAAACTTTGTGATGCTTGAAAGTTCTACTATAGGCAGTTGGGGAATGACGGTGATGAGCTAGCATTCACTGAATGCTCATTATGTGCCAAAATCTTTAAAAGCACCATCACAAGAGAAAAGTTCTAAAGTTTTTGTTCTGGTACTATAATCACACGAGGAGATGAGTTTCCAAGCATGATAACACTCTTGGGGCTGGGAATAGGACAACTTAGCAAAACACAAATGTGATGATTATTCCCCAAATTATTATTTTACCACGAGTTCAAGCCCAGAGACCCCTTGACCCACAGAGCCTCTGGACAGCATAATGGGGAGCTGAATAAGGGTGAGGGCTCAAAATGGTGCCATAGCCCACTGTTTATTGCATATTTTGATGTTATTGGCCCAGGATTACCTGCTGGCCAAATCCTACCCACCGTCTGCTTTTGTAAGATCCTGGAGTTAAGAATGATTTCCACATTTTTAATGAAGGAAAACCAAAAGGGCATTAAATTATATGTGAATATTAGATATTCACATAAAAATTATATGAGATTCAAATTTCAGTGTCGTTAGATAAATTCATACTGAAACACAGCCACACTCATTCACTTATGCGTTGCCTAGGGCAGCTTTCATTCTATAAAGAGTGGCCACAACAGAAACCATGTAACCTGTCAAACCTAAAATATTTACTATCAGGCCCTTTGCAGAAAAAGTTTGCCAAGTCCTGATCTAGAACACAGAAGGCCTACAAATTACAGAGAAATAAAGATGCAAAATTTCAGGCCAGCTTTGATTAGATGAAAGCAATGATTCCTTTATTTCATCCTTCATTTTTATCTTTCTTTTCCTGAAAACTTTAGTTGTAACATTTCAAAGATATTTCAAATAATCATTACAGACAGTATACCTACCCTTATTCTTTTGGCTCTATATATGTAGATAAAGATATATTTTTAACTGTTAATTTTTACCAAAACTCAGTATACCACAAATTATGAGAGCAATTAAATGTCTTTAAAACAGACTGTGAAACACAGATGTTGCTTAAGACTGTTCAAAATCATAAGAACTCAGGCCTGAACTTTCGTTCCAAATTGTAATACCTTGTGTGGCTTTTATATAAGGTAGATTTGGGGCCTTTTGCTTCTGGTCCTGAGGGAAGAGTAAGAAGGAAGGAATCATGAGGACAGTTCTGCATCCCTCACTTCCTCTGCTTACAGAACACTTCAGCAAACAGCAAATTCCCCCAAACCTCCCTGCTCAGACTTCTAATGTAAAAGACAGTTGAGAACACCATGACTCCTGGCCATGTGCTAGTCTTAGAATGAGAAGCTAACTAACTCCTTGAAGGAGTCTCAGTAAGAACCAATCAGGTGACTTGCCCAAGCTCAGAACTTTGTTCAATGTGAGTTCAAGGGATAAAAATGAACAGTGGATCAGATTCTGTTCTGCCTCTGGATGGAAAGATGCTAAAAACCACAATCCAAACTTCATGTAATCATTTCACATACTTTGGATTCAGAGCTGACTGATAAATAAGAGCTTTCTTATTATAAACAATGCTGCAACAATACCCTTGTACATGAATGTCACTTTCATATGTATACAAATACATGCAGAGGATCAACTCCCCAAAGCAGAATTGTTGGGGCAAGGGATATATGCATTTAATGTATATATATATATATATATATACACATACATATAAAGTGAGAGAGAGAGAGAGAGTCTTTCAGAGTCAGATCTTTGCTTATATTCTGTATGTGATTTCTAGATCTGAAATGTGCATGACTACATGGCTAAAATTAAATTGCATCTTCTATGCATTGTATGTGTTCATTTTTCCAGGCTAACTGAGGAACGATTTATCCTAAATTGCATTCCTGGCCCAAGTAACTCCCCATGCTATATTGATGTATTTGTGCAGAATCCCTTCTAATTCCACCTATCCCCACCTATGTTGTTTTTTACATTCCTTCTAGTCCAAATCCATCCCTATATTGTTGTTTATAATCTCCTCAATTGCAAGTTCAGCAGTGCTCTGCCTTTAGGAGAAATGATAGCTTATAATAAAAGGTAGATCCCACTGATTCACTGTAGATCAGTAAGAATTCTGAGACCACAAAAGGAGCCTGCTGCAATGATGACTTGGATTACCCTGACCAATAACGAGCAGAAAGAGTAAGCTCTTTTCTCAGGGAGAGAGACTGTGAGGGCCCCTCCTCCCAGAGGTGACCTCCACTCAAAGAAAATAAAATGATTTTTCATTGAATTGTACTTAGGAAAGGTAAATATCTTTTGATTTAGATCAAATCCCTTTTAGAAATAATGTTTGCAGTCTTCCAGTCTGCCCTCAGCCAGAAAACCCCATTAAGGAAAATACTATTGTCTCAAAACCATGAGAAGAGTTTCTATAAAGTTAGTATCAGCTTTGTTAAAGATAGAAGTCTGTATGCTTATTGCATTTGGCAGCTTCAGTGATTTGATTTTTGCTGACAATAATGTTTTGAAGAATTGAATATCCAAAGAAATGAAAGAACTGCCTGTCCTATATCCTCTAGGAAAGGACTAGTAATACTCTTTGAGACTCAAGTTGATAATAAATGTATTAAAAGATGGTTAAAGTCTTTTATGTTAAATAAAGGTAGGACAGTGACAATTTTGTTCTCCACTAATATATTACATTTTTAGAATGATATCCAATTCTGCTAATACCTTTCCAGGAAGTAGTTTGGAATATTTATCAAGAGTCTTTTTAAAATGTGAAGGGAGGGGGTATGATTTTAATAAGACAATATGAAGATTCTCTGTGGCACTGGAACCATTCAGTATCGAATACAGTGGTAGATACACCACCCCACACATGTGATAAAATTGCATAAAACTTAATACATACATGCATAAGTACAAGCAAAAGTGGGAAAATTTGAATAAGATTGGTGAATTGTATCAATGTCAACATCTTGGTTGTGATATTATATGATAGTTTTGCTAAATTTAGCCTTGGGGGAACATATACAAGGGATCTCTGCATAGTGTTTCTCACAACTGTATGTAAATCTACAATTGTTTTGATAAAATGCTCCATTTAAAAAATGTAAGCCTGCCAAGACAAATGAGATGCAAAGTATCCCTGGATAAAGAAAGAAATTACTTTGTGTGCTATAAAAATTTTAGCTATAAGGAACGTCCCTAGTGGTCCAGTTGCTGAGACTCTATGCACCCAATATGGGTGGTCCAGTTTTAGTCCCTGGTCAAGGAGCTAAGATTCCACATGTCACAACTGAAAGATGTCACATGCTGCAACTGGGACCTGGCTCACCCAAATAAATAAATAAAAGACATTTTTAAACATTTAGCTCTAAGGCAGAGGATGACCACGTTGCAGGGAATGAGCAGTGAGTGGCTCCTCCTAGGCTCTCCATTCTTATCACTTGGGGGAGGGAAAGAAAGAAGGGTGAGTGAAGAAGGAATTCACAGGGCCTGGACTCCATCTTAGGCCTGTTCATGCTGATCATGCTCGGCCACCTTTCCAATGGACTCTGAACTCTGTGTTTAGTGCCTATGAAAACAACAACAGAAGGATAAGACCCCCTCCAGAGAGGGGAACCTTGAAGATCATATCTAGGTTATTCATCGCCTAAGAGAAAACACACACTAATCACCCCTTCCTCCAGACAGGCCATAAATTTTTCTGTATCTATCGGAGTGTAAGCTTGGGGGTTATTGATTATTGGCTAATTGTTTGACTGAGCACATGAGCACATAGCATGTGAATGATGGGGTTACTGGGATTGTATTTTCCTTGGTTTATGTAAGTCTCAAGGAATTTGGGGTGGTGCGTTCAGACACATGCACATGGGGTATAAAAGATTTTCACAAATTCTGGTCGGGGTCCTTGGCTAAGAGGAGATGCTGCCTTGGGCCCGCCGGTGTAATAAACTGCACTCCACTATCTGCATTGTCCTTCTGAGTGAGTTTGTTTCCCAAAACTCATGGCTATAACATGAGGACTTCTTTGTCCCGGTAAATTCGTATCTTGAGCCTTATTCTCAAGAAATAGAGATAAATGCTGTAGTATTATTTATAATAATAAAAAACTGGAGATAACCTAAAAGTCCATCTTTATGAAATTGATTGCTACGTTATAACATTTCTACCCTGGAATGTCTTGGAACCATTTAAACAAAGCTACAAGGTAAGACACACCAGTATAAAATACAGTTAAGAGAGGGAAGGGCTTCCCAGGTGGTGCTAGTGGTAAAGAACCCACCTGCCAACGACGAGATGCAGGTTTGATCCCTGGGTCAGGAAGATCCCCTGGAGGAGGGCATGGCAACTCCACTCCAGTATTCTTGCCTGGAGAATCCCATGGACAGAGGAACCTGGTGGCCTACAGTCCATAGGTGCGCAAGGAGTCAGACATAACTGAAGCAATGTAGCACAGCGCAGAGCACAAGAGAGGGAAAGGCTGCGTGTACTTTACAGTATTCAAGTATTGTAGACGGTCACCTGAGGAGAAGCAGGGGGGCAAAAACGCAGAGTATCTGTCAAAGTGTTGCTAATGAACTCTGAAAAGAAATTTGAGACCATCTGGGGAAAAGTCAATGCAGAACAGGTTGGATATTAAGTAATCATTGTAGATTTTTGTTGGATGTAACAATGTGTGTGTTTTAAGTCCTTCCTTACCCTTTATGTATTAGTGTTACACACTAAATACATACAGATAATGTCTGGGTAATTTTCTTAAATCCAGAAGTGTTCATATATTACTTGCACAATTTAAAAACTAAATAAAATAAAGCAAATGTTCCCAGTAGTTGTCTCTAGGCTATGTAATTAGGGGTACCTCTTTTTCTTGATGCTTTACTATATTTTCTATGTTTTGTATGATGAATAACTATAAAAATCAGAGGGGGAAAAGTAGGGTGTGTTTAAAAAAATCAGGCCAGAGAACTAAGTGATTTATACACAGGTAATTGCAGCACTGATTTTATTAATCTGGAGACAGTGCCTTTTAAGGGACAATTTACCTTTAGACTTATCAGCTGAGTGGTTGCAGATGCCCTTAACCCTGGGTGGTGGAACCAATTGCTCACAGAGTGACCCACGCAGCTGTTTTCCTGCCCAAGTCGCCTGGGCATGGGCCCCGTAGCTTCCTGGTGGGTTCCCCAGGTCTGAGTGATTGTATCTCAGGCTGCTGGCTTATATCCAGGGAAGCCCACCAGAATAACCAAGGGCAATTTTTAAAAATAACAGTTAATAGCGAATAAGGCCTCGAGGGTGCAGGCGCATGGATTATCTAAAAGTTGCCCGTGTGATTTTGATGAACACATATGGTCAAGCATCTTTGATTTAAATAAGCAGACAGATGTGTAATATATATAATATAGAAATAATTTTGTGTGTATATGACTTTGCTTACATAAGCCTTAAATATTTTTGGAAGCAGATGTAAGAAGGTGATACAAAAACAATGACTTTGGGAGTTTCTAGTGGTGGCTGGGAACAGAGAGGAACTTTTCAGTGTATATCCTTTTGTGCATTTCACATTTTATGTGAATGTATTGCCTATTCAAAAAAAATAAGCCAAAAGTGAAAGAAAACCAAATTTTAAATGAACCTCTGCTTTAGACACTCAGCTCACCAGAATCACTTTTCTTTTGCTAAAATGGTCAAAGTTCTGTAAAATGGTCACATTTGAAGGGGAGAAGTTTTCACTAAACAATTTTTTGAGAAAGCACCCAACATTGATTTTAAAAAAGCACTAGAAATTTATCATCATAACAGATCTTATATTCTAATAGTTACGGAAACCACTTACCACTGTTGAACCATGCAGTCTACCATCAGGCAGAACATACAGCCAGATTGGCTGGAGAAGGAAAGGGTTCTCATTGTGCAGTAATCATAAAGCATTTCATAAAATATTTTGGTGATAGCAGTTACCTGACTCACTCAAGGGTGAAGGTGGGAGTAAGATTTTCCTTAATATTCTTTTCTGCCATTTGAATTTTGTGCTAAGTACAACATATTACCAGTTTAAAATATATATGCAGTATTTTTAAAGTGTGAGCATTAAGACTGTGTGATCAGCTAGAACTACAGGTAGCTGATTCACACCTCCCCCAACCCCCCCACCACACTTTAAAGTTACTCCCAGCAGCACTTTTGAGTTCAAAGGGCAAAGTCTATTGTGGACACCTTCAAAAATCTGATTCTATATATTGAGGCTGACACATTCTGTGGGTGGAAAACTCTGTTTTAGCAAATACTGCACAATAATCAAACGTGGCTGGGCCTGATCGTAAAATCTAAAATTAAAATAAAATCTGATTCCAATTCAAAAGAGTGGGCACTCAGAGGTTCAGAGGTCAACTGGAAAAGACTGTTCATTTACAACAGTGAGCTAGAGATGATCTCGTGGTTTAGGACCATTGGTTAACAAGGTGACCAACAGATGGAGAGCCAAGACAGGAACCCCCTCTCTTTAACCCAGTGGCCAGAAGGCAAGTCATTTAATTCTCCCTAAACCCCAACTTCAAGGTCAGGAGGGGCCCATGAGGAGATACCCCTCATCCAAGGTAAAGAGCAGCGGCTGTGCTTTGCTGGAGCAGCTGTGAAGAGATACCCCACGTCCAAGGTAAGAGAAACCCAAGTAGGACAGTATGTGTTGCGAGAGGGCATTAGAGGGCAGACACATTGAAACCATAATCACAGAAAACTAGTCAATCTGATCACATGGACCACAGCCTTGTCTAACTCAATGAAAATAAGCCATGCTGTGTGGGGCCACACAAGACAGGCGGGTCATGGTGGAGAGGTCTGACAGAATGTGGTCCACTGGAGAAGGGAATGGCAAACCACTTCAGTATTCTTGCCTTGAGAACCCCATGAACAGTATGAAAAGGCAAAATGATAGGATACTGAAAGAGAAACTCCCCAGGTCAGTAGGTGCCCAATATGCTACTGGAGATCAGTGGAGAAATAACTCCAGAAAGAATGAAGGGATAGAGCCAAAGCAAAAACAATACCCAGCTGTGGATGTGACTGGTGATATAAGCAAGGTCCGATGCTGTAAAGAGCAATATTGCATAGGAACCTGGAATGTTAGGTCCATGAATCAAGGTAAATTGGAAGTGGTCAAACAGGAGATGGCAAGAGTGAATGTCGACATTCTAGGAATCAGCGAACTAAAATGGACTGGAATGGGTGAATTTAACTCAGATGACCATTATATCTACTACTGTGGGCAGGAATCCCTCAGAAGAAATGGAGTAGCCATCATGGTCAACAAAAGAGTCCAAAATGCAGTACTTGGATACAATTTCAAAAACGACAGAATGATCTCTGTTCGTTTCCAAGGAAAACCATTCAATATCATGATGATCCAAGCCTATGCCCCAACCAGTAACACTGAAGAAGCTGAAGTTGAACGGTTCTATGAAGACCTACAAGACCTTTTAGAACTAACAGCCAAAAAAGATGTCCTTTTCATTATAGGGGGCTGGAATGCAAAAGTAGGAAGTGAAGAAACACCTGGGGTAACAGGCAAATTTGGCCTTGGAATACAGAATGAAGCAGAGCAAAGACTAATAGGGTTTTGCCAAGAGAACGCACTGGTCATAGCAAACACCATCTTCCAATAACACAAGAGAAGACTCTACACATGGACATCACCAGATGGTCAACACCAAAATCAGATTGATTATATTCTTTGCAGCCAAAGATGGAGAAGCTCTATACAGCCAGCAAAAACAAGACTGGGAGCTGATTGTGGCTCAGATCATGAACTCCTTATTGCCAAATTCAGACTTAAATTGAAGAAAGTAGGGAAAACCACTAGACCATTCAGGTATGACCTATATCAAATCCCTTATGATTATACTGTGGAAGTGAGAAATAGATTTAAGGGACTAGATCTGATAGAGTGCCTGACGAACTATGGATGGAGGTTCATGACATTGTACTGGAGACAGGGATCAAGACCATCCCCACAGAAAAGAAATGCAAAAAAGCAAAATGGCTGTCTGGAGAGGCCTTACAAATAGCTGTGAAAAGAAGAGAAGCAAAAAGCAAAGGAGAAAAGGAAAGATATAAGCATCTGAATGCAGAGTTCCAAAGAATAGCAAGGCGAGATAAGAAAGCCTTCCTCAGTGATCAATGCAAAGAAATAGAGGAAAACAACAGAATGGGAAAGACTAGAGATCTCTTCAAGAAAATTAGAGATACCAAGGGAACATTTCATGCAAAGCTGGGCTTGATAAAGGATAGAAATGGTATGGACCTAACAGAAGCAGAAGATATTAAGAAGAGGTGGCAAGAATACACAGAAGAACTGTACAAAAAAGATCTTCATGACCCAGATAATCACGATGGTGTGATCACTCACCTAGAGCCAGACATCCTGGAATGTGAAGTCAAGTGGGCCTTAGAAAGCATCACTACGAACAAAGCTAGTGGAGGTGATGGAATTCCAGTTGAGCTATTCCAAATCCTGAAAGATGATGCTGTGAAAGTGCTGCACTCAATATGCCAGCAAATTTGGAAAACTCAGCAGTGGCCATAGGACTGGAAAAGGTCAGTTTTCCTTCCAATCCCAAAGAAAGGCAATGCCAAAGAATGCTCAAACTATCGCACAATTGCACTCATCTCACACGCTAGTAAAGGAATGCTCAAAATTCTCCAAGCCAGGCTTCAGCAAAACGTGAACCATGAACTTCCAGATGTTCAAGCTGGTTTTAGAAAAGGCAGAGGAACCAGAGATCAAATTGCCAACATCCGCTGGATATGGAAAAAGCAAGAGAGTTCCAGAAAAACATCTATTTCTGCTTTATTGACTATGCCAAAGCCTTTGACTGTGTGGATCACAATAAACTGTGGAAAATTCTGAAAGAGATGGGAATACCAGACCACCTGATCTGCCTCTTGAGAAACCTATATGCAGGTCAGGAAGCAACAGTTAGAACTGGACATGGAACAACAGACTGGTTCCAAATAGGAAAAGGAGTATGTCAAGGCTGTATATTGTCACCCCGCTTATTTAATTTATATGCAGAGTACATCATGAGAAACGCTGGGCTGGAAGAAGCACAAGCTGGAATCAAGATTGCCGGGAGAAATATCAATAACCTCAGATATGCAGATGATACCACCCTTATGGCAGAAAGTGAAGAGGAACTCAAAAGCCTCTTGATGAAAGTGAAAGAGGAAAGTGAAAAAGTTGGCTTAAAGCTCAACATTCAGAAAACAAAGATCATGGCATCTGGTCCCATCACTTCATGGGAAATAGATGGGGAAACAGTGGAAACAGTGTCAGACTTTATTTTAGGGGGTTCCAAAATCACTGCAGATGGTGACTGCAGCCATTAAATTAAAAGATGCTTCCTCCTTGGAAGGAAAGTTATGACCAACCTAGACAGCATATTCAAAAGCAGAGACATTACTTTGCCAACAAATGTCCATCTAGTCAAGGCTATGGTTTTTCCTGTGGTCATGTCTGGATGTAAGAGTTGGACTGTGAAGAAAGCTTAGTGCCGAAGAATTGATGCTTTTGAATTGTGGTGTTGGAGAAGACTCTTGAGAGTCCCTTGGACTGCAAGAAGATCCAACCAGTCCATCCTAAAGGAGATCAGTCCTGGGTGTTCATTGGAAGGACTGAGCTGAAGCTGAAACTCCAATACTTTGGCCGCCTCATGTGAAGAGTTAACTCATTGGAAAAGACCCTGATGCTGGGAGGGATTGGGGGCAGGAGGAGAAGGGGATGACAGAGGATGAGATGGCTGGATGGCATCACCGACTCAATGGACATGAGTTTGAGTGAACTCCGGGAGTTGGTGATGGACAGGGAGGCCTGGCGTGCTACGATTCATGGGGTTGCCAAGAGTTGATCATGACTGAGCAACTGAACTGAACTGAAGCCTCAACTTGCTCACTGATAAAATGAAATAAATGTTCTTAACAAAACTTGAGAGTGCTGTCATGTGATTGAATCAAGATAGTGGCTCTTGGCTCTCATTTTCCTTTCAGGGTCCTGCACGCCCCTAATGCTAGGGCATTGTGACCCATTGGCACCACTGCCCCTGATGGGTCTAAAGTAGTAAGCAGTCTCTGTAACTATCAGAATGTAAGATGCATTATGATCATTATTTCTGGCATGGGATGGGAGATAGCTGTTGTAATCCCTTAAGCATGGGTGATAGTTTAAAAAATGGTTGAGAAGAAAATACCTGAAATTTATGTCTTATCTTTAGGGATTGGTAAGACGCTGATAGAGGATGTGGTGAACAGCTTCTTTTTGAATCTTGGCTTCCAAGTAACAACAATTTGTCAGATTCTTGCTAAAGATCCTAGGTTTCAGTAAGGCTACAATGCTATGGGATCCTCCCAGGGAGGCCAATTTCTACGGGCAGTGTCTCAGAGATGCCCATCACCCCCCATGAGCAATCTCATCTCAGTTGGGGGACAACATCAAGGTGTGTTTAGACTTCCTTGGTGCCTGGGAGAAAGCGCTCACATCTATGACGTGATCAGAAAAACACTGGATGTTGGGCTTACAGACAAAGCTGTGCCAGCACGCCTGGTGCAAGCAGATACTGGCACAAGCCCGTAAAGGAGGCCAGGTACCACAACCAGAGCATCTTCTGGGCAGATATTAATCAGAGAGGTGTCACTGAGTCCTCCAAGAAGAACCTGATGGCCCTGAAGAAGTTTGTGATGGTGAAATTCCTCAATAATTCCACTGTGGACCCCATGGATTCTGAGGAGTTTGGATTTTACAGAAGTGGCCAAGCCAAGAAAACCATTCCCTCACAGGAGAGCACCCTATACACAGAGGACTGCCTGGGGCTAAAGGCAATGGAAGATACTGGTCAGCAAGTGTTCCTGGCTTTAGAAGGAGACCATCGCCAACTGTCTGAAGAATGGTTTCATGCCCACATCATACCCTTCCTTGAGTGAAACCCTCATAGTCTGCACCAGAGTTCAGGGAACCCCTCACACTTCCAAACCAGTTTCCTCCATGCCCAAGCCTGAGCTCAGATCCAGCTAGCAATTAATCCTCTCTAGTTACCATCTAACATGCCTGTCTGGAAAGATCCAAGATACGAATCTTATCCTTTGTCTCATCCTATCAGCATATGGTTTGTTGAAATCTGGAAGATTTCTCTTCCGTCCTCAAAAAAAGCTAAAATACAGGAAATGTAAATTATCAGTTCTCAGGGTTTGGGGTTTCATCTTGATTTTAACATTCTTTTACAGTGTTTGTGGGTTGGCCAAAAGTTTCCTTCAGTTTATAAGTAAAAATAGAAGACACATTTTTCATTTTCACCGAGAACTTTATTGAACAATATACTCACGATTTTATTCTACTACCTTCTGCCATTTTTCAAGCAACTTTATAATTCCATCTTCCCAAAACTTTTAATCTTTTTGAGCAAAGAACAGTTTCAGGTGTTTTTTTACAGTCCTCTAGGGAATTGGAATTTTTTCCATTAACAGAATTTTGTAAAGACTGAAATAAATGGAAATCTGAAGGTGCAATGTTTGGCAAACAGGCAGATGAATCAGAACTTCCCAGCCCAGTTGTAACAAAGCTTGGTCATCAAAGAAACGTGCAATCTTGCATTACTCTGATGAAAGATTATGCATTTTCTGTTCCCTAATTCCAGATGTTTTTTGTCGAGTGCTGCTTTCAGTTGGTCTACTTTGGAGCAGTACTTGCTGGAATTTATCATTTGGTTTTCCAGAAGGAGCTTATAATAGAGGACTCCCAATGCCACCATATACACATCACCAAGACCTGCCTTTGGTGTGGTGGTTCATTTCAATAGCCCCATGAACTCTTCCATTCCATATTATTGTACAGTATCCACTTTTCATCACTCATTACAATATGTTTTAAAAGTGAAATGTTTTCTTTACATTTAAATGGAGAATCACGTGCAGAAATACGGTCAAGAAGGTGCCACCCCACTCCTGCTTGATTTACATGGACCCCAAACATCAAAGTGACTAACATAATCAAGCTGATGCAAATGATATTCTGTGCTCGATTTGGATATTTTGAATTTGTCAGCTATCTCCCACATGTTATAATGTTGATTTTTCTCAATTGATGTCTCAATTTGATCGCTATCAACTTCAACTGGTCTACCTAGCCATGGAGCATCATCCAGTGGGAAATCTCCAGCAAGCTTCAGAAGCTTCATAAACCACTTTTGACATTTCCGATCAGTCACAGCCCCTTTTGCATACACTGCCCAAATCTTTTTGTGTGTGTTTCAGTAGTGTTTTAACTTTTCTTGAAATAATAAAGCATAATATGCCAAAATGTTGCTTTTTTCTTCTATCTTCAATATTTAAATGGCTACACAAAACTTCAGCAATTTTTTTTAATGCACACTGATATGACAGCTGTCACAATACAATCTAATAGAATTGTTTCGAATGAAGTTAAAGACAATTAAGTGCTACTAGTACCAGTCCATCCTAAAGGAAATCAGTCATGAATAATCACTGGAAGGACTGATGCTGAAGCTGAAACTCCAATACTTTGGCCACCTGATGTGAAGAACTGACTCATTTGAAAAGACCCTGATGCTGGGAAAGATTGAAGGCAGGAGGAGAAGAAGACAACAGAGGATGAGATGGTTGGATGGCATCACCGACTCAATGGACATGAGTCTGAGTAAGCTCTGGGAGTTGGTGATGAACAGGGAATCCTGAAGTACTGCAGTCCATGGGGTCACAAAAAGTCGGACACAACTGAGCGACTGGACTAAGTGCTGGCTTATAGGAAAAACTGAACAAACTTTTTGCCCAAACCAATAGTTAAAGGTTCACGAGAATTCATTGTTGACCTATTGATGTTTTAAGTACACAAGATATTTCTACTGTTCTAATTATCTTCTAAATATTAAATGTATATGGAAATTCTGCTAAAATGATCAAGCATTGACCTAAGTCACCTTCAGCCCTCTGTTAGAAGGTGATTTTGACAACTGTTTAGCAAGAAAAAGATAAGATTTTAGATGAGAACTTCAACCTCACATGCTTCTTGCTCACAGATGAGTCAGCTTTCAGAAGGACCTAGCAATGAGAAGTTTTGCCTGAGATTAGATATGCTTAAAGTTACTTTCCAAATGACCACTGTGAAATAATTACATGGTCCCTGGTTGTTTTAAACTGATTTTTACTTACTAGCGTTTCTGTTTCTCATTCAGTTTACCCTTAGATTTTACAAGTGACATTGCCCTACAAAAAGAAAAGTCTCCATAATGAAATACACCAGTCAAGATCAAATATGACTTTAAAGATTATGTCATCACATGGGTGACATGAGAAACCTCCAAAAAGACAAGTATCTTTGTCTATTCATTTGGCACATTTTCAAATATCTAAAAAGAGGAGAAACTTCTAAAACCCGGAGAAAATTAACAAAACCTAAGTATGACAGCCTCAGAGGAAGTTTTGATACACACCCTGGCATTTCATCACAGCTCTCCCTCAACACAGCCTTCTCAGCACCAATCAACAGCCAAACCACAGCTCTCTGGGCAGCACGGTCAGTTCCCAAAGTTCAAGGATTTCTCAAAAGGTCAGAGTTGTGGACACATTGCTCAAACCAAACAAGAGAATGTGAAATAAGAGGAAAAGCGGATGGACACATTAGGGGCTTGCACTGCATGTGCTAGGAGTCATCCCAACAGGATTTGTAAGCAAGTCATAACTACACCATTATGGAGAGCATTAAAAGAACCCCAACCTAAGACTGGGTGTGTCACTCACTTCCCTCCAGTCAGCCAGAGCCTGGTATTCATGCTCAGAGGGCCATGGAAATATTAAGTAATTGAAGTCAGGCACACAAACACTCCAATTGGCCCATCTAAAACCCTGGAATTCCCCAGGATCAGGCCAGCAAAGTGATGTCCAGACTTGTGGGATTCACCATTTCCAGTCCTACAATAACACTTCCTCCTTAACTCAAATCTTGAAAGCCAAGGAAACCACCATGATGAAGCCAAGGAAGTCATGTGGTAGATGTTTTAAAACTGAAGCCTGTCCAGAAAGGACAGACCCTCCCAAAAAAGGAGGAGTGAACTCTGTTCCATACGTGGGAGGATGACTCTGAGCTACGAAACAAAGGAGCGCTGTGTCCCAGATGAAGGCTGAGCAGGACCAAACTGGGGGGTGGGGGGGGGGGGGGGCGCGGGCTGCCTCAGGAGTAGAGTACAAGGTCATGGAGGAGTGCTGTAGAAGAAAATGACCCTTCTCTTACTCTCAGCTGAAGTTTCCCTTGGTTGGACAGCCATAGACATTCCAGCATTTAACATTTCTTGGGGGTAAACATAGGGCTTCTCAAGAGCAAATGACCAAATAAATGGTAAAAGAGAATATGGAAGAAAGGGAACAAGAGTGAATCTACAGCTTTAAAAAGGCTGTGAAAACACATCAACCAAAAAAACAATCTAAAGAGGAAATAAAGAAAATAATTCCATTACCAAGAATAAAATCTTGGAACATGAATGATTTTTATGGCAGTGAAACTACTCTGTATGATACTATAATGGTGACTATATATTGCAGACGGTGACTGCAGCCATGAGATTAAAAGACGCTTCCTCCTTGGAAGGAAAGTTATGACCAACCTAGATAGCATATTCAAAAGCAGAGACATTACTTTGCCAACAAAGGTCCGTCTAGTCAAGGCTATGGTTTTTCCAGTGGTCATGCGTGGATGTGAGAGTTGGACTGTGAAGAAAGCTGAGTGCCGAAGAATTGATGCTTTTGAACTGTGGTGTTGGAGAAGACTCTTGAGAGTCCCTTGGACTGAAAGGAGATCCAACCAGTCCATCCTAAAGGAGATCAGTCCTGGGTGTTCATTGGAAGGACTGATGCTGAAGCTGAAACTCCAGTACTTTGGCCACCTCATGCAAAGAGTTGACTCATTGGAGAAGACCCTGATGCTGGGAGGGATTGGGGGCAGGAGGAGAAGGGGACGACAGAGGATGAGATGGCTGGATGGCATCACCGACCGGATGGACATGAGTTTGGGTAAACTATGGGAGTTGGTGATGGACAGGGAGGCCTGGCATGCTGCGATTCATGGGGCTACAAAGAGTCGGACATGACTGAGTGACTGAACTGAACTGAACATATTATTATACATTCGTCTAAACCCATAGAATGTACAACACCAAGAGTGAAACCTCATGTAAACAGTCGACTTTGAGAGACTATGATGTATTGGTGTAGGTTCATCAGTTGTAACAAATGTACCACTGTGGCTGGGGATGTTGATAAGGGGAAGCTGCACATGAGTAGGGCAGAAGGTATATGGGAGTGTGATTGCTGGATTACATGGTAACTCTATTTTTAGTTTTTTGAGGAACTTCTGTATTGTTCTCCATAGTGGCTGCACCAATTTACATTCCCACCAACAATGTACAAGGGTTCCTTTTTTTCCACACCATCTCTAGCCTTTATTACTTGTAGATTTTTTGATGATAGCCATTTTGATTGGTGTTAGGTGATACAGTATTATAGTTTTGATCTGCATTTTTCTAGTAATTAGTGATATTGAGCATTTTTTCATATGCCTGTTGGTCAACTGTATGTCTTTTGGAAAAATGTTTATTCAGGTCTTCTGCCTATTTTTTGCTTGTTTTTTTTTTTTCCATATATATATATTGAGCTGTACTTGGTGCTTGGATATTTTGGAAATTAATCCATCTTCAGTCACATGGTTTGCAAATATTTTCTCTCATTCCATAGGTTGTCTTTTCATGTTGTTTATGGCTTCCTTTGCTGTGTAAAAGTTTACATCCCATTTATTCATTTATACTTTTATTTCTATTATTCTAGAAGGGAAAGGGAAGTCACTCAGTCATGTCCGACTCTTCACGACCCTATGGACTGCAGCCCACCAGGCTCCTCCGTCCATGGGATTCTCCAGGCAAGAGTACTGGAGTGGGTTGCCATTGCCTTCTCCAATTACTCTAGAAGATGGATCCAAAAAAATATTGCTGCAATTTGTGTCAGAAAGTATTCTGCCTATGTTTTCCTCTAGGAGTTTTATAATATCTGGTCTCTAGTCCATTTCGGGAGAAGGCAATGGCACCCCACTCCAGTACTCTTGCCTAGAAAATCCCATGGATGGAAGAGCCTGGTAGGCTGCAGACCATGGGGTTGCTAAGAGTTGGACACGACTGAGTGACTTCACTTTTACTTTTCCCTTTCATACATTGGAGAAGGAAATGGCAACCCACTCCAGTGTTCTTGCCTGGAGAATCCCAGGGATGGTGGAGCCTGGTGGGCTGCCATCTATGGGGTCGCACAGAGTCGGACACGACTGAAGCAACTTAGCAGCAGCAGCAGCAGCAGTCCATTTCGAGTTTATTTTTGTGTATGGTGTTAGAGAATGGTTTAATTTTATTCTTTTATTTATAGCTGTTCAGTTTTCCCAGCACCACTTACTGAAGGGACTGTCTTCTCTGCTGTATATTGTTGCCTTCTTTGTCATACATTGGCCATAAGTGCAAGGGTTTATTTCTTGGCTCTGTTTTGTTTCACTGATCTGTTTCAGTTTTTGTCCAGTACTGTAGCTTTGATTGCTGTAGCTTTGTAGTATAGTCCAGTCAGAGGGCATAATTTCTCCAGCTCTGTTCTTTCAACCAATTCAATCTTTAGTGGAAAAAAACTCAGAAGCAGCAACTTGGGCTTATTGGGCAGCTCATTGTTTTATTGACACCTGTGAGTTGAGGTTTTCAGGAATGTTTCAGGAATGTTTCAGGAATTCCCTAGTGGCCCAGTGAATAGGACTCTGCACTTTCACTGCCAAGGGTGTGGATTGGATCCATGGGAGGTAAACTAAGGTCCCACAAGCTGTGTGGCATGGCCAAAAAAACCCAGGAATGTTTTGTTCTTTCCTAGCTTAGGTGATTAGGTTCACTATCTATAGGCTATCAGATCCTTCAAGGAGAAGCAGACCACTATAGTGGCCCCGGCTCCTGGACAGGCTGACAATCAGTGAGGGCTGGGGCCTCTGCTACTTGGAGTGGGGAATGGGAAGACTGCCCAAGAGATGGATTGATGAGGTCACCAGGCATGGACAGAAAAGAGGCAGCAAACTTTTCCTCCTACTTGGAAGTTTCCAGGCAGGCTCTTCCGTATGAAAGACAGAGAAACTCTTCTACTCCATGCACTGCACAGTTCCCTGCCCCAGCCAGCTCTTCTCTCCTCAGCTGCTCCCACACAGAAAGCAGTGCCAGTTCTCAGGAGCTGCAGTTACCCAAAGTTAGGCTTAGAACAGGGACATGAGAGTCATTCAGATTCCTTACTCTTACCCTAGATCTCCCCTTCCCATTACTGCAGGAGGGTGAGGAAAGTAATATCCAAAGGGAGACAGAGAGCCGGGGGTAAATTTATGTTCTGGGATTTATAATCTAATAGCTTGGTGGCTGAGAGAAGCCATTATGAAGGGTATCTTTGCTAAAATAGAATGCAATAAAAATAATTGAGTGGTTCAAAAAGAAACTATTTTCACAAGAACAAAGTCATAACAGTTTAATAATTTAAATAAAACCAACTTCAGGAACAATATACACCATACATAAAAGTTGAACAATTAAATTGAATAGTGTATTTAAATGCATCAAATTCTTAAAAACTCCTGAAATGAACTCAAGGCCATGGATATGAAAAGGTAATTTTGAATAACTTACAGACCAGAGTAAAACAGACAAGGTAGTTACTCTGCATTTACCAATACTCTAGACTGATACCATGGATATTTTAAACTTTTATGAGAACACTTCTAAGGAATCTTAAAGAGTTAAAAAGGACTACAATTGATTTCAGGAAGATGAATTAACAGCTAACATTCTCTTTGGTCCTCCAAGTCACAGCTGTAAAAACTTTAAAATATTAAGCATGAGATGAATGTTAATTCTATCTCTATCTAAATTTTAAACAGGATAATGTCTATATCAGGTTAGATTTTAAAAGGAACTCAGAATCAACCACCAAACTACTTTAGAAACTCCAAATATAGAAAAAAATAAAAGGAACTAGAAGTAGGGAAGAGTTAAAATTAAAAAAAAAAAAAAAAAAACAACAAAAAACACCTCTGCCATCTTGCCCTTGCATAAGCCAAACAGTATCAGAGTGGCAGAGACAGAACTGCCAGAGTTACAGCAAGTATGTAGTTAATCCTTGTTAAGGTAACAGGATAAATTTGAAGAGCACAGTGTCAGCCTTCTCCATGTCAGAGACTTCTCCATGGAATAACCGTGTTTGTTTTTGCAGAGAGTTGGGGTTTTTAGCTGTTGTTGTTTGTTTCGATTTGGCCCACACTGCCCCAGTGGAGGAAATTTTAAGATAATCATTAATAAGACAGCAGCTTCCTGGGCTAAAAGACCTATCCCACTTGAACAGTCACACCAAAGATAAGATCCACTTGGACCACACGGGAAACTAGTATACCAGTTTCCAGTATTTTACACTCATTCCAGAAAATGATGGTGCATTTTCACAGACACCAACAAAATCGCTTTCATTAGACATGGGACAGAGCTCAAAACAGTTCACTGCAATCTGCATTCTCTCACATTCACGGAAGCTATGGTTCTGCAAACCTGAAAATGATGGACACTTTCAAAAGTTTCTGTAAATACTTAGAAAAATATTTGACAGGTAAAAAAAAATTTTTTTGAGGCATCTACAAGGAACTCACAAAGTAAGCTCCCAAGAAAAATGAAAAGGTAGAACTGTGAGAACTAGTTATTTGCAATGTCAGGACTAAGTCTTATAAAATAACGGCTTTTTTTAAAAAAAAGGCAAAGGTATCTACACTCTAAATGGTGTGATATTCTCCTCAAGGCACAGAGAGTTAAATGTCTAAATCCCTGTATATTGACATGAGAATATACTCGTAAACAACTCCAGGAACTAATTTCCTGTACTTGAATTTTAAAAAGAATAGAAGGTAGAAATTGCCTTTTTAACTCATAACGAAATTAAAATACATAGATATTCCACTTACCTTCCCTTGGTGACATGTTACAACTGGATAGTTTAAAAAATATATAAAAAATTAAGTGTCACTGGTGGTTAAATAATCATGATTAAAGTGGAGCCTTTTGGATTTTGAATTTGCAGAGCAATGCTGCATACTGTATATAAATTATTTCAAGCACGACACCATTTTTGTTTGGAGAGGGTAAAATAAACATATTGACCATAATTTTCTCCCATTCCCAACATTCCTATGCTTCTGAATCAAATTACCATACTCTGAACAAAACACATGAATCCTTCTCCCTTCCCAGCACCCTCAGGTTACCTGAAAGGCAGTGGTTTTATACAAGTAACTTACACTATCCTGGAGAAGGGAATGGCTACCCACTCCAGTATTCTTGCCTGGAGAATTCCAGGGACAGAGGAGCCTGGCGGGCTACAGTCCATGGGGTTGCAACTTACACTACGGGCAGTTTTCTTGAATGTTGCCACTAAAAGGTGGCAAGAAGAAAATTCAGGGCTCACCCCTTAATTAATTACTTTTATTTGACTTGCTATAAATAATTATTAAATACAATTAATGACAAAGATGAGAGTTTACATCTGTAACAACTGGAAGTGGAATGTACAAACAATTAAGACCAGACAAAACAATGCTTCTAGCTGCACGATCTGAAAACCACGTGGCACAAGCTGAGGCTCAGCTCTTGATGAGGCTCAGAAACTCTTCCCGGGTCTTCGGGTCCTCCCGGAACACCCCCAACATTGTGCTCGTCACGGTTCTGCTGTTCATTTTCTGCACTCCTCGCATTACCATACACATGTGTCTATGAAACAAGGCAACAAAGGTAGTCCATGGAGTAGACAGTTGCTGGTTTGGTTTTTAAATAAAAGCAGCCCAAAAGATTAAATCACAGTTATCAAGTATGTCAAAATGTCACTTCTTAGATAAATTTGTTCTAAAACATTTTTTAAAGTTCCTAAGCCTTACAGCTTTTATTGTTATCAATGGTTGGGTCCTTAACGCGTCCAGTCAGAGGAGGAAAAGTGGAATTTTCTTCCTGGATGAAACTAATACAAAGGTCTACAGAGATCCACAACTTCCAGAGAAAAAGAAATTCAGAGTTCTCACTTGATCCATCCTCAGGACCAAGTCAGCACTTAGCTGCTGCTGCTGCTGCTAAGTCGCTTCAGTCGTGTTCGACTCTGTGCGACCCCATAGATGGCAGCCCATCAGGCTCCCCCGTCCCTGGGAATCTCCAGGCAAGCAGCACTTAGCTGGCCTAGGTGTTCAGAGAAGTACTGAGGCACACTGGTCTCACCAAGCGGGATCCAGAGAACGGTGACCCAAGTGGGTGAAGTTAGCCAGCAGTGCACAAAGAATGGGTGAAAACTGCCCACAAGATGTACATAATCCTCAAAATTCAGAAGAAGTGTCTTCAGTTGCCCTTTTTACTTGTTTTTAGGTACAACTCTTTATTTTTTAAATATGTGATAACATATTCGGAAAACTCTGCTCAAAGAATCAAAGAGCTAAATAAATCATTAGCTGTTACTGTTGTGTACATTCACTACACCTAAGCCTATGACTCCCTACACCTCCAACCCCAAAAACCACTATGACATTATTAAATGCAAACAGACTTACGTTGCTTCAACCACGACCCCCACTCCAGCAGGTCGCAAGGCCTCTATGATTGCTACGGCAATTTGTTTCGTAAGGCGCTCCTGAACTGTGGATGTGACAAGGAGCTCAGTGAGTCTGACACGAACAGACAGCTGGCAGCTTTTGCTGTTTCTAGAATATTTGAAATCTTAAAAGCAAGACTTTGGTGAGGTTGAAGAGCCACCACCTTTCACCAATGTGCTTGCTCTGCTGCCCAGGCCACAGGACGCCACTGTTCACCTCCCTCGCCTGCCGTACAGGCACCAAAGGGAACTGAGGAAGCCCCGGCGCCCTCCAGCGCCACTGGAGAGAACAGATTAGAATGACGACTGTCTCTTACATGTGCACAAAGACCGACAGAATCCTGACAACACGCGCCCCACGTACAGAGAGCAAAATAAATGAATACACAGCTTGCAACAGGATTAACAAAGGGGCTATAGTCCAATTATTAAATTGCTCTTAGAGCCATGTTGATAACCAATGATTTAAGCTAAATTTTCCTGTGCTGAATAAACAATATCTTTGAAAACATAAGTATTCACTGCAGCACTGCATTTATTTGAAAATTGACAAAATCCCCAAATATCAGAGCAGGAATTGGTTAAATCATGCCACGGCCCAGCTGTACAATGGAATGCTGAACAGTCAGCAAAATAAAAGACATGGTTATGTGTATGTGAAAAAAAAAAGTTTAAGATTTGGTAAGGGAAAAAAGGGTGAAGCCTGTTTTCAAATACATAATAAAAGTAAGTTGATTTTTAAAATGTTGGTATATGCAATAAAATATGAAAGTGAAAGTGTCAGTCACTCAGTCTTCTCTGACTCTTCACAACCCCATGGACTGTAGCTCATCAGGCTCCTCTGTCCATGGGATTTTTCAGACAAGAATACTGGAGTGGGTTGCTATTTCCTTCTCCAGGGGATCTTTCCGACCCAGGAACTGAACCCAGGTCTCCTGCATTACAGGCAGATTCTTTACCATCTGAGCCATTAGGGAAGGTGGAATCTGCAAATACAATGATTTTTTCTGGAAGCCTGAAATATAGTAGACTTTCTCTTTCTGTTTTATATTCCCAACAAAGTTTTTTTTTTACTCTTTTATTTATTTATTGTGTGCCATGCCATGCGGCTTGAGGGAATCTTAGTTCTCTGATTAGGGATTGAACCTGGGTCACCACAGTGAAAGCACCGAGTCCTAGCCATTAGACCGCCAGGGAATCCCCTTAATTTTTATAAGACATATATATTACACTTGTAGTAAGAACAAAAAAATACTTTTCCCTTAATAAAAAATGATTTTCTGTAAATAAAATAGTTTAAAAGTTACCTTGTAATCTTCTACTGTAGATTTCTACAATCCTAGAAAAGAAAGAATTGTTTTAATTATAAACTGAAGTGAAACTTGAAGCCTTCCCCATAAGTCTAAAGAATAATTGCTTTATTGAAGTAATTGTAGGGTGTGGGCAGTGGATAAATGCTTAGAGGAGAAGGATACAAGTAAATGAGAAGAGGGAGGTCAGAAGGAGACCACCAACCACAAGAGTGGTGCTTGTGAAGAGTGAAGAGTGGTGCTTCCCTCAGTCTGCAAAGACAGAAGGAATGAAGTGTAAGCATTCACTGAGGAAAAACAACAATTAAAGGTGAGTAATTTTCAAGCTCCCAAATCACCAATTTTAGACCATGTCTCAAGTGTTCTAATTAATCATATTGTTTAATCAGAGCTTAAAGCTCAAGCTAAAAATAAAGACTGTTAATTAATAGCAGACCAACGTCAACTATGTACCAACTAAACCTATTAGGATAATCAGATTAGAGTTAAACGGACTTCTTCAGACATCCCTTTATAATACATAAGCACACAGTAATCCCCCGATAGGAGCCCCTGATCTCCGCTTATAACAGTCTGTGCAGTGACGCATTCCCTTTCAACACCTTTTCTTCTGGCTGTAAAACATGGAGATAGTCACAGAATTACACATTTGAGGATTGCAATTCATGTGAAGGATCTTTTCTCTAAAATTTGGCCTTTTAGTCATGAATTTGGACTCAATTTAAGGATCAGCTCACCTACAAGGTGAGTTGCAGCCCTTTCCCCACTGTGCCATTCAGACAGAACTGCCATTCAGCAAGAACAGACGACTTGCTTCTTTATTACTTGTGACAGCCAATGAAGGCAGTCACAGGTAGGCCGCCAGTCTAACAGGAACGCCTCTTACCTTTCTCTGCCACCCACAGTGCCTGCCTGTTGCTGGTTGACAGTGGCTACCATGCTGAAAGAGCGTCATTTGTTATTGACTGTCTACTGTGTGTGTATGTGAGTATGTAGCAAACAGGGGTCTTATACCCACAGTTTATAATTTCTTATTCCTAGTTTATTTTTTCAAGTAAGAAATAGGTATGGAATCCCTGTCTTCTCAGCATTAAAGAGAATCATCTAGTGTATTGTCAGGCCATTCAAGATGGCTGTAGTCTTGCTTTCTGGACGTCTGCTCAATGAGGCCCTGCTTCTCTCACATGACTATCCAATTCTCTTAATTACAGAGCTTAATTGGTAACTGCCTCTGTGCTTGCCTAACACCCAGTTGCTGGTTTCCCTGGTAACTGATGAGCCAACCTGACAGTCAATCCCCTCTATAAATGGTAGCCTCCTTCTCCCCGAGTAGCTAAGGTGGCTGCTGTGCACAATGAGGTGTTGTTCCAGGACTTTGCTTTGAACTCATAAGGCTCCCCTGTGCACCAAACTGTTGATATCTCTGTTGCTGTTTTGGGGCTTGTTCTTCTGTCTTGAGGCTGGGCAATCACAAGGCTTGCAGGCCTGCAGGGCGCGCCCAACAACTGCCAAGCCAGTCAAGGCTGAGGAAACTACCACGAATGCAGAGATATCAGGGAATATGGATGGGGAATGCAAAGTTTTGGGGGAATCCTGAGGTGGCCATCTACGAGCAATGTGGGACCCTGTGGCCGCTGACCACCATCAGAGATGCCTGCTTTATATTTCCCCCAATGAGTGAAATGTTGATACACCTTATATCATATGCTATATCAAGATATAGAAGTATGCCGTACCAAGATATCATTACAATCTAGTTTACCATATTACTGGAATCAACAGTTTTCAATTTTAATATTTTAATATTAAATATTATAATATTTAATATTATAATATATTAAATATATAAAATATTTAACATTTTCATTTCAATTTTAATGTTTAATATATAACATTCTTAAAGTAAAGCTCCTTGGATGATAAAAGTTTTTTCATAGGGTTTTTATGACTACACTCATAATTGAGATTAGTCTATAATTAAACAGCTTTGTCAGGCTTTGTTATCAGGCATAGGTAGCTTCATCTAATACAGCTTTTTAGGTTTTTTCACACTCTTGAATTACTAACATGAAAGTCAGTGGTTATGCAAAAGTTTGAAAAAATGCCAACTACACTAACGAGGTTTAGCCCCTTCTCTGCCACCCCCTCTTCCAATATTAATTTTACTTTTCCTAATGGTTACTAGCTTATCTAGGTTTTTAATGCTTGGCTCATTCCCATCCATCTTTTTCTTTAATCTTTGAGTAAGTTTTTAAGAAATTTTTAAAGAATATGTTTGGTTATATAACCTCTCATCTCCAGATAAAATTATTAAACTTATAAGCAATTATGATAGATCATGCTTTCAGCTTGTCACCATTGAGTAAGATGCTAGTTGGGAGTTTGTCATACATAGCCTTTACTTCATATATAGCCTTTACTATACAAGGCAATAAGGTATATTGCCTTTATACTCTGAGTTTTTATCATGAATGGACATGGAATTTTGTCAAATGCTTTTCTACATCTATTGAGATGATATGGTATATCCTTTAGGGCTTCCCTGATAGCTCAGTTGGTAAAGAATCCACCTGCAATGGAGGAGACCCCAGTTCGATTCCTAGGTCAGGAAGATCCCCTGGAGAAGGGATAGGCTACCCACTCCAGTATTCTTGGGCTTCCCTGTGGCTGAGCTGGTAAAAAAATCTGCCTGCAATGTGGGAGACCTGAGTTTGATCCCTGGGTTGGGAAGATTCCCTGGAGAAGGGAAAGGTTACCCACTCCAGTAGATCCTTCTGTCCATATCAAAGGTTGGGAGGTAATTAGTGTTCCTACTCCTTCAGGTTTGTCAGTTGCTCTATGCATTTCAGCCAGTTCATGTTTTGTTTCCATTTGATGAAGATTCATGACAACCTTTAATTTTTTTTTTGGCCAAGCCACACAGCATGTGGAATCCTAGTTCCCCAACTAAGGATCAAATCCATGTCCCCTGCATTAGAAGCACAGAGTCTGAACCACTGGACCACCAGGGAAGTCCTCATTACCACTTTTATTATACAACCTTCTCAAAATAAGAGGACCCACTTTATCCCCTCTGACACATTTTGCCTTAATTTTAATTAGCATTTTATTTTTTTAAAGGGGGGATAGGGTTGGATACATTTAATCCAACGAGCCAGGTGGCTCAGTGGAAAAAAACCCACCTACCAATGCAGGAAATGCAAGCTTGATCCCTGGGTTGGGAAGATCCCCTGGAGAAGGGAAAGGCAACCCACTCCAATATTCTTGCTGGAGAGTCCATGGACAGAAGAGCCTGGCAGGCTACCAGACCATGGAGATGCGAAAGAGTCAGACATGACTGAACATGCACACACTTACTGGTCTTATAAGATCTGTGCTAGCTCTCTTTCTCTCTGTATTACAATATAATATATTATATATAATAATATATATAATATAATATAATATAATAACTCTGTATTATACTTTCTTGTCTCTTGCTCCTCTGGCAACTGGGAAAGTAATCTGGTGATACTTTTACAGGAAGAACCCATGGATGGTATAATTTAAGCTTTGCAAATCTTAGAAGTGTTTCTGATGCCTTCATATAATTTGACTTGACAAGCTAGACTTGATACCAGGCTGCAAATTCTCAAGTGTGGCTAGAGAAAAAAAGGAAAAGAACAGCAAAAAATACAGCCAGGTCATGGTGGGACTTATCTAAAGTAAGAAGCTTGAACTTTATTGAGAGCTATAGAGCTATGAAGGGGAAGCACTATCAAACCCTCACTTGAGAAAGAACATCCTAGCAGCATATGAGAGCGGAGCTAAGGATCCTAAGAGATGTGAGGACAGGAGTTAGGAATTTAAAACATAATCCAGGAGGAACATCAAGGTCCCAAGAGTGGCAGTAAGGATAGCCAGCAAGCAGCATGGTGATGCGAGGGAAGCGGGGGTGGTATAGGAGGTCAGTGAGCATACAACAGCAAGAGAGGGATTCCTCCTCACTCCTCACCCCAAAATACATATAGCAAAGATCTACATATAAAAATAAGGTCATAAAAATAACCCCCCAAAACATGAATTTATGACTATGCAAGTTTTAAACTTAGTGAAAAAGGATAGTAGAAAACAAGACAAATGATAAGCCTGGAAAATGATTCCCAGCTTTACTATTCAGAAAGCTCATATAAACCCCTAATAAAAAGACAAGCAACCTAATTGAAAAATTAGCAAAAACTAAGATCAGAAAGTTTCTGAACAAATTCAACCTCACTTTTAAGTGCAAATTAAAACCTTAGATAGCAGTTTTTACTTATCTTGTTTGGACTTCAGACTCTTCAATGTTTGCCAGTGTTGGCAAAACGGTAGAGAAACACATGCCACTAACCTATTATCAGAGTACAGATCTGTAGGATCTTTTCTGGAGAGCAATTTGGTAATATAAACAATTTAGCTACTCTCAACCCAGTAATCTTATTGTAATCTTATAGACTCAAAGTATGGAAATAGATAAAAATGTATTCACCAACAGTTTTTTCCCCCATTTTTGACAAGTCTCAAGCTGTAGGCTTAAAGACTGGTTAAGTGAATTATATGAAAGAAATACTGGACTTTCCTGGTAGTCCAGTGGTTAAGTATCTGCCTGCCAATGCAAGGAACATGCGTTTGATCCCTGGTCCGGGAAAATTTCACATGTTATGGAGCAACTAAGCCCCTGTGACACAATTACTGAGCCTGCTCACTGCAACTAGAGTAGCCCTTGCTCGCCAAAGCACAGACCCAGCTCTGCGAAAAGTAATTAATTAATTTTTTAAAAATACAATGTGGCCATTAAAAGGAACTTGGACTTTCTAGACTAAAAGATGTCCAAGGAATTTCAAGGAATTTTAAGTTTTTTTTAAAAAGTAGTAGTGAATGTAGGACATGATCCCCTTTTGTCTTACTTAGCGAGTAGTTTTAAGGCCACATGTTTGCATTAAAATCTTCCAGAAGGATAGTGAAAGATCTCTAGTGGGGAATGGAAATAGGAAAGAAAAGTTTTCCCTTTACTCATTCACTTGTATTTAAGTTTAACTGGCACGTTACTTTTATAAGAGAAAAATGAGAAAAAAAAAAAAACATTCCCTTTGTAATCTAATCTACCGTTGTTAACTATCTCCCAGTCTGAACCTCTTGGATCAATCGACCTGCTGCCCATCCACTGGAATATGCCTTGCTCCTACCCTCTGATTTGCCTTTGGCTATCCATTAACTATACCTAGAGGCACTTCTCTTCTGTTCAGAACTCTGCTCAGCCCTCCGCCCCTCGGTCTCCTCCACCCTGCCAGGCCACAGCCATCGTGGGTCCTCTGCACCCAGGGCTCCTAACCAGGTGAGCCTGCGGCACCTGCTGGCTCTCCTAGAGGGTAGTGGCCGTGCCCTACTTCTCTCTAGCAACGACAGTAGCTGGCACAGTTACTTTCACAGTAGTTGTCCAACAGCTGAACCATAGCCACGTGAGGCACTACCATTCTATATTCAAGATTTCATTGTGTTCACTCAATTATTCTAAAGCAAGAAAACGAATACGTGTTCAACGGATTTTCAGCAACAGACGGAATTTCTATTCAAACTAAATTTACTCTAGAATTCTACCAGGGTTAAACCAGATCAACTTACTTCTGGCATTTTCTTGTTACTTAAAGCTTTACTGTTTGATATTTGACTTCCCTGGAAATGAAAGGTCATTCATTTGAAGGCAAGCATATAACAAACTTCACATACAAGATTAAAATGAGCGGTGAAATTTTCTAAGACATTCAGCTTTATTCCTTTTCATTCCCTAAATATTCCCAACTTCTTATAAGGAATAAGCAGTTGGATAATATCTTAGCCTTCTGTTTTATTTAATAGATTCTTTATTTAAAATCTTTACAAAGTATCTGAAACTAACATACACTCAGTTCTTTGGTTCCTTTTTTTGGTGTCTTACGTTTTAATCCTATTCGTGTAAGGACAAATCCCCATGCTAATAATTAACTCCTTTGTATTGTTCATAAAAGCTTAATTATTGGAGAGCTTTTCCTCCCATTAGGAAAGGAAATAACCAAAGGCTATTGTCTTTCACCCTCAAGTCACCACTTTTTCCAGGACCTCACTAGATCACTCTCACACTCATTTTTATAAGGTGTTGCCCATGGTCTACACACAGTGAAGTCTTCTAGAGAAGACTGCTTACATTAAGACCACAGTCTAATGTGGTCTGCCAGGCTTTTTATAGTATAAAAACTATCTATTTTACACCTTTCAAACACAGAGAGTCTAATACAGGAGGGAGCAGGGCCAGGATTTCTATATGAAGTCTAGGACTCGCAATCTTGCTGGAAACGTGGGTACCAGGGGACTGGGCCTACCACTGCATTTGCACAGCAAGCCCACTGAACTTAGACTATGTATTATAAACAGTAAGCATAACCAATTATAATAAAGACACGTACTCAGTTGATACAACTTTATCATTTGGGAGCAAGTTATTGGGGAGGAGGTTGCTAATAGGAATTCTAATAAGGTAGATGGCCCCACCACCACCAGTGCTATTTCTCAGCCACTCCTTGGCACTGCCACTGGGTACAGACCACTGAAGACCAACATGCTTGCATATTTGTATTAAGAGCCTGACTGCAATAAGGCAAAAGTTATGACTTAAGAACATCCTTTCACGGTACCAAGGAGCCCTGTCTGGTTAGGAGATTGAGGAATGAGGTCGGAAACTAGGGAAGTTAAATTTCTCTCTTCTACCTACTTTCTCCTTAAACCCTAGAAGAAATGAGTAAGAACATGGAAGTGAAAACAAAGGAAAAAGAACAGCTGTGGAGAGCAGGTGTCGGACTGCTGGGGTGGTGTTTACAGAGTCCAACACAGAACTGGAAAGGATTTGGGCCACTGTTTCACGATCGTCTAAGTAGAGAAGAAGCAGGAACATATCAGAGCCACAGGATAGTCGGTTGGTTACAAAGGTATGTTTATTTCCATTTTGATATGGTCGCTTTCACCTCAGTCAAGTTATCCAAACTTAGCTTGGTTTATTTTTAGAAGGAGGAGGTCAATTACTGCATTTCATTACCTACTCCTTCATTTTAACTCTCCTCCAATACACACACCTTACAGTATCTGCTCATCACCCAGGAATACAAGGAAACTACACAAAAGGGTATTTAGGTCTGGCCCCCAGTATTTCACTGTTCCTATCAGAGATATATAAACACTAACCCTCAGGTTGACTTCTAGCTAAGCACAGGCGACCATGCTGGTATATCACCACTTCTTTCCTAAAACTAAAGAACGGTGGTAAAGGCCTGAACTCACGGGATAAAGAGAGAGAAAAAAGACTGTAGCACAAACAGAAACAGAGGAGAGTAAGTATTATCTCAGAATAGAGCTGAGGGGGGAAAAAGAAAGTGAAAAAGTCAAGAAAGGCATAGTCTTGGATCTGAAGAGTTAAAGGAACCAGAAGTGAACCAACTGGCCCTGCAGGACCCAGAGAGAGGCATGGAGGTACCCAGGCACAGTGGAAAGCAGGGCTGAGGCCAAGGGTGGTTCGTTTAAAAGTCAAAAGTGCAGTGCAGTTACACCTCTGCCCAGGTTTCCTCTCTCACCCCTCTTAGCTAAACCACCCTTAAAGAATGGGAGCTGAGCTGTACTTCCCCTCAGGGCCTCTCCAGTCAGGAAGGCTCTGCCGAGAAAAGCGTGAGGTAAGGCTTCAAGGCTGAGCAGGTGGGAGGTGGAGAAGGAAGGCTGGCCAACAGGGGAGTGAAAAGAAAAGGGCATCAGTGTTGCAGGCCCTCTAAGTATGTCTTAGACGGACTATATATATATATGTCTATGTATTATCTCTGCAACCATAAAGTAAGTTGGAATGTGCCTTCCAAGTGAGACCCACATGGATCAAGAGACAAAGCTTGATAAGATTCTCACCATGCAGGGACAGGTCCTATAAACCTGTCCTCTTGTTCACTACAGTCATACTTACCGAGCAAGTTTGCTGAGGCCAAGAACTTGCTTGTTAGGAAGATAACCGATATGGACCTTCAGAGAAGAGACAGAAATCATGAACTAAGTGAGACACAGTACTTCTTTGTGGTAAAAGGAAACAATGCAGTAACTTACTATGTGGTTCACATAGTGAGCACAGTGCAAACATATTTCTAAAACATCTAGATACTTTAAGATAGAAAATGAGGCACTTGCATAAATAATTAAAAAGTACATAAATGAAATAAAAGGGAAATAAGAATGATTATTAATAAAATGACAAGCTCGAAGTATGGTCGTAGTATTTCCTGGTGAAGTTAAACTCTGGATACAATTCTTAAAATCCTTCCTCTGTTGAGAGGAAACGTTCTCAGGAAAGCGCAAATTATCCCGCAGCAACATTAAAATGTAGTTAAGAAAGCCTCCTTTAAATGGCTGAAACTGTAACTATAAATACTGCCATTCCACACATCATGGTGGCCTTGAATCCCACCCTGTTGCAGATCTCTGTCGCACAGAAAGAGGGTACCCATGCCCTTTGTCGTGCTGGGAAGCCCCATTTCTAAGCTGCTGAAGAACACCATCCTCCTGACAGGGAAAAAAGGACACAGTTAACAGCTGGGACTCAGGATGAACCGGAATCCTAAGTCCTAAATTCTTGTGGGACCTACTATAAAGCAAAGCCACTTCTATAATCTTAAAGAGCACTGGTTAAAATAAAAAAAAAAGAGGACTGATTAATATCTAGCATGAAAATGTTACCTGTCTTTCAGTCAAGTGTTAAGTATGAGAGGACATTAAATTCTCCAAAAAGATTAATAAATGATCATTTATAGGCAATCAATTTACCTAATATAAAATGACTGATTCATTTGCATGACAATTTGCCAGGCTTAGTTGCATTTGTTCACCTGATATCTACTGTACACCTGAATAATCAGTAATTAGTCATTTTAATAACTAATTAGTCATTAGTCCTAGTATAGGTGCTGTGCTTTGGGAGTCTGAGAATACCAACTCATCGCCTTCCTGGTCAGCAGAAAGAAAAAATTATGTAGCACCTGGACACTGGGTATCTCAAAGAAAAATTAAGTGGAAGCTTCCCCATAGAACCAAGATACAGACATATCATCGAGATTTACATACTTATATGCAGAGCTATAATTTGTTTGCAAAGTTTTTGGTCTTCCTTAAGATCCCATCATCTAAGTGACCACTTTAGACAATCATCACTGAATAATATGTTCAAAAACAGAGCTAATAAGAACACAGACACAGAAGTAATCATAGCAGAAGGAAAAGGATACAGTGGAGAGAGACTGAGTACAGGATCAGGCTCCCAGGTTTGGCCCCAGCCAAATCACTAACTCCCTATGTCTTCTTGGGCAAGTCATAGCTTCCTAGGCCTAATTTTCTCACTTAAAAGGTAATGATGAGCTCACACGTTCCCTCATTTTTTAAAATCCTGAACCCTACAGTCACAGCCCAGCATCATTAATTGTGGAACTACCAGACCACATATGCTTCCTGATATGATGGAGGACAGAGTTCCCAGCATCCCAGTGAACTACTCTATTCAAATATATTTTTAACCTTACACTTAAGAAGTTTTAGATCGAATCTAGTATATAGAAAAATCCAAAGACTGAATGGAGAGCAAATTGAGAAACTGAGAGGCTCTATAGAACAACTGGCTTAGTTAGTTGAGTAAGAGAATGTCATTAGGGTGGACAGGTAGGTGGCTGTCAGGGGAGACTATTTTAAAATAAGAGACTTAAGATACGTAACAACCAAATGTATAAGCCTTCTTTGGATTCTGGTTTAAACAAACCAACCACAAGACAGTTGAAACACCTGAGAAAATATAATATGGATTAGTTATTAGATGCTATTTAGGAATTACTGTTACTTTTGTCTGGGCTTCCCAGGTGGTACAGTGGTAAAAAAAAAAAAAAAAAAAACCCCGCCTGCCACTGCAGGAGATGCAAGAGATGCTGGTTTAATCTCTGGGTTGGGAAGATCCCCTAGAGGAGGAAATGGCAACCTGCTTTAGCATTCTTGCCTGGAGAATCCCATGGACAGAGGAGCCTGGCAGGCTACAGTCCATGGGGTCGCAGAGTTGGACATGACTAAGTAACTAGAACACGCACACTTTTGTCTACTGTAGTGCTACTATGGCTAAGTAAGAATATTTTAGAGATGTGTATTAATAATTAGTAGTGAAGAGTCCTGCTGTCTAAGATACTTTAATATACTAAAGGACTTACTGCCAACTTTTAAGGTTGATAATCCAATCAGAGTTATATTTCTCAAAAAAAAAAATCCTTATCTTTTAGGGAAATATGCTGGAAGAAATTACACGAAAAAAAAACGCCATATAGGATTTGCTTCAAAACAGTCCAGTGGGGATGTATATATTAATAGAACAAGACTGGCCCTTTACTGACAACTGTTGAAACTGGTTGATGGGAACATGGAATATTATATACTAATCTACCTATTCTTAGATATGTTTGAAATTTTCTACAATAAAAGGTTTAAAAAGAGATGCCACTACACACACATCAGAATACTAAACTTAAACACTACAAGTGCCAAATGTTGATGAGGACTCATTAGAGTAAATGAAATGTAAACTGTACCAAATTGTTACAACCAATTTGGAAAACTAAAAGTCAGATTTAATAAGTTGAACACAGGTATACCCTGTATCTGCAGTTCCACTCCTAGGTATACTGCTAAAGAAATGCATTTGATAGGTGGGTCAAGATGGCAGAGAAGGAGGATATGGAGCTCAGCTTCCCCCACTCCCCAAAGTCACATCAAAAATCCGTCTACACGTGGAACAATTCACACAGAAAACCAACTAGAAACTGACAGATTTCTTATATAACCAAAGCTATAAGAAAGATCTCCATGTAACCAGGTAGAGATCTGATTATGGAAAAAAAAAAAAAAAAAAAAGGCATCAGGGCCAGTGCCCCTAGGAAAGAAGGTCCACAGGTGCAGACCCTCCCCCTGTGGAGTCCCCTGCCTACTGGGAGGTCTGCTCAAATAGAGAGACGGGCTGGAGTGGCCTGGACTCTGGTCGCAAGGAATGTATACATGCTAGCTTACCAGCAGTCAGTGAAAAGAGACTGGCACTGGCTCCACCTGGCCTCAATACTTCCCAGTCCAAAATGCTTGCTGAGGGAGGTAGGGGTGCGTGGGAAGAGTGCTGCTAGTATAGATGATTCAAAGAAATGGAAATATATACCATCCTCTTAGATTAGAAGGATTTTTATTGTGAAAATGGCCATATGACTCCAAATACATATCTACAGATTTAATGCAATCCCCAGTTCAGTTCAGTCGCTCAGCTGTGTCCAACTCTTTGCAACCCCATGGACTGCAGCACACCAGGCCTCCCTGTCCATCACCAACTCCAGGAGTTTACTCAAACTCATGTCCATTGAGTTGGTGATGCCATCCAACCATCTCATCCTCTGTCGTCCCCTTCTCCTCCCATCGTCAATCTTCCCAGCATCAGGGTCTTTTCAAATGAGTCAGTTCTTCATATCAGGTGGCCAAAGTATTGGAGTTTCAGCTTCAGCATCAGTCTTTCCAATGAACACCCAGGACTGATTTCCTTTAGGATGGACTTGGTGGCTCTCCTTGCAGTCCAAGCGACTCTCCAGAGTCTTTTCCAACACCACAGTTCAAAAGCATCAATTCTTCAGCGCTCAGCTTTCTTTATAGTCCAACTCTCACATCCATACATGACTACTGGAAAAACCATGAGTGAAGTGAGTGAGTGAAGTTGCTCAGTCGTATCCAACTCTTTGCGACCCCATGGACTATAGCCTACCAGGCTCCTCCCTCCATGGGATTCTTCAGGCAAGAGTACTGGAGTGGGTTGCCATTTCCTTCTCCAGGGGATCTCCCCGACCCAGGGATTGAACCTGGGTCTCCTGCGTTGCAGGCAGACACTTTAACCTCTGAGCCAACAGGGAAGCCCATAGCTTCCCTGGAAAAACCATAGCTTTGACTAAACAGGACCTTTGTTGGCAAAGTAATGTCTCTGCTTTTTAATATGCTGTCTAGGTTGGTCATAGCTTTTCTTCCAAGGAGCAAGTGTCTTTTAATTTCATGGCTGCAATCACCATCCACAGTGATTTTGAAACCCCCAAAAATAAAGTCTGCCACTGTTTCCCCATCTATTTGCCATGAAGTGATGGAACCAGATGCCATGATCTTAGTTTTCTGAATGTTGAGTTTTAAGCCAACTTTTTCACTCTCCTCTTTCACTTTCATCAAGAGGCTCTTTAGTTCTTTGTTTTCTTCCATAAGGGTGGTGTCATCTGCATATCTGAGGTTATTGATATTTCTCCCAGCAATCTTGATTCCAGCTTGTTCTTCATTCAGCCCAGCATTTCTAATGATGTACTCTGCATATAAGTTAAATAAGCAGGGTGACAATATACAGCTTTGACGTACTCCTTTTCCTTTTCCTATTTGGAACCAGTCTGTTGTTCCATGTCTAGTTCTAACTGTTGCTTCCTGACCTACATACAGATTTTCTCAAGAGGCAGGTCAAGTGGTCTGATATTCCCATCTCTTTCAGAATTTTCCAGAGTTTGTTGTGGTCCACACAGTCAAAGGCTTTGGCATAGTCAAAAAAAGCAGAAGTAGATGCTTTTCTGGAACTCTCTTGCTTTTTGGATGATCCAACAGATGTTGGCAGTTTGATCTCTGGTTCCTCTGCCTTTTCTAAATCCAGCTTGAACATCTGGAAGTCCACAGTTCACGTACTGTCAAAGCCTGGCTTGGAGAATTTTGAGTATTACTTTACTAGTGTGTAAGATGAGTGCGATTGTGCAGTAGTTTGAGCATTCTTTGGCATTGCCTTTCTTTGGGATTGGAATGAAAACTGACCTTTTCCAGTCCTGTGGCCACTGCTGTTTTCCAAATTTGTAAACTCTTTGTAAACATCAAAATACCTATTTACATTTTTCACAGAACTGAAACAAGTAACACTAAAATTTATATGGAACCACAAAAGACCCAGAATTGTCAAAACAATCCTAAGGGAAAAGAGAAAAGCTGGAGGCATAATTCTTTCAGACTTCAGACAATACTACAAAGCTCCAGTGCACAGAGATCAGTGGACCAGGACAGAAAGCCCCCGAATAAACCCGTGTACTTACTTACAGTCTATGACAGAGGAGACAAGAATACACAATGCAGAAAAGACGGTCTCTTCAACAAATGGTGTTGGAAAAGTAGGACAGCTACATGGACATTAACGAAATCAGAACATTCCCTCCAACTATAAATAAAAATAAACTCAAAATGGTGTAAAGACCTAAATATAAGACATGACACACCATAAAACTACTAGAAGAGAACATAGACAAAACATTTTCTGATGTAAGTCATAGCAATATTTTCTTAAATCAGTCTCCCAAAAGAAATAAAAGCAAAGATAAACAAACGGGACCTAATCAAACTTACAAACTTTTACACAGCAAAGAAAATCATTGACAAAACAAAAAGACAATCTATGTAATGACTGAAAATATTTGCAAATGATGGGATCAACAAGGGGTTAATATGCAAAATATGCAAACAGTTCATACAACATAATATTGAAAAAAACAATCCAATCAAAAAATGGGCAGAAGACCTAAACAGACATTTCTCCAAAGAAGGCATACAGATGGCCAACAGGCACATCAAAAAAATGCTAATTATTAGAGAAATGCACATCAAAGCCACAACAAACTATCACTTCACATAAATCAGAATGACCATCATCAAGAAGTCTACAAATAATAAATGATGGACAGGGTGTGGGGAAAAGGGAACCCTCTTACACTGTTGGTGAGAATGCAAATTGGTGTAGCCACGATAGAAAAACAGAATGGAGGTTCCTTTAAAAAAAAACTAGAGTTACCATATGATCCAGCAGCCCCACTCCCAGGCATATATCCAGAAAAGATACAAACTCTAATTCACAAAGAATGTTCACAGTAGCATTATTCACATGAACATCACAATATTCACAGCAGCACTATTTATTAATACAATAGCCAAGACATAGAAACAACTCAAGTGCCCATCAAGATACAACTGGTTTATGACGACGTGTTATATGTGTGTGTGTGCATGTTAGTCGCTCAGTTGTGTCTGAATCTGTGACTCCATGGACTGTAGCCTGCCAGGCTTCTCTGCCCGTGGGATTCTGCAGGCAAGAATATTGGAGTGGATTGCCATTTTCTTCTGCAGGGGATCTTCCCAACCCAGTGATCGAACCCAGGTCTCCCACATTGCAGGCAGATTCTTTGCCGTCTGAGCCACCAGGGAAGCCCAGTTAAATGTGTACAGTGGACTATGACTCAGCCATAAAAAAGAATGAAGTATTGCCATTTGCAGCAACATAGATTGAGCTAGAGAACACTAGGTGAAATAAGTCAGAAAGGGAAAGGCAAGTATCATATGATATCACTTATATGTGGAATCTTAAAAATAATATACAAAACAGAAACAGACTAATAGACATAGAAAACAAACATATGGTTACTAAAGGGAAAGGCAAGAGGAGAGGGATAAATTAGGATACAAACTACTATGCATAAAATAGATAGGGAATGAGTATTTACTGTATATGTATAGCACAGGGAAATACATTCAGTATCTTATAGTAACCTATAATGGAGAAGTCTGAAAAATACATATATATAGCTGAACAACTTTACTGTACACCTGAAACTAATATAATATTGTATATCAACTATACTTAAAGTAAAAAAATAGGGAGTTCCCTGGTTGCCTAGTGGTTAGGATTCTGGGTTTTCATGGCCATGGCCCGGGTTCAATCCCTTGTTGGAGACCTGAGATCCTCCTGCAAGCCACATGACATGGCCAATAAATAAATAAAATGTTTTTTTAAATTAAAAAATAAAATATTTAAAAAGAAATATGATGCATCTGTATGTCAAAAGAATGCTGGTTGCAGTACTGTTTGTAATAGCCAAAAAGATAAAAAAAGTCACCACCACCACCAACCCAAAAAACTCAAACACAGAGAGAGAGGAAAAAAAGAAATATCCACCAAAAACAGACAATAAATTATGCTATGTTTGTACAAAGGAATTATATATAGCAATGAAAATAAACAAACTACAATGGCAGGCAGTAACATCGATGACTCCTGCAATGTAGAACAAAAGAAGCCAAACACGAAAGAGTACATGCTGCAGACTCCACCTATTTATATACAATAGTTGAAAAACAAGCAAAACCAATCAATCTATAATGTTAGAAATCCATATACTGTGTTGACAAGATGGGCTGGGGATTAACAAGGGGCACAAGGTGAGCTTTCAAGACATTGATAGTGTTCTAGTTCTTGATCTGTGAGGTAGTAGGGAATTACCCTAATGGGTTGTACATTTTTCTATGTTTCACTTCTACAAAAATGAAAAAAATACTTTAACAAAAAATGTGAGGCAAATGTTAACACATTAAATTTAGGTGATGGGTATATTTATACCACTATTTCCTATAAGTCTTCCATTCCAAAATTTAAAAAGTAAAAAAAAATTATGATATGGGAGGAGGGAAGAGAACAGGACAACTCTTGGTAACCCACATGTTCTCAGAGGGATGTTTAACTACAGCATTAACATTATCTAGGTCACAGATTCATTTTTCCTAAAATATTTTAAAAGGGTTGGAAACAAATCCACTAATACTACAACCTCTGCCACAAGAAATTCTGCAATCATTACTGCTCATGTCATATTATACGCAAGTATAGCTTGGATCAAATATTATTTAGTTAAAATAAAGGGCAAAGGTTTTTCAGAGACTGCTGCAGGTACCTAGAAAAATAGATGGTCTTTAATCTCATTATTTTAACCTATTAACATGGTATTTACTGTGAAATGCTTGCCCTGAGGGCCTTCTGCTACTTGTTTCTATTTCGTTCATTTCCAGCCATTAAATTGGTTGGGCTGATAAAGAATAGATGTTCATGTGTATCTGGGATATTAGGAATTACCAGGTGACAAGTTAAAATATAATTATCCTAACTTTAAAACTGTCATTGTGCTTTTAACACTGTTATGAAACAACACAGAAAAACTTACCTTTCCAACAAAAGGAACTAGATGATGTTCACACATGGAAAACATGTCTATGTCCTTCACAATCACCATCTCATCATGGTCTTCATCAAATATAGCATCATTTAGGACATCTGAAATCAGAGGCTTGCTTTAGTAATGTTTCCAATTTTACGGTAAAATAAAGAAAAGAAAAGTTAGCACTCCATAGGTACATATAAATTGACAATCAAGAATGTTAATCCTAATTAAAACATGAACAGCATGCAAATAAAAACTAGCTATTTTTCTCCCACCAAATTAGCAAAGTCTTTTTCTTTAAATCATAGAAAATCTTTAGGATATGGTACTATATTAAAAATGCAGGATTACCAGTGTATTTGCAGCATAGGAGAGGGAGAGAAAAAGAGGGAGGAAAGGAGATAAATTATGCAAAACAAAAGAATAGGTGTTTCTAGCAATAGAAATAGGCTACTTTCACTTTCTACCTTACATCTTCTTGTACCTAACACTTTGTCTATAATGAACATGTAGAAAACTCTATATGAGAAAAAGTTAAAATAATGAGATAAAAAGTTAAAATAATGAGATTAAACACCATCTTTTTTTCCAGGTAGCTGCGGCAGGCTCTGAAAACCTTTGCCCTTTGTTTTGACTAAATAAAGTCTGATCCAACATATCCTTCTGTATAATATGACATTAGCTTTCTGACTTCTGAAGCTATATCCAGGTACCCATAAACTTGACCTCTGTTATTACTAACCCAAATAATTTTCTACTCTTACAATATTTGCTAGCTGTTGTATGCAAGCATCAGACTCATTCTAAATAGTTGCCTTCCTCCCTTCCTAAGGAAATTAACACTATAGTTTTTATGTGTGTGCCTATTCAGGTTGGCTCTGGGTGATGAACAGTGTCTGGTTTAACCTGTGGACATGGTCACATATGGCCAGGCTTACAACAGACTTTTTTTTTTTTTAATTTTATAATATTGTATTGGTTTTGCCATATATCAAAATGAATCTGCCACAGGTATACATGTGTTCCCCATCCTGAACCCTCCTCCCTCCCCATACCATCCCCCTGGGTCGTCCCAGTGCACCAGCCCCAAGCATCCAGTATCGTGCATCGAACCTGGACTGGTGACTCGTTTCATATATGATATTATACATGTTTCAATGCCATTCTCCCAAATCATCCCACCCTCTCCCTCTCCCACAGAGTCCAAAAGACTGTTCTATACATCAATGTCTCTTTTGCTGTCTCATATACAGGGTTATTGTTACCATCTTTCTAAATTCCATATATATGCATTAGTATACTGTATTGGTGTTTTTCTTTCTGGCTTACTTCACTCTGTATAATTGGCTCCAGTTTCATCCACCTCATTAGAACTGATTCAAATGTATTCTTTTTAATGGCTGAGTAATACTCCATTGTGTATATGTACCACAGCTTTCTTATCCATTCATCTGCTGATGGACATCTAGGTTGCTTCCATGTCCTGGCTATTATAAACAGTGCTGCGATGAACATTGGGGTACACGTGTCTCTTTCCCTTCTGGTTTCCTCAGTGTGTATGGGATTGCTGGATCATAAGGCAGTTCTATTTCCAGTTTTTTAAGGAATCTCCACACTGTTCTCTATAGTGGCTGTACTAGTTTGCATTCCCACCAACAGTGGAAGAGGGCTCCCTTTTCTCCACACCCTCTCCAGCATTTATTGCTTGTAGACTTTTGGATCGCAGCCATTCTGACTGGCGTGAAATGGTACCTCATAGTGGTTTTGATTTGCATTTCTCTGATAATGAGTGATGTTGAGCATCTTTTCATGTGTTTGTTAGCCATCTGTATGTCTTCTTTGGAGAAATGTCTATTTAGTTCTTTGGCCCATTTTTTGATTGGGTCATTTATTTTTCTGGAGTTGAGCTGTAGGAGTTGCTTGTGTATTCTCGAGATTAGTTGTTTGTCAGTTGCTTCATTTGCTATTATCTTCTCCCATTCTGAAGGCTGTCTTTTCACCTTGCTTATAATTTCCTTTGTACAACAGACATTTAGAAACAAAAACTTTATTGTTAAAAACTACACTCATATCTGAACAGCGCGGCAGACTGGATATATTCAAGTCATCTAGCTGCGTGATTTCAGAGATTTGGGGATACCCAATCCACACAGCATGAGACAGACGGGAGGAGATAAATAGAGCTTGTAGCCACCGACTGCTATTTTCCCTCAGAAAGGCAGGCTGCTGAGTGAGTCACAGAGATGTGCAAACGTCCACCCACGCAGCCCGACCTTCCGTGGCTCCGTCGCTACTAGAAGAGCCATCACTGATACTGAGTCGTTAAACACAGTTGTCATCGCCCGTGGTAGGCTATTCAGAGACACCTGACTGTCGCAGAGCAGTCATCAGCGCGGTAAACAAAAGCGAACAGGTGGGGTGTAGACACACAGATAAACACACACCCCTGTTGAGAGAGGTTGATAAAATCCAGAGAGGAGAAGGTTCAGGGCCATTCTTTTAAGTAAATACTCCTTCTCCAAAAGCAGTTTTCTATTCTGAATATGAGGCCCTAACCTTCAGCTGTGTTTTTGAAAGAAGTTCAAAAATAGATTCTCAGTGCTCCCCAAAGGATCCTGGAGTTCTCTATGATTTCAATGTAACGGTATTGCCACTCACAGCTGACTAAAATCTTGAGTCACACAAGGAATCTTCCTGAAAGTAAAAACAAAAAATTTTTTCTTAAAGAACAAAAGAGAACTGTCAAATATAGGAAGTGTTCATTTGTCTTCTCTGGCAAAGAATGAGAGCACACCCTTCTAAGTTCTGACAACAACCATAAGGCATGTGTTAAACGCTGGCCGTTGAGTACGCTTATGTTAGCGCCTGGCTCCATCACTAACTGCTGAATCTTGAGCAAGGCACTCTATGCCTCAATCTTCTCAGCTGTAAAATGGTCATGAAAAAAGCGTCTACTTCATAGGGGTATCCTGAGAAGTAAATAAGATAATCCACTTGTGTTTAGAAATATGCAGGTGAGGTCAGTGGTAGATAATTTTATTACTATTACTATAATTATGGTTAAGAGAGTTGCCAAACCATGTTCCCATGCACACTGATATATGTGCATGTGTGTGTGCCAAGTTGCTTCAGTCATGTCCGACTCTTTTCAACCCTGTGGACTGTAACCTGCCAGGTTCCTCTGTCCATGGGATTCTCCAGGCAAGAATACTGGAGTGGGTTGCCATACCCTTCTCCAGGGGCTCTTCCTGATTCAGGGATCAAATCTGCATCTCTTATGTCTCCTGCATTAGCAGGTGGGTTCTTTGCCACTAGTGCCACCTGGAAAGCCCACATTGATGTACATCACAATTTAAAACGCAATAATTTGCTTCTAAGGAACAGACTACAGAAAAGGAAAAGTAGTAACTTCACTATGGAGAAACATGGCAGACACTCCTTTAATCAAGTAATTAAGGTTAACTTTACCAGTAATAGGGGGCTTCCCCAGTGGCTCAGATGGTAAAGAATCTGCCTGTAATGCAGGAGAATGGGATTCAATCCCTGGGTGGGGAAGATCCCCTGGAGAAGAAAGGGAATGGCTACCCACTCCAGTATTCTTGCCTGGAGAATCCCATGAACAGAGAAGACTGGTGGGCTACAGTCCATGAGGTCTCAAAGAGTCAGACATAGTTGAGCAACTAACACAATAAACTGCGAGTAATAAGACATATTGATATTATGCAGCACCAAACACAAGACCACGAGCAGGTCACATCACCTCTGTAGTGTTCTTCCCCGAAATCTGAAACTGCAGTCTAATCACCAGACAAATCGAAGGACATTCTACAAAATACCTAATGTGCGTCTGAGTCAGTCGTGTCAGACTCTTTGTGACCCCATGGACTATATCCTGCCAGGCTCCTCTTTCCACGGAACTTTCCAAGCAAGAATACTGGAGTGGGTAGCCAACAAAATACCCAGACCAGTACTTTTTTAAAGACAGACTCAGAGGGAATTCCCCGGCAGTCCTCTGAGTAGGACTCTGCACTCCCACTCCTGTGGGCCTGGTCAGGGAACTCTGATTGTACAAACCATGCAGTGCAGCCAAATAAGTAAATGAAAAATAAAAAAGATATGGAAAGATCAAGGAACTGTCCACATTAAAAGAGACTAAAGACACATAATAACTGAAAGCAATAGAAAAACTAAAATTGAAATAAAGCCTGTGGTTTAGTTCCCAGTGTTGTGATTGTACCGTGGCCATATGAGACGTTACCATTAAATGAAACTGGGGGAGGGGTATATGGACTCTCTCTGTACTATCTTTTCATTATCCTATAAGTCCAAAAGTATTTCAAAATAAAAAGTTTAAAAGAAACTACAAAACAATGTATATCAACTGTAATGTATAAACAGTGGAGCACTATTCAGCAATAAAATGGGATAAAATAATGATGTGTGTACTGTGGTTGAACATCCTAAAAATTATACTAAGTGAAAGAAGTCACATACATACACACAAAAAAACTATGTGAGATTCTAGAAAAAGTAAATATAGTGATAGAAAGGAGGTAGATAGTTTATCAGAGACCATAGAGGTGGGAGAGAGGATTGGCTGCAAAAGAATACGAAGACATTTTTTGTTTGATTGAGGAAAACCATCTAAACCTTGGTTGTATTGATGGCTATGCAACTGTAAGAGTTTGTCAAAATTCAAATTGTACACATAAAGTTGGTAAATTTTATTGAATACCTGTTGCAAATTAATAGAGCTTTCTTTTAAAAAAATTGTGGTATAGTATGCAACTTTTTGTGTAAAAGTCGAAAGGAGGAGTTATGAACATAAATACATAAACACTTATCTTCAAAGAGAAACACTAGAAAAATAAGCCAAAAAGCAAACAAAATGATTATCCATACAGGACCAAGAGAACAAGGGGAAAAGGATACCATGGAAGTGAGATATCTTTGAATAAAATTTGTTCTATAATTTTGAACTTGAAATCATACAACTGTTTTACATACTCAAAACTAAACCAAAAAGAAGAAAACCAGCGACCTCCTATGTTGTCATGCTTTGTGTGCTAATGGAACACTGATACGTTGCCTATATCCCATTTCATTAAAATGGACCCAGACTATAAATCTGACCCAGCCGAGTCATTTTTCTTCAGTAATGAAGTCTCCCTGCTATATGTATTTATGTTTTGCTGCAACATATCTGAAAGCTACCATCTGTAGCTAATAAGAACAAAACACTATCACAGATTGTTTTAATTTCCTGCCTGTTATCAGCAGCAAGGAGGTAACCCTGGAAACAAGGATTTATAGCCTTCTATTTCCTACTGTTGGTCATAACCAACAAAAGAACCAAGTTGCCTCCAAAAGTTAAAGGCCATCTATAACACCACCACACACAAAATGTATAAAAATATACCTTTCTCATGTCGTTAATGATTAAGCAATGACAACAAATAACCCTGCTGGGCAGCCATCCCTCAAGTGTTTAGTCCCTTCCTGAAAGCGCACCCTCTGAACCAGGAGTTCTGACTCCTCCAGTGAGCTTGTTAAAACACAAAATCACTGAACCCTGCTCCCAGAGCTTCTGATTTAGAAGGTCTAGGTGAGCCTGAGAATTTACATTTTTAACAAGTTCCCAGAAGATGCTAATGCATCTGGAACCACACTCAAAGCAGCTGTTTTGAAGTATTCCATGTTCTGTGCTGCTACAGAATCTTTACACCTTCAAATGCTCGTAGTTACACAACATATATCTTAAGGAACACAGACCTGTTTTTGCAGGGGTAGAAGGAAACTCCTAGGGGAAATTCCACACAAAAGGAAAATTATATCTAATGAAATTTCTTTAGCATGAATGGTAATAGTAATTAGCACTATCCTGGATGTTTTGTGATCAGCACCAAAAATTAGAGATCTCTGAGGAAGTAAGAATTGCACAGCCAATGCACTGTCTGGAAGACAGCATTTAAAAATGACGGAAGAAGACCTGGAACACTGGACATGTGCCCGATTTAAGCAACAGGAGAGAGGGAATGGGGTCTGCCTACTGCTTTCAAAATTAAGACAGAAAATGACGAGACCTAATAAGGCATCAGACTTCTGTGCTCTTGGCTGGAATTAAATCAACTCAAGGGGCCAACAAAGATAAGCCCAACTGATTTAGTGTAGAAACAGCTGAATCACTGGCCTGAACCCTCTAACATTAGAGCTGCCTCAACCAGCATACAGGACTTATTGTGTTGTACTTCCTGCACCACTGTTATGCGTGCTTATTTCTCCCAAACTTGGAAGTAAGTACTGCAGCTTAAGGCTTTGGCGTTTCCACACAGTGCCCTACATGCCATGCGCAGAGCCAGAGCTAAACAGAGATCTTCCATTTTATCTAATTAATACGTCAGTCTTTACCCTGTGATTTACTTCCTTAAAATAGAAGAAACTTTAAAGAAACTCATGTGGCTAAGGGAAAGTAAGAATTCTTACTGTGGTATTATTGGTAATAACATATATTCGGTATTTAAGTGTGCATCAGAAGAACAATTATACATCTTACTTAGAAAAGCACTAAAACAGACTTCCCTGGCCATCCAGGGGCCAGAATCCCATGCTTCCAATGCGGGGGGCCTAGGTTCAATCTCTGGTCAGGGAACTAGATCCCATATGCTACAACTGAGAGTTCACATGCCACAACCACGACCCAGTGCAGCCAAATAAAAATAAATTTTAAAAATATCATTAAAACCATCAACTAAGATATCTCCTCCTCTTGAGCAACAGTAACCTTCTACCAAGATGTATGCTTGATTGCATGAACCCCTTTGTCAAAATCACATATGTACTGACCACCCTGCTTACCTCTTCTGAACAGTTTTCAAAGTTCTCTGAGACACTGTCTCTTGGGTTATAATCCTCAGGTTGACTGGAATAAAATTTTCCATTTCTTACTTAGACTGACTATTGATTAATTATTCCATCAACCAGAATATAACCATTTAGAAGAAATAAAAACAAGACTACTCATTTGTGGACATACACATAAAATGAAAACATAAATATAGGCATGAGAGTAAGAGAACAAATTCACAACAGTGGTTAACTTTGTGAAGGGCGGGCAACAGGATCAGAAAGAGATAATGAGCTTTACATGCATTTTTAAAGCAATTATAGCAAAATATTAAGGTTTGCTAAAATCAGATGAATGCTGGCTAAACAAATTCTTTATATTTTTTCTTATATATTTGAGATATTTCATTAATAATGAAAAAAGATTCTTTAAACTGAGCTCATACACATGTTGGTGGGGTTTTTTCCCCCCTGAAAAAAGGCAAGCAACTAGAGTAGGATTTCATAGCAAAGACTGTTTGTAAAGCTACAAACTCCTTCAGAAACACACTAAATCACACTCTGCAATTAAAAAAAAGGCTTCTGCTCTGAGTGTGGCATTGAAATGTTTGCTTTCTACCTCTTGTCTGAAAAGTCTGTCCTAAGATCAATATTAAAACAAATTAAAAGAGGAAAGAAAATCACTATTGCCACTTTCATTTCCATCATGGTACTACACATCTTGTTAGTACTTACAACACATACAGCTTTTAGCACTTAACAAGACAAAGCTAACATTTGTGAAAACTGGCCAAAATAAGCATGAACCCAAACATTCCACAGACTGACATAATGACAGAAACTAAGATGACTTTAGACAATCATTCACACCATCTGCTGGAGTAGACAGAGCTGCTGCACGCTTTGATATGCTCCATGAACTTACTTCACAAACTGCAAGTTTGTCAGCAGGAAAGATCCAGTGCAATGCAGAGAAAGTAAAAGTCTGGTTATTTTGGAAATTTTCCTTCCTGCCATCCTTCACTTCAGGTTCAGTCGCTCAGTCATGTCTGACTCTTTGTGACCCCATGGCCTGCAGCAAGCCAGGCTTCCCTGTCTATCACCAACTCTAAGAGTTTACTCAAACTCATGTCCATCAAGTCGGTGATGCCATCCAACCATCTCATCCTCTGTCGTCCCCTTTTCCTCCTACCTTCAATCTTTCCCAGAATTAGGGTCTTTTCCAATGAGTCAGTTCTTCACATCCAGTGGCCAAAGTATTGGAGCTTCAGCATCAGCACTTCCAATGAATATTCAGGACTGATTTCCTTTAGGATTGACTGGTTTGATTTCCTTTCAGTCCAAGGGACTCTTAAGAGTCTTCTCCAACACCACAGTTCAAAAGCATCCATTCTTTGGTGCTCAGCTTTCTTTATGGTCCAACTCTCACATCCATATGTGACCACTGGAAAAAACCACAGCTTTGACTATATGGACACGTCGGTGAAGTAATGTCTCTGCTTTTTAAAATGCTGTCTAGGTTTGTCATCCTTGGCAGAGGTAAATTCTCATATTGCTTCTAAGCAATTAAAATATAGTTAAGACAACATGAATAGACCTTGAGGGCATCATTGTAAGCGAAATAAATCAGACAGAGAAAGACACACAGCATATGATCTCACTTATAAGTGGAATCTAAAAAGGCTGAACTTGGAGAAACAGTCTAATGGTGGTTACAAGGGGTTGGAAGGGTGAAGGAGATTGGGAGAGGTTAGTCCTAGAGTACAAACTTCCAGTTAAAGATGAATAAATTCTAGGGATTTAATGCACAGCTTTTTTTTTATTACAATCAACACATAGGACCGGACAAGGTCAGTTTTCATTCCAGTCCCAAAGAAGGGCAATGCCAAAGAAAGTTCAAACTACCATACAGTTGTGCTCATTTCAAATGCTAGTAAGACTATGCTCAAATTCCTTCAAGTTAGGCTTCAACATTACATGAACTGAGAACTTCCAGATGTTTAAGCAGGGTTTAGAAAAGGCAGAGGAACCAGAGATCAAATTGCCAACATTTGCTGGATCATAAAGCAAGAGAATTCTATGCAAAAAAAAAAAAAAAATCTATGCAAAAGCTTTTGACCATGTGGATAACAATAAACTGTGGAAAATTCTTAAAGAGATGGGAATACCAGACCACCTCACCTCTCCTGAGAAACCTGTATGCAGCTCAAGAAGTAATAGTTAGAACCTCACATGAAATGAATGACAGGTTCAAAATCGGGAAAGGAATAAGACAAGGCTGTATATTGTCACCCTAACTTTTATGCAGAGTACATCATGCAAAATGCGGGGCTAGATGAATCACAAGCTAGAATCAAGATAGCCAGGGAAAATACCAACAACCTCAGATATGCAGCTGATACCACCCTTATGACAGAAAGTGAAGAGGAACTAGAGAGCTTCTTGATGAGGAAGAAAGAGGAAAGTGAAAAAGCTGGCTTAAAACTCAACACTCAGAAACAAACATCATGGCATCTGGTCCATCACTTTCATGGCAAATAGATGGGGGAAAAGTGGAAACAGTGACAGATTTTCTTTTCTTGGGCTCCAAAATCACTTTGGATGGTGAGTGCAGCCATGAAATTAAAAGATGCTTGCTCCTTGGAAGGAAAGCTATGACAATCCTAGACAACATATTAAAAAGAAGAGCCATTGCTTTGCCAACAAAGGTCTGTATAGTCAAAGTTATGGTTTTTCCAGTAGTCATGTATGGATGTGAGAGTTGGACCATAAAGGAGGCTGAGCGCCAAAGAATGGATGCTTTTGAACCGTGGTGTTGGAGAAGACTCTTAAGAGTCTCTTAGGGACTGCAAGGAGATCAAATCAGTCAATCCTGAAAGAAATGAATTCTGAATATTCATTGGAAGGACTGCTGCTGAAGCTGAAGTTTCAATACTTTGACCACCTCATGCATAGAGCTGACTCATTGGAAAAGGCCCTGATGGTGGGAAAGATGGAAGGCAAAAGGAGAAGAGACAGCAGAGGAAGGGATGGTTGGATATAATTACTGACACAATAAACATGAATTTGAGCAAACTCTGAGAGATGGCGAAGGACAAGGAAGCTTGGCATGCTGCAGTTATGGGGTAGCAAAGAGTCAAACAAAAAATCACATATTTGAAAGTTGCTAAGAGAATAGAACTTAAAAGGGTGGTAATTCTATTGTAACATATACATGTATCAAATCAAAACCCTGTACACCTTAAATTTTTACAATGTTATATGAGAATTGACACTTTTGAAACATGGTGTTGGAGAAGACTCTTGAGAGTCCCTTGGACTGCAAGGAGATCAAACCAGTCAGTCCTAAAGGAAATCAGTCCTGAATATTCATTGGAAGGACTGATGCTGAAGCTGAAGCTCCAATACTTTGGCCACCTGATGCAAGAACTGACTCATTGGAAAAGACCCTGAAGCTGGGAAAGACTGAGGGCAGGAGGAGAAGGGGATAACAGAGGATGAGATGGTTAGATGACATCACCGACTCGATGGATATGAGTTTGAGCAAGCTCTGGGAGTTGGTCAGGGACAGGGAAGCCTGGTGTGCTGCAGTCCATTGGGTCGCAAAGAGTCAGAGATGACTGAGTGACTGAACTGAATTGATATCAATTATATCTTAATAAAACTGGGGATGGCGGGGGCAGGGGGAAGATAGCCATGGCTATGGAAATAAATGTTGGATGCCCTCAAAACAGTACCGACATACATGTTTCATTCAGCAACTACAGTGGCAGTCATTATCCCCATCCTTTCAGCAGGCCTTATCGTGAACTCAACATCTATCAGTGACAGACATGTTTCATATAGAAGTTAAAGACCTTTTTCTTGATTACAACAGTAATGTTCGTAATAGTTTATTCATAAGACAATAAAATACTGAAATGAGCAAACGGAAGCACATAAAACCTCTCTACCCACAATTACTGACTGGCTCTTAGGGAACTACACGCACAATGGTTCAAGAAGTTGTATGGTAAACCAGAAGGAATGAGCTCGCTCTCAGGCTCTGCGCAGACTGTGACCTGGCTGGCAGGGCCCTTACAGGTAAGATGATGGTTTTGAAAAAGGAATTCAACATGACTCCTAGGTTCTGGCTTGCACAGTTCGGGCGTGTTGGAAATCAATGCCAAATTACAATAGAATTACCCTCCCACCCCACTGGTCAGCTTTTGGGACGTGCACAGCAATGGCTAGTGGCTTCCTGTACTGAGGCAGAGAAAAGCATCTGTTTTATTCAGATTGATTCATGGATAAAACTGAAGGTTGCCAATCATATACACTAGTAACTCTCAAAGTTACCTAAGCCAAAGAACTCTCATTCTGGTCACAGTTTACTACTTTGAAAATTTGTAGTAGATGAAAATAAGATCCTTAAAAGGCTATTTAAAGAAAGAAACATGGTATACTCAAGGAGTCATTAAACCACACACACACACGTGTCAAATTCAGTTCTTTAATTGGACAATTCTGTATATCTTCCACAATCCAGCTGTGTAAGTGAAAATGGAACTTATAAAATAGATGGTGGTAACAAGGTCTGGTTCGTGGCAGTTCTAAAGAAAGAACACACCAATCTGATAAACTATCCGTTTGCTTCAAAGTCTTTAATACATTCATCCTTAGCATTTAGCTTCACTTATGTCATGAGATTTCATACTGACGGATTTTATAGAACCATTCCATTTTATGGAGCCATTTGACAGATTTGACAACAAATAAGTACCAGAAGGGTGTACAAGCCTCTATCATTCATGACAAATGATTAAAAGATGAGATCATCTTTTAGAACAGTGGCTCCCAATCGCTTCTCGGCCTTTTGGCTAAGATCAAGTGCGGAACAGTGGCTCCCAAATGTAGCCAATCATAGGAAACCCTGGAAAATATAGTTTCCCAAGCCACCCTGACAAAGTCTAATTCACTGGCTATGGGGTGATCCCAGGATTATGTCGTTTAAAAACCCAAGCAATTCCAGTAATCAGTCAAACCAGGAGCACGTGCTTTTAGGGGTGAGAAAGGATGAGGACTGAAAATGGACCTACTACTGGCTCTGATTTGCTGTTCAGCAAGGCCTGAATGGTGGGCAATATAATTTCTCTCCATAAACCCTCACTGCAGTCACCAGAGCAGAGGGTGACAACTCAGGCAGAACACTGTGAGCTCTGCACAAGAGGCCTGGCAGAGGGACTGAGGTTGGGGGCAGTGGGGCGGGTGACAAGAGCAGAGAGGAAGGGAAGAAGGTGCGGCTACCTTCAGAGCAGGTGGCAGAAAGAACCACGTGGTCCAGCAAAACGCAGAGGAAAGAGGACCTCACACGAGAAAGTTGTTCCCATCTCCCTGAAAAATATCAGCCATTTAAGAAACCAATTGGCTCCTACAGCTCACTAGAAATCAGTTTTGAGAATAACATGATCAAGTTCTCCTAGGAGTCCTGTACTACTACTTTCCAAGCTGGACACAAACATATCAAACTGTGATATCAAAAACCTTAAGATCTGAGAAATAAGCCTACATGTAAAAATATTCAGAGAAAGACCATAGCTAAACTACAAAAGTAATAGTTTCCATAAGGGGAAAATTATGGACCAGGAAAGGAAATACAGTTAAACTAAAGATACAGATTTGAGCCAGGCCTTAAAGATAGACAGAGGAAAGAGGGGGGTTTCTAGAGGGGGTGAGGAAAGGAAGTGCTATATGAAATGAAATAGGGAGGTGGGAAACAATAAAAAGAAAGGTGCACTGCCTGAATGAGTCATGCACTCGGCAGAAACTAGGTTCCCTTCGTTTAGAGCATTTTTCTTTCAAGTGAAAATTTACATTTAGTTCATGGCCACTTTCAAGTCCTGCCACACTCTGCACTGGTCAAAAGTTATCATCCCCATTGACAGATGAGGACACTGATGCTCTATTTGGAAACACTAAGTGCCTGCTGAATAAGAGCCCACTGTTTGTTCAAGAGCTGGAGTTTGACCCCTGTCCTCTGACTTCCAGATGAGAGCCTGATCACCAGCCACCTGAACCTGGAGAGACCAGACTAAATCGGGAGTTGCTGCACCTATGAGGTGATGAAATCCAAAGTCAATGACATCAAAGGAAATGTTGTCATTGTTTTTCAGTCTCCCAATTGTGTCCGACTCTTTGAGACCCCGCAGACTGCAGCATTCCAGGCTTCCTTCTCCTTCATTATCTCCCGGAGTTTGCTCAAACTCATGTGCATTGAGTCGATGATACCATTCAACCATCTAATCCTCTATTACCCCCTTCTCCTTTTGCCCTCAGTCTTTCCCAGCACTAGGGTGCTTTCCAATGAGCTGGCTTTTCACATCAGGTGGCCAAAGTACTGGAGCTTCATCTTCCACATCAGCCGTTCCAATGAATATTCAGGGCTAATTTCCTTTAAGATTGACTGATTTAATCTCCTTGCTGACCAAGGGACCCTCAAGAGTCTTCTCCAGCACCATAATTTGAAAGCATCAATTCCTCAGTGCTCAGCCTTTTTTATGGTTCAACTCTCACATCCATACATGAAGAGAGCAAATCTAATTTTTTTAAAGAAAGATAAAAGTAGTTATAAATATGGAGGCTGAAGGAGAGGAGAGGGTCAAGCTAACTGCCAGCCCAGGAAAGCGGCTAGAAAGAGTGGCCTGATACCAACTGGCTGCTGGAGCCCAGAGCTGTTGCACCTCAATGGCAAAATTCTGTTTTACCAACTATTTATTTGGTTTATATGCAGGAAAATTCAGTAATGTAATGCTATTTTGACCTTTACTTTTTGAAATCAAACTGGAAGTTTCAGGGGAAAGGAGAATCCCATTAAATCTTCAAACTAATAAAAAGACTTTTTTAAAAAAGGAAATTCTCCATGGCAGTTTATCCTAGGAAACCAGTAAAAGACTATTTTTCAAACCAATTAGAGTCTTACAATCTTCAAGATCCAAATATTGTATCTCTTCTAATTGTGATATTACATGAATAAAACAGTGCTCCTGCTGAAAATGTTTTCCCTGAATTTAATTAAGTCTTTAGACCTAAATTCCAGTTTCCAGGAATATGAGAGCTAGAGAAACAAGTTGAATGAAAACAAGAAGAAAAGAATCACACAAATCTCAAAGGTAGAATATCTTACGGGAGAACTGACAATCTCTGATAAATTAGGGGGAGGAGGGTAGTAGAACTTTAGATTAAAACCTAATGATCAAATGCAAATGTATGGATACTGAGTGGGTCATAGTTTGAAACAAATCATGAGTGAAAGACATTTGAGATAACTGGAAAATCTGAATGTAGATTAGGTACTAAATGATATGAAGGAATTAATAGTTTTACTAGTTGTTGTTGTTTCGTCACTAAGTCATGTCTGACTCTTTGAGACCCCATGAACTGTATAGCCTGCCAGGTTTTTCTGTCCGTGGGATTTTTCAGGCAAGAATACTGGAGTGGATTGCCATTTCCTCCTCCAGGGGATCTTCCCAACCCAAGGATCCAACCTATATCTCCTGAATTTGCAGGCAGATTCTTAACACTGAGCCACCTGGAAAGCCCTAGTTTTACTAAGGATAGTATAAATGGTTAAGAAGAAAAACACCTTTGAGTGTGACACTTCACCTCAAAACACACACCTCTAATTTGCTCTCGGAAAGGAAGAGGCCATACCAATGTGACAAAATGTTAATTTTGAATCTAGGTAGTAAGTATATAGTTGTCCCTTATACAATTTTATCTACTTTTATATTTGGAAGTTTTACATAATAAAAATTAAATGTAAAATAAAACATGATGATTCTAACAGAATATCAGTTTTCTTGGTATTACAGTTTAACCAACATTTCCTCTTCTAAATGATATGAAGATTTATAATAGACTAAAACCTCAAGTTCTAGTTTGACTAGCAACTGTTTATTCTTCTTGAAGAAGTGTCTACAAGACTCCTGAGGGGAAAGTCTTTAAATAAAGGCTTTGTACAATCAGAGGGGCTAAGGTTAGAAGACCACCAACCCTAAAGAACGCATCAATGAAGAAACTTAAAAAAAAATCTGCGTCACAAGAAAAATAAGAGAGTCCTGTTACCATAGAAACTATCTGTGTGGCTTGAATGTTTCAAAGGAACACAGCACCTTGAGCAACAAAGAAAGCCTGTGGTCCTTGCTAGGACCTCACCTGTCAACTGCTGGAAGTCAACAGAGTGAGCAAAGAGTCCATGCTGACAAGTGTGCCCATAGTCCAGAGACAATTCAACTCTAATCTATCTGCCACTTCCTGCAGTCCAGATCCATGACAGTCCTGAAAGTGATTTGAGTAGGGTCACAAAGTAGTTAGTGTGGATGCCCTGACTAGTCCAGACTAGTTGTTCTTCCCATTATGCCAGGATGATTCTTTGCTAACACACTAAAATGGCTTGAGAAGCACCAAATGGACCTTTAGTATTATAACAGTGAGCATTTATAACATGTAAATATGCAGTTAAAATACTTGTCTTTCTGATAAACTACTTCACTTGTAAGGAGTCACCCTCAAAAAGGTTCAGTTTATTGTGAAGGGGGTATAAAAAGAAAGAGATGCATAGTAAAATGAAACAAACAAAGAAACCCAGCATGGCCTAAGTTTGGCCTCCACTGAGGCAAAGCCTAAAGGTGCTAACAGCTGGCGGCTGTCAGCTCACTGCACCTTACCCTCCCGGCTGAAAGGCAAATTGTGTTTGATGGGCAACCAGAGTGGCACACCTCCACAGTTCCCTGTGCGTTGACTGAAGCACTTCTGTACTGAAGGGGTGGTGAATTAGAGAGGTGTGACCCACAGCAGCTCTGCCTTAAAGTGGTCTGGCGTTCCCCAAAGCCTTGCCAGGTTCACAGCCTCTCAGGTGAACTCCAGCACCCAGCACCCTCATCACTTCTCACGGACATCTTACCACAAGTGCATAAAGTATACAGCCGGTATAACTGTATTTTAAGCTATATTAGTGACAAATTCCTTGTTTGGGATGTTTGTCAATGGCCTCTTGAACTGGGCCCTGATTCCTACTTGGAATAAAAACTAAGACAGGTACATAAAACGAATCATGCCTCACAGCGACAGCCACGAATTTCACCGAAACAGCATCTGGACAAACGATCTCAAAAAAATTCAGCAGAGAACTCAGCAACTGCCAATTTCCTCCTCTAAACCTGGATGCTTTTTCTCAGAACTCCAGAGAAGCGAAAGATGTTGATTGGGCTGGGGAGAAGGGGGCGGGGGGAAAGACTCTTACGTTTAGCAACCAAACCCATCCCCCCAAAAAAGAGGAAAAATTAGAGGAAGAGAGCAGACATAATGACCAAATTCTGCAGGACAAGCCTCATGTAAGACGTATGCCTGAGTCTCCAGCTCCAGTGTGAGAAGGAGAAAGAGTGGTTTTTCAAACCAGGCTATGCACTAAACTAAAGCGCTCAATTGCCCTCCTAAGGAGAGGGTGATGGAAGATAATTTTTAAACACAGGCAAGAGGCTGGAACACAATAAAACCTCACAGCTGTGGTGAGGAAAGACAGGAGGAAATGAGTCAAGTGTTTTCAGAAAGCAGAGACATATTCCATGTCTGTAAGATCCATGTCTGTAAGATCATGTCTGTAAGATGGGAGGAGGACATCTAGAAAGCAAAACAGCCGGTAAAGACGTCACTGGACTTCAGGTGAGAGGTGACTAAGAGTCAGACCAAGGCAAGGTTAACAGAGTCTACAGATATTCACAAAGTACAAAAGCCAGAACGTGGGGCACAAGTAACCAAGGCGATTAATGAGAAGGAAGAATCACAAGATGAAATGAACAAACTTTACAACATTTATAAAGTTTGTAAATGTGTTCAGGTAAAGTTGTCCATTAGAAGTGCTGACTTGCCAGAATGGACTTTAAAAACATCAGCGAAAGGAGCCAGCCCTTTCCATGCTGATCTTTAAAAAGTTTAAAATAAACCTAACTGCTTTGAAAGCTTCATTTAATTCTATGATACAGATAACTACAAATGTAAGTTGTGAAAAAAATATTCTTCTTATTCCAGAATATCTAAGAGCATAATCTTGACAATCATGGACTATTTCTGTTTAAAAAAAGATAAAAAGAATTCCCTTCTAAGTTCAGCTCAAAATCCACCTCCTGTATAGTCATCTGTGGTTTCAAGTTTCTCTGCCATAAGAAGCCACCTTCCTTGTGACCACACAGAATCCCACTTGCTCCTCTCAACAGGAACTCACTGTCTGGTCGCTGCTAAGACAGATCACAGGCCCCTTACGGGCGAGGCCAAGGCCTACCAGTTTTCCTTCCCCTTTAAGAGTTAGCACAGGGTCATTCACAGACCTAGTGTTTGACAAATAAATACGAACACAGTCAAAGTATCTTCGATTCTAAAGATTTCTTTAAATAAGTAAATAAAAATGTAATACAAATTTAAGAACATACAACATTCTACAGAATGAGTTACTGGTTAAAACAAGGACCAAATGGGTCTTTTCTAATTTTAAAATGATGTTCTTAACCCGGATGAACCTTGAAGACATTATGCTAAGTGAAATAAGCCAGACACAAAGGACAAAATGGTATGATTCCACTCATAGGTGGTCCCTAGAGTACTCAAAGGCACACAGAAAGTAAAACAGAGGTTACCAAGGGCTGGAAGGAAAGGGGATGAGGGAGTTATGGGCCAGCAAGTAAAATTTCAGTTTGGGACAAAGAAAATTTTCTGGAAAGAGACTGTGGTGATGGCTGCACAACAGATGACTGTACTTAACGCCAATGAACTACACACGTAAAATGGTTAAAATGGTAAACTTCATGTTGTGTTATACCACACAAAAAAAGCAAACAAATTTAAAAAAAAGAACATACAACATTCAACTATATGCAACATCAACACAGTTGCAGATATGCTGTAGGAAACACAACTGGGTGAGCTGGTACAGATGCAACATAATTTTGCTATACTGTTTGGCCTAATTATCCAAACAGGAGACAAGATAAATTTGTATCTCTGCAATTTACATACCATTGTAACTAAAGAAAAAATTCCTTTAAATAACAGGAAAGATTAAGAATTTATAACTTCATTTAACAAAAAGTACAAGCCCTAAAAACAGATATTTAAAACAGAACTGAAAAGTTTCTAAACAGTAAAACCACTAAAACAGACTCACAAGATACATGTATAACTGAATCTTTGCTGTATACCTGAAACTAACACAACACTGTTAACCAACTACACTCCAATATAAAATAAAAATAAAATAAAAAGCTAAAAAGAAAGATTCACATTGATAAAGTAAAATGATCACAACATAATTAAATGTGCTTTAGACAAAATATATAAAATTTTGGTTTTTAAATATCTCCCACAAAAGATTAAGTGGAGAAGTTTGTTAGTTATTAATCCACGTTAGAACTGAGTGTAATTTAGCTAAATTTTTGCAATCATTCACAAATTCCCCTGATTAAAAATTTCATGAACTATCTTAAAGTCAGGATGTTAAATGATGCCTCAAAATGAAAACTTCTTGGCTTTCTCTTTGCTAAAATTCAGTACGAAAAGCAGAGTTCCTATGGGTTACACTTCTCACATCTTAAATGGACCTTCATATTAGAACGTAACACAGTCACTTAAAACCTGAGCGGGCATGATGTTGCCTGGAACATGAGCACTGTCCGCACACACGCCTGGATGCTGCTGCACTGCCCTCTCGCAAGAGACCTGAACCAGACGCCCCTCAGTTTCCACCTCCTTATAATGAGGACAGTCTCCAAGTTGACGGGAGGATCATATGAGCTCATGTGCACACAGCTGGGCTCACTTCCCAGGGTATGGGTGCCCACCCTCTTTTCTTCAACCCTAAGGCGTTCATTTACCAGCATCCAGCATGCTGATGCCTCAATACACACCAAGGGGAAGCTCACAAGGTCCTACCCGTCCGGGAAAAATACCTCAAAAAAATGTCTTGTTTTCTGTAATTTGTCACATTACTCTCTAAAGTCCTACAATATGACATCTAAGCACATTAAGCTATTGAAACTACAAACACTGAAATAAAATCTCAGTACTCATTGATAACACAGACAGAATGTCTACAGCACTTCATAGACACTGGGCACTTTATGTGTACTAACTTACTTAATCCCCCAGTAACCTTATAAGATAAGCGAGTACTATCAAATGCCTGTTTTACAGAGGAGGCAATCAGGCACAGCTGCTCAGTAACAGGGTTTGATGCCAGGCAATCTGGCTCAAGTTCTTTGTCTCCGGCTCTTTTCCTTCCGTTCTGGATTCCTTTTTAAACCATTTCCTGCCCACTCCTACACTCCTGGATCTCCTGCCCCTCACACCTCCCTTTAGGGCTGTCCCTGCTGGTTCTTCTCTCTTCTTAGTGTCAGCATGCTGACATCTCCTCTTCTCATTCCTTTGAGGAGCTCAGGCACTCTTCTAGCTGCAACTGTCAGCCTGATACTTCACAAATTTTAATTTCTAGCCTGTTTAAGTCACTTTCTTCTCCTCTGCCCAAATACAAATTCTAACCATCCTCATTTCAACGTCTATTCCTGTTGCTTTTAGTGCATAACAAGATATCCCAGAGTTCACTGGTGAGCAACTATTTTATTATGTCCTGGGATTCTGTGGGTCAGGACTTTAGACAAGGCACAGAGGAGATGACTGACCTCTCTTTGCTCCACAACATCTGGGGCTTGGCAGGGACGACTATTTGGCTGGGGACTAGAATCACCTGGAGGAGTCTTTACTCGAATGTCTAGGGTTTGGTGCTAGCTGGTGGGTGGGATCTCAGCTAAAGCCATCAGCTGGAACACCCAGACATGGCCTCTCCTCAAGGCAGAGATCCTCACAGCATGGCAGCCTCAGAGTAACTGGACTTTTACATGGTGGCTCAGGGCTCCAGAGTCTCCCATATTCTTAAAACACTTTCCATCTAATCCAAGCCCACAGTTCCTCCTCACCATAAAAGAAGGAATATACTAAGCATCAAGTGTTTTTCACATACCTTCTTGATTCTTATAAGATCCCAGGCAAAGCAAGTATTATCATCCTTCACAAAAAGAGGAAGATGAAATTTAAGTTTAGAGACATGCCAATAATTATACAGATAGTTAAGGGACAAAGTCACATTCAAACTCAGAATCACGATGATCAAGCTTGCAAATATACACATCTAAATATTTTTTCTCTAATTCCAGGGTAAAGGTTTTCCATAATCAGATTTTTCTTATCAGCTAACCATTAAAAAGTTGTATTTCTTTTGCTCCTAGACTTGAAACAAATTTGTCACGATGTTTTTAATTTATCTATTTAGAAATACATGCACATACTTCAAACATCGAAAACTGAAAATATAGTGAAAAGTCAAGCATGTCATCTGCCATCTGCCCAGTTCATATCCCTGATTAACATGTAACCACTTGTGCATCCTCCAATTCTTAATGCAATATAAACATTTTATTGTCACCCACACACCCCCACACACACGTTTCCCCTACAAAACATGACTCGTCTGCATCATTTCGCTATTCTAAGGGGTCAGTAGGGTGCTTCCTTTTTCATGGCTGCAGTGAGTAACCTTGAGCATAAGGCATTTTGTGTATGCAATTCCCAGAAACAGGGTTTTCAAATATGATATATGCATTTGTATTTAACAGTTGTTGCCAAATTATCATAAGGATAGTTACACTCTCAATGGTAATATCTGTTTCCCTGTAATTTCAATAATGTAATGAATATCAAGTTTCTAGGCTCTGGCCAATCAAACAAGGAAAAAATATATCTTTGAGTGGTCTTTGTGTATATCTTTCACTGAAGGTGAGGTCAAGCAACTTTCTATGTATTTAAAAGTTATTTGTATCCCTTTCCTGTGAATTGTCTGCCCTCAGGTCTAGCCAACTCTTCAACTGTGTTTTTGGCCTTTCTCTCACACTAATTTCTAGCATCTCTTTTTATATTAGCATGGTTATTCTGTTGTCTACAATATGAATTGCAAATATTTCTTCCCAGTTTGTCATTTGACTTCATTTCTGTTAGTATTTGATATGTGAAAATTCTTGGTTTTTATATAAAGTAACTGTTTTCTTTTATGGCTTCTAGATTGAGTCATAATTAAGCAGATCTCCAGTGCAGAATTAAAGAAATATATATAGGAAAAATTAACAACTTTGTATCTCTTTAAGCTTTATTTAAAATATTTCTAAATTTACTGAATGGTTGCAAAGATGGCCTAAAGAGTTTCCATATATTTTCTTTATAAAAGAACTCCAGTTAATAAATTCAGAAATTAAAGAACTAAACACCCCTATTTTTCAACTTCTAAAAAATACTGGATCTAGGCAGTCACCAAGGACTACTAAAATCAGTAACTGAAAGGCTGGTGAGAAACTCTTAAATGGATAAATTGGACTGATAACACCTAAAGCCTATCCATTTTAACATCACAGAATGACAGACAACCAGATATTTAGCTGCTTACCAATGGAAAAATATGCCATCAACCATGAAGCATTCTTGACTAAATTTAAGAGTCAGTGTGGTGAGAGTGAGGCAGGGAGCTGTTGTTGCTCAGTTGCCAAGTCATGTCCGACTCTTTGGGACCCATGGACTGCAGCACGCCAGGCTTCACTGTCCCTCACCATCTCCCAGAGTTTGCCCAAGTTCACATCCATTGAATCAGTGATGCCATCCAACTATCTCATCATCCTCTGCTACCCTCTTCTCCTTTGGCCTTCAATCTTTCCCAGCATCAGGGTCTTTTCCAATGAGTCAGTTCTTCGCATCAGGTAGTCAAACTATTGGAGTTTCAGCTTCAGCATCAGTCCTTCCAATGAGTATTCAGGGTTGAGTTCCTTTAAGATTGACTGGTTTAATCTCCTTGCTGTCAAAGGGACTCCCAAGAATCTTCTCCAGTACCACAATTCAAGTGTCAATTCTTCAGCACTCTGCCTTCTTTATGGTCCAGCTCTCACATTCGTACATGACTACAGCAAAGACCATAGCTTTGACTATACAGATCTTTGTCACCAAAGTAATGTCTTTGCTTTTTAACACACTTCATCTTCTAATTTCATTGCTGCAGTCACCATCAGTAGTGATTTTAGAGCCCAAGAGGAAATCTATCACTGCTTCTACCTTTTCCCCTTCTATTTGCCATGAAGTGATGGGACCAGAAACAGTTAGAAGCAACAGTTAGAACTGGACATGGAATAACAGGCTGGTTCCAAATAGGAAAAGGAGTACTTCAAGGCTGTATATTGTCACCAGGCTTATTTAACTTATATACACAGTACATCATGAGAAACGCTGGGCTGGAGGAAGCACAAGCTGGAATCAAGATTGCCGGGAGAAATATTAATAACCTCAGATATGCAGATGACACCACCCTTATGGCAGAAAGTGAAGAACTAAAGAGCCTCTTGATGAAAGTGAAAGAGGAGAGTGAAAAAGTTGGCTTAAAGCTCAACATTCAGAAAATGAAGATCATGGCATCTGGTCCCATCACTTCATGGCAAATAGATGGGGAAACAGTGGAAACAGTGGCTGACTTAATTTTTCTGGGCTCCAAAATCACTGCAGATGGTGATTGCAGCCATGAAATTAAAAGAGGCTTACTCCTTGGAAGGAAAGTTATGCCCAACCTAGACAGCATATTAAAAAACAGAGACATTCCTTTGCCAACAAAGCTACATCTAGTCAAGGCTATGGTTTTTCCAGTGGTCATGTATGGATGTGAGAGTTGGACTGTGAAGAAAGCTGAGCGCCAAAGAATTGATGCTTTTGAACTGTGGTGTTGGAGAAGACTCTTGAGAGTCCCTTGGACTGCAAGGAGATCCAATCAGTCCATCCTAAAGGAGATCAGTCCTGGGTACTCATTGGAAGGACTGATGTTGAAGCTGAAACTCCAATACTTTGGCCACCTGATGTGAAGAGCTGACTCATTGGAAAAGACCCTGATGCTGGGAAAGATTGAGGGCAGGAGGAGAAGGGGACAACAGAGGATGAGATGGTTGGATGGCATCACTGACTCCATGGACATGGGTTTGGGTGGACTCCAGGAATTGGCAATGGACAGGGAGGCCTGGCATGGGGAGGCCTGTTCATGGGGTCGCAAAGAGTTGGACACGACAGAGCAACTGAACTGAACTGAACTGATGGGACCAGATGCCACGATCCTAAGTTTTTTTTAATACTGAGTTTTAAGCCAGCCTTTTCACTCTCCTCTTTCACCCTCATCAAGAGGCTCTTTAGTTCTTCTTCACTTTCTGCCATTAGAGTGGTATCATCTGCATATCTGAGGTTTTTGGTATTTCTCCTAGCAATCTTGATTCCAGCTTGTAACTCTTCCAGCCCAGCATTTTGGATGATGTGCTCTGTGTGCAAGTGAAAGTGTAAGTTGCTCAGTCATGTCCAACTCTTTGCAACCCATGGACTATACGATCCATGGAATTCTCCAGGCCAGAATACTGGAGTGGGTAGCCTTTCCCTTCTCCAAGGAATCTTCCCAACCCAGGGATCGAACCAAGGTTTCCTGCATTGCAGGCAGATTCTTTACCAGATGAGCCACAAGGGAAGCCCAAGAATATTGGAGTAGGTAGCTATCCCTTCTCTAGCAGATATTCCTGACTCAGGAATTGAACCAAGGTCTCCTGCACTACAGGTGGATTCTTTACCAACTGAGCTATCAAGGAAGCCCTGTACGTATAACAGGGTGATAATAAACAGACTTGACATACTTCTTTATCAATTCTGAATCCATCAGTTGTTCCACATAAGGTTCTAACTCTTGCTTCCTGACCCACGTACAGGTTTCTCAGGAGACAGGTAAGATGGTCTTGGTATTTCCATCTCTCTAAGTTTTTCCACAGTTTGTTAAGATCCACACAAAGGCCTTATTATCATAGTAAATGAAACAGAAGTAGATGTTTTTCTGGAATTCCCTTGCTTTCTCTACGATCCAATGAATGCTGCCAATTTGATTTCTGGTTCCTCTGCCTTTTCTAAACCCAGCTTGAACATCTGGAAGTTTTTGGTTCCGTTATGCTGAAGCCTAGCTTGAAGGATTTTGAGCATAACCTTACTAGCATGGCAGATGAGTACAACTGCCTGGTAGTCTCAACATTCCTTAGTACTGCCCTTCTTGGGAACTGGGATGAAGATTGACCTTTTCCAGTCCTGTAGCCATGGCTGGGTTTTCTAAATTGGCTGACATATTGAGTGCAACACTTTGATAACATCATTTTTAAGGATTTTAAATAGCTCTGCTGGAATCCCATGACCTCCACTAGCTTTACTGGCAACAGTGCTTCCTTCCTAAGGCCCACTAGAACTTCACACTCCAGGATGTCTGGCTCTGAGTGAGTGACCACACCACCGTGGTTATATGGGTCATAAGATCTTTTTTGTACAGTTCTTCCATGTATTATTGCCATCTCTTCTTGATCTCTTCTGCTTCGATTAGGTCTTTATCGTTTCTGTCCTTTATTAAGCCCATCTTTGGATGAAATGTTCCTTTGATACTTCCAATTTTCTTGAAGAGATAGCTAGTCATTCCCTTTCTGTTGCTTTCTTCTAACTCTCTGCAGTGTTCATTGAAGAAGGCCTTCTTGTCTCTCCATGCTATTCTCTGAAACTCTCCCTTTAGTTGGGTGTACCTTTCCCTTTCTCCCTTGCTTTTCACTTCTCTTCTTTACTCAGCTGTTTGTAAAGCCTCCTCAGACAACCACTTTGTCTTGCATTTTTTTTCTTTGGGATGGTTTGGTTCACTACCTCCAGTATAATATCATGAACCTCTGTCCATAGTTCTTCAGGCACTCTGTTTACTAGATCTAATCCCCTGAATCTATTTATCATCTCCAATGTATATTTATTGGGGATTTGATCTAAGTTGCACCTGACTGGCCTAGAGGTTTTCCCCACTTTTTTTAGTTTAAGCCTGAACTTTGTTATAAGGAGCAAATGATCTGAGACACAGTCAGCTCTCGGTCTTGTTTTCACTGACTATATACAGCTTCTCCATCTTCAGCTACAAAGAATGTAATCAGTCTAATTTTGGTATTGACCATTTGGTGATCTCCAAGTGTAAAGTCGTCTCTTGTTGAAAAAGGGTGTTCGCTATGACCAGGGCATTCTGTTAGCCTTTGCCCTGCTTCATTTTGTACTCCAAGGCTAAATTTGCCTCTTACATCAGGTATCTCTTGACTTTCTACTTTTGCATCCCAATTCCCTATGAATAAGACATCTTTTTTTGGCATTAGTTCTAGGTCTTGTAGGTCTTCATAGAACTAATCAACTTCAGCTTCTTTGGTAAGCCTCTAAATCTAACTACTAGTATATAAGCAACACAGGAGCTAAAGGAACATGTTAAACTATTAATAAATCGTAAGAAAATAATGAGCAGAACCCAGGAGGTGGGGAATTCTATAAGACAAATGACCTTGTTTCTTCAACAAATTGTTAGCAGATAAAAAGAAATAGCAAACTAACAAGTTAAAAGAGACTTGAAGACTTGATTTATCAGATATAATGTGTGACTCTTATCTGAATCCTTATTCAAACAAAGCAATTTGTAAAGAGATACCTGTGAGAAAAATCAAAGAAATGTTAACAATGGTTAGATATTTGATATTAAGGAATTATTATTGATTTCAAATATACTATTTTAAAGACTTTATATTTTAGAGATACAGTAAAGTCTTTATCAATGAAATGACATATCTAGGATTTGCTTTAAAATAATTCAGCAGGTGATTCATATTGATGCATGGCAGAAACCAACACAATATTGTAAAGCAATTATCCTTCAATTAAAACTAAATAAATTTTAAAATAATTCAGCAGGGAAGGTGTGTGACAAGCAGGATGAATAAAGGCAGACTTCCGTTTGTATTAATGGTTGGGTGATAGACATATTCAAACTCATTATACTATTTTAACTTTGTTTACATTTGAACATTTCTACAATAATTTAAAAACTGACCGCAATCCTGACATTTTCTAGCGATTTTTCCCCGTAAGAATTTTGATGTGCCAGGCTAACAGGCCAGTCACTTCAATCGATACCTTGGAATAACATGTTGACTGAATATAGAAAAAGCCAGGTGCATGACTCCATGAAGAACAAAGATGTCTAAAGGATGACTTCTGGCATAGAAGTGTCAGGAGATCCAACAGAAATAACTCCCATGACTTTTTCATAAAGCTCAATCCTCTACATCTTTCTTTAGTGTTTAAAAAAATAAGCAGCATTTATTGAGCATTTATGCATAGAGCACTGTGCTAGAAGACACACATTAGGAAAGGGTCCTTGTCTTTAAGAAATTAATTCAAACGTTCATCAACTTGTCTACATGTGCTGGGCAATCTGCTAGACATTCTAAGGTAAGGACAGACAGTCACTTTTCTTCTAGAAAACTGTGACTCAGGCTTTAATAAAACCAAATTCTAATGAGCAAATGTTCTCTCAACCTTAAATGTAACAAATTTACCTTGATTCAATCTTTGAACAATCTTTGAACAATCTTTGATTAACACAATCTAAATTATCCCTCAATCTAATTTCCATAAACTCAATGGAGAATGTATAACCATAGGGAACATATTCATTATATTACCTAGAATTATGAATTGTTCACATAATCTTAGATTCATAATCTAGGATTCATCAAAGATTAGATAGTTGCCCTCTCCTGGCAAATTTCTTTACTGCAGTCTGACTCAACCAAATACTGGACTCAAATTAGAGAGGTATACAGCAGTGAGTCAGTGGGGAATGCCCAGGCATGGAACAGTTTCCAAAGCTGGACAAAGAAAATAGCAGAGAAGATACAAAAAGGAAAAAGGAGGAGAAGGGAGGTGATTCAAATAAATCTGTAAATTACTATTGTTACAACTAAATTGTGAGAGATTATGATGATTCTCATTCTCAATCATTCTCCCAATGCTGATACTTTTCAGATAAAGTGAAAGTGAAAGTCGCTCAGTTGTGTCCGACTCTTTGCGAACGCATGAACTATACAGTCCATGGAATTCTCCAGGCCAGAATACTGGAGTGGGTAGCCTTTCCCTTCTCCAGGGGATCTTCTCAATCCAGGGATTGAACCCAGGTCTCCTGCATTGCAGGCAGATTCTTTACCAGCTGAGCCACAAGGGACGCTCAAGCCTTGGGTAAGTTCTTTCTGTGCCTCAGTTTCCTTATCCCTAAAAATAGGGCTAATATTACCTACCCCATTGGCTTATTGTGAGGATCGATAAGGCAATACATGTAAAGAATGCACAACTGTGTTCAGCACGTAGTAATCAGTTGTGTTTGTTGTTATTCAGATGTCAGCTCAAGCATCCACACTTCCGATCTCCCAGCACAGATCAAGTTCCTTTGTTAAATGCTCTCACCGAGCTGTGTCCTTTTCATCATTACATTTCTCCATCTATAATCACACATTCATGTGATTCTATTGAATATGTGATTTAATCCAATAGACTGTTCTATGAGAGAAGAAACCATATCTGGTTTTACTCAGTCTACTTCCCAGCATTCAGCGCAGTGGGTGGTACTCAATGAATAAATTCAATTATAAAGTTCCCAGACACTCTAATAAATAACATCACTTAACACTCGAATAGGCTAAATTGTGTTGAAGATAAGTTGAAATCCTAAATCTCAGTACCTCAGAGTGTGACCTTATTTGGAAATAAAGTTAACTGCAAACATCATTAGCTAAATTAAGATTAGGCATGTGTGCTAAGTTGCTTCAGTCATGTCTGACTTTTTGCAACCCTATGGACTGTAGCCTGCCAGGCTCCTCTATCCATGGGATTCTCCAGGCAAGAATACTGGAGTGGGTTACCATGACCTGTTCCTGGGGATCTTCCTTACCCAGGGATCGAACCCATGTCTCTTATGTCTCCTGCATTGGCAGGCGAGTTCTTTACCACTAGCACCACAAGGCATACTGGAGTAAAATGGACTTAATCCTATGTGACTGATGTCCTTAAAAAAGGGAAATTTGGACACCAACAGAAGCAGAGATGGGAGTAATGCTGCTGCTGCTGCTGCTGATGCTAAGTCGCTTCAGTCCTGTCCAACTCTGTGCGACCCCATACCTGGCAGCCCACCAGGCTCCTCCGTCCCTGGGATTCTCCAGGCAAAAACACTGGAGTGGGTTGCCATTTCCTTCTCCTATGCATGAAAGTGAAAGTGAAAATGAAGTCGCTCAGTCATGTCCGACTCTTAGCGACCCCATGGACTGCAGCCCACCAGGCTCCTCTGTCCATGGGATTTTCCAGGCAAGAGAACGGAGTTGGGTGCCATTGCCTTCTCCGGGGAGTAATGCAGCTGCAAGCTAAGAAACACCAAGGACTGCCAGCTACCCCCAGAAGCTGGGAAGAGGCAAGGGAAGGATGCCCCTGACTCCCTTCAGTTTTCAGAGGGAGTGTGGTTCCACCAATGCCTTGAATTCAGACTTCTAATCTCCAGAACTGTGAGACAGGTTTCTGTTGTTTGAACAGTTCAGTCTGTAGTGCTTTGATATGGCAGTCCACTGAAACTAGGACAAGTACCAGTTTGTTTGGTATTTCAAAGTTATGTGTAGTGACTTTTCCTCCCAAGCCAGAAAAAAAAAAATGTTAATAGATAATACATTTTTAGAAGAAACTAGTAAGACTCGCTTTTCTCCTCCATTCTCAATGACTATACCCTAAAATCCAGTCATATACTTTAACAGTCTTGTTATTTTTTTCTTCTTTATTCACAATACCTTTTCCAGCAATATACAGAACTAAGTCCTACACAAGAATTCATTAATAAAATGAAAACAAAATTTAGTAGTGAATCGAGACTTAAATGAACTATACACATCCAAAATAGTACCTTGCAATGATGAGGTTAACTTTTCTACACCATACTTTACAACTTGGGTCATAAATTCATCTTTTGCCCACAATATGGGCATAAACTCATCTTTTGCCCACAATATGGGAGGGGATAATAAATAAGTTGACTTTTTGCCCCCCTGCACATCTTAGAAGTTGTTACAATTCTTACTTTATTGTGGGATTCTGATATGGTAAATCACAGAAGTTTGTGATTCAAAGAAAAAGGAAACCTTTTGTGACTGCTGGCATATTTCAGCATGAAGTGGCTAAGACTCAACTTTGTGCAAACAGAATATCTAATGCCCGGCTTTATCTTTAGAGAATAGCTGTCATCTTGCAGTGTGCATGGTTGAGGCAGAGTGGGGGGACAGTCAAGAAGTCCATCACCTGTGCCATCGCTTCCTCCTGCATTATATACAGGTCCACATGCTCCCCAAATCTGGGACACTGTCAGCTTAATTTATGAAAATTTCTCTGGCATCCTGGACAAGACAAGCTAAACTCTATTTCAACTAGAAATGTGACAGAAGAGTCAAGACTCTCGTGTATTTCCGTAAACTCATAAAAAGGACAATTAATGAGACAAGTTATACTCAGCCTCTGGTGGATAATACTTTCTAAGGCTTCCCTTGTGGCTTAGCTGGTAAAGAATCCACAGGCAATGTGGGAGACCTGGGTTCGATCCCTGGGTTGGAAAGATCCCCTGGAGAAGGGAAAGGCTACCCACTCCAGTATCCTGGCCTGGAGAATTCCATGGACTGTATATTCCATGGGATCGCAAAGAGTCAGACACCACTGAGTGACTTTCACTTTCACTTTTAAGTGTCCCTGATGGCTCAGATGGTGAAGAATCTGTCTGCAATGCAGGAGACCCAGGTTCAATCCCTGGGTCAGGAAGATCCCCTGGAGGAGGGAATGAAAACAAAACCCACTCCAGTATTGTTGCCAGGAGAATTCCATGGACAGAGAAGCCTGGTGGGCTACAGTCCATGGGGATCACAAAGAGTCAGACACGACTGAGTGACTAACACTTTCACTTTCACTGTCTAAGAGGTTGTCACCATTTACACCCAGGAGAGGACAGGGGAAGGGAAGGGTCAGACACAAGGACATGAAGACCAAACACCTCAGGGAATAGTAGAACCTCCAATTTAATTAAGGTTCTGAATTTCAGAAATACAGGAAATATTTAGAAAGAAGACCTCAGCAAAGTAAATTCTTGAATATGTAAGAGAACTTGGATGTGGTTAAACTCAAATGGAACAGCAATAGATAAAGGTGAGCTGTCCTGTGATGCTATTCAAAGGACAGCCAGTTCCTGGAAGAGATGAGTTTCTCCTCCAGCCTTCCCTCCACTATGAACTACAGCCCAGTGGCGAACAACAACAGGAGACTTGCACAACCTTGACACAGCCCTGTTACAGCTGCAACCATTATAAGGTACACAAAGGAAAGTAAAGAAAAGTGTACCAGGCAAGGGTCATGAAGCTACACTGCAGCACAAGGAGAACTGAAAGACTCCCCAAACACCAGAAACTGGCATCAATCCACTTAAGAGGAACTGAAAAAATATACAATAATAATTTGGGGAATATAAAGAAAAATTTATTTAATTTTATATTTTACAATATTTAATTCAACACTAGTAACAGGAATTAATACACAGAGATATAAAAGATGTTAAGTATCTTATTTATAAACATAGAAAAGTGATAGTTTCAAAGAAGTTTGTTTCTATCCAAAATAATCTATAGTGGGCATTGAATTATGATCTCTAAAGAAATAAAAATTAGGAATTGGGTAAGAGTGTTTTCTCTTACTTACTTCTGTATTTTCTATAGATTTAAAGTATCCTTCCTTCTCCCACCTAGGTGGGCCCAAGGCCTGGACCTCCACCCTTTCAGGTTCATTCCTTTAAGTTCAGCATCATCCTTGTCATCCTCTCCTCTGTCTTCTCTTTATGTACCTCTAAGGAATCAATGGAAACAGTGTCAAACTTTATCTTTTTGGGCTCCAAAATCACTGCAGATGGTGACTGCAGCCATGAAATTAAAAGATGCTTACTCCTTGGAAGGAAAGTTATGACCAACCTAGATAGCATATTCAAAGGCAGAGACATTACTTTGCCAACAAAGATTCGTCTAGTCAAGGCTATAGTTTTTCCAGTGGTCATGTATGGATGCGAGAGTTGGACTGTGAAGAAAGCTGAGTGCCAAAGAATTGATGCTTTTGAACTGTGGTGTTGGAGAAGACTCTTGAGAGTCCCTTGGACTGCAAGGAGATCCAACCAGTCCATTCTGAAGGAGATCAGCCCTGGGATTTCTTTGGAAGGAATGATGCTAAAGCTGAAACTCCAGTACTGTGGCCACCTCATGCGAAGAGTTGACTCATTGGAAAAGACTCTGATGCTGGGAGGGATTGGGGGCAGGAGGAAAAGGGGACGACAGAGGAAGAGATGGCTGGATGGCATCACTGACTCAATGGACATGAGTTTGAGTGAACTCCGGGAGATGGTGATGGACAGGGAGGCCTGGCATGCTGCGATTCATGGGGTTGCAAAGAGTCGAACACGACTGAATGACTGAACTGAACTGAACTGAAGAAATCAATATTAAGTCCTTAAGTATGATCCTCTAGATAGAGGCTTTCAAAATTTTGACCACAGTATAAGAAACACATTCTACATATGCAGCTAGTACATACCGCCCCCAGAAAAAAATAATACCAATAAAACCTACTTGGAAGTTTCTCAAAACATTTACCCTTACTACATATGATAGACTCATTTTTCTCCATTGTACTCCACCTTATTTTACTGCTGGTGACCCAAGTATTAGGTCAGAACTCAGTCTGAAATGCTTAGTAGAGACGATAACACTGATATATCTTACTGAGTAGCAACATAAGGAAGCAGATAAGAGTTCTGTCTTTAGTCTGCCAGGATTCAAACACCAGCTCAACCACTTGAAGTTGTCAACCTCTCTGCCTCTGCTTCCTTATCATGGGGTAAAAGAACAGTGCTTAATTCAAAAATGAAGGTTAACCAAGACCACACATATAAAGCACTTGGAGCATGAAAAGTATTCAATTAATGGCTATTAATAATTCTTAAATGGTCTGTGAGTTTTTAGTGTGGTAAAATATATACATAACACTCATCATCTTAACCATTTTAACATGTGCAATTCAGAGGCAGTTAGCACATTCATAATATGTGCAACCATCAAAACTCTCTAATCCCAGAACACTTTCATCATCCCAAAAGGAAACCTAGAACCCGCTAAGCCCATTAAGCAGATTCTCCCCATTTCACTCTTCTCCCCAAGCCCTCTTGGGCAGGATGATGATTAGATTCTCCCTAATCTGATTTCTCTTCCTAGGTCCACAGACTCTTTAAATAATAAATTAACACTTGACTAGAATCATTTTCTTAGGTAGAACGAAGTGTTCTTTACAGTCATTAGTTCTATGGCTCATGAAACAAACCTCTACGAATCATTTCTTAAGTAAACCTTTTTGAGACACTTAAGGTAATTCTGTGACCTGCCTCAGGGTCAGAAATCGCTCTGTCTGTGAATTCTATTAGGGCAAGATTTCCAAAGCTTGATCAAGTGCAAAGGACACTTTCAGTGTACACAAGAGGCAGACAGAGCAAGGCCCTGAGAAAACGTTTCTACATCGTGGACTATCACCACATCATAGAATATTTACAAAAGGAAGAATGTTTATTCTTCAGTCTTTGCATTTTGAAATTCTGTATTCAAGGCTCCAAACGTTTACCAACATGGGGTTAAAAAAAGTAAACATGGACACAGAACTAGATATCCATGTCTTGGCTTTAGGATGCACTGTCATTTCCTTTTTGGACCTCACCCCTCTCACACTGATTTCCCACCCTTCCTTTGGGGTGGGGGGAGACCAGTGCAAAAATAACTGTTTTTCCCAGAATCAATTAAGGGAGTCTCCAGAAACTTGCTGGGGGAAATAAACCTGACCCGGGAGGTAACCTTGCAAAGCAGCTCTGTTACTCTTTGAGAAATGGTGACAGCAGAAGGTTTCTTGGGTCAAAGAAATAAATGTCACGAGAGGTACAGAAGATGTGAACTGGAAAACAACGTCCTTAGTCCCACCTGTGTAACTCAGAGTTTTTTTTTTTACTCTCCCTCTTTTTTTTTAATTTGACCAACACCCATCACCCAGAAAACAGGCAGCGGAGTCCTCTGTTAATGTCCACCCCGACCCTGCGCCCTTGCTCTCAGCCTCCTGGGCAAAAGCCTGACCCTCCTCTGGCGCGGAGAGCACCGGGCCAACCCGGTTCCTTTGGGATGGGGGATGAGGGGTGGGTGATACAGGGACTCCGGGTCTCACTGCCCAGAAAACTTCCCCGACTCCCAGGGAGACGCTTTCCTGCTTTGGGATTTGGGAAGTGGGGTAGGAAAGGGGGAGAAGGCTTTAAGCAGCAAACTAACCCAAGAAACTTCACACCTCAAACTCCGGGAAAGCCTGTACCCAGAATGATATCCAATTCTGGGAAAGTCTTGAGCTGTAGTGACCTCGATGTGAACAAAACATAACTATGACTTTCCCAAGAGCCGGGTGCCCTGACAAGTCAGCGAGAATGCGGGTCCCCGATGCTCCCCCGGCGCTCCAAACACACGAAGCCAAGACTTCATCCCAGACCTACCAAAAAATGAGACCTCAAGAGCAAGGATGACTTAAGAAGCCATCACTTCCCGGAGCCCAGAAGCACGTTCCTCAGGTATCCGGCCCTGGACGTTCAGGTTCCCACCCGGGGGCATGAGGAAGCTCGGTGACCGTGGTCCCGCCAGCCCAGGCTGGAGGAGAGGGCTGCGTGCAGGCAGTGGGAGGACCCCGCGAGGACGGCTGCAGACAGGCCCCGGAGGGAGAGGCCGCTGACTCTCCAGGCGCCCGAAATGAGCCCCACCCAGGGCCCTGTCCTTGGCCGGACGGCTGGGCCAGGGCCGAGGGCGGGGTTCGGCAAGTGCCAGCATTCGTCTTCCTCCAAGAGTGAGCAACTCCGGAAACTTCCCGCGGCCACCACCCCCGTGCCCTGCACGCCGGCCGGCCAGCGAGCACACTGACCTGAGATGGTTTCCTGGTAGCCTTTGGTGAAGAACTGCATGGCCGTGGCCGCCCTCCAGGGCGTCTTGATCAGCCCCTGCCGCTCGGGGTCCTCTCCCAGCGAGCGCAGGATGGACGAGTAGGCGGCCGCCAGGTTGGGGAGGTTCAGCTCGTTGTCCTCCTCGCTGCGAGGCCGCTCGCCGTTCCAGCCGTCCGCCGGCTGCGCGCTCTTGCTCTCCGGTCGCGGCGGCTTCTCGGCGGGCGGGCTTGGCCCGGGCCGCGGAGGCTCCCCCTCGAGGAACCCATTGCTGCACCTGGCGCCCCGCGACTTCAGCGTCACCCGCCCCGGACCCTTCTCCATGGACCCGCCGCTGCCGCTCCGGAAGGACCCTCGGGTGCGTGAGGGACTTCAGGTGAACTTCCCGGGAGGGGAGTGGGCTCTGACCCGAGTCACCTGAGGAAGATAGGCCTGGAGCCAGCAATACGTTCCGAGTCTGGGACAGGCGAGCCAGAAGAGTACTGTGTCGCCTCCTTTTTATGGGCTGGCGGCTCTGTCGGCGCCGCGGGGCGTTTCTATTGGCCGAGCCTCCTGGCGTCAAGGCGCTCACTCCGCCCCCCGCCCCTCCCCGCCCTCCGCCCGGTGCCCTGGGGGCCGGCAGACGCCGGGAGGACCTTGTCCGAGCCCCTCCCGCGCCAGCCGTGCGGATTGGATTGGACCCTTTAGCTGTGACCAGATAAACCAAACCCTAAAGGGGGCTGGTGGCCGGAGCGTGGGGAGGCAAGGTCTGAGTGCCCAGTCAACCATTCCCTCTTAGGGCAAAGAGGCTGCATCAGAAGTGTTCTGGTCCCCTCGTCCTGTCAAAGATGAGCAAACAGGTGGCCTTGTCCAGGAAAATGTGGGTATGGAAACCAACTCATACTTTCAGGTCAGGAGAATAATATGAATTGAAACGCTTGAGTTCGTTAGTTAAAAATGTGTCCAACGCACCTGCTTCCTGGCGCTGTCAGGAGGAATGTTACACCAGGTGGCCCTGAAGTGAGTCCCTATATCTAAGAGGATGGTAATATGTGGTGGCCAGAACTTTGACCCTGTGGAAATTGATTAGCAAGGGAAGAAAAACTAGGGCTTTCATCAAAAAACCATTTGCGGTTTGGGGAAACCTAATTGTAGGAATTTGGTGCTGATTATTTTAACAGTGACGTGCTGAGTACCTTCCCCTGATGTTGCTAGAGGTTGTGAAACGTTGTTGATCAACTGGACTCTTAACCAGTGACATCTGCTTTGACTGTGTAAGATTTTTTTAAATGGGCCTTTTTTTCTTATTAGGGAGATTATTTCCCAATGCCAAAGGTGAGTTTTAAAACATGTATCAAATTAGTATTTTATGATTTGCTCCAGAGAGATTCTTATGCTGAATTTCTGACATATAGACAGATATTTAAAGGCTTAGGATCAGACACAGTAGAAGGGAGGTCCCTGGAATTGATCTATACTAATAAATTGGCTCAGTCATTATTACTAATTTCTATTTATTGGATGTCTGCTTCAGGCATGGCCCTGTTCTAAATGTTAAGGAAAGAAATATGGGAAATACCTAGCCTCCCAGGAACTTTTAGTCTGAAATGTTGGTGTAAGTGGGGTTTTTAAAAATAGTTATTGGACTTCTGTATACATTAAATATCAAAGTATACTGATCAAGAAATATGAACCTCCCTTGGAAAGCCTCTTTGTCACTCTCCTAATATTTATTGTAAGTGCCCCCCACACCCCTGTAAGATCTTATAATATTTTTTCTCTCTAACTGCTCTGCCCACTGTCCAGTGATACTTCCTGGTCAGAATTATCCACTGGGTCTCAAACTATTTCAAGCTGGAGACATTAAAAGATGACCTTGGATTTAACAAATGAAAACAAAGATACCAAGTGAAGTATTTTTAAAATGGACAGATTCAAAGGAGATGCTATCCATAAGATTTTTTTTCAGTAGCCCTTGTAAAGATTAATATATTTCCCAAAACAATTTCTAATGAAATTTTTATCCTAAAATTGAACATTTTCTTATAAACACTGCCACTAGGCATTAGCACTTTTGTTACCAATTACCAGTATAAGTAACTGGTAATTATATATTATTGAATAATATATATCTATTGGATTTGTTATATATTTACTTGTAAGATGGAGGCCATGGATTTCAGCCAAATGCCCAAAGGTAATACAAGGAAGCTTTAAAATCACGAACACTATACAAACAGTTTAACAGTGAAATGTAGGTAGTTGGCAGAGATGGTTATCCATAGAAATGGGAGAAGAGGGAATAAATTAAAAGAGGAGGGCTATATTCCACAGAGTTAATTAGTATAAAATGGTTCAGCAGTGAAACTATAAGCGTTCACAGCCAGGAATTACAACAGCATTTGGTTTAAACCCAAAAAGGGACTCATTTTCACCTTGAACTCAACCTGGGAGTTGTTGTTGTTGTTCAGTCGCTCAGTCATGTCTGACTCTTTGCTACTCTTTGTGACCCATGAACACGAGCGTACCAGATTTCCCTGTTCTTCACTGTCTCCCAGAGTTTGCTCAAACTCATGTCCATTGAGTCAGTGATGCCATCCAACCACCTCATCCTCTGTCGCCCCCTTCTCCTCCTGCCTTCAATCTTTCCCAGCATCAGAGTCTTTTCCAGTGAGTCAGCTCTTCGTATCAGGTGGTCAAAGTATTGGAGTTTCAGTTTCAACATCAGTCCTTCCAATGAATATTCACAATTGATTTTCTTTAGAATTGACTAGTTTGATCTTCTTGTTGTCCAAGGAACTCTCAAGAGTCTTCTTCAGCACCACAATTTGAAAGCATCAGTTCTTTGGTGCTCAGCCTTCTTTATGGTCCAACTCTCACATCTGTACATGACTACTAGAAAAACCATAGCTTTGACTAGACGAACCTTTATCAACAAAGAGATGTCTGGGAGTTGCTTTCTATCAAAAAGCCAAGGAATTTTTTCTTTTTTTAAGTTCTCCATTTCTAGGGCAGTAGCAAAACAGAGAAGCAGACAAGTGAGATACACAGCACCAAAGATTGAAAATACCGCAGGGCTACGGACATATGTAGTCATATGCCAAGGGTAACAGGTAAATTAACATTAGGCATTTGACAATGGTAATTGGAAAAAAGTGAATTTCTCAAAGTGTACTTGATGGAAATTTTTTATTTGAAATCCAAACTTTGGAGGAGATTCTGGATCAGGATCGACATAGATAATAGCAAGATAAAAAATAATAATAAGATGGACACAAGAAAAGTGTCCTTGTTCCGCTCCTAATTTCTAGAAGTTAGCCTATGGAGTCAGTGCAATCCTGAGATGTCTCATTAAATCCCCAAAATGTAGGAAGAAGCAAAGTGAATGGAGGCCCTTACATTTCTTCTGTTCTGAGTGAGGAGGAATGAAACAAGAGAGAAAATAGGAGAATGTGAACCTGAAGCTGACTTTCTGAGATGAAGGGAAGGTTTGAGGTCAACCTCACTGAGTTGAGAAAACTATCCCCCAGCCCAAAAGTACCTCACAATGGAAGAATAGACATACCCTAGATAATCACCTGTGCTTGGCTGTTGTTGTTTAGTTGCTCAGTTGTGTCCAACTCTTTTACAACCCCATGGACTGTGGCCCACCAGGCTCCTCTGTCCATAGGATTCTCCAGGCAAGAATACTGCAGTGGGTTGCCATTTCTTCCTCCAGGGGATCTTCCCAACCCAGGGATCAAACTCATGTCTGTTTTGTCTCCTACATCAGCAGACGGGTTCTTTACCAGTAGCGCCACCTGAAAAGCCCAGGACCCTGGTAGAGGATCTTTAACACCATCTCAGAAGAAAGCGCAGATGCTAAATAGAGAATGTTAATGGGGAGTCCAACCACCACAGCTGAATTCTGTCCTAACTTTCACAGTCCCTCACAGAAAAAGAGATACGACACAACCTCCTCCAGCCCCAACTGTAGCTGAGTCAGGAAAACAAACAGGTTTTGCTGTAACAGAAAACACAAAAAAGTCACCCTTGATAATGTGAGACGTGGATAGGAGGCAGAGAAGCAGCAAACATACAATCCCCAGAGGAACAAAACTAAACAAAGAAAGGTAATAATGTAACATGTAAAAGCTACATAGAAAAAAATTCAACAGAAAAGACAAACTCCTTTATAGAGTTTAGAAAATAGAAGAAAATTCCTCACAAATGATTTTGTGTGTTTGGTGAAATATGGACACTCAAGGCTGGGCAGACTGGGAGCATCCAGAAGTTGAGTAGGAGGCAAGATGGGTGGGTCACCGGCCCACACCTGGCCCCAGGAGGGGATGCTGGAAGGTGGGGGCAGGCCCAGGCATGTCAAGGGAAGTACCAGAAGGGTGGCCTAGGCAGGCAGACAGACCCTCCATCTTCAGAGATCTGTAGGCCAGCCTTGAGAAGGTATCTAAGCCAGGTGGTGAGTGTTCAGGCCTGAGCCTGGCTCAGAGAGGCAGGGTTGGGGCCTGGCTGGGGGATCCCAGAGCTTAGGGGCTGGCATCAATGGGGGCTTCCTCAGTTGGAATCAAGCAGCTCCTGGAGGCAAACTTGGAGGTAGTCGTTCTTCTCCTACAGGTGGTCCAGACAGGTGTTGATCTGGTCCAACATGGAGTTGATGACAGCTTATTCTGCTTGCCCAAAGCCCTCATCCTCACCTTCCACACACCCCTCTACTTGCATGCCCAGGTCCATGTTAGGGCTGACATCGCAGGCTCAGGCCCCACAGGGGCAAAGTGACAATAAAACACAGACACAGTTAGGCAGATAGCCCGTGTGGGGCAGAAGGTGAAGGCTCACAAATGTTCTCTGCTACAGAACAACTTAATAAAAACATGACTTCAGTAAGACAGAAACCAAGATAAGAAAATGATAGAATTGAAAAAGGAGTTGCAGATCTAAGGAAATAGAAGACCATCATTATTATAGGATTAATTAGAAAGAAAGTGAAAGTCACTCAATCATGTCTGACTCTTTGTGACCCATGGACTATACAGTCCATGGAATTCTCCAGGCCAGAATACTGGAGTGGGTAGCTTTTCCCTTCTCCAGGGGATCTTCTCAAGCCAGGGATTGAACTCAGGTCTCCTGCATTGCAGGTGGATTCTTTACCAGCTGAGCCACAAGGGAAGCCCAAGAATATTGGAGTGGGTAACCTATCCCTTCCCCAGTGGATCTTCCATACCCAGGAATCGAACCAGGGTCTCCTGAATTGCAGGCAGATTCTTTACCAACTAAGCTATTGGGGAAGCCCAATTAGAAAGAACCATGTACAAAATAGACACTGTTGAAAACGTAATTATTGACGTGAAGAACAGCATGAGAATGAATGCAGAATAAAAGATAAAGATGAAAGCTGTTAGAGAACAAAGATGATCTAGCATAAGAATAATTAGGGTTTCTGAGCTAGAGAACCCAACCAATGAGAGGATGTAGTCAAATATATAAAGTAAGCATATTTCTCTTGTGGAAATAAATGCTTATGTTTATATTCAAATGATTTTCAACAAGGGTGCTAAGACAACTCAGTGGGATAAAGAAGAGTCTTTTCAACAAATGGTACTGGGACAATTGGATATCTTTTTGCATGTCTATCTCACACTGCCTAAGAAAATCAGCTCAAAATAGACCAAAGACTAAACCTAAGAGCAAAAATTACAAGTATTTTAGAAGAAAACATACGCATCCATCTCCATAACCTTGGGTTAGGCAATTAGATTTATTAGAAATGACACCAAAAGTGGAAGCAACAAAAGCAAAGATAAATTAGACTTTACCAAAATTAAGATTGTTGCATTTCAAAGACACTATCAAGAGAGGGGAAAAAACAACCCACAGATTGGGAGAAAATATTTGCAAATCTGACTAAAGCATATATCTAGAATAGTATCTAGAATATATAAGACGTCTTACTGACTTAATAATTGAAGGACCAATAACCTAATTTTAAAATGAACAAAAGATTTGGATAGACATTTCCCCAAAGAAAATACACATGTGTGGCCAATAAGTGCAAGAAAAGATGCTCAATGTCATTAGCCATCAAGGAAATTAAAATTTAGGTATGGTTGACTACTACCTTACACCCACTATGCTATGCTATGCTAAGTCACTTCAGTCATGTCCGACTCTGTGTGACCCCATAGACGGCAGCCCACCAGGCTCCCCCGTCCCTGGGATTCTCCAGGCAAGAACACTGGAGTGGGTTGCCGTTTCCTTCTCCAATGCATGAAAGTGAAAAGAGAAAGTGAAGTCGCTCAGTCGTGTCTGACTCTAGCGACCCCATGGACTGCAGCCTACCAGGCAGAAGATGGTAATAGCAATTATTTCTGAGAATTGAAGAAATTGGACTCTTTATACACTTCTGGTAGGAATATAAAATAGTTCAGCTACTTTAGAAACAGTCTGGTAGTTCCTTAAATGGTTACGGATAGAGTGCCCATATAGCCCAGCTCTTCTACTGCAGGTATAAACCCAAGAGTAATAAAAACGTATGTCCATAAAAAACCCTGTACACATCACTTCTCGGCCTTTTGGCTAAGATCAGATGCAAAGACCTGTACATGAATGCTTATAGCACCAGAATTCATAATACCAAAAAGTGGAAACAACCCAAATGTTTATCAACTGATGAATGAATAAACAAAGTGTGATGTGATACATACACGCACCGGAATATTATTCAACTGTAAAAATGAAGTACAATACTAACATAGCCTATAACATGGATGAAGCTTGAAGACATTATCCCAAGTGAAAAAAGCCAGGTGAAAATGGTCACATACTCTGGGATACTATTTTAGGAAACATTCAGAATAAGCAAATACATAAAGAAAGTAAATTAGTTGTTGCCATGGCCTGGGGGGGATAGGGAATAGGGAGTGACCACTAACAGGTATGTGGTTTCTTTGGGGGGACAATGAACAATTTTTGGAATTAAATAGTGGTGATGGTTGTGTAACTTTGTAAATATACTAAAAATTACTGAACTTCACACTTGAAAATGATGAACTTTATGGTGTGTGAATTATATCTCAATTTAACTTATATGCAGAGTACATCATGAGAAACGCTGGACTGGAAGAAACACAAGCTGGAATCAAGATTGCTGGGAGAAATATCAATAACCTCAGATATGCAAATGACACCACCCTTATGCCAGAAAGTGAAGAGGAACTCAAAAGCCTCTTGATGAAAGTGAAAGTGGAGAGTGAAAAAGTTGGCTTAAAGCTCAACATTCAGAAAACGAAGATCATGGCATCCGGTCCCATCACTTCATGGGAAATAGATGGGGAAACAATGGAAACAGTGTCAGACTTTATTTTTCTGGGCTCCAAAATCACTGCAGATGGTGAGTGCAGCCATGAAATTAAAAGACGCTTACTCCTTGGAAGGAAAGTTATGACCAACCTAGACAGCATATTCAAAAGCAGAGACATTACTTTGCCAACAAAGGTCCGTCTAGTCAAGGCTATGGTTTTTCCTGTGGTCATGTATGGATGTGAGAGTTGGACTGTGAAGAAGGCTGAGTGCCAAAGAATTGATGCTTTTGAACTGTGGTGTTGGAGAAGACTCTTGAGAGTCCCTTGGACTGCAAGGTGATCCAACCAGTCCATTCTGAAGGAGATCAGCCCTGGGATTTCTTTGGAAGGAATGATGCTAAAGCTGAAACTCCAGTACTTTGGCCACCTCATGCGAAGAGTTGACTCATTGGAAAAGACTCTGATGCTGGGAGGGATTGGGGGCAGGAGAAGGGGACGACAGAGGATGAGATGGCTGGATGGCATCACTGACTCGATATACATGAGTCTGAGTGAACTCCAGGAGTTGGTGATGGACAGGGAGGCCTGGCGTGCTGCGATTCATGGGGTCGCAAAGAGTCGGACACAACTGAGCGACTGAACTGAACTGAACTGAACTGAAGAAAAGAATAGTTCTTGTAAAAAATAAAAATATAATTGGCAAAAAATATATACAGTTTTCTAGAACATATTGTTCTAGAAAAAAATTGAAATAGAGGCTTAACACCAAGTTGGATAGAAGTCAAGGATAAAGATGGCTTCAAGGATAGGGTATTTTAAGCATCCAGGCAAAATACAAACCAAACCAAAACAACAAATTGCCTAAAAAAGGTTGAGAATAAGAATACAGGCTATCCTCCAAATTTTCCACAGCAACATCCATTGCAAAAAAATAAACAAAAATTTTGAGGAGACACATTTATGGCTTTAAGGAAAGTAAGTTATCCCCACTCAAGAAAGCATTCAAGTATAATGGTACACCACCTCAAACATATATGAACTCAGAAAACACAACTCCTGTAAATTCCTTATCGAGAAAACTACTTGATATGAGATCTTGCTAATTAAGAGAGAATCAAAATAAAGAACTCAAGAATGGAGAAATGACTCTTTGTGACCCCATGGATTGTAGCCCAACAGAGGACCAGGCAAGAATACTGGAGCGGGTTGCCATTTCCTCCTCCAGGGGGTCTTCCCGACCCAGGGACTGAACCTGCGTCTCTTGCATCTCCCACATTGGCAGGCAGATTCTTTACCACTGCGCCACCTTGGAAGCATTTAAATATGAAGCCAATTTAAAATATTTAAATATAAAAACAATGCCAAGGTATAAAACCAGTACTAAATAACTTTTGATATCATTACAAACAGAAAAACATGAACTGTATGAACCTGGACAACATAAGAAAAATAATACAACCAACCAAAGGGATATAGGCACAGTCTTCATTCCTCTTAAAATGAAGTCAATAATATTATTTAAACTGAAACATAGTAGTAAAAAAAATCAAAATTTAAAAAAAATCATCATGGTGTTTAGAATTTTTTTTTTTTTTAACTTCACAGGGATTGTTAAAGAAATATTACTGGGAGTGAAAAAAAATTGTGTCAACTTGACTGGGTTAAGGGATGCCCAAATATCTGGTGAAACATTTCTGGGCATATCTGAGAGGGTGTTTCTAGAAGAGATTAGCCTTTGAATTGGTGAACTGAGAAAAGAAGATTGCCCTCCCAATATGAGTGGGAATCATCCAATTCCTTGAGAGCCTGAAGAGAACAGAGAGACAGGGGGAAGGCAAATTCACTCACTCTGCTTGAGCTGAGAGATATATCTTCTCCTGCCCTGGACATCAGTCATCACTCAAGCACCATGGTTCTCAGTGGGCTTTCCAACTCAGATCATGGCTTACACCATCAGCATCCCTCTCCCTGCACCCCTATTCCCAAGACTCTGGACTCAGACTGAATTACAGCACGCTGACTTTCCTGGTCTTCCAGCTTGTAGATGCCAGATCATGGGGCTTCTCAGCCACTGCAACCGTGTGAGCCAAATCCTATAATAAATCTCTTCTTGTATATATATTTATATCCTATTGGTTTTGTTTCTTTGGAGAATCTTTACTAATACAGATTTTTCAAAATAGATTCCTTCAGATTTGCTTCAGATCCCCTTTTTTCCTATTAAATTTAAATAAAATGAATTTAAATGTTTCTGTTAAAAATAGCATTTCTGGTAGGATGCCATTTGGCAAAGGGTTTCAACCAACATTGGATGCCACTGCATGGTATTCATAGTTACTGATTCAATAAACTGCATATGGTCCTCATTCTACTGGGTTGATTCGGTCATAAATCACTTTAAAGTCCCAAGTACATGGGAATTCCCTGGCAGTTCAGTGGTTGGGACTCCGTGCTTAGCCTGAGTTCAGTCTCTGGTGGGGGAACTAAGATCCCCCAAGCTGTGCAGTGGGGCCAGAAAAGAGAAAAAAAAAAAGGCTCAACTACAGCATAAGCCCCATTGGAGATTGGATCCTGATGCCCACAGTCAGCAATCAGGTAAATGTCACTGATTTAAAATACTGAAGACTATTTTAGCCATGTTCCTTCTCTGGGTGTGCTACATGTTAACTGCAGCATAGGAAATAAGGTCAGGGAGGACAGAATCCAAGTTTCCTAATGAGCTATAAAAGAAAGTCAAGCAACAAAAGCTGTCACACCCTGAGGTGCCTTTGGGAGAATTCATAGAGAGAGCTGAATGTGAAGCATTCTTCAGTCTGCTTGATGATGGGGGCTGGGAGTGCAGCTTTAGTCCTGGGATCTCTTCCTCCAGTCATTGCCCTGGTTCGGGACCACCTGCACACCCGCTGTAAAACAAACCTCTTGACATCCGTATTCCATCTGACCTTGTCCATATCGGTAGGCACTGATAGAAAACTCCCTGGAGATAATTTCCCCTGTTCTATACTGGACTCCCAAACCAGAGGTGAACACTGAGATGGAGAATCCAAGCCAAGAAGGAGAAATTTAAAATTTCATGCCACGTGTTCAGTCACTCAGTCACATTCGACTCCACGACCCTGTGGAGTGTTGCCCGTCAGGTTCCTTGTCCATGGAGCTTTCCAGACACAAATACTGGAGTGGGTTGCCATTGCCTTCTCCAGGGGATCTTCCTGACCCAGGGATTGAACCCACATCTCCTGCATTGGCAGGTGGATTAATTGTCCAAATGCTTTCACTTTGAACTGAGTCTTTCAGAATTTCAGTCATTTCCAGAGTCAAGTGTTTGTCCTTTTTGGTCTATCACCTACAAAATATTTATGGTTTTAAAGGTTAACAAAAATTAAACTTGTCATCTGCTCTGGCAGAGTTAATGAATTTCAGAGAGGGGTTTTACTGTCATGGAGAGGGATTGGCCCTGTGATGTCATCAGGGTTAGGTGTCACACATACATTCAACAAATATTCAGTGAATGTCTGTATAAGGCATAGGGAATACAACAGTGAACAAACAAAAACTCCCTGCCCGCTTAAATTCATTCATTGAAGTTCTTTGATGTTGCTATCTCTAAGACATATGTGCTTTTTTTCCCCTCTAATTTTGGAAGAACTCTAGAGACTTTTGTTGTTTTGTTGTTCAGTTGCTCAGTCGTGTCCGATTCTTTGCAACCCCATGGACTGCAGCATGCCAGGCTTCCCTGTCAACTGCCACTTAAGTAAAACTGGGTAAGCTCACAAATTAGGAAAAATAAGGGCCATCTTGTGTAGTGGCTACAAAACAACCTGTCACCCTCTCTGGGTTCATGCTCTCAGCTCCATTGGTTATCAGCCTGGTGACCATGGGCATATTTCCCAACTTCTTTAAGCCTCAGTTTCCTCATCCGAAAAATGAGTGTGATGATAATAGGACATTCTTCTTAGACTTGTGAGAGTTTGAGATAATCTATGTAGAGAATTTTGCAATAGTACTAGAGAATAACAACTGAATGACAAATGTTAGCCATTGTTAATGGCAAAAGTATTTAAAATACAAAAATACCACTCTAATTATAGAATTGGAATTGGAAATGAGTATAAGTGCTAATTTACTTAGGGGAGCCTAAGTACAGACCAGAAAAAATTTAGTGTTTATTAACTGAAAATCAGAAGTTGAAATAAAATATTTCTGAAATTATAACGTAAATCCATAAGAATATGATTTGCTTCAAGCTTTTCAGCAATAGACTGTGCTAAGTGAGGTAAAACTGCGTTGTAAACACTGCGAGTTTGGTATCTTTTTTAGCACACTTTATGCAACCCCTGATCATGGAGGCACAAAATTATACTTTAGACAATGCATTTTGTTGAATATAATTTCCTATTAAATGCCTATTTGTTGAGCTCCCAACCAGGCCTTGTGAAATGGCACAGTTCAATAAGGAAGGCTGTCAAATTCATGTATGATGAGAACACTTGGAGTGGCGCTCTGTCAGCTGAGACAAAAATGGTCTGGACACTGACCACCATTTATCTCTAACCCAGCTGTGTCTGACGGTGAGGTGGTACATCCAGTCATGCATTTCCACTGTTCATGCCTTCCCTCTGTTCCCCTCTATCAATTAGTGTGGGAGCTATTTCTGGAGGATGCCTAGTTTATCCAAAGTAGAGGATTTGTTTTCTAGTCAGCAAATGCTTTCAAGTGGTAATTTAACTGTCAATGAAAAATAAATAAAAGGTGTTGTGAATTCTGTATGATCTTAGCAATTCTTGGAAGCTCTGTTGTTATTGAATGTATCTCCCTCTCAGCTGCCTGAGGAATGGCATTTTAATGTCACACATCATGCAATTCTTTCCTGAATGTAATTGTAGTTTTTCTGATGCCATGCTTAGAGCTGTTCAAATGTTTGGCTTCTGGCAAATATTTCCTAATATATTTTCAAATATTTCCACTGTCATCATTCATGACAGTGATGGGTCTGAAGCAATTTTTAATACATTTTTAAATCCCACTAACTTGTTAAATAACCAGAGAAAGAATTCTATATAAATTGAAAATATCTTTATTACCAGAAGAGGTGTTGGGGAAGATACACGTGAAACTGTAAGGATCTGATGTTTGCAAGACTGTGGGTGGTCCACATCTTAGAAGCCAGTCACGCATCAGAGAGGTGCCATATAGTGAGATGAAGCCTGGAACTGGGTGGACATTGGTTTCTGCCAGCCACTGCTAAATGCCTACCAAATATTCTTCTTTAAAAAGAAGTTTTTGTTTTGTATTGGAGTATAGCTGATTTACAATGTTGTGACAGTTTCAGGTAGATATATATGCATGTATCCATTTCCCCCCAAGCTCCCCACCCATCCAGGCTGCCACATAACACTGAGCAGTTCCCTATGCTATACAGTAGGACCTTGTTGCTTATCCATTTTAAATATAGCAGTGTGTACATGCCGATTCCAAACTATCCCTTCCCTGCATCCTTTCCCTCTCCCACCACCACAATAATTTCATTCTCTAATCTCTGAGTCTATTTCTATTTTGTAGATAAGTTCATTTATATCATTTCTTTATAGATTCCACATAGAAAGAGTGTCATACAATATTTCTCCTTCTCTGTCTGACTTGCTTTACTCAGTATGACAACCTTGGCAACCCACTCCAGTATTCTTGCCTGAAGAATCCCATGGACAGAGAAGTCTGGTGGGCTACAGTCCATGGGATCACAAAGAATCAAACATGACTGAAGTGAATGAGCTTGCAGGTCCATCCATGTTACTCCAAATGGCATTGCTTCATTCTTTTTAATGTCTGAGTAATATTCCATATGTACTACTGCTGCTGCTGCTGCCGCCAAGTCACTTCAGTCGTGTGCGACTCTGTGTGACCCCATAGACGGCAGCCCACCAGGATTCCCCGTCCCTGGGATTCTCCAGGCAAGAACGCTGGAGTGGGTTGCCATTTCCTTCTCCAATGCACGAAAGTGAAAGTGAAGTCGCTCAGTCGTGTCCGACCCTCAGCGACCCCATGGACTGCAGCCTTCCAGGCGCCTCCATCCATGGGATTCTCCAGGCAAGAGTACTGGAGTGGGGTGCCATTATCCATTCCTCTGTCAATGGACCCAACCCAATATTCTTTCTCCCCTTATTTTCACTGACGTTAACTCCAATTTAATTCAGAGAGGCAGTGTGCCTGGACTTAGCTAAAAACACATCGTTTCCAGTTTCCTGCAGCTGCAGTGCTCATGTAACATAGTTGTGTTTAATGAGTTTATCAGTAGCTAGATGGCACTTCTGGGAAAGGCCTTTGAAAGGGTGCAGACAGGTGCGCAGCCAACCCATGCCTCCTTCCCTTCACCTTCTTCCTCTTGCTAGGAATGCAGAGGCCATGCTACAAGTGGATTAGGCATCAAGTGCCCAGCAGACCACAAGCACATGCTCAGGACAGCTGGGCAGAAAGAGAGGAAGATCCTAAGTCCCCAGATACAGAGCAAAACCTCTGTTCCGGCCCTGGACCACCTCACCCCAGCTTGTCATTCCTTGAGAAAAGTGAAGCAGTTTATTGAGCAACTGGTGTTTTGAGTCCCTGTCCTTAGAAGCCAAACACAATTTCTAACCTGTAGTGGAATGCTGCAAGCAAAATGGGAAACTGCACAGACGGCTTTAAAGATCCACCTGCTGGAGGCTGGAAAGCTAGAAGTCCCAGTTTCAGCAAGGCACGGCATTTGGTTAAACTCTGAATAGGAAGAGAGATGGAACCTGGTTGGTTGATAGTATTGCTGAGTCATTCTAGACCAGCTCTGCCACCCCCAGAGCACTCATTGGGTAAGAAGAATGATCCTTTATATTTTCTTTGCATTTTGAATTATACAGTGCATTCTGCTTATGGCATATAAATGGGAAGAATAATTCCAAATATTTTGCATGGTATCCAGCATATGAAAACTATTTAATAGAAATTTGTTGAATAACTAAATGGGAAAATCTTATCATTCTATCTTTGTCTCACTTCAGAATGTACATAAAAGAGAATCCTGCTTTTGTTGGTTTTACTGTTACTTATCTGCCAATTTATTATGCCTTGCTCCAGAAAAGTAAACAGTGTACAGATGGATTAAATAATTAGGTTGGACTTTGTGATAGGTAGTCATAGACAAACCATGATAGACAATGATGACGGCCCAGTCACTGGTATTTTGGACCTCTCTTATGGGCAGCAGAGCCTATTAATTAATTCTAATTAATACAACTTATAATTAATTACAAATTCTAATTAATACAATCAGAGCCAGACCTAAAGAAATGTAAATGTCAGTCATATTATGTTAGTATCCTGCATGATTTTCCTGACTCCCCAATCTTTAATTGATATCTGTCGCTACTGTATAACTCTGGGTTGAAGAGGGGAAATCCTACATTTGAATAAAAACAACTCTGAATCTTTCTTGTAATCGGACCCCTTCCTGATGACTTCTAGCCTCACAAAGCCTCCAATTCCCTTCTGTAGCTGTCAAGGGCTCCATTTACCACGATTAGAGAAATGATCTTGCTGCTCTCCTTGACTTTCTGGGTTTTTTCTTGCATGATTCAGGGTTTGAATCTCTAGAGCTGACAATCAGATTCTAGTATAAGGCAACAACCGTCCTTGTTTCCTTGGGACCTTTCCAGTTTTAACCCTGAAGGCCTGGAATTGCAGAAAACCCCTCATTTCTGATCAAATTGGGATAGTTGGTTACATTGGTTACAGTTAAAATATGTTATCCTGTTACTTTTCTCAGAGCTTCTGAGTTTTTATCTAAACTACCTTTCTGCTTTCTTTCTTACTTTCATTCTCAAGTGACATTTGTTGCCTAGTCTGTGCCAAGTATAATGTTAGGTGTTGGAGAAGTACAAACAGCAATAGGATTAGGACCTTCTTACCTACTAAAGGAGACAGATGTATAACTCTCATTACAAAATAGTGTAATAAATACAGCTAAAGATGTAAGTGAGAAATATTTTTGAATACAGAGGAAGAAGTAATTTAAGGTACTGGGTGAGTTAGGAAAGGGCTTCATAGAGAAGAGGACATTTGATCTGCATCTTAAAAATGATTAAGTATTCATCAAGCAGGGAAGTTGTTAAGTAGTTTCTTCTTACAACTTAATCCTTTTTTTTTTTTTTTAATTTTTCAAGGATCCAACTCAAGAATTTTTTTTTTTCCTGGCCATGCCATGCAATATACAGGATCTTGGTTCCCCACTTGGTTACTTACTCAGTTGCTCAGTCATGTTGGACTCTTTTGCGAACCCATGGATTGTAGCCCAACAGAGGGCCAGGCAAGAACACGAGCGGGTTGCCATTTCCTACTCCAGGGGATCTTCCTGACCCCAAAATTGAACCCACGTCTCCTGCATTGCCAGGCAGATTCTTAACCACTAGTAGCATCTGGGAAGCCCCTTGGTTCCCCTACAAGAGATCAAACCCATTCCCCCCTCCCCAAAAGTGGAAGCTCAGTGCCTTAACCACTGGACCACCAGGGAAGTCCCAGTCCTTCCTTTTCAATGGAGCTTAAGTGTGAACAGAAGATCAGTATAAAGACCAGGAAATGGATTCTCATTATTCATGATTTCTTATTTTTTATGAAATTTTTATCTGAATCTTTCTCCAACCAAGAAATACGGTTTAGTAGTTCTGTCTAAAGAATGCAAACAGAAGTTGTTGAATGGATGGTGAGACTAATTAAAAGGGACAAGGCCTTTTGCCATTTCCTCTTCCCTTTTCTGGAATTCAGAGGTGATGACTGGCACTCCTACAGACATCTGGAACTAAGAGGAAGCTTTCAAAATGACCACACTAATGACGACAGACCAGAAAGTGAAAGGAGTCTGATCCCTGATGCTTGTAGAGCAGCCATAGGCGTTCTGGGCTACCTACCTCAGGACTTTTACAAGAGAAACTCATCTTTTGTGTATTTACAATCATTGCTATTTAGGGGTTTGGATTGTATGAAGTTGAACCTAAACACAATGAATAATAGCAGACAACCTTTGGCCATATTCCTCTTCACTCCAACTCGAGCTCCCATCTCCCTCCAAACACTATCATTCTCCTGCAACTTCCACTCTTCTCAAGGTTAGCTCTGTTTGCCCACCACCTCAGCCATCTCATTCCTGTCTATTTACTCTGTGAACTAGTTAATCTACCCACTCCAGACCTCAGCCTAGCTCCGCCCTAATGATTGTGTACTTTCTACTCCCCAAAACTATTTTTCTTATTGTAGATAATTTCCCCCCTAAAAAGAGTTCTGTATTAACTCGAACATTTTCCCTCTACTACATATGTTATCTCAAAAATCCCAAAGCTTTCTCAACCAATTTTTAGCTATTTGTTGAAGTTCTGTATTATTTACTATCCATGGAAAAGCTTGGTCCACAAAGGAAACTCTCAACCAAAAATGTGCAGATTGAATTTATCGTGTTAAAAGACTTCTTGCTGCTATTTAGTTGCTAAGTCATGTCCAGCTATTTTGCGACTCCATGGACTGTGGCCCACCAGGCTCCTCTGTCCATGAGATTTCCCAGGCAAGAATACTGGAATGGGTTGCCATTTTACTCCTCCAGGGGATTTTCACCCTCAGGAACTGAACCCGTGTCTCCACATCTCCTGCATTCTTTACCAATGAGCCACCTATGAAGCCCATGTTAGAAGATAATCTCAAGCACATTAAAATTTCAAGTTTATTTGAGCAAATCAATTCCAGTTGGGCAGCACTAGACTAGAAGTGGTTTTGGTGTGCCACAGAAAGGAGTCAATGTAAAGACTTTTATAGAGAAGCCACATAAACCAAGCAAGAAAGTTATTTAATTGGTTGTAGCTTAAGCCACTGCCTTATTGGGAAAGACTAGCTTCTTCTGTGGGCTTCTCTGGTAGCTCTGCTGGTAAAGAATCCACCTGCAACGCAGGAGACACTGGTTCAACTCCTGGGTCAGGAAGTCCTGCTAGAGAAGGGACAGGCTATCCACTCCAGTATTCATGGGCTTCCCTGGTGGCTCAGCTGGTAAAGAATCCACCTGCAATGCGGGAGACCTGGGTTCAATCCCTGGGTTGGGAAGATCCCCTGGAGGAGGGCATAGCAACCCACTCCAGTATTCTTGCCTGGAGAATCCCCATGGACAGAGGAACCTGGCAGGCTCCAGTTCATAGGGTCACAAAGGGTCAGACATAACACAGCACAACACATCATGGAGCTGGCTGTGTGTGAATGGCTGTCCTTAGGTTTTGATTTCTTACCCTTGAGACATTTTCAGGTTAGAATTTGGTTTTCTTACTTAGGCTACTAAGGCATTATAGCCACCTCAGTCTAATAACCTTTCTGTTTAATTAATTTAACAATCCAAAGCCCTAATAATTTCTCCATATTTCATTTGCATAATATGAATTGCTTAACAATAATGTAGAGAAAGAACGCAGTTTGGCATTGTTGAGGAGAAAGAAATTTTCCTCTATCCTTCTAGGTTCTTCTGGCTAATCTAAGAATTAAATTGACATAAGATAGGTAAATAGGAGAAAATTAAACAAAATTTTAATAGCATGCATATATGGGAGAGACCCAGAAAATCTGAGTAAGTTATCAAAATGGCTGAAACCCTCATCTTAAATACGGGATGTTGGGAGTGGTGGTTTGGGATTTCAAAGGCAATTTACACGGAGGTAGAAAAGCAATTGTTTGGTAAACAAATGTTTGCCGGGCCTGCAGAGACAACAGGACACAGAGTGGACTCTGATCTCTAAGAATTTCCCCAGCACTCTTAGCTCAGATTCATTGCAGATCTCTCTGACGAGAGCTCTATTCCTGTGACAGGCCTTCCATCTAAATTCTTCACGCAGTTAGGGGGAAGGTCAGTTTCTTCGAGTCTTATGGGCCTTGATGGTTTTCAGCTCAAAATAACCCACATGCCAAAGAGACATTTTAGGCAGGGAAAAGTTCTTTTAGGAAGTTTCAGGATCCAAAAGCTAAATTGATAAATTGTTGCATCTCATTAAAGTGGTCTCTTAGTCCGGTAGCTAGGGGAGTCTAGTTAAATTCACTGCAGGAGGCAGTGACATAGGTGGGCTCTCAAAGTTAGGCCAATAAAGTATAAATGGTCAGATATTTAATAAGAGGCATTTCCATGGAGACAAAAGAAAAACAAAGGTCAATGAATGGAGCAAATTATAAACCAGTTTCTGAACCTGGGACTGTCAGTTGAGAAAATTTCTGGATGTCAAATCTGAAGCATCTTCTGCAGGTTAAAATGTCTCTGATGATGTCATCAGGTGTTCAGGTAAACCTTCTGAGTGGCTTACACGGCATCAAGCATGAAGATTGCATAAGCATGTGCTGTTGCGGTGATCTCTGTCAAGTTTATATCAAGTTGTTCAGGTTCAAAGGACTTCAGAAAAGGACAGCTTTAGTTCTTAATGATTCTGAGTCAAAAGAGGGAGAAAAATTGGAAATGTTACTTTAGAGTGTTGTAGTCAAATTTTGAGGAATCCAGAAGAATTTAGGATGCAGTACAGTTTATAGAAAAAGAAAACTTTAAAGTTGATTGGCAACTAGAATCTAATATCCACAAGTGTCTAGCATAGTTCCTGCTGAAACACAATCTTTTCTCATTCAGATCACCCTGAATTCTACCAAAGATACCCAAATTAAGACTTATTTGTTTGCAAAATAAGTTTAGTCTCATTAAACTTGGCCTGCTTATTTATATAAGTTTAGCAAGAATAGCAATTGAGCATAGAGGTTCTTTTGAATCTGCTTTGCCAGCACATTTCATAAGGAGTCTCTAGGTTGAACTTTTAAATGGTTCTTGAGACCAGGAGGCCATGCCAAGAACATGCAATAAGACTTGTCTGTAACACTTACAGATTTGGATGAATTCCTCTCTTCTTGAGGCCCTCCAAATATCCCGAAGTACCTGCATCTGCCAGGAACTGGCCTCCTTTACTCATCTATCTGGTAAGGCTGCTGGGATTCCTGAAAGCAAGGTGCCAGGCTCTTTTTTCAAGGGGATTTATGGCTCCATAAAGTCAACCTTCATTCCTTAAAACTGTCTTGTCATATTTGATTGACGTTTCAGTCAAAACCATGGTAATGTTTATACCCAATGTTTTCAATTGTGTCTTCTTATAATAAAGAAGACAGATTTTTAGTGAACTTATGTTAATAACTATATTGCCCTGAGGGTAAGACTATTTACTAAGAGTTTCCAAATTTTGGAGGGATCAGGTAGGGAGAAAAAGGATAAATGTTTCAATTTTGCTTACAAATATAATTTAATAAATTGGTATAAATCATAGTGTAAGAGGAAATGTTTCCTTACATCTGGAAAACAAAAAATTTTTAAAACAGTAATATTTCAGACAAAAAGTCATACACATTATAATCATATTTATCAGTTTGTTTAGTCCCATGTGATTAATTCTTATTGTTCAATCTTGATCTTCTTTTAGTAGTTTTATGGAACCATCAAGTTTTTCATTAGAGTTCTGTAATTCCTTGCCTAATTCAGTGGTATGATCTGAAAGTTATCAGAAAACTATGCAAGTCAAAAAGTCCCTTCTATGAATCTTCTTGAAGATGAAGCATTTTTGCAAAAGCATCAGAGTGAAACAATAACCATTTATAAATGACAAAAGACTTAAAATGGCATGGTTAAAGATCTGATCACAATGCAATTGACAAAGACATTTTGTTATTTCTGTGACATTTTAAGTTAATAACTAGAATTGTGACTGACAATATTATATCAGGACATATCTAAATTTTGGGCTTCCGTGGTGGCTCAGCTGGTAAAGAATCTGCCTACAATGCGGGAGACCTGTGTTCGATCTCTGGGTTGGGAAGATCCCCTGGAGAAGGGAAAGGCTACCCACTCCAGTATTCTGGACTGGAAAATTCCATGGACTACAGTCAGTGGGGTCGCAAAGAGTCGGACACAACTGAGCAAATTTCACTTCATTTATCTAAATTTTACAAATTTCATATAATTTCTAGAACATTTGTATTAACAACATTTATCCACATGATATAATCTAAGAAGTTTTTATGAACATCCTTTGACAACTCTTCCCGTGTAATTTAACATACTATTAATAAACCAGACTGCTGCTGCTGCTAAGTCGCTTCAGTCATGTCCGACTCTGTGCAATGCCATTGATGGAAGCCCACCAGGCTCCCTCGTCCCTGGGATTCTCCAGGCAAGAACACTGGAGTGGGTTGCCATTTCCTTCACCAATGCATGAAAGTGAAAAGTGAAAGGGAAGTCGCTCAGTCATGTCCAACTCTTAGCGACCCCATGGACTACAGCCTACCAGGCTCCTCTGTCCATGGGATTTTCCAGGCAAGAGTACTGGAATGGGGTGCCATTGCCTTCTCCAAAACCAGACTAGTTTAATATTGCTCTTTGAGATATTTCAGGGCCCTCTGAAACATCCCAAAGTTAGCTAGAGGTCAAAAGGACTTCAATATAGAGTTTAATTGCAGAAAGTTTGTCAAAAATATAAAAATTTTTTAAACACTTGGTCAAATAGGATCATAGGTCACTGTGAAACAATATTTATTCATGTAATCAAAGTGACAATTAAAATCTTCAAAGGCAAATACAGAACGCAGATTATTTAAAAGGTAAAAAAAAATTTACAATCTGTTATCAAAAGCAGATCAATATTCTAAGAAAACTCTGTTCCTCTTAACAGAAAGAAAATCAAATTCTTGTTTTGCACCAGCTTACCTTTAATATTAAAATATATTCACTCACCAAAGCTATCTTGAGAAAGAGGAACAGAGCTGGACATTTCATGCTCCCTGAAGTTAAAGAATATAACAAAGATACAATAATTGAAACAGTATTGTACTGACACAGAAATAGACACAGATCAATGGAACAGAATTAAACTCACACATGTTGGCAAATAAATCTGTGACAAAAGAGGCAAGAACATACAATGGAGAAAAGATAGTCTTTAATAAGTAGTGGTGGGAAAACTGGACAGCTACAGTAAAAGAATGAAATTAGAACATTCTCTAATACCATATACAAAAAATAAACTCAAAATGGATTAAAGACCTAAATGGAAGACCAGAAACCGTAAAACTCCCAGAAGAAAACACAGAATACAATCTTTGACATAAGTCACAGTAATATTTGGGGGGTTCTGTCTTCTTAAGTAAAGGAAACAAAAGTAAAAATAAACAAATGGTAACTAATCAAACTTAAAAGCTTTTGCACAGTAAAGGTAACCATCAACAAAACGTAAAGACAACCTCCCAAATGGGAGAAAATATTTGCAAATTATATGATCAGTTGGAGAAGACTCTTGAGAGTCCCTTGGACTGCAAGGAGATCCAACCAGTCCATTCTAAAGGAGATCAGTCCTGGGTGTTCTTTGGAAGGACTGATGCTGAAGCTGAAGCTCCAATACTTTGGCCACCTCATGTGAAGAGTTGACTCATTGGAAAAGACTCTGATGCTGGGAGGGATTGGGGGCAGGAGGAGAAGGGGACGACAGAGGATGAGATGGCTGGATGGCGTCACTGACTTGATGGATGTGAGTTTGAGTGAACTCCGGGAGTTGGTGATGAACAGGGAGGCCTGGCGTGCTGCAATTCATGGGGTCACAAGGAGTCGGACACGACTGAGTGACTGAACTGAACTGAACTGAAGGGGTTAATATCCAAAATATATAAACAACTCATACAACTCAATATAAAAAAAAAAACCTAATTAAAAAATGGTCGGAAGACCTAAATAGACATTTTTTTTTCCAGAGAAAACATACATATGGCTAACAGGCATATGAAAAGATACTCAACAGCACTAATCATCAAGAAAATGCAAATCAAAACCAAATGAGATATTATTTCGCACATGTCAGAACAGCTATCATCAAAAGAACACAAATAACAAATATTGGCAAAAATGTAGAGAAAAGGGAGCCCTTGTACACTGTTGGTAGGAATGTAAATTGGAGCAGCCACTATGAAAAACAATATGGAGGTTCCTTTAAAAAACTAAAAATAGAACTACCATATAGTCCAGCCATTCCATGCCTGGGTATATATCCAAAGAAAATAAAAACACTAATTCATAAAGATTCATGAACCCCAATGCTCATAGCAGGGTGCTGATGATAAAGTTTTTATTTTCTTAACTTTCTTTCACTGTCCCAATTTTCCTATCAGTTTAGGTACAGGATTTTATTGATTTGAGTCTGCATTTATTTGCATATCAGCAATTGAAGAAGTCAATAAAATGGGGTATGGAATAATAACCTGAAATAAACTTACTCTTGACTCCTAATTGCTCTCCGTCCATTCAAGTTCCCTAGATCATGCATTTTGATGTTCCAAAATTAAACTAAAACATTTAATTGTTGGCAATAAAAAAGAGACAGTTATGGAGTAGCAAAACATGTCTTTATTTTTCTTCAATATTTAAATTATAAAAAGTTTCAGCAGTATCAAACAGTAAAACTGAAAGAATTTTACAGCAAACACCTGTATACATACCAGTTAGATTCTACCATTAGGATTTTCCTATACTTGCTTCACACATAGCTATCCATCTATTTAGCATGCCCTCATCAATCCGTTAATCCAGCTTACTGTGGGTACTTTTCAAAGCAAGGTGCAGACAGTATACATCCCTTCTAAGTACTTCAACATGCATGTCATTAACAGAATTCAATATTTTATACTTTTTTCTTTTGTTATAAAATTTATCTACAATGAAATGCACAAATCTTAAATGTACTCTCACTGAGTTTTGACAAGGGCATGCACCCTAGTAACCAAAAACCCTATCAAGATATAGAGCATTACCACTACCTCAGAAAGTTCCCTGCTATGAACCTGCCTGTCCGCCCCCTTAAACATACAATGAAGGAAAACACTGTTTTAATTTTTTTCTACCATTAATGTCTTGCCTCCTGCAGAATTTCATGTAAGTGTTGGGATACCATTCTCCCCCGACATTGCTCAGATTTCTGCCCATTTCACTACCAGAAACACTAATGGCCTTTGTCCTAGACTCTTTCAAAGGATGTTTGTAATAGCAAGTGATTCTGGAATGCAGAGATGATGTCTGCTTCGAAAGCAAAGAGCAGGTATGCTCACAGGAAAATACATGTTTAAACAATGTCTGAAAATTAGCTTCATTGGGTTTAGCCCACATCCCAAAGAAAAAGTAGGATGTGATCTCTGTTATCAGCTGACATAAGCTGTCAAGTTTAAATAAGTAAAAAGGGGTGGTCATTGGGGAAAGGAACCAGAAAAATTTAGTGGGGGACAGCCCTTTATGTACACAGTGTCATGGAAGCCTCCCTGAACTTTTAAGAGGAAAGGATTGTTATTCTCATTTTAGAGAGGAAGAAGCTGGTTTTTGTTCTGACATTTGTCAGGTGAGTACCAGAAGCCCCAACCAGACCAAACCATCACTCTAGCCGCCATGAAAAAGTAGAGGATCAAGTTAGCAACTTCTCTTCTCTGACTTCAGTTGTCTCTGTAAGACTGAGGATTGACAACCATGAGCCTAGATGCTCACCTTGACTTTCACACTTTCATTCATACACCATTTGTCTACTACCTGCTGCCTTGCCCCAAGATTTCAGCAAACCAAATTCCAGTGGAAGGCACACTCATTTCCCTATCATCAATGACAGTCAGCACTTTGGTCAATAGTGATCTAATGGCAGGTCTCCTTGCCCACCTCCCCTTCTGCAACTGTCCTGCTCTGATGTGGCCAAAAGAGAGTAAGTTGCATTGGCATCCCCATACCTGCCCCTGATACATGGACCCAGGTACTCTGTAAAAGGGCAGTTCAGAATGTTGACATCTGTGTGGAGACAATGAATAACTAATAATTTTTGCAAGTAAAGTGTTTTCAATTCTTTGTTTTCATCAAAAATGAAAGGAAAAAAATGAAAGGAGGGTCAGTTAATATATCACTTAATTTGTGATAGCTCATAATGTGATTTTTCATATATAACTTGGAGGCGAAGTAAATAATCTAGTGTTCTTAAAACAACTCTTGCTATTCCCCTTCCTCAGTGTTTATATCTATAAAGATAAAAATCAGAATGGAATGGATTCTGAATCTTGTCTCATTTAGCAATAAATAATATTCATTCATGGCTACATGAACTATGAGAAGGTGGGGGACCAATTCTGTTGTTAAGAAATAGGTTTCCAAAAAATTATACTATTAACACTTAGCACATTTTGTATTTTGTTGTGATACATTACTTCGTGGAGAGATAACTCAATCCAGAATAACTTGAAAAATATTTGGAGGCTTATGGTCATAGGAAATGTTTTGTTAATTTAAATTTATACTCAAATTCTTTTTCTGTACAGAGGCTTGGCAAGGGCAAACAACAAGAGACTTTCAAATACGAATGCTGAATAAAGTTCAGTAGAGGGAAGAGAAATGGAAATACAAGTTTAAGAAAAAGATGAAGAAAAGGAAGAACTTATTCAATATTTGTATTACTGAATGGTGGTACTTTAGTATATATACTCCATTAATTACTCTCAGAATGCTGCTGTGGTTCTATTTTAAAGTCCATGTTTAAAATACACTGCAAATATATCCTTTACAACTATCTATGCTTATAAAACTTTTATTAATCAATCTAACAATGTGTGTGTGAGGCAGGGAAAAGGTGAGTCAGTTCAATCATTCAGTTGTGTCCAACTCTTTGCAACTCCATGGACTGCGGCACGCCAGGCTTCCCTGTCCTTCACCATCTCCCGGAGCTTGATCAAACTCATGTCCATCAAGTTGGTGATGCCATCCAACCATTTCATCCTCTGTCATCCCCTTCTCCTACTGCCTTCAGTCTTTCCCAGCATCAGGGTCTTTTCCAAGGAGTCAGTTCTTCTCATCAGGTGGCCAAAGTATTGGAGTTTTAGCTTCAGAATCAATCCTTCCAATGAATATTCAGGACTGATTTCTTTTAGGACTGACAGGTTTGATCTCCTTGCAGTCCAGGGGACTCTCAAGAGTCTTCTCCAACACCACAGTTCAAAAGCATCAATTCTTCGGTGCTCAGCTTTCTTTATAGTCCAACTCTCACATCCATACATGACTACTGGAAAAACCATAGCTTTGACTTTACAGAGCTTTGTTGGCAATGTCCCTGCTTCTGAATATGCTGTCTAGGTTGGTTGTGTAACTTTTCTTCCAAGGGAGCAAGCGTCTTTTAATTTCATGGTTGCAGTCACCATCTGCAGTGATTTTGGAGTCCAAGAAAATGAAGTCTGTCACAGTTTCCATTGTTTCCCCATCTATTTGCTATGAAGTGATGGGACAGGATGCCATGATCTTCATTTTTTGAATGTTGAGTTTTAAGCGAGCTTTTTCCCACTCTTCTTTCACGTTCATCAAGAGGCTTTTTAGTTCCTCTTCACTTTTTGCCTTAAGGGTGGTGTCATCTGCATATCTGAGGTTATTGATATTTCTCCCGGCAATCTTGATTCCAGCTTCTACTTCATCTAGCCCAGCATTTTGCATGATGTACTCTGGATATAAGTTAAATAATCAGGATGACAATATATAGCCTTGACGTACTCCTTTCCCAATTTGGAACCAACCTGTTGGTCCATGTCCGGTTCTAACTGTTGCTTCTTGACCTGCATACAGATTTCTCAAGAGGAAGGTAATGTGATCTGGTATTCCCATCTCTTTAAGAATTTGCCACAGTCTGTTGTGATCCACACAGTCAAAATCTTCAGTGTAGACAATAAAGCAGAAGTAGATGTTTTTCTGGAACTCTTGCATTTTTGACGATCCAAAAGAAAAGGTAAAATGGTAGAAGTTTCCAAGGGAAAGGGAAAAACAATGATCCAAGGCAAAAGGTAGAGGGACAGATAGATTTCTAAAATTCTTTTGCAGGTACTGGAGCAAAAATGTTTGTAATAACCTCTGTAGAATTTGGAAGCTTAAGTGGCAGAATATAACCTCCCCTCCCCTCAACCTGTGCTGGGCAGTAGCCACTAACCAATGTGCTTCTAGAGCACCTGAAATATGGCTAGTCTTAAAAACCATATTTAGAAACAAATACTATTAAGTACAAAATACACACTGGGTTTCAAAATTTAGTATTAAAAAGGTAAACTATGTCATCAATAATTTATTTTATTTTCTTACTTTCTGGCCAAGCCACACATTATGTGAGATCCTAGTTCCCCAACCAGGGATTGAACCGTGCCCCCTACGATGGAAGCAATAATTCTTAACCACTGGACCACAGCAAAGTCCCTTATCAATCATTTTTATATTGATTACATGTTGAAATGATCATATATTGGGTTGAATAAAATATATTATTAAAATTAACGGCACCTGTTTCTTTTTTAATGTGGCTACTAGAAAAATTTAAATTATATAGAGAGCTTGAATCTGTGGCTGATGTGATATTTCTATTGAACAGCTCTGTGCCAAGAAAAATGTTTTCCATACCTCAGGCATCCCCAGAGCCCTGCAAGATTTTTGCAATATCTGCTCCTTCTGGTGGCATTATTATTATGCACTTAATATTAACTCACATTTTTACTTAAAGTTATGTGTAAAGGAAGATACATATCATGGGGCTAATATATTAGCTCAAATTGTTAATAAACATTAAGTTAAATATATAACCCTTAAATGGAGAAGGCAATGGCACCCCACTCCAGTACTCTTGCCTGGAAAATCCCATGGACGGAGGAGGCTGGTGGGCTGCAGTCCATGGGATCGCTAAGAGTCTGACCCGACTGAGTGACTTCACTTTCACTTTTCACTTTCATGCATTGGAGAAGGAAATGGCAACCCACTCTGTTGTTCTTGCCTGGAGAATCCCAGGGACAGCGGAGCCTGGTGGGCTGCTGTCTATGGGGTCGCACAGAGTTGGACACGACTAAAGCAACTTAGCAGCAGCAGCAGCATAACCCTTAAAATACAAAATGTCTGTGTCTCAGTGCACCTCTGAAATCATGTGATGCGGTAGTAACGGACCCAACTGCATTGGGAAACTCTGCTTGGACTGGGTAAGAGGAGTTTGGGGAGGGATTTCTCTGGATGGTAGGCGCATCCTCAACAGTGCTATTTCCAGCCACCTAAAGTCTGGCCACCAACAGCTGCAGTCCTGGAGGGAGCAGAGTCTGATTACCACTCCGACAGGTGGAGGAGGCGTGAGGCGGCCTCCCTAAGGGCAATCCAGACAGTTTCGATAACAAGCATCTCAGTGGCAATCAGGTGGCCTGAGTAACAAACACCTAGTTCTATTTTCCCCATCCCCTCAAAAACCAACCCCCAACCCTCTATTCTAGTGGGGTCCTTCAAGAGAAGAGGGCCCCACCTTGACAAGCAGGAGTTGAAGTCAGATTAAATTTGATTTAGAAAACAATGTGCTTTCTGCCTTCAGTATTGTGAAGGAAAATTCAAATCCCTTACACACTTCTGCAACAGGGGTACTGTTTTCCTTATATGTAGATGAAACTCAGATGGCCTAAGGGATCTCTAAGGTCATACAGCTAGCAAGTGACACCTAGCTGACTTCAACTTTGGAAGCTGGGCGATTCCCATCTGCTCCCATTTTGCAATGGTCATCAAGGATACGAGAGATGTGATCCTACCCTCTACACACGTGAAATTTAATTGGGACCCAAAATATTTTCCCTTCATATTATCAGGAAAACATCAGGAAAAAACCTTCACTGGCAAACATACATCCAATTCAATTTCCATAAGCAAAATTTAAAGCTATGTTCAACATTCTTTTGGGTCCACAAAGTAGTTTATTGATGTTTATTTTGATATTTTCCTCTGACCACAAAGAAATAATCATTTGGCAGGTATGGTAAAAATAGTCCTGGATGAAGTCTGACAGACCTGGATTCCAAATCTGAATTCTACCCTTTCCTGTGTGACCTCGGGGACATAATCTTTCTGGGCTGCAATCTCCGCATTTGCAGAAAGGGGAGTCATTTTGAGAATTAGAAATAATGTATGCAAAGGACTTTGCAAACGTACCCTAAGTAATCATCACTATTAATATGGTAATTATAGTAAATAATCATTCCTTACTCCTCTTTGTCCTCAAAATCTTCCATCAGCTTTAACACAAGATAAGATCAAACGTTTTATCTTTCTAAGGAAAAAAAAGAGCCTAAATGGTGTTTGTGTGCCTGCACCTGTCTATTAACTCACTTAGTGTCACCATTTCCTGGGAATCAATATGATTATTTGCCCCTGGACATAGTTTCCCAGCAACACATATTTTGAACCAATTCAGGTGAATTTCCTCTGTCATTATGGTCACCTGGCTCTTGCATCAAGTGGCTCCTTGAAACCTTCTATAAATATCAGAATTATGTTGGCTAGAGGGAAATGAGCAAAGGTTATGTTTATACACCATCTTTCTCTTGAGATTTTACACTGAGCAAAGAGCCATCACCTGAGGCCACTACAGTCTCTTTGAAAGCGGTTGGATGGGTATTTTTGTGCCCAGCAAACAGAGCAGAAGAGATTTATTCCTAGGGTTTTCTGACCAGAAGGAAAGGAGTAATCCTTCAGTGAATCTTCAACAATTATTGTTGAGGATCAGGAGTGACCCCCAAAATAATCTGATTTTCCTCTACAAGGTCTACCCTGACATTTTCTCTCTTTTTCCACTGGGAGCAGACTGGCAAGTACATTTAAAGCAAAACAAAAGTCAAGTTATTGCTAAACCATTTGGCAAACAGTATATGAAGTTTCCATGTTTTAAGTGTAAATATTATTCACTTTAAATTTCCTTTATCTTTCCAAGTCTGATTAAAAAAAAAATTATGTTGCTTGAATCTCTGCAGGCAAGACATTTACTTTGATATTCACTAAGTATATTTTTGTGATTGCTCAGCAAACATATTTCTAATAATGATGTATAGGTTTTTTATTTGAAAAATAATGACAATTATTTTTGATAGGATTAAAATTTTCCCTAATTTCACTACAGTGTTATCAATTTGCTATATTTCTTTTTAATAGTTTTCCTTTGTACAAATGGTTGTTTTATTTTACACTGTTATATTCCATTGGCAACCTGCTTTTTTCTTTTGCATGTTACAACAATATTTTCATAGCTATTTTTAATAACTGGCTTACTACCCAGTTAATTTGATAAAATCTCCTCTTTCTCCTACTTTGTCACTGACTATCACTCATGGACAATCATTTAAAAATAACCTTTGGAATGTAGAAAGATGGTAATGATAACCCTGTATGTGAGACAGTAAAAGAGACACAGATGTAGAACAGTCTTTTGGACTCTGTGGGAGAGGGCGAGGGTGGGATGATTTGGGAGAATGGCATTGAAACATGTATAATATCATATGTGAAAGGAATCGCTAGTCTAGGCTCGATGCATGATACAGGATGCTCAGGTCTGGTGCACTGGGATGACCCAGAGGGATGGGATGGGGAGGGAGGTGGGAGGGGGGTTCAGGATGAGGAACACGTGTACACCTGTGGCGGATTCATGTTGTTGTATGGCAAAACCAATACAATATTGTAAAGTAATTAGCCTCCAATTAAAATAAATTTATATTAAGACAGAAAAAAAAACCCAAAAAACAAACAAAAAATAAATAAAAATAACCTTTGCCAGGGTCTTCAATGTGTACCATGTATAGATAAGTAAATTACTATTTGCTAGTAAAGTAGTTTTTCTTATTCTGTGAGTGAAAGTGAAGACGCTCAGTTGTATCCGACTCTTAGTGACCCCATGGAAAAAATCTAAAGTATTCCATTAGATGTTATGGAAAAATATGAACGAACTTTTTAGTCAACCCAATACAAGCAATGTGATCTTGTGTAAATTATTTAACTTCTAAACTTAGCCTCTTTATCCATAAAATGGGGATCACAAGAGGAGCCAGTTCAAGATGCTATGAGACCAGGGCTCTCATATGCTAAGCAATCAATAAATGCTGTCGATAAATATATACTTTAAACAAGGTTCATTTCCAGTCAAAATAAATGGAAAAGGAGCAGTTGGACTTCTACTAACAGAGGTCAAATTAGGTTATGATCTTGCCCAGTGTGTAGGGGGCAGCTGAAGAAATGTAAGTAGTACAATCAATGGATAATGTTATCTCCTGATCCAGCAGTGTTGAACTGGCAGCTCTGTCTCCAGCAGAGTCACAGACCACAGCGCAGCATCACCGCAGGTCCCTACTCTGGTCAGCTGGTGCCTCCATCTAAGCTTACCAGCCCTGCTTCTCTCAGCTGCCAAGCAAATCTTGAAGCTCCACCAGACAACATAGGATGCTTTCCTGCAAAGTGCAGAACCTGCTGTTTTACTTTAGCCTTCAACTGTCTGGATGTTATTCCAAACACAATTTTGTAATTTGGAACCCACATTTGGAGTTTCCTGTAAGCTGTTCTTCAAAGATTCTGAAATGCCTTGTACGAGAAAGAGGAAGAAAAACTACCTGATTTTCAGTGTTTCTTAAAACATTTAAATATCATTTTAGATTTAAAGAAAATTAAAAAAAAAAGCATAAAATTTCCCATGTGCCTTCTACAAGATCCCCTAATTGCAAACATTTTACCATGCTTGCTCCTTCTTTTTCTCTTAGCTTTGAGTCACTCAATGCTATGTGTAAGTTCAACACGTTGTCTTTACAGCCACTTCTTCATGTGAACTGAGATGTTCTCTATGATATTTGTCCTATAATTTAATACTCAGTGTATGTTTTCAAAATATCTCTCTATAATAGAGAGACATTTATATAATTAATCAAGGTGATACACATGTATAGTCCAAAAACCAAATAGAAAAGATGACCTTATGATGTGGAAAGTCACAGGTCCACCCTCAGCTCTGCTTGTCAGAGGCAGTATCTTTTAAGCAATCCTTTTTGCTTTGGGTTTTTTCCAAACTTACACATCTCAAAACAATATACTTCTACTGTTATTCCTTCTGATCAACTTGGACATTTAGTTTTAACTTTGTACCACAAAGGAAAAGAATTTAACTCATTTACTCCTTCTTTCTCTTAGTAATATTATTCTTAATTCTTATACTAGTCATCTCTGTATCTTCAATCAACATACTTAAGTCTCAGCTTTGGCTCCAGCCACCAAAGAATGCCAACTGCCCCCAGCTTGGTAAGCAGAGGAAATCAAGCAAACTAATTCCTTACCCTCTTCCTTTCACCTAAAAGCTTTACTTCTACTTTTACATTGCTGATTTCCAACATTTTCATTCTGTTCTAGAAGCATCATTCCAACATCCGTAACTTGTCTATGAGTTCATCTTACAAGGTGGAAAACTGACAAGAATTTATGTTTCCATGATGATGTGACCAGGAAGCACGCTCAAGAGTCCTTCTCCACAAGGCCAGATCATGACCACCTATCTCTCAGTGGAGACAATTCCTGTGTCAAAACAAGGGGGATTCTACCTTTTACCTCCACCAAATCCCTGAATTGTATCTTTGTGATTTCCCAACTCCTGGCTGCTACCTGATCAGTCATCGTCCTGGCATCTGTGTTTTGTCTGTGGCTTACTCTTTCCTTCTCAGTCTCTGTGAACACGTAGGAACACCATCCCCTACCCTCCCACTCCCCTCAACCCACTGCACCCCTACCCCCAGTACCAGAACTTGCTGCTTTGGTTTGCCCTAGGAAATCTGCTCACTTTCCTTAGAACAACCTTCCAATTTAATTACTTGCCAAGGATGAAACAAATTCAGATTTCGCACAAATTCTAGATTTCTGTCTTCTATTGAAAAGTATAAGATTGGGTAAGTCTGGGCTTGAATTCTGCAGTCATGGGCTAGAGTGTCACCATATTAGCTTTCTTCCCTTTACCTGTCTGAACCCAGTGGTAATGGGTTTTCAATATATACTTATACTTGTTCTCCTTGGCTCCAGCCCCACATCTCACTCCTGCTCCAATCCAGAATCTCGCTCAGCTTCCCCAGGGCAGACTGTGCCTCTTCTGGGCTATGTAGCCCCTCCTTATATCTTCTCCCCTGTTATTTACTCAACAGGTGGTCCACAGACCAGAACAGCCTCATTGACATCACCTACCCCACCCTAGATCTGAGCCCTAATCTGCAGTTGAATGAGAGCTCCTATAGTGTGCCAATGAGGAAAAGAGCAGGCCTGGATTATAGTTTCCCTGCCTTGTTCATTGGGTGGCCTTCTCTTTTTCCTGTCCTCCTAAATGTACTGAATCCTCTCATGCACGGATGTCCCTCATTCCATTCACTTCATCCTCAATTTTGTGGATCTGTTTATTTTTAATTTTCATTTCTTTTCTATTATTAATGGGATCTCTAGAGGCAAAGGGAAAAAAATTGGGTGGTCAGTAATTCAGCAAGCGATTTGACAGTTTTCAGACACAGGTCTTAAAACACTGGATTATTAGAAAATGTTACCATGCCCTCCTTTTGTTTTGTTTGCTTGGTTGTGTTTTACAGCTGTTCTCTCTGTAAGTACACACATGTGAGAGGGGATGATGGATGGTTATGGCCTTGATGGGGCAGCTCCTTACATGGGAGTCTCCTGATGCTCTTTGGTTGCATAACTGAGCAAGGGATTGTCTGCCTGCAGTGCCGAAAACCAAACAGATAGCAGGTGTTTGCAACAGGTAAGGGTTTATTGCAGGGCGCCAAACAAGTGAGTGGAGAGAAGCCTCAGATCCACTGTCACTTGGTCTTTGAGTTAGAGGGGTGGTTTAATGGGAAGAACAAAGAAACTGGGGCTAAGTGTCATCTTGTGATATTTCTCTGTTTTCATTTTTTTAAACAATTGAAGTATAGTGAACTTACAATGTTGTGTCAGTTCAAGTGTACAGCAAAGTGATTCAGTTATACATATACATTATTTTTCAGATTCTTTTCCATTGTAGGTTACTACAAGTTAGCGATTATAGTTTCCTGTGCTATATAGTAGGTCCCGTTGTTTATTCATTTTATATACAGTAATGTGTATATGTTAATCCTAAACTCCCAGTGTATCCATCACCCTTCCATCCCCTTCGGTAACCAAAGGTTATTGTTTTATGTCTGCGAGTCTATATTTGTTTTGTAAATAAATTCATTTGTATCATTTTTTAGGACTCCACATATAAATGATATCATACAATATTTGTCTTTCTCGTGATATTTCTTAATCATAGTTTTGAGGGTCAGGATGCCTACAGTTTTGAGTCTCCAGTCTGGTGGTCCATGACCGGGTTGGCAGGGATGGTTCTGCTAGTTCATCCTGCCCTAGAGAAAATCTGAGTCTGTATGTCAGTGATAAGTTGACAATAGCCATTTTAGCATATTAACAAAGTTATCAACAGCAGCAATTTTAGTCCCTTGACTCTGGTTTGATTATAAACTTCAGTCAGCATGGGATTGAGGTCAGAGGGGACGAGACAGGGAATAAAGTTTAGGATAGAGAGGTTAACCATAAACTCCTCAGAGGAATTCGGTTTTAGGGCGACTTGGTTTCAGTTGAGAGGATTTCCCTGGTGGCTCAGATGGTAAAGCGTCTGTCTACAATGTGGGAGACCCGGGTTTGATCCCTGGGTCAGGAAGATGCCCTGGAGAAGGAAAAGGCAACCCACTCCAGTACTATTGCCTGGAAAATCCCATGGACAGAGGAGCCTGGTAGGCTACAGTCCATGGGGTTGCAAAGAGTCGGACATGTTTCAGTTGATGACTTTACATCTGAGAAACTCAGAGACATTGCTGCCTGTAAGACACACCCGTCTTCCAGGCAGACTTACCATCCCATTCTGCCAGAAAATACCAGCATTAAAAAAGCAAATTGAAAATTACAATAAAGACAAAGAGAATGGAACAGCTTAACAGAGTTGTGTAAAGCCATGTTTCTTTGTTGTTCTGAGAGTATTTTTATTTTTAGCATCACGACTGCTACTATACATTTGTCCCAGCCAGTCATCCAAGTACTTGTGGAAATTAACTGCAATGTTATGAATGTTTCACAGATGGATGAACCAAAACTGATGAGAAAACAAACTGGTTCTGATCTTTTCACCATTTGGAGAATCTGAGTTTTATCTGACTGAAATAAATGTTTTCAATGAGAAACTGCATCATGTAGGATTTCTTTTCCTGCCAGAAATGGAATGCCCAACTAAAAGTGGCCTGAACCGGTGGCTCTCAAAATGGCTGCATGTTAGAATCACCTAGGAAAACTGACTCCTACCTGGTGAAATCCAATTTCATTGGTCTGGGGTTTGACTTGGGCATTGAGAAGACTCATTCTCAAATGCAGCCAAGGATGAGAACCCACCTGCTTAAAAAATGCAGATGCTTACTGTTTCACTTAACCAGAATCCTGGAGATGACATTGTAGGGATGGCTCAGGGACGCTGTAATGTCATCAAGGACTCAGGCTCTTCCCGACTCTCTCGTTAGTCATGCTCAGCATGTTGTCAATGTCTGCCCTCCCAGACACAGATGGCTGCTGTCGCTCTGAGCATAAAGTGTTCAAACACAGCAGGGAAAGTGAAGCTAAAATCAACTCCTCCTCTTTGTCAGTGAGGAAGACTTTCTAAGAAGCTCACCTACCTCCACCCCAGGAGATTTCTCCTTATTTCATTGGCTAAAACACAGCCACCCAAAGACCAACTGCTGGCGAAAAAGAATGGCTTACATCCATCGTTGCTGTTGCAAAGTGAAATGAGGGTTCCATTAAACTAAGTAAAAAGAGGGGAAGGCTTTTCGGTGGGCAACCAACAGTGTCTGTCCTTGTAACCTCATTATCCAAAGCGAGTTAGCAATAGCTCATCATTAACCCATGGAATAACCTCAGGCTCTGCTGGACCTGAAACTAGTTTTTAAATTTTCTTTTGGGGCAGTTCTAACTTTCTATATGGAGTACTATTTTATGACTTTTTCCTTCTTAGAGGTCTTCCCCCAAAATGAAGGGAATATAGAATTTTTTAAAATAAAATTTATTACCATATGGGCCACTGACACTTTTATAAATCTAAGACACATTATGGGATTTTACTGATTTTATTTTTCTGACTTCATGTTTTGCCACTTCATCATTTAGGGAACTCTTATCATACACCAATTTATCCTAGCTATATTTTAAAAAGAATTAAGTTATACAAAAAATGGAAAATGATGAAATCCCTTAAAAGATGATGCACTGTCTTTAAAACATGTATTATCCTGCAGTTTTCTTATCATAGTGCCCAAAGTATTGCTTTCATTTTTCAAGAAGGAATAAAATAAGACTTGAAGGGACTATCTTTATGGTTTGCTTCAAGATTTCATAGAACAAGTTGAGAATTCAGAATTTTCCATTTTCCATTCATAGTGGCAAATAAAAGGAAATTGATAGAGGAAGATGTTTCAAAGTTATTAGATGAATCAGAAGATAAATGGAAAGAGGCAGGTAGCAGCACTCTTAGACTCTGTTAATGATGGCAAAATTGGTCAGGTTATGAGCTTTCAGATGAATATATTGTAGATGAATCTTCTCAAAACTCAATAATCGATAAATGACCTACATATTCCTAAGGACACAAAAGAAATGTGGTATTTTCATCCTGTTAGTCATTTGACAAGAAAAATGTCACTATGCAATATTTTGTGACAAGAACTTGGACCATCTTGTTTTGCCAAAATGATGTATGATGATACTCTTTAATATTTTTTATTGTTTGTGTGTCAATGTTTGAGTTGAGGTTTACTATGTTAAAATTCTTGTGAACATTTCAAATAAAGTTTTTTTTCTTATTACCACTTTATTATGCAAATTAATCATAAAGTGAAAGTGAAGTCGCTCAGTCATGTCCGACTCTTTGCGACCCAGTGGACTGTAGCCTACCAGGCTCCTCCGTCCATGGGATTCTCCAGGCAAGAATACTGGAATGGGTTGCCATTTCCTTCTCCAAATTAATCATAAAATTACTTCAAAATGCTAATGAGCACTTTTCTTGGTATACTGAAAACTATACAAATAAACTGGAGAAATAAATAAACTCTGGAGAAAGAAAGAAACTCTTGCCTGGAAAACCACATGGACGGAGGAGCCTGGTAGGCACAGTTCATGGGGTTGCAAAGAGTTGGACACAACTGAGAGACTTCACTTTCACTTTTTACTCTCATGCATTGGAGAAGGAAATGGCAACCCACTTCAGTATTCTTGCCTGGAGAATCCCAGGGATGGCAGAGCCTGGTGGGCTGCTGTCTATGGGGTCGCACAGGGTTGGACACAACTGAAGTGACTTAGCAGCAGCAGCAGCATACAAATAAACATTCAGGTTTCTCAGTTGTGAGCTCAGAATCCTTTATTAGTGTTGACAAGAAAAACATATTGATTATCTTGTTTAGGAGAGGCACTGTGCCAGGCTTTGACAATACACAAAACCCATGTCTGCTCTTAAAGAACTTATATCCCTGTTGGGGGTCAGGGATACGAATTCTCTTCCATTAGGTAAAGATGCCTCATTAAAGTTTTTCATTTCTAGTTGTAGAAATGAAATATTCCCCAGATATCCCCCAGATATTCCTTAGATATCCCCCCTCCCAGTATTACTATCTTACAAAGTGATATTAATAGAATATCAAAACCAAGAAATTGACACTGAAATAATCTATAACACTTATTCAGATTTCACCAGCACAGACTTATTTGTGTGTGTACCTCTATGCAATCTTATCACAAGTAAATCCTTGTGAAACTACCACCGTAATCAAGATACTTAATTGTACCATCACCTTAAGACTTGCTCTTGTCACTCCTATATAGCCACATCCCCCTCTCCCCATCTTTAACCCTGGCAACTACTAATACATTTTCTGTCTCTGATTATTTCATGAATGTTGTATAAATGGAATCATGCAGTGGAATGACATCAAAATATCCTTTTGAGATTGGCTTTCTTTCAGTCAGCTCAAGTTTCTTGAAGTTAATCCTAACTGTTGCTTGTATCAGTAATTTGTTCCTTTTTATTACCGGGTAGTATGCCATGCATGGTGTGAAAGTACTAGAGATTATTTAGTCACTGAGGGACATGTGGGTAGTTGCCAGTTTGGTGCTATTTAAAATAAAGCTGCTATGACAGTCATGTACAAGTTATTTCCTTTGTGAAAATAAGTCTTAATTTCTCTGGGATAAGTGCTTAAAAGGGCAATTCGGGTCATGTAGGTAAGTTCCTTTTAGTTTTGAAAGGAACTATCAAACTATTTTCTCAAATGGGTGTACAATTTTCCATTCCCACCAGCAATACTAGTGATCCCAGTTTCTCTGCATCCTTACTTGCATTTGGTGTTATCATTTCACTTTGCTGTTCTTATAGGTCTGCAGTGAAATCTCACTATAGTTTCAATTTGTATTTCTCTAATAGCTAATACTCTTGAACATCCTTTCATGTATTTACCTTCTGTATATCCTCTTAAGAAAAACGTTTCTTAGGAAAATGTATGTTTGTGTCTTCTGTTCATTTCTAATTGGATTACATTTGTCTTTAATGCTGAGTTTGCGAGTTCTTTACATATTCTAGATATGCCAAGCTACTATTTTTAATCAGCTGCTATAACATTTGAGGGTGAAATGATGTCATGAAGAGTCTCTATCTCATTGAACCACTCTTCCCTCTTTAGAAAAACCAGCTATATCAATTCCAAACCATCTGTCTTCAGAGAGGAACAACACTCTGTGGAAGCCAGGTTCCAGCTTTCATTGAATACTTTATTTGCCATTAATCTGCTCTACAGCATTCTTTAAGAATTAGAGTGCTACTCTTCATCCTTCTTTCTCTAGGGTTTCTGTTATCAGGGCCACAAAGCATCTGAGATAATGATTACCTGACAACATCTGTTTGTTTTTAATTTTTTCCCCACTTGTCTGTTTTCACGAGAGAAGCAAAAAGGTTTTCCTCTGCTCATTTGTTTCTCTGCTTCCCCACAACTTTAGCTTTCCCCTGCTATGGCCACAGCACGTGCTTTTACATACCCGTGAAGCTCGGTTCCTCAGATTAACTGATTCTGCCTTGGTGTCCACATTCCAAATTTCAGGAAGAGAGATGGGATCACTGAATACTGAGGTCAGTTGTGCACGTCTGGTGTGGTGTGGCCTGGAGAAGTGATAGCAAGTGATAAGTGGCTATCCTTCTGGGGATGTGGCCAGTGAGGTTCTCTGAGGAGGTCTGAGCAGAAAATCGCTGTCATTTCTATTACAAGGACCACAGGGAACAGAATCACAGAGGTTAAATGGTTCCCAGAGTCACATAGCTCCAGTGGTAAAGGCAATATATAAATCCTAAGCCTACCAAGTTCCAAAAATTGTATGGTATCGACTATGCCAATCACCCCACCAACATGGTTTCTTCCCTTGAAAACCTGGGTTTCTTGGCGAGATCAACAAGTATCTCTACAATACAATACATATACAATCTGACAGAAAAATATACCTGGAGAAAACCGAAGAGAGAGTTCTTGTAAATGAAATACAATTTACAATTAAAAGAATAATAGCATTCCCCCCTTTTTAAAAAGTTTGGCATTAGTTTAAATTTATGCTTATATTATTACCCTCATTATAAGAATACATTAGTGTGTTTACAAGCCCTTGAGTGAAACAGTTCAGTAACATAAAAAGTTAATTCCAAAAAGTGTCAGAAAAAACCAGAATGGCACAAACACCTTTAAACAAGATACATGATTTTTTTTAATATATATTTTTAAAATTTATTTATTTATTTTACTTTACAATATTGTACTGGTTTTGCCATACATCAAAATGCATCTGCCATGGGTGTACACGTGGTCCCCATCCTGAACCCCCCTCCCACTGCTGCTGCTGCTGCTGCTGCTAAGTCGCTTCAGTCGTGTCTGACTCTGTGCGACCCCATAGACAGCAGCCCACCAGGCTCTGCCATCCCTGGGATTCTCCAGGCAAGAACACTGGAGTGGGTTGCCATTTCCTTCTCCATTGGGTGAAAGTGAAAAGTGAAAGTGAAGTCGCTCAGTCGTGTCCGACTCTGAGCGACCCCATGGACTGCAGCCTACCAGGCTCCTCTGTCCATGGGATTTTCCAGGCAAGAGTACTGGAGTGGGGTGCCAGTGCCTTCTCCATCCCCCTCCCACCTCCCTCCCCATACCATCCCATCCCTCTGGGCCATCCCAGTGCACCAGCCCCAAGCTTCCTGTATCCTGCATCGAACCTGGACTAGCAATTCGTTTCTTATATGATATTATAGATATATGATTTTATGCAAGACACTTTAATTTTGTCCTTTAATCAACATTAACTGACTTTCTAATGCTAGATCAATGTTATATTCTTGCAATCAAGTCAATGGGATAACTAAATAGTATCTTTATAAACACAAAGTTGGATCTGGCCAACTAAAATTTTTACTTAGAATTTTTCTTCTATGTTCATGAATGAGATTTGTTTACAATTTTCCTTTTTAAAACTAATCTTGTCAGCTTTTGATATCAAGGTTAACGACAGCTGCTATATCAATAATATATGGTTGTAACTTTTACTTAACCCAGCTGGGTGCTTTCTTTCAGAGAAGTATTTAAAATATAGACTAACTTTTTAAACTGGCTATAGGCTATTTAGATTTTCTATTTCTTTGAGTCAGTTTTTTTTTTCTTCCAGTTTTATTGAGATATAACTGATGAACAGTACTGTGTAAATTTAAGGTGTAAAACATAAGGATTTGGCTCACATACAGCATGGAGTAATTATCACAATAATTTCAATGAATATCTTATATAGTTCAGTAATCTTATATAAGTTCAGTGATCATCTTATAGATACAAAATAAAATAAATTAAATATTTTTCTTGTGAGGAGAACTCAGGATTTACTGTCTTAACTTTCCTATATCACATGCAATAGTGTTAATTATATCATGCTGTGCACGGTTGTTGTTGTTCAGTCACTAAGTCCTGTCCGACACTTTGAGATACATCCCTAGTACTTATCCTAGGGCTGGAAATTTGTATTAATACCTTTTGACTATCTTCATCCAATTCCCCTCCCCTCTACCCCTGCCTCTGGAAACCACAAATCTGATCTTTTTCTATAAGTTTGCTTTGAAGTACAACTGACTTGTAATACTGTTAGCTCCTGTTAACACAATGTACTAATTTGATATTTCTATAAATTTCCAAAGGATCACATCTAGTTACAATCTGTCACCAAAGATGTTACATAGTTATTGACTTTATTCACCCTGAACATTTCATACCCACGACTCATTTATTTTGCAATTGAAAGTTTGCAACTTGATTCAATTTTTTAAATAACAACTTTGCAGACATAATTCACATATGTTAAATTTATGCCTAAGTATTTTGGGCAATGGCAACCCACTCCAGCACTCTTGCCTGGAAAATCCCATGGATGGAGGAGCCTGATAGGCTGCAGTCCATGGGGTCGCTCAGAGTCGGACACGACTGAGCGACTTCACTTTCACTTTTCACTTTCATGCATTGGAGAAGGAAATGACAACCCACTCCAGCGTTCTTGCCTGGAGAACCCCAGGGATGGGGGAGCCTGGTGGGCTGCCGTCTACAGGGTCGCACAGAGTCGGACACGACTGAAGCGACTTAGCAGCAGCAGCAGCAGCATTTTGGTCTTTTTTATAGAAACTTGTTCATCAGAATTTTCCACTTTATAGTCATAAAGCATTTAAAAGTCTTGAATTAGTCAGTATTCAACCAGAGAAACAGAACCAGTAGGAGACATATATTGAAATTTATTGCAAGAATTGATTTAGATGATTGTGAAGGCTGGAAGGCAGGACTAAAACCCTAAATCATAGGGTAGACCTTACGGAAAAGCAGCCTGAAAAACTCAGGCATGAGCGGAAACTGCTTTCTACAGGTGTGGTTTCTTCTTCTCCCTCAGGGAATCCTCAGTTCTGCTCTTACGACCTTTCAATTTATTGAATCAGACCCACACAGACTATCTAGGATAATCTATTAAAGTCAACTGGTCATGAACTTTAAAACACTCTATAAAAATACCTCCATAGCAACATATAGGTTAGTATTTAATTAAATAACAATGGTACCCTAGTCAGTTGACCCATAAAACTCACCATCATAAGCCTCTTATTTTTACTTATTTTTGGCTGTGATGGGTCTTCTTTGCCTTGCATGGGTTTTCTCTAGTTGCGCAAGCAGAGGCTACTTTTCGTTGTGGTGCACGGGCTTTCCATTGCAGTGGCCTCTCATGTGGAGCACAGCCTCTAGGAGCGAGTGCTTCAGTAACTGCGAATGCAGGCTCAGTAGTTGTGGCTCTCAGGCTCCAGAGCATGGCCTCAGCCATGGGCTCGAGAGCATGGGCTCAGTGGCCTATGGGCTTAGTTGCTCTGCAGCTGGCCTGTGGAATCTTCCCCAGACCAGGGATTGAACTGGTGTCCCCTGCATTGGCAGGTGGATTCTTTTTTTTTTTTTTTTTTAATTTTAATTGGAGGCTAATTACAATATTGTAGTGGTTTCTGCCATACATTGACATGAATCAGCCATGGGTGTACGTGTGTTCCCCATCCTAAACCCCCCTCCCACCTCCCTCCACATCCCATCCTTCAGGGTCATCCCAGTGCACCAGCCCTGAGCACCCTGTCTCATTCATTGAACCTAGACTGGCGATCTGTTTCACATATGATAATATACATGTTTCAATGCCATTTTCTCAAATCATGCCCCCCTCGCCTTCTCCCAGAGTCCAAAAGACTGTTCTATACATCTGTGTCTCTTCTGCTGTCTCACATATAGGGTCGTTACCGTCTTTCTAAATTCCATATATATGCATTAATGTACTGTATTGGTGTTTTTATTTGACTTACTTTACTCTGTATAATAGGCTCCAATTTCATCCACCTCATTAGAACTGATTCAAATGCATTCTTTTTAATGGCTGAGTAATATTCCATTGTGTTTACGTAGCACAGCTTTCTTATCCATTCATCTGCCAATGGACATGTAGGTCGCTTCTGTGTCCTGGCTACTGTAAACAGTGCTGCAATGAACATTAGGGTACACGTGTCTCTTTCAATTCTGGTTTCTGTGTATGCCCAGGAGTGGGATGGCTGGATCATATGGCAGTTCTATTTCCAGTTTTTTAAGGAATCTCCACACTGTTCTCCATAGTGGCTGTACTAGTTTGCATTCCCACCAACAGTGTAGGAGGGTTCCCTTTTCTCCACACCCTCTCCAGCATTTATTGTTTGTAGACTTTTTGATAGCAGCCATTCTGACTGGTGTGAGATGGTACTTCATTGTGGTTTTGATTTACATTTCTCTGATAATAAGTGATGTTAGGCATCTTTTCATATGTTTGTTAGCCATCTGTATGTCTTCTTTGGAGAAATGTCTGGTTAGTTCTTTGGCCCATTTTTTGATTGGGTCATTTATTTTTCTGGAATTGAGCTGCAGGAGCTGCTTGTATATTTTTGAGATTAATTCTTTGTCAGTTGCTTCATTTGCTATTATTTTCTCCCATTCTGAGGCTGTCTTTACACCTTGCTTATAGTTTCCTTCGTTGTGCAAAAGCTTTTCAGTTTAATTAGGTCCCATTTGTTTATTTTTGCTTTTATTTCCATTACTCTAGGAGGTGGGTCATAGAGGATCCTGCTGTGATTTATGTCAGAGTGTTTTGCCAAAGTTTTCCTCTAGGAGTTTTATAGTTTCTGGTCTTACATTTAGATCTTTAATCCATTTTGAGTTTATTTTTGTGTATGGTGTTAGAAAGTGTTTTAGTTTCATTCTTTTACAAGTGGTTGACTGGTTTTCCCAGCACCACTTTTAAAAGAGATTATCTTTTCTCCATTGTGTATTCTTGCCTCCTTTGCCAAAGATAAGGTGTCCATAGGTGTGTGGATTTATCTTTGGGCTTTCTATTTTGTTCCATTGATCTATATTTCTGTCTTTGTGCCAGTACCATACTGTCTTGATGACTGTAGCTTTGTAGTAGAGTCTGTAGTCAGGCAGGTTGATTCCTCCAGTTCCATTCTTCTTTCTCAAGATTGCTTTGGCTATTCAAGGTTTTTGTATTTCCATACAAATTGTGAAATTATTTGTTCTAGTTCTGTGAAAAATACCATTGGTAGCTTGATAGGGATTGCATTGAATCTATAGCTTGCTTTGGGTAGTATACTCATTTTCACTATATTGATTCTTCCAATCCATGAACATGGTGTATTTCTCCATTTATTTGTCATCTTTGATTTCTTTCATCAGTGTTTTATAGTTTTCTATATATAGGTCTTTTGTTTCTTTTGGTAGATTTATTCCTAAGTATTTTATTCTTTTCATTGCAATGGTGAATGGAATTGTTTACTTAATTTCTGTTTTCTCATTGTTAGTGTATAGGAATACAAGGGATTTCTGTGTGTTAATTTTATATCCTGGCAGGTGGATTCTTAATCCACTGCACTACCAGGTAAGTCCCCAAGTCCCTTCTTAACTTTAAAAAAAATCTGTAGATTTTGTCATTAATAATTTCCTTTTCACTTCTAATATTACTTATTTATGCTTTTCTCTTTGTATAATGATTTATCTTGTCTGATTTTTTTCTAATGTATCAGTCTTTCAAAGAACCAACTTTTGGCTTTTTGACTCCAATGTTTACCTTCCACTCCATCAGTTTTCGCTCTTTATGACACAGTTCCTGAGTAGGTAGAAACTGGTTTTAATTACAGGAATACTACCAGCAAAAGGCTGCACTTTAAACTATAGGCTCGGGCTGTTGTATTTTTCCTTTAACCCTCTGTTGAACATGAATTTGGACTGCAGACCTAGGTGAAAACAATAAAAAAAGAATATATATACAGAAAAAAAACCTAATGACATACACATTTACCAGTGGTCACCTGTGGGTATTAGGATTGGGAGTGATGTTCTTCCTCATTCTTTATTAGTATGTAATACTAATAACTAAAGTATGTACTACTAATAACTAAATACAATGCAATACTTTCGATTGATCCTAGATCTGAGGGGGAAAAGCCTAATGGGCACTTTGGGTGAAATTTTAGTATGAAATGCATGTTAGGCAATAATATTCTTCTGTTAAATTTCTGTTATAATAATGATATTGTGGTTATGTAGAAGAATGTCTTTATTGGATGTATATTGAAGTACCAAGGGGTGAAATATCATGTTGCATATTTCAAATGGTTCAGGAAAAACCCTGTTTTACAAAGCATTTATGGCAAAATGTCAACAATAAGTCAATCTAGATAAAGGGTATATGTATGTTTGCTGTACTCTTTGAAATTTTCTGTAGCTTTAAAAAATTTAAAAATAAACATCTGGGGGAAAATTACATACTTCCATTATAAAATAGCTGGAAAATCAAAAAAGCCCCTAAGATAACCAGTCACTGAGTAAGACGCTTTCTACATAGATGGGTCTCATCCTTTTGTCTAAAGGGATCTGCTCCATGGTAGAGAGTAGGTAGAGTGGCTTACCTCAGGCTGCTGCATTTAGAGTGGTTATAGATTACCACTGTCCCCACAGTTGGCAGGCACAACCCAGTACTCACTCACTTGCTCTCTGGGATAATTAGATGACTTTTTGAATATAAAGTTATAAAATAAGCTCTTTGAGAAGCTTTTTCTACTGAAGAATGAAACTGAGCATAAGACCACTTTTTACAGAACATAAGCTCAAAATAGGCAACAGTACTGATATCATGATGGCTAATATGTTTATTTCCATTTGTATTTTCTTAGCATTAAGTTCCAATTCTCTGAAAACATTTTTTCCTTAAAAGTTTAATATTATATAGAAATGAGATAGGGATGATATTTCTTCATTTATGAGTTCTGATTTTTAAGTTCAGTTCAATTCACTCTCTCAGTCATGTCTGACTCTTTGCGACCCCATGGACTGCAGCACTCCAGGCTTCCCTGTCCATTACCAACTCCTGGAAATTACTCAAACTCATGTCCATGGAGTCAATGATGCCATCCAGCCACCTCATCCTCTGTCGTCCCCTTCTCCTCCTGCCTTCAATCTTTCCCAACATCAGGGTCTTTTCCAATGAGTCAGTTCTTCACATCAGGTGGCCAAAGTACTGGAGCTTCAGCTTCAGCATCAGTCCTTCCAATGAATATTCAGGATTTTTAAGTTAAACTAGGTCAATACAAAAACGCTCCTTCAACCAAACAAATGTAGACCAACCTTTTACAGGGACTTCCCTGGCTGTCCAGTGGTTAAGTCTCAACACTTTCTCTGAAGGGGGCACAGGTTTAAACCCTGGATGGGGAACTAAGATCCTGCATGCCATGAGGCATCACCCAAAAAACAACAAAAAAAGAAAAAATTTTTTCGCAAATTCTTGGTATCATCAGGTTCCTATGGATTTGAAATATAAAACTCAAGGATTTGAAATATAACACTCAAGTGTATAATATCCTTAAGTATTATACACTGTGATAAAAAGCAAGTTGGAAAAGTAAAAACAAAATACCTATCTATAAGCATGCTTTCCAAAGTAATATAAAAAATTTTTACTTAAGGATCTTGAAACCAACATTAATTCATAATTAATTCAGAATCAAACTTAATGACAAAGCAAGACTAACTAGCCAACAACAGAGTAACAATAGCTGATAAGTATCTAAAACACTACAATGTGCCAGGTAAGTGCTTTTACCTCGTTTAATTCTCTTAACAGCCCTTAAATTACATATTATTAATATATCCATTTTACAGGTGAATGGACAAAGGCTACAACTTGCCCAAGGTATTTTAGCTGGTAGGTATTACAGTGAGCTTTTGAACTCAGGTAGTCTGTATGGCTTTGAAATCTGTGCTCCTAACCTGTGTTACAATGCATCTCAATACCAGCTCCTACCTAAAAAATCAGAAATGCTCTTTTCCAATCTTAATCATGAGACAAGAAATATCCTTTGGCCACTACACATCTAAAATTTCAACATATTTTGTCCCTTCCAACCTAAAACTACCCTCAATTTTGAATCACTTGATTTTATTACTATCCTCCTACCCCAGAGTACCCCTGTACTGTCCCTCATAAAGTGGGGACAGTTTATATTAAGCTCTGCTTAGAATACTAACCAAAAATATGTATGAACTACTTAATTAAATCTTGTTTTTTCAAAACAAAAGAGGAGTTAAACACTTTCTCACTCTTCAGTTACTCTCTTATCAAGGCTTCAAAGATTTACTCAATAAAGCACTGCTGACGCTGATAACCAGAGTAGTTTACCAGGAGCATATGCTGAGCTTCAATATTATCAAAATAGTATCTTCAATACCTCTGTGTGTTTAATGTGTAACAGGATGAGGGGTGAAGGGGTTTGCATAATTCAATGAAGCTATGAACCATGTTGTCTGTACAGGGCTACCCAAGATGGACAGGTCACAGTGAAAAGTTCTGACAAAACATAGTCCACTGGAGGAGGAAATGGCAACCCACTCCAGTATTCTCGCCACAAGAACCTCATGGACAGTATGAAAAGGCAAAAAGATGTGACACCAGAAGATAAGCTCCCCAGGTTAGAAGGTGTCCAAAGAAGCTGAAGTTGACCAGTTGTATGAAAACCTACAAGACCTTCTAGAACTAACACCAAAAATATATGTCCTTTTCATCATAGGGGAGAGGAATGCAAAAGTAGGAAATCAAGAGATAGCTGGAGTAACAGGCAAGTTTGGCCTTGGAGTACAAAATGAAGCACAGCAAAGGCTAACAGAGTTTTGTCAAGAGAACACACTGGTCATAGCAAACACTCTTTTCCAACAACCCAAGAGACGACTCTACACAGATATCACTAGATGGTCAATACTGAAATTAGGTGGCTCAGATGGTAAAGAATCTGTTTGCAATGTGGGAGACCTGGGCTAGATTCCCTGGGTCGACAAGATCCCCTGGAGGAGGAAATGGCAACTCACTCCGGCCTGGAGAATTCCATGGACAGAGAAGCTTGGTGGGCTATACAGTCCATGGGGTCGCAAAAAGTCAGACATGACTGAGCGACTAACACTTTCACTTTCTTTCATATTCTGTGCAGCCAAAGATGGAGAAGCTCTACACAGTCAGCAAAAACAAGACCTGGAGCTGACTATGGCTCAGATCCCAAGTGCCTCACTGCAAAATTCAGGCTCAAATTAAAGAAAATAGGGAAACCCATTAGGCTATTCAGGTATGACCTAAATCAAATCCCTTATGATTTATACAGTGGAGGTGATGAACAGATTCAAGGGATTCGATTTGGTAAACAGAGTGCCTGAAGTACTATGGATGGAGGTTTCTAACACTGTTACAAATGAGCTTCCCTGGTGGCTCAGACAGTAAAGTGTGTGCCTACAAAGCGGGAGACCGGGGTTCAACCCTTGGGCGGGGAAGATCTCCTGGAGAAGGAAATGGCAACCCACTCCAGTATTCTTGCCTGGAAAATCCCATGGATGGAGGAACCTGGTAGGCTACAGTCCATGGGGTTGCAGTCAGACATGACTTAGTGACTGAACAACAACAGAAACAAGATGGGGGTAGTGAAAATTATGGTAATAAACATAAAATATATTTTCTAGAAACACTTCCATTTCATGGAAATACAATGTGAAGACCATATTAAGCTAAATATGAAAATGTAAGTTTTATTAAAAAAAAAGGCAATACAAACAGATAAAAGTAATATATGAAGAAATTTCCAAAACAAAGGTCTCATCTACAAAATTATTTACATGTTTAGGGCCCATATGAAAAAAAATATGGTCCCCTGGGTCCAGTATAGACATAAGAGCAGTCTATAGTAACACACTTTGGAAGAAGACTTTTGTAGTACTTCCCAATATGTGATATTTACCAAATAAGGAACACTCTAGAAGGGGCTTCAATGCTCAGAGGTTTTAAGACCTTGGCTTTAATGATTTTGAAGGTAAGAAACAAAATCAATCCAGCTTGCAATGGGACATGACAGTGGCCTCCAGTCAGTGGCCATGGTCATGCTTCTGAATGGCCCTCCATTTGGGGGCAGAGCAATCTGCAGAGATGATAGATTTTACTGATGCCCTGCTACCTGCACCAATAAAATTACTGGATTATCTTATAAAGACAAACAGCAATCTTTAAACTCTTTCAAAAATACTTACAGAGTTTCCGACAGAATTTTTTAAAGGTCTAGATTCACCAAAGATCCATTACTTTCCTAAGTTCTAAATTTACCTCCTTAACTCTATTCCTGCTTAAAAGCAAAAGCTGACAGTTTCTCATTCGTAGAAAGATCTAAAGGTTTTTGCTTTTTAGGTAAATTCAAATTCTTCATTTTTTCTTCCTGGTTTTCAGTTTCCTGACTTTCATCGACCACACGTTTTCGCTTCTTTTCTTCAGCTCCATCACTTGCAGTTCCTCCTTTGGCCTTGGCAGCCCATGCCTTTGTAAAAATATTTGAAGAGAAAAGATTTTTAGGAAATAACAAATAAATAGGAAGGAAATGATTTATTTACTTTTACAGGAAACATTATGCAGTAAAGCAGCATAATTAGCACTTGAATTGTGAAGCTAATCATTAAGGGTTCTCATTTTTTTGAAAAATAAATTGCTTATTATTTAATTGCAGGGCACATTAAAAAATTTACATTCTAACTATAGTATTTCAATCTAAACTCTGCTTGTATTTAACCATATTAACCATTAACCATTAAACACTATAACTACAGGTTATAACTAACAGTTCCTCCTCCTCCTACTTTATTTTCCTTCCCAGTCATTACTGTTGAAAAGGGTACATGTGACCTGTAGAATTTTTCACGTTAACCGACTGGATTTAAGAAATGTTTAAGGTTTACACTAAAAATGCTGATTACATTTTAAGTATTCAAAAACACGACCACAAGTTTTGCCATGTCTCTTCCTCTTTTCCTGCATAAGCTGACAGTTTCAGCTTATGGTCTTATTCATTCAGATGCCATTTTATTTAATACTTTAGAATTTTTATCCTTTTATAAATGCTCACAAAATGCTCACAAAAAATGAGAAACATGAAGATGCTAATGAGATTCTAAAGAAGGTTAGAGGTGGTTAGACTAGTTTCTAGTTTCCTCATTTTGCAATACCTTTATTTTGTAAAACCAGTTTATCAAGGTAAGTATCTATGTCACAAGGTACCCATTGCTGTACCCTTGTCATCCCTGGGGAAGGTAAGTCTGAGATTTGATACAATATACACATTCCTTCCCCTTGTAAAAGAAAGCTGCTCCTAGCCTTTTTCTACATGGCAGAGAATGACCTAAGAAGCGATAGGTACAACTCACCTGTCCTAATTTCCACATGAAAGGCTAGAACAGAACACCGATTGTTTCCTCACAAAGCAGTATTCTCATTTAGTATTCAATGTGTAAGTAAATAGTATTTTAAGAAATTCTGCTTACAAGGGCTCTAAAGCAGTTGTCCAAAAATGTGAATTAATTCCAGTTTTACTTACTAATTTTATTTGATTCTGACTTAAAAGCAATGTACTTTTTCTTGGGCTATTCCCCTAACTTACAATATGCAGAAACTTATACAGATGTAGGTAGTATATCTGCCAAAAAATTAACCATCAACACTAAATAATTATTATATAGATCTAGATGTCAAACGGAGAAGACGATGGCACCCCACTCCAGTACTCTTGCCTGGAAAATCCCATGGGCAGAGGAGCCTGGTAGGCTGCAGTCCATGGGGTCGCGAAGAGTCGGACACGACTGAGCGACTTCACTTTCACTTTTCACTTTCATGCATTGGAGAAGGAAATGGCAACCCACTCCAGTGTCCTTGCCTGGAGAATCCCAGGGACAGGGGAGCCTGGTGGGCTGCCGTCTATGGGGTCGCACAGAGTCGGACATGACTGAAGCAACTTAGCAGCAGCAGCAGATGTCAAAACTGACATTTCGTTTGTTGCATCTCCTCTCCACCAAGAGTTTGAGTGTATTCAGTTTTACAACACAGAAAAAAAGCATTTTCTATGGGAATTTTTAAAAGCCAGGAATTCACTAAAGTCTCAATGTCAGTACAATTATGCTTACCTTCCTTTCTTCAGTTGACAGTACTTTAAATCGAACCATTCCTTCTTTTATTATGTCTGCTTCATCTGAAAAGTCAGGATTGTCAGACAAAATATTACTTCTGTTTTCTTCCAGCCACATCTGGAACCCAGTCTTAGGCCTAAAATAGCAATTATGCAAAAAAAATTTTATACCTAAGACAGTTCTGGAGTGCTTTATGATTTTTCAGGTTAGTAATTAACCATTAGTCTTTGCATACCTATATATAATGTAAGACAGACACAATTAATTACTTGTTAATATTCATAATTACATATTACTTAAAACTGCCTAGAGACCGCAGCAATAATGAGTTGAAAGAAATCCTTTTTAAGATCAATTCAAAGGGATTATTCACATTTATATTTTCCAAGCACTCTTTAATGAATATTGACAGGCTCAAGGTCTCCAATCTTCTTAGCCCCTCTAGTCCGATAAAGCCTTTCCATGAATTCTTGGTAGCCTTTCTCCATTCCCTAAACCAGCTATCTGAAATCTTCATGATTTCTCTCAAGCTCCTTTCTCCTGCTAGCACAGCTGACCTGGGAGTCTAGGTCAGTTCTTCTACCATTATGTAAAGCATGGACACAGCATACATGTCAATGTTACTAGATTTCAGTTCTGACACAAACTGTTTTTTAGGTCACATCTGAAGATTTAATGCAAATATTTAACATTTACTGATCACTTTTCTTCTGTATAGGCTGTTGAAAGTATAAAAATTTAATCTTCTTAAATAAAAATTTCACTGTTTAATAGCTAAATTAAATTCAGGACAAAATAAAAAAAATAAAAACTACAGCTACCCCGTCAAATTAAATTGGTTAACACGAGATGTGAGAGTTGGACTATAAAGAAAGCTGAGCGCCGAAGAATTGATGCTTTTGAACTGTGGTGTTGGAGAAGACTCTTCAGAGTCCCTCGGACTGCAAGGAGATCCAACCAGTCTATCTTAAAGGAAATCAGCCCTGAATATTCATTGGAAGGACTGATGCTGAAGCTGAAGCTCCAATGCTTTGGCCACCTGATGCGAAGAACTGACTCATTTGAAAAGATCCTGATGCTGAGAAAGATTGAAGGCTGGAGAAGGGGACGACAGAGGAGATGGTTGATGGCATCACCGACTCAACGGACATGAGTTTGAGTAAACTCTGGGAGTTGGCGATGGAGAGGGAGGCCTGGCGTGCTGCAGTCCATGGGGTTGCAAAGAGTTGGACATGACTGAGCAACTGAACATGAGGTACCAGTTACATGAAATACATAAAGTTAAAAATGAAATGGTGAGACTTTTCTGGTGGTCCAGTGGTTAAGAATCCTCCTATCAATACAGGGGATTCAGATTCAATCCCTGCTCAGGGAAGATTCCACATGCTGCCAGACAACTGCAACTACTGAGCCCACCCATACACTGCAACCGCTAAAGCCCACACGCTCTAGAGCCCACTGCAACAAGAGAAGCCACTGCAATGAGAAGCCTGTGCACCACAACAAAGACCCAGGGCAGCCAAAAATAAATAAATTTTAAAAACTGACATGGTGACTTTTTCAGTATAGCTGATGTATTTCAAATAAATCTAGCATACAAGAGATCAAGAAATTTGGTAACATAATGAGTTGGTGGACAAACAGGGACTCTCGTATTGCTGGGGTGTGTATAAAATGATACAAACATCCATGCAGAGCAATTTTGCAGTATCTTTCAAAATTATAAGTGTACATTAGCTTGAACCATATAGGAATCCATCTTACAGCTGCTGTTGCTGCTGCTTCTAAGTCACTTCAGTCGTGTCCGACTCTGTGCGACCCCATAGACGGCAGCCCACCAGGCTCCTCCGTCCCTGGGATTCTCCAGGCAAAGAGTACTGGAGTGGGTTGCCATTTCCTTCTCCAATGCATGAGAGTGAAAAGTGAAAGTGAAGTCGCTCAGTCGTGTCAGACTCTTCGCGACCCCATGGGCTGCAGCCTACCAGGCTCCTCTGTCCATGGGATTTTCCAGGCAAGAGTACTGGAGTGGGGTGCCATTGCCTTCTCCAATCTTACAGCTATATGTATATAATATTCATATAAAGTTATTAATTGTACTACTATTTGTACCAGCAAAAGATCAGCAATGACTTTCTGTCTACTTTCAGAGAACTAAATAAATTATGGTACAGCCATTCAATGAATGTAAAAAGATTAAAGAAACTCTTCATGTAGTAATAAGGAATGATCTGCAAAACCTGCTCTTAAGTGAAAAAAATAAGGCACAGAACAATGTACATACTATCATTTTTGTAAACTAAAAAAAATGCATAGAATAATTCTAGAAGGCTATAGAAGAAATTTGTGCAGTGAGTATTTGTGCACAGGGAACTGAGTGGATAGGAAAAAGATTTACTCTTCACCACACATCTTTTTGTATCTTTTGACTGTGTTTCTCCCATATAACTATATTATTTAAAAACAAACAAATGAAAAAATGAACTAATTAAAAAATATAGTATCCCAGTAGAATGTGTCCACAATTTAAAACAGATAGTTTATCAAAGCATACTTTAATAAGTAATGTAAATAGATACTAATCAATATTTGTGGCTTCCCTAAAATTACATGATTTCAGAATGCCCACTACCTGTGCCAATGTATTATTTATATTAATGAATAACAGGGCCACATAATTTTGTATGGCTACTTCTATGTGCCTTTTATTGGAATATTGCATCTTGAGAATACTAAAGTTTTCTATGTACTGACCTTTGGTTTTCAGTGTTTTGAGGACACACAGCTGGGGTTTCAGATGATGAATTTTTAGGATTTTCTTCTTTTACTTCCTCAGTCCTGTCAGCTTGGGAAGTTCTTTTCTGGAAAAAGGATGCTGCAGATGCCTGTGAAAACAAACATGTGAATACTGCAACAAAATCTAGCATGATTCTGTATGTTATGAGCAAATTTGGAAAAATGTGGAGAAATATCTATTATTATTTAGAATTCTTACACTAACATGTAAGTCCTAAGGTTTTCTGTTGAAAGTAAATATTTATACACATGCATACAAAACTTCCAAAAAACTATACCTCAAATTAGTTTACCTATTTTACTGATGACAAATCTGGGATAAAATTACCAAAACCAGGACAAAATCTGGGAGGAAAACTCAGAATACAGAACAGGAAAGATTAGGGCCAGCTACTAAGCTAGCTGTCATTAAACAGGGACAGGCATCAGAACTGTCTAGGAAATGAAAAAAATATAGACAGATGCCTGAGTCCCTGTCCTGGGTCTATATATTAATAGTAATACAATCATGGAAGCGACATCTCATCACATTGTCACAGTTACTGGGTAATCCCGTCACACTTGAGCAGAGAGGCTACACAAGGTCATGAGGACCAGGAGGCAGGAATGATTGGGGCTCTCTGAGTCTCTTCTAAACAAATGCTAATACACATCTCTTTCAAAAATCACTGGCTTGGTTTAATTGGGAGCATTTTTAATACTTTCTTAAATATCTGGCAGCTGTATAATATGATTTAAAGTATTAATATTTTAAAAAAGTGATTTCAAAGCAAAATTAGAATTGAGAACCACTGCTCTCACTACACTATCAGTTATAAACAACCAGAGACTCCTGTCTCATACCTGAAAAAGTGAACAAAACTAAAGTAAGACAAAGAGACCACGAGCTGTTTACTGTAGATGGAGGCAGCTGAAATCATACCTGCTTAGGTTTTGGCTTTGGAATCAAGGGCTTTATAACTGGAGACTTTTCATTATCTGTAGCTCGATTAAGTGCAGTATATTTCTTAGATGATTTGTTCATAGTGTCTAAAATATTAGTTGAACGTCCTGAACTCACTGAAATGGCTGGCTCTTTGGAATTGCCCGATACCTAAAGAGCAAACTAGTATTAGCATTTCATAAAGCTTAAAGAAGGAAAAAAACCCAAGAGATTTGTTTTTCCTTTAAATTTCTATTAGGTTTATATTGTAGTCTAACCTTTAGAACTGAATACATTTGGTATAATCCAGACTGATGCACATATTCCCAAATACCACATCCCCAAGAAAAATAGGGAGTACCTTTCAAAACTGTAGGTTCTTAGAAGATAAGTAGAAAATAAAATTCTTGGTCCAAGTATGAACTAGTGCTGCTTTCATTTTTATTTTAAAATATTTACTTACTTAAATATTTTAAAATTTAATCTGCTGCAGTCTTTAATGCCTCTAAGTCTGGGGAGGGTCATCTGGTAGTTTGGAAGTATCTCTCTGTATGGAAATGTATTTAAGTGATAGAAAACATCACTGGAAAGAATTTACCTTGAAGGGGTTTATTCGTCCTTGGCTGCTAGAGGTAACTGCACCTTTCATAAGAAAGAAACCCTCACTTAATAGTCGTAAAACTGAGAAGACTTTTGACTTCTACAATAATGACGAATATTTTAATCTGTATTATATGAAAATACTGTACTTTGCAACTTTAAAACTATTAATAACTATATGCGACCTCTGTCCTACTGTTAAGACGAAATAAAAGCTATTAGATGAGAGCTATTCCAAGTTGCCACTATGCAATATATTTACACATATACAGTATGTAGAGATCTACTCTTTTCTCACATTACCAAGGAAAAATGGTGCCTTATTTTAGCTAGTTGTTAATTCCTCTACAAGTGCTCTAGATTCCACCCCTGCTTTTCAAGAAACTGCTTTTCAAGAAATTCCCATTCCTGCTTTTCAAGGAACTGAATTAATGGCTACATGCATCATCACTGACTTTTCCTTCTTTATTGGCTTCTTAAGTTTCCTAACTTAAAGAAACAAATAGAAAACAAACACATTCTCTGCCACACACAACCCTCATCCCTCATATAATTTTCTCTCACATCCCCTAAGCAGTCAAATTTCTCAAGAGCTGTCTACACAGCTATTCCCATTCCCTCACTATTCATATGCTCCTCCAACCAAAACATGGCTTCCAGCCCTACCACCCTGCAGGATCTATTCTTTCTAAGAACTCAATAAACTCTATGTAGCCCAAACTGGTGGACCTTTTCCAGCCAACACCTTATTTGACCTCTCAACAACATTCCACACAGCTGAGGGCTCCTTTCTTTTTGAGAGTATCTCCCCACTGACTTCTGAGATAATGCATTCCCTGGCTTACCTCCTTCCTCTCTGTTCTCATTTTCTTTTGATGGTTCCTCCTCCTCTTCCTCTACCTGATGTTTAAATGTAGGGGATTCCCCAAGCCTAAGCTCATTTTCTCCTCACTTTGATCCTCCCCAGTGCTCACTTACACATACCTGTGGTTTAAATTGTTATACTCACGTCAACAATCTTAACTTCTATATCTGCATCCCAGAGATACTACTTTCCCGAGCTCTTGACCCAAACAGCCCACAGTAATTTCATCATCCTCCTATCTAAAGATACATTTCCCTACTCCTGACTCAGTAAATGGCACCATCACTCACTCAAGTACTCAAGCCAGAAACTGACAGCCATTCTCCACACCCTGAACTTCCATACCCTCTACATTATTTTCAGAAATGTCTCTTCAATTCCTCCCTTTCTTCAACAATCACCACCACCCCAGTCTAGGTCACTATCAATCTCACTTGGGACTACATCAGTAGCCTCCTTATACACAACCCTCCTCTGCACAGTGTGCCATATATGCTCCTGATTAAAACCTGCAACAGCCTTCCGGCAACCCCAAAATAAAGGTCAAAGTCCTTACCATGGCCTGCATGGTTTGGTTCCTGTTCACCACTCCAAAACCATCCAGCACCGATTTCTCTTTGCTCTCTGTCCTCTGTGAACCACTCTTCAAAGTTCATACATGCTGTCCCTTAAGCCCACATGATTCTCTTCTGCTCCCATCTACCTTCGCCTGGCTGCCTCATTCCTCCTTGAGATCTCCACTTTAAACATTCCACGAGGCGCTTCTTGGGGTCCCAACTATCCCCCACCACTGACTAGATTACAGTCATCTGTTATATGCTCTTTTAATAATCTGTACACATGTAGAAGTATATTTTCAAAATCAGAATAATGTATGTATATACTTTTAAAAGCCAACTGGTATAAGGTTTATGCAGGGATCAAATATGCACATCCACTTCACTTCTGTATCTTCCCTCTAGTCAAATACCTGACACACAATAGGCGTTTAGTAAGTATCTGTTAAATGAACACAGTTTCACTAACATTTCTGATTGAAAATAACAACTACAACAAAATAGGCCCTGAAGAGTAAGGGGTATTTGAGTAGATGTAGCACTTTAAGGATTACTTCAAAATTTCCTTGATATTTACAAAATCAAAAATGTCTTACCTGACTTAAGAGCTGGCATATCAGAGGAATCTGCACTTTTGAAAAATGGGTTGTCTCCTATAGAATAATTAAAACAATATAGTGTAAATGGGAATATAAAGGAATCTTCTGTAATCAACAATCAGACAAAAAGACACCTTGAAAATGTATGGGTATTCAATTTCCCTCAGCCAAGTAAAATGAAGGAAGTCACACAAATGACACTTCTCATCTTTAAACTGCCTTTAAAATGTATTTTACCATGTTTGTGTATTTCTGTATTTTCTTCTGTATTATCAGCTTCTCCATTATCCTCCGTATCTTCTTCAACTTGATTTCTGAGCCTTGGCTGACTCCACTCTGTAGAAGTATTATTATAACTAAAAAAGAGTAATATTATTCAATAAAGAGCAATGAAAAGACCAGGTCAATATTGCAGGATTGTAAAACTCAAACAACTGAGTATTTCTTACCCAACATTCAACTTTTTCCTGAAATCTTCTTCTTCCTCTTCCTCAGCTTGGGTGGCTGCCAATTCTGCTGCCTTCTCTACAGCCAGTTCACCAAGTCTTTGGGCCAATATTAATCTCCGAGAACGAGAAGCATACTTAATGGCTAAATTCACAGCATTCTGAGTCATTAGACCAGCAAGTTCCACACAACGAAATTCCCGCTCCAGTTTACAGGAAAGCTAAAGGAAAAAAGGGTGGGAGGGGATAAATTATGTTAAGTAAAACTTTTTGAAAAATAAAAGAAAGATACTCCTGGTAGAACAAACAGTTTTCTTGAGACTGTATCTCTGATTTTAAGATGTACATTTTTACACATTTTAATATCTCTTGAAGTTGAAAGCATCTTACAATTGATGGTGAGTCAGTTTAATTGGCAGCATTTTTTCGTAAGTGACTTTTACGCTCAATAATGAAATATGACATAACATTTCACATTATAAATTGCAAGAAGAGTAAGGGATTTATTTAAAATTAAAAAATGGTTTCCCACCCATTCCACCACCTGCAGTCACCAAACAGGGTAGCAAACTGAAAGAAAGAATAGATTGTAAATGATTTGTTTGTTATTACTTTGTCCAGAAGTGGCACACAAAAGCTACTAAGTGAATTTGGGTGGGCAAGTAGATTTACCCATTAGTTTTCTAAGTATGATTGTCCATGATCTCTAACTACTAGAAACAGTTATACAATTTCTAAATTAGCAAGCAACCTCCTTTTTCTTGCTATATTTTTTATACTTGCAATATAAAATGAAGAACACTCATTTATCATCTCCCACAGAACATGGACTTTCTTCTGGTATGAATTTTAACAACTCAAAGTAAGGCAACTGAAGTATTTACAACATGAGGAAAATGAATACTTTGAAGACAACTAAAAGTCTCACAACTCATGGAAGTATTATCTTGTTACTTAACATGTCAAATCTGATTCATCAGCAGACGCTTTAGGTATTTACTTGCACATCCTTCTCAAGTTTTCAAGAATCACTTATCTATAAATAGTACCTCTCAGTCTGGATGGTACACTGCCTCAGGAGGCATTTGGAAATGAAAGTAGTATAGTTTCCTAGTAACTAGGTGGAACTATGGGCATTTGCCAGGGGACAGGAATACTAAAGAACTAACGGAGTGCTATGACCACCCTGCTGAGGAACACTGTACTCCAGGGTAAAAGCTCCTCTAGGACTAAAGCATGAATAACTCAAACAGGTTTCCTTACCTGTGTTGTAGGAAATAAAAAGGTTACTAGTTCATGTTGGTATACAAATGGGACTTTGTAAATGGAACAAAACTTTCTCTACAGTAAACTAATTAAATTTCTTTAATACTAAACTCAAGGCAGTGTTACATTGAGGTGACAGTGGTGAATACCACCACCTTTGGAGACTGAAGTTACAATCAGTTCTATGGACTTAGATATCACTTTTCCCTCAGAACTCTTTTTCTCAACCTTAAAATGAAATGAAAAGTCTGGGCCATTTACTCTCTGAGGAAATACTGAGGTCTACTTTGTATTAGACACTGTCAGTGCCTGGTAAATGGCAGAGAACGAGACATGGTCATGGCCCTCAAGGGATTTATAGTCCAGTACAAGAAGAGCAGAGAAGAAATTACATTATATTCCTCCTCATAAACCAACCTACAATGAGAACACAAACTTAAGAACTTTATCTTTCAAAAAGTTCTTCTATCTTTAAAGATAAATGTACTTAAATATCCAGGGTACCAAACCTGGTCACTGGCTACAAACTTTTACCACACACAGATGCCTAAGAGGATAACAAAAGACAGGCATTCTAAAAGCCTGATCAAAATTCTTAAGACTGCTCATTCAGCCTTGGAGATCTAAAAGTCTACACTCAAACTTTATCCATTGCATATGATAAGAGCAGGAGCTGGAGCCACTTCTCAAACTTTATGAACAAGCATCCAAATTACCTACAGGGCCTGTTACAGTACAGACCAGTGGGCAAAAATAAAAACGGAGTCCACACCAAAACAGTTTCTTTCTTTCTGTGTTCTGAGGTAGTATCTTTAATATTTTAACTGCAACATCAACTTGGAAACTGGTATTTTTAAGGGAGAAAAATACCAATACCACCAGATACAGCTTAAGAATTGCAGGTTGTGAAAACTGCTAATTCATATACCATTAAGATATTCAACCTAGAGAAAAATTTTTCCCCACTGTATTTATTTTACTCACCGCAAGCATTTTCAGCAAAAGTTCTTGTTGTTCTTTTGTTGCTTGATTTTTAGTGCTCTCTTCATATTCATAACCATTTTTTGCTAAGTAATCAAGGTGGTTGTGAAATATAACTGAACGCCAATACTGTTCCTGCAAAAGTGGAACAACTGCTTAGGGTCAACTATCAGCTGACTATCAGACAAGAGTTAAAATATTTATCGTATGATAGCAGTTTCTGAATAAAATATTTTCTCAAACATTCTTTTCTACAGCTTACTTTGCAATTCAAATTGTAATGTAATACTATGGTTTGACTTTATCTTCTATACTTGAAAACAAGGGGTGGAATACAGTGACTCTTGAACAATGTAGCAGGCAGAAGCACCTACCCTCTGTGTAGTTGAAAATCTGCAAGTAATTTATAGTCAGCCCTCCTTATATGCTGTTGCTCCATAATCAGAGGTTCAGTATCCTCAGATTCAACCAACCTTGGATCATGTAGTACTGTAGTATTTACTACTGAAAAAACCCATGTACAAATGGACCCCCACAATTCAAGCCCATGTTCTTCAAGGGTCAACTGCAGAGCATTTTAAAGATTCTTAGTTATCACAGTTAATGCTCAGTGAACTTGTTAAACTAGATTTGTATAAGCTGATTTGTTTCTTGTTTAGAATTACTAGTTCCAAGATATCAATGACACAGGGCTAGAACTAAAATTAGGCAAGCCTGGTGCCTAGGGTACAAAATTTAAGGAGGCATATTCTCTCAACAACTTGTCCAAGCCTGACAGTGAGTGCCTCACCTAGTGAGGCCCTAATGGTCATACCCATTTACCTCTTAGACAAAGTCCCTGGAAGCAGAGATGGCAACCGGGTACCCTGGGGTTCACAAGACCTCCTCCCTCCCAGCTGCTGCTATTATTTAATTATAAAGTAAGGAATACAGAACAAAAGTCATCAGAATAATTTTAAATGCCTGTGTTATAGGCAGGTATCATCAAACTGAGCATCAAGATAAGATTTGTGCATACCTCCATCTGTCCTTTCTCTGTGGCAGTCTGACAGTAAGGAAGCTTAAAGGACAAAACAGCTACAGCAGGGCGTGGAAGGGTAGGAGGAAATCGAGAACCTTTGCAAGGAATACACCTGTCAGAAAAGAAAGAGTCTCACCATAAAAACTTTAAAAAAAATCATAAAAACTGCTACATTAGAAATTTTCCAAAAGTCTGTAAGTTGGAATAACATTATTCCAAATTCCTCTTTTAAAAATGTGCTTTAGGGGACTTCACTGGAAAAGACCCTGATGCTGGGAAAGACTGAAGGGAGGAGAAGGGGACAACAGGATGAGATGGTTGGATGGCATCACCGACTCCAATGGACATGAGTTTGAGCAAACTCCAAGCTCCAGGAGATAGTGAAGGACAGGAAAGGCTGATGTGCTGCAGTTCATGGGGTTGCAAAGAGTTGGACACAACTGAGCGACTGAACAACTGGTGGTCCAGTGGCTAAGACTCTGTGCTCCCAATGCATGCATTCAATCTCTGGTCAGGGAATTAGACCCCACATGCTGCCACTAATCCTGCATAATGCAAAGAAGTCTGAAGATCATATGTGCCACAATTAAGAGTTGACACCATTAAATAAATAAATATTATAATAAACAAAAAACTACTTCAGGCCTGATTAACTATAAAAACTATCCCTCTACATATTTCAATTACTGCAAAAATCCCTCCCCACATCAGCTTTACTAAATGAACAATCACTAAGTGAAATCAGCTCCTTTCAGATTTTCCTTAGCAAAATGCCCACTTTCAAAATATAGAAACTGTGGCATAAATACTTGTCACAGGATCCATATTATAAAACAGATTACCCTTAAGATAAAAAGGTGATAAAGCATATTCACTTTCATTCTTCAATTTGGAAATACTTGGTAACTATTGGTAGAAAGTGTCATATAAGAGAAAAAGATGATGAAATGTCCAATACAGGTTAAGTATTTATTATTAGATATTAGTGACAGTGAAGCAGAAGATGCACTATCACTATAAAAAGGTTATAATGTATATCTATCTGCTCTGCTATGCCTTATGTGTTAATGGTTCAGTTGGCAAGAACTTTTCTGACTAGATATGTAAGGCACATATATGCCCATCAGGATGAGTACTTATGTAATTTATGAATTAAAAAATATTCATTCATCATAGTGCTTTATATATGTAGAATACTCTTTTAATGTATGTACTCCAAATTATAAGAAAAACATAACTGCACACTCTAAGTACCATACACAAATTTTCTAATGCTCATGAAGGTATTTAAAAAACTAGTACCTTGTTCCATTCTTAGCAAAAGCCATCCCATTTATTTATAATACAGCCTTTTAATCAGGACTTTAAGTGATGACTTTCTTAAAGGAAAATACTAAGTAAAAATTAGGACTTTGGGTTTAAATTTTTTTCATAAATATCTTCTAATATTATCAAATATCCATTAGAGTAGTTAAAAAAATCAATAAGTAGCAATACCCAGGAATATTTTTCAAATTACATAGTTCTTCCCTTCCCTGTAAGATTTAAATACTCCTTTTTCTTCTTTTTGTGACTATACGATAAAAACAAACATGTTTTTAGAGTTCCAATATTTTTTTATCATAAATCTCATTTTCTTTATTCTTCCTCCTCTTTCATAATTTCATATAAATCAGTGGTTTTCATCACACAGTATCAGGTGGCAATGTGAATACTTAAGTGTCTGAAAATCTCTTGTAGCAATTCTATTACGCACCCATTGACAAAACCATTTTAGTCCTGCAAAATGGAAGACAGAATATTTGCATTCAGAAAGAACAAGTCCAACTACATAAATATATAATGTACATTAACAAAATTAGGAGGAACATTAGGAATAATCTTAATTGCCTTAACACTCTTTTCTCTACAAAGTGACAGACTCTCTTGTTTAAAAACATTTTACAACTTTAATACTTTATTGATTTAGTCATAGTAAGCAATTATCATAAAGAAAAACTGATTAGGGTTTTACTAATAGTTTCTTTAAAACCACATTTACATTAAAGTAGAGCACCAATTCACATTTCTTATCCTTTTCTTAACTTTAAAGACTTGAAGTAAAAAGATCTTTTCTCTGTTAGATATCTCTTTCATGGAAGAAGAAGAAAAAACAAACTCAACTAACTGCTGCCTTGATGGGTTCTGCCTACAATGAATGTGTTTCCTAGAAACTGTGGCTAACTCAATTAAATAATAAAATATGAAAAAATAAACCACAGTTTACCAAGGAACAAAATTATTTCAATTCCTTTTCAAATAAGTCAAAAATTTGTTCTCTTATATTAAGCAGGTGAAAAATATCAACCTGGAGAAAACTGGGGCTGATGTCCAGACTAAGTTTCCAAAAGTCAGTGAGTTTGCTTGTCTTCTGTGTTGTAAGGGACTCTTTTCCACATTGGAGGCAATTTAACTCTTTTAGAACATAGACTCAGGAGAAGATAATGATTTTACCAACCAACCCTTCCAGGGAGTTGGCCTATTTATCTTCATGGGGCACAGAACATACAATCAGTACTTTTAACATGTTTGTTAAGTGAACACAACTTGAAGAAAAAAGTTTTATGTCCAAGTGCATTAAAAAGAGGTAAATACTCAACACAATACTGAATAGAGACAGTATGTACTGAGAATTCTAAACTTGCAGTCAAGGAACTAAATTTCTGTTAGCCCACTCCCTATAACAATGTTGTTTAGTTACTAAGTTATATCTGACTCTTTTTCAATCCCATGGACTGTAGCCCACCAGGCTCCTCTGTCCATGGGGTTTCCCAGGTAAGAATACTGGAATAGGTTGCCATTTCCTTCTCTAGCGGCTCTTCCCATCCCAGGGATCAAACCCAAGTCTCCTGTATTACATGCAGATTCTTTACCACTGAGCCACCTGGGAATCCCTTATAACAATAATTAAGTCAAAAACCTCAAAAAGTAACTAAATTACATAGTCAATTCTAAATCAAAGTTTAAAATAAAAGGTTGTAAGAAAATACGAAATGCCATATTTACCCAGAAATCCCCTCTCTCTGGGGGAAATGATGCTAGTCACGCTAATAAACTTAGTTTCTCTCTCTCTTTTTTTTTGGCTGAGTGGTATGGCTTGGCTTGCAGGATCTTAGCTCCCTGACCTAAGGTTGAACCTGTGCTCCCTGCACTGGGAGCTCCGAGTCTTAACCACTGACCACCAGGGAAGTCCCTTAGTTTCTCTTTTGTTTAATAAGCTCTAAGTCAAGCAATTGGTTGAAAACTTCATAGTGAATATAAAGAAATTCTTAATTTAGTGACTAGGGAAAACAAATTAACTAAGTTGACAGGATAGGCGCAATACAAAGAATTTCAAAGTACTTTTAAAAAGAGTCAACTGAGCATTTTCTAATAGCCCACCTCAGCTGCTGGGGATTTTCATGGATACCAACCACCCAGTAGTGATCAGATTTTCCTTTACAGTGTTCTCTTGTGTTACATACAGGAGTCCATGTATGACCAAGCCCTCTGTTAAGCATTCGAACAATGCCTTCTGAATCCACATAACATGGGGTACCTATATACCAACAGAAAAACAAATCACCTGGAATCATAGCTATGTATTTGTTAAATAAATCTTTTTTTCAAAAACACACACTGATTATTTAACCTTCAATTCAAAACGAAGACAAACACCCCCTCCAAAAAAACCAAAAGGGCAAATAATCCAAGATTATTTCCCATAACATTTCATTAACCACAGAGTAAGACTTAACTGAACAAAAGATGAATTCACTGAAAACTATGCCACCTGCTGGAATACAGCAGTTTTTAAAAAAGCCAATTTCAGGAAAGAAGTTAAAACTTGAATCTGATGATTCCTTAGTCGAGACAGACTTGGAAAAATGAGCAGAACCTGATGCAAGGTGATGATATAGAGAAATGCGTCTTTAGTATTCTTCCTCCCCCTCTCTCCTGGTCTCATCACTGTTCTATTCCCAACAGTTCCCCACTGCTCTCTTCCTAAACTTACCTAGGGAACAAGTAAGCATCCCTGTTTCCCCACCTACTCTGCCCCCATTTCAGGAAATGCATGGTACATTTCCCAATTATCCTTTTTTTAATCTGAGACTTCACATCCCTCTTACTAGCAGTTTCCTCAGGGTGTAGATCTGATAGGTAATTGGAAGAAAAAAACCAAAGCGATAAAAATGGAAGTTATTAATGGTCACATTATTGAAGCATAAGTGACTAATATCTCAATAGAAAACACATTCAGAAATGGTTGGATTTTTAAAAACAAACTGGAGTTTCCAATGATGAATCCCCAAGAATAGAAATATTTAAGCCAGAAGACAGGGTTGATAGGTGCCTTAAAATAAGGCACTCCTTAGTGTCCTTCAAACATCTGTCATAACCCACTACTGAGTCTGCAACAGGACACATTCAGTAGAAATATATGAGCCACAAATATAATTTTTAATTTCTTAGTGCCACATGAGAAAAGGGGGAAAATGTGAAGGCAATTTTAATAGTATTTTTATTCAATCTAATATCCAGCACTATCATTTTATCATGTAATCAATGTAAAAGAATTACTGAAATTTTTTACATCCTTTTTTCCATACTAAGCCTTCCAAATTTGGAAAGTATTTTATAGTTATAGCACATCTCAACTCAGATTAGCCACTTTTCAAGTGCTCAGCAGCCACATTTGGCTGGTGGTTACTGTAGTGATCAATGCAGCAATAGAAAATTCCTGATTTCCACGTAGACTCTGCTAGAAAAGCCAAAACTTGAACAGGTACTTGTATCTCCTCTTTGCTAGCTAATAAACTTTCAGAAAAATTTATTTCCCTCTTAGTAAGTTTTCTAATCAGAAGAAGACATCTTGTACATAAAACAGTGGCTACCTTGCCTGGAAACCTTAGTTTTCAGTTCTGTTAACATATTAAAATAAAGTAATTTAAACATAAAATACAGACAAGTTATCTTTAAACAAATTAATTAGGAATAAAATAATGAACAACAATTTTCTTCTTGAAAAATATCTTTAATATAAATAAATTTATCTTGCCTTCAGCTGAAAATCCAACCCATACAAGATAGGATTTCCTTGTAAGAGGAAGAGGATCACCATGCAAAATTTGTTTTTTCTTTTTCCCTAGCTCTAGCAGTTGAACTCCAAGGCACTGATCCCCATCAAATCCTGTACCTAGTGAGAAAATGTAAATATAAGTCAGGTATCAACGGTTATTTAGCTATAATGCTAAATTATAGTTAAAATAATTAATCTAAATTATTTTGTGAATTTAGGTTATTTTGTGATAAATTCCTAGATTAATTAGCAGTACTTTTTATAGATAATCTTTTTATCTGAGGCACCAATAAGGCATTAGAACAGTATGTTACATAAATGAGAACTTTACATAAAATGGTAATGTATGCGGTAATTCTCAAGAATTGAGATTCATAAGTGGTCATTCTCAAGAATATAATTGTAAATATTCAAAAAATGGTAATTCTCAAGAATATAACTGTAAATACTCAAAAAGTATTTACAGAGAGCTTTCTTTGTACCAAGTATTGAGGCTACAATGTAAATAAGACAAAGTCAGTGTTCTCATGAAATTCATATTCAGGTAGGAGAGAAAAAAACAATTTAAAAAAGAAAGAAAATACTAAGTGTCATCTTTGAGGATTAAAATACTAATGTGACACAGAGGGTCAGACTAAGTGGCTACTTTAGACTGGACAAAGGTGGCCTTTGGAAAAAGTGAAATTTAAACTGATATATGATTTGCAAGTTGGAGCTGGCCATCCAAATGGTAAGAGGAGGAGCACTATAGTAGACAGGGGACAGTTAATGAAAAGGGCCCAATGGAACAAACATGGTGATTTTGAAGAACACAAAGAAGTCAATAGGGCCAGAATCACTGACAAGAGAAAATGTAGTAAGAGATGAGGCTGAAGAGGCAGGCAAAGGTCAGTTCACGTAGGACTTGGCCACCCGTGACAACAAGTTTGAGTTTTATTCTAAAGCAACAGAAAATCATCAGAGGAATCTGTGCAGAAGAGGGAAGTGACTGGATTTATGTTTTTAAAAAATTACCAGTAAGAACTGAAGATGAAAAGCTAGTCGGAGGTTATTATAACAGCTAAGAGACGATGTCTCATTTGGACTGAGGTTTTAGTGGAGGTGTGGAACCTGTTGTGTGCACTAACATGATATGACTTTGCTGACACAAGTGATGCTAGGGGTGTGAGGGAAGAGAAGAATCAAAGATAACTCTTACATTTCTGCCTTGAATGGTAGTACGCCATTTATCAAGATCAAAAAACGAAGGAGCAAGTTCGGAGGGGAAAAAAAGCCCAGAGGCTTTACTGTGACCAAGTTAAGTTTGAGGTGTGTCAAAACTCTACACAGAGATTTCAAGTTGACAATCGGATATGTAAGTCTGCAGATATAAGAAGGGAGTAGGGTTGATGATACTAACTTACAGTCATGAACACAGAGATGTACTAAAGCCATGGGTCTTAATGAAATAACCCAGGGTAGTTTCTCAAACTGTATTTTTTTACTTGTGAGTCATAAAATTAATCCAGATCAGTAACCTATTAAGACCAGTCTTAGCATAATGATGGGTACTGAAGACAGAATATGAAGAATACAAAAGAATATAAAATACTAGAAAAAAATCTACCTCTGTGATAAACAATGACAAGCTGTTCTCCATGTCCAGCCATTGACACAATAGGCCCAGGGAGACTGAAGACCTCTTTCTGAACACCTCCAATGGTAAACAAGCGAAGAAGCAAGGAGCTAGTGGCAGCAGCTGCCCATCCCTGACCAAGACATATGGCTTCAATATCTTCATTCGGAGGCATGTCTACTATCCACTCTTTGCTTGAATCCCAAGAACTAAGGTGCAGGCAGTGAAGCTTGCTAAAAATTAAAATAAGACAAAAACAATCAAACTTTCACATTTGATATTTTATATATATATATATATAACATGATACTCAAAATCAAGTAACAAAGTCAAATAGTTTATTTTTCTATTATAACAAATAGAACAAAATCAAATGGTTTATTTTTGATAAACTAACAATAACAAAATCAAATAGTTTATTTTTCTATTATACACAAATAATGGCATCTTTATATGCTATATAATATACACAAAAAATGACCGTTTATAAACAAAACAGCTTTAAGAAAGAAATCATGAAATATCCTTAAAATGTACTATGTTAAAACTATTAAAGTCATGTTATTATAGAATATTTAAAGATACAAGAAAATGCTCACAACATGTTAAATGGAAAACAACCCAGGATAAAATCAGCAGAACATGATCCAAGGTTACACACACATACAAAAATCATGACTATATTTTTAAAAAGAAAGGAAGCATCAAAATGATCAGCAAGAGTGCTCTCATTGCCAAAGACAAAAACAAAACCTTTAATATGGGAGAATAAAGAGAAAAAAAATTAAATATTATCACACCAGGGAGAATACCAACCACTGCTAACAATTTGATTTGTGATTCCAGTCTTTTTACTTTTGCATCTATATATACATGTAAGTTGTTATGAAACTTAAGCTTCAGAATGTAGATGTCATAGTATTTAGAATCAGAGGCAATACTGATTTCCTGAATAGTAATTTTAAATTCAAATTTAAAATAAAGGGGGATGGGAATTATTCCCTGGCAGTCCAGTGGTTAGGACCCCTTGCTTTCACTGCCAAGGGTGTGGGTTCAATCCCAGATCGAGGAACTAAGATGCCACAAGCCACGTGGGCACAGCCAAAAAAAATTAACCTAAGTAAATCAAGAAAAGACAAAATACCATATGATATCATTTATATGTGGAATCTAAAATACGAGAGAAATGAGGTGAGGGGTCAGTCACTCAGTCCTGTCTGACTCTGTGACTCCATGGATTGTAGCCCAACAGGCTCCTCTGTCCATGGAATTCTCCAGAATACTGGAGTGGGAAGCCCCAACAAAAATGAACATATCTACAAAACAGAAACACTCACAGACATAGAGAACAGACTTGTGGTTGTCAAGTGGGGAAGGGGGAAAGGATTGGGAGTTCAGAATTAGCAGATGCAAACTAATGTACAAGTTCCTAGTGTATAGCAGAGGGAACTATATTCAATATCCAGTGATAAACTATAATGGAAAAGAATAAATATGTACAACTGAGTCACTGCTATACAGCAGAAATTAATGCAGCATTGTAATCAACTATACTTCAATAAAAAAATTAAGAACAACAACAACAACAAAGAACAAAATAAAAGGATAATATTGTCTAAGACTGTGAAATAATATATCTAGGAAAACAAAAAGAACAATCATCAATCAGGAAATCCTAACAATCCTAACAATCTGAAATCAAAATTGCACATGGAGCCAAGGGGGAAGGAAGAACCGCAGGGGGAGCATGCGGGGAGGATTGCGAGTCTAGGGTTAGCAGATGCAAACTAGTATATATATAGGACTGGATCAACAATGAGGCCCAAATGAATAGCATACGGAACTCTATTCAATATTCTATGATAAACCATGATGGGGAAGAATATAAAAAAGAATGCATATATAACTGAATCACTTTGCTATACAGCAGAAACTAACATAATATTGTAAAACAACTATATTTCAATTAAAAAAAACTGCACATGGGAATAGATGTTCTAATTATGTAAGATATTCTGAGTTAGACACTGAGTCAACAGTGATTTATTTTAGTAAACTGATTTAATTCAAAAATCAAGTACTGAGTTGATTTTACATTGTGTAAATTAGGAAACCAATTAAAATATTAAAATGACCCAATCTGGTATTTCTCAGGCTTTAATGCATACTCTTCCACTGAGGATCTTGTTAAAATGCAGATTCTGACTCAGAAGGTATGGAGTTGGGTCTGTGATTCTGTGTTTTCAACATGCTCCCAGGCGACCATGCCCGTAGTTTGTGGACCATACATTGAGCAGCAAGGAGCTAAAGTATCAGTCAGAAGGATTTTAATTTCAAATATCCTGGGACTTAGTAAAATCTAGGATCAAATGTATAATAAGCATCATGATCAGCTGAAAAAATTAACAGGAGAGGGCAAGCTGGCTGAAATAACAAAGCTGAATAAAATGCTTTCTTCTTTTAAAAAAAATATAGATTCTGCATCCATTGCTTTTCCAACTTAATTTTCTTGTCTCCATATCTACCTACCTACCCTACCTACCTACTAACATACCTAAGAAGTCTGAAGTATATTAAGTCAAAAAGTCAAAATGACAAATAGTACTTAAAAAATTTTTCAATGTGTTCCCTCCTCCCTTTTTTAAAAGAGAAGTCGCAGATCTAATCTACAGTGATAAAACCCAGATTAGCAGTTGTTCAAGGCTGGAATTAGACTAACTGTTAATTGTTAAGAGTAATTATATTTGAGAGAAGAATTCTTCAGGCAATTTTCATTTTCTAAAAAGTCTGTACTACTTAAACTTGTTTACAATTAATATGTGTATTATTCTTATGAAAGAAGGGGACAATCAGGCAAAATCAGACATATGTTCTGAGGTATTATAGGTGTATTGTATTTGTACTAAACGTTTCTTCCTGAAATTCCATATTACAAAAGATGTATAATTTTGTTTTTTGTCTTACAACTTTATGTACTAAATTTCAAAGTTCAACAGTAATGAAGTTCTCCTAAATATCTTGAATTTACCTTGCTAGTTCATCAGTGCTTTCACATGCCAACAAAACAGCTTCATGGGAAAGATCTGCTACTGTGTAATTAAAAGTGTTTAATAAGTGTGTTGCATGGTGTATAGAGGTATCATGAAATTCCACATCTATGGCATTGTCTTGCTCATCATTATAGCAGCGAATAATTCCAATAGAGTTCCACACCTACAAACATGTTAAGGTTAAATACAAGTGAGAAAGATTAAAGTTCTTAGAATCAGCAGGCTAAAATACTACAAATTAACAAATAATGTAGTCTGTATAAGGGATTAAGTTATGGAAGCAACCACTTTCAGGTAACAGTAGATACTTGAGCATCAGAGCAACAATTACTAATTATTCTTTTCCTCATGAAAAGGTACATACATATTTATTAGCAAATGTGGTATTTTACTTAATATTTTTAAAGTATATTACTTTCATAAAAAATATTTTACAATTGGCCTTTGAACAGATGAACCATTAAATTCCTCAAAGGAAACGTTTCGAAAGTTTCTTTACAAATATGGATATAAATGACTGCATACTTTTTTGGTCCAAGCAACTTGTTTATAGTCATGGCATAAATATATATATTACGAGGCAGCATAAATTGATACCATTTGAAAACCTGTATTCCACTCATGTACACTACTGGCTCCCCCTGAGCCCTAGTGTTTCCTTTATTCTACCACAAATATAACTATTAAATAAAGTACTTGACAATATTAGAAAAATTAAGATCTATCACCTGATGATGACTACTGATGAGACAATAAAAAGTTTTTCTTTTTAAATAAACACCACCTTTAATATTTATCCATAAATTTATGCCAGGACCATACCATTCAAAAAGGACAACTGTTCAAGTCCTCAGTGGAAAAACTCAAGCAGTCAACAAATAAACATATTAAACTTTTTTAGCTCTTAAAGTTAAGACAAAAAGTTAATGTAGTTGTTTATCTATAAATATATATTAAATGCCTACTGTGCCATACCTTGTTCTAAGTGCTATCAATAAACAGAAAAATCTCTACACTTGTGGAGCAAAAATTCCAGTAGCATGGGTAAAAGGGGCAGACAATTTTTTAATAGTACTTATCACCTTCTGATACTATATTATACTTCCCAAAAAACAGAAGGCGTTCTAACTAGTCTTTTAGAATCCGTACAATCTTCTATATAAAACTAACATGAGAAATAAAAGTTGGAAGCATAGTCAAGAGAAACTGCAAGATATACAGTCACATTTACTTATGTTCATTATATGTCATTTTGTGAAGCAGAATTTTATTTAACCCAATTTTCAAAAATTAGGTTGAAATAAGATTAAAACTGTTAGTTAACCATAAAATAAATCAACCACAAAATTATAAGCAACCAAAGTGCTCCAGGTTAATGAAGGTTTTTAAAAAATATTTTTTACCAAACAAAATTAACTATAATAAGATAAAATGTTAAAGTGAGATAAAACTACTTTAAAGTTACATGTAGACCCGCGGCTTACCATGAATCTGTGAGTGAGATGCAAGGGTGTAGAACCTGACTGGAATGGCTTTTGCCGGGGAGTTGGCATAGGACCATCATAAAATGGCCTCTGGGATGTTACAACCGGTAGATTGTGAATGCTGCCTCCCTGATCATCTTCCTCTTCTTTGAAAAGACTAGAACCAATTTTTAGCATTGTAACATCTAGAAAACAAAGGATTATAATTAGAGTATCATAAATACCAGCTATCTTGGAAAAGTATTATGAAATCTACTAACCATGTCCAATCATATTTAATAATACTAACATGCTATTTGCCTCTTTCACTGTGTTAGTATCTGTGGTAATAGTTCAAACATCAGAGGGTTAAACTGTTGGTACCTTAGCATGAAGTAAGTCAGTGGCACCAATCTGTATTAGCAGTCAATGTATTGTTAACCAACTGTAGTAAAAATATTAATTTTATTAAATTTTGAGTTTTGCATAGACTTTTAAAAAATGTTCTCTGTGTTAAAATGGGAAATGTATATACAGAATTGGGATGACTGTCTCAAAAAAAAAAAAAAAGCATTTGTTGAGCTGTAAGCTGAACTAATTTTTCATGTAACAGCATTTTTACCTAAAAGAATGCCAGATAAACTACAGTTACACAAACTCAGGAATGTGGTAAACGTCGTCTTAAAAATGAAGTGGTCATTTAAGAAAAATAACTGACAGAATTTGTGGTTAATGATAAAATTTGAGCTTTCAAGTGAAAATCAGAATAATGAAAAACCTATATCTGCCACCATGAACTTGACCGCTCTGTAATATTTAAAAACTTCTGATGAGATTGGTGATGATACTAACAAATATTCTAGATAACGTGCCAGTATCAAGAAGGTCTGCAAAGCTCAATAAGCCAGCATTTTCCAAATTACCAATGCATCTGTGACAGAATCAAACACAGTAAAAGATCCATTCAAAGCTCAAGTTAGACCAATGGATTTTAACATAGTAAGAGAGTTGGAAAGTTCACCAGCAAATTTTCAGATTCCGCATTGCAAGAAATCTTTAAGAAACTATCATTTGCTGCATTTTGGTAAAGCATCAAAGAGGAATATCTGTAGTTATTTCAACAGACTATTAAAAATACTTCTCCCTTTTCAAACAATATATTGTGTGAGGCTAAATTTTCTTCACATACTTCAAACAAAACTAATGTATGGCAGTAGACTGAATCTTGAGGCATGTGAGGGAATTCAGCTAGCTGTCTTCTATGCTAAGATTTGCAAAAGGGTAAAGTAACACCACTTTTCTAGCTATTTTATTTTCATAAAAAGTATTATGTTTACATATAATGAGTTTGTTGTTAAAGTGAATATTTTAAAAATTTCTCAGTAAACAACAATAAACATAACTCGGCAAACAATTTTCTTTGGGATCCTCAAAAAGTTTAAGAATGTAATGAGTTCCTGAGACCAAACATCTGAGGAGTGCTATACTATAAATCCTACATGCTTTAAATGTAGCACAATTTACCATGAACATTGGCATTTTACTTGGTAATGTTCAAATGTGTTAACTTTAGCATGTAAGTTGTAATAATCATTTATTTAAAGGCTCTTAATTATAATCTCAATATCTTAAACAGATAGCAAACTATTCAGGTCACCTATTTCTTGAGTTAGCTTGGTAGCTTGTGCCTGTCAAAGAATTTGTCCATTTCCGGCTTCCCTGGTGGCTCAGTGGTAAAGAATTTGCTTGCCGAGGAGAAACAGGTTCAATCCCTGATCTGGCAAGATCCCATATGCTGCCGGGCAACTAAGCCTATGCACCACAACTATTGAGCCTGAGCTCTAGAGCCCAGGAACTGCAGCTACTGAGCCCACATGCCTCAACTACTGAAACCTGCATGCCCTAAAGCCCATGCTCCACAACAAGAGAAGCCACTATGATGAGAAGCCCCCACCACAACTAAAGAAAAGCCCTCTCAGCAACAAAGACTCAGCATACACAAAAACAGGTAAATAATAAAAAAAAAAGAACCCGTCCATTTCATCTAAGATGTTGAATTTATAAGCACAAAGTTGTTCATAATGTTCAGTTATTAAACATTTGTTAATAGCAGTGCTATCTTAGAGAAATATAATGTGAGTTATAAATGTAATTTAAGATTTTCTAACAGCCATATTTTAAATAGTAAAAAGATACAGGTGTAATTAATTTTAATAACATACTGTATTTAAAATATAATTTCAACAGGTACTCAATGTAAAAAATGGCCAGATAGTTTTTACATTCTCTTTTTTGTACTGTCTTCAAAATCTTGTCACATTTAATAATCACAACACATCTCAATCTGAACTAGCCACATTTTCAGTGCTCAATAGCCACAAGGGGCTAGTGGCCATCATATTGGATAGTGAAGGTCTATGGGATACACAATGATGATATACCTTCATTACTTACATCAATCATTTGTGTCTTTATTTCTTGATCACTCAGGATAGAGATGTATCAGTTTTATTGACCTTTTCAAAGAATTAGCTTTTGGTTTAATGCTAGCAAAGTAATGCTCAAAATCCTTCAAGCTAGGCTTGAACAGTACATGAACTGAGAACTTGCAGATTACAAACTAGATTTGGAAAAGTCAGAGGAACCAGAGATCAAATTGCCAACATCTGCTGGATCATACAAAAAGCAAGAGAATTCCAAAAAATCTACTTCTGCTTCATTGAGTATGCTAAACCCTTTGACTGTGCAGATCACAACTAACTATGGAAAATTCTTAAGAGATGGGAGTACCAGACCACCTTAACTCTCTCCTGAGAAACCTATATGTGGGTCAAGAAGCAACAGTTAGAACCAGACACGAACAATGGACTGGTTCCAAATTGGGAAAGGAGGATGTCAAGGCTGTATTTTGTTACTCTGCTTATTTAAGTACATCATGCAAAACGCTGGACTGGAAGAAACACAAGCTGGAATCAAGATGGCTGGGAGAAATACCAGTAACATCAGATATACAGATGACACCACCCTTAAGGCAGCAAGTGAAGTGGAACTAAAGAGCCTCTTGAGGAGAATGAAAAAACTGGCTTAAATTTCAACATTCAAAAAACTTAGATCATGGCATCTGGTCCCATCACTTCATGACTATTAGAAGGGCAAAAAGTGGAGTAACAGTGATAGATTTTATTTTCTTAGGCCCCAAAATCACTACGGACAGTGACTACAGCCACAAAATGAAAAGAGGCTCGCTTCTTGGAAGAAAAGCTATGACCAACCTAGACAGCATATTAAAAAGCAGAGACATTACTTTGCTGACAAAGGTGTGTATAGTCAAAGCTATGGTTTTTCCAGTAGTCACGTACAGATGTGTGAGTTGGACCATAAAGAAAGCTGAGTGTCGAAGAATTGGTGCTTTCGAATTTTTGGTGCTGGAAAAGACTCATGACAGTCCCTTGGATAGCAAGGAAATCAAACCAGATAATCCTAAAGGAAGTCAACACTGAATATTTATTGGAAGGACTACTGCTGAAGCTGAAGCTCTAAATACCTTGACCACCTGATGTGAACAGCCAACTCACTGGAAAAGATGATGATGCTGGGAAAGATGGAGGGCAGGAGGAGAAGAGGGTGACAGAGGATGAGATGATTGGATGGCATCATCGACTCAATGGACATAAATTTGAGCAAACTCCAGGAGATAGTGAAGGACAAGGAAGTTTGGCATGCTGCAGTCCATGAGGTCACAAAGAGTTGGGCACAACTTAGTGCTTGAACAACAACAAATACCTTTTGGTTGTCAATTTCATTGACTTCTACTCTTCAAAAAAAAATTTAACAGCTTTACTGAGATATAACTGACATACCATATAATTGACCCATTTAAAGTGTACAATTTCATGGTTTTTGGTATATTCATAGAAATGTGCAACCATCAGCACAATTTTAAAACATTTTCCTCACCTCAAAATGAAACCCTGTACCTCTTAGCTATCACTCTCTACTTCTCTATTCATCCTTATGCAACCACTAATTTACTTACATGAATGGAATGATGTAATTTATAGCTTTGTGACTAGCTTCTTTCACTTAGTATAATGTTTTCAAGGTTTATCCATGTTGTAGCCTGTTCTTTATTATTTCCTTCCTTCTGCTTGCTTGGGATTTAATTTCCTCTTTTTCTAGATTGCTAAAGCAGAAGCTTTAGATCATTGTTTTTTTTAGGATGAAATGTTTTTCAACATATGTATTTAATAGTATGGCAACACTTTACCAACTCAATCATCAGTTCAGTTCAGTTGCTCAGTCATATCCAACTCTCTGTGACCCCATGTACTGCAGCACACCAGGCCCCCTCCCTGTCCATCACCAACTCCTGCAATTTATTCAAACTCATGTCAAACTTGAGTCGGCAATGCCATCCAACCATCTCATCCTCTGTCGTCCCCTTCTCCTTCTGCCTTCAATCTTTTCCAGCATCAGGGTCTTTTCAAATGAGTCAGTTCTTCGCATCAGGTGGCTGAAGTATTGGAGCTTCAGCTTCAGCATCAGTCCTTCCAATGACTATTCAGGACTAATTTCCTTTAGGATGGACTGGTTGGATCTCCCTGCAGTCTAAGGGACTCTCAAGAGTCTTCTTGAACACCACAGTTCAAAAGCATCAATTCTTCGGCACTCAGCTTTCTTTATAGTCCAACTCTCACATCCATACATGACCACTGGAAAAACCATAGCTTTGACTAGACAGACCTTTGTCAGCAAAGTAATGTCTCTGCTTTTTAATATGCTGTGTAGGTTGGTCACAGCTTTTATTCCAAGGAGCAAGAGTCTTTTAATTTCATGGCTGCAGTCACCATCTGCACTGATTTTGGAACCCCCCGAAAAAAAGTCTCTCACTGTTTCCATTGTTTCCCCATCTATTTGCCATGAAGTGATGGGACCAGATGCCATGATCTTAGTTTTCTGAATGTTGAGTTTTAAGCAAGCTTTCACTTTCTCTCTCCTCTTTCACTTTCATCAAGAGGCTCTTTAGTTCTTCTTTGCTTTCTGCCATAAGGGTGGTGTCATCTGCGTATCTGAGGTTATTGGTATTTCTCATGGCAATCTTGATTCATTTGTGCTTCATCTAGTCCAGCATTTCTCATGATGCACTCTGCATATAAATTAAATAAACAGGGTAACAATATACAGCCTTTGATGTACTCCTTACTTACCAGCTCAATACTGACTTTGAATAATAGTTTTAATAAAAAATGGAAAATATTGATCAACAGGATGGATTATCACATTCACAAAGTCAACTCATACCAACTGAGTTTTCATCATCTTCGAGGATGTGACTTCGCTGTCTAGGACGACCTGAAGCCAGCATAAGGTCATCATCATCTTCCTCATCATTTACAATCCCCTTTGAAAAAGAGTGAGTTTTGACTGCATTGTCATTTAGACAGTCACCGACATTACTTGTATCATCTCCATCAAAAAGATCATTATAATCCTTTTCTACTCTGTTAGACACCTTGAACAAAGTAATACAAATAAGAAAATATTAGTGAACTATTTAGATAAACACAATTACTCAAAAGGCAACCTTTTAACATGTATCTATAAACTCTACTGAGTAAGCAAATGCCTTGGTAAAAATAATTGACAAATATATTTATTAGGACTGCTATTTACATTATGAAAGACCTAGTCCTTACTTTAAATGCCTTATAGTCTATAGATAAGGTGGCAGTATAAGACAGACACATAAAGAATACATGTGTATATCCAAATATAAAGCAAGATTTTATTCTTCACAATCATTATCCAGAAAAGAAGTCACCTATGAGTCCTTACAAAGTCTCTCACTATAAGATATTCTCTCTTTATTTTCTTTTTGAACAAGATACTGCCCAGGTAAGATGTTTAAATGATCTCAGTTAAAGCTTGTTCTGGGGATATTTTTGGAAATTTTTTGATGCTTACAGAAGTAAACAGAACCAACAGAAAAACAAAAGTGGCAATTAAATTCAACATTAATCATTGATTCCTAGGAATATGAATATATTGCAAGTACTGAATGTCACTGTAAAAAATTTTTGAAATCACTTTAAAAAATGAGCAGTAAGCAGTTATGCTGTAAAGATCACAGTTATTAATACAGAATGAATAAAAACCATACAATATTAAGTCAAAGGAAAAACTTATAGCTGGGAATAAAAGTCTAGTAAGAACACCATTAATGGATTTAAAAGGGACTATATCACAAATCTGTTAGGTGGAAATGCATATAAATGTGTTCTAGAAAGTTGATATTTAAAAAATGAGAGAACAGGAAAAATATTTCTGAGTTCATATGACTGAATAATTAAATAACTAAATGCTAAAAGAAGATATTTAACTATTTTATCCATAGTCCTAAATGTTTACATACTCAAGTTGGTAATAAATTTGCTTTTAGCTTTGTTATCAAAAATGAGGATTTTAATCTTTTCCTTGTGGAGAGGGCCACTCAGTGCTAGAGGTGTTGTAACAGAAATATGTACTGTGAGGAACAAAAGCAAAAAGGAGAGAGAAGGCAAGTCTAAACAGAAGAGCTAAGGTTTTATAAGAGGTGACAAACTAAATTTTTTTTTTAATTCTTTAAAATTTTATTGAAGAACAGTTGATTTACAGTGTTAATTTCAGCTGATTCAGTTATACATATGTGTATTCTTTTTCATATTCTTTTCCACTATGGTTTATCATAGGTTTCCTGTGCTACACAATAGGACCTTGTTGAACTAAAAATTATTTCTCAATTTACTTTTTGTTTTTATCAATGTTATACATACATATAATCAGTGTTACAGGTTTAATATAAAAACAGATGATGGATTTGTTCACTATCTTGATTACAGTTATGGTTTCAAAATTTACCTAATTATATATTTCAAGTATGTGCAGTCTACTTTGTATCAACTGTACTTCAATAAAGCTATTTAGGAAAAATAAGCTACAAGGATATACTGTACAGCACGAAACATAGCCAGTATTTTATAATAACTATAAATGGAGTACATCCTTTAAAAATTAGGAATCATTATATTATATACCTGTAACTTACATAATACTGTATGTCAACTATATGTCAGAAAATAAAATTCTTCTCTCTGTTTTGGTCTTTTTCCCTACACAGATTCCCCCAAAGATCTTCCAATCTCCTGCTTGAAAAGTGTAAGACTGGCTGACAATGCTCTGGGAGCCAAGTATGAAAAGTGAGCTGGAAATTTGAATGTTCAAGTATATACACTTTCATGTATTATTTTCCAGAACAGTTTTTCCCCTTCACCCAACACCACTCAGTGGTACCCAGTGTAACCTTACTTGGAGAACGAGTCTCCAGCTTTCTGCCAGAATGTACACCGGCTGGGGGAAGACAATTACCCAGCTGTGCTCACTGCTGCTGAGACTGAAGGGATCTATTTGCTTATTAAATGAACCCTCCTGTTTTCAGCTCCACTTTTATGTACCTCAGTTCAGTCGCTCAGTCGTGTCCGACTCTTTGCGACCCCATGAATCACAGCACGCCAGGCCTCCCTGTCCATCACCAACTCCTGGAGTTCACTCAGACTCAACCATCGAGTCAGTGATGCCATCCAGCCATCTCATCCTCTGGCGTCCCCTTCTCCTCCTGCCCCCAATCCCTCCCAGCATCAAGAGTCTTTTCCCATGAGTCAGCTCTTTGCATGAGGTGACCAAAGTACTGGAGTTTCAGCTTTAGCATCATTCCTTCCAAAGAAATCCCAGGGCTGATCTCCTTCAGAATGGACTGGTTGGATCTCCTTGCAGTCCAAGGGACTCTCAAGAGTCTTCTCCAACACCACAGTTCAAAAGCATCAATTCTTCGGTGCTCAGCCTTCTTCACAGTCCAACTTTCACATCCATACATGACCACAGGAAAAACCATAGTCTTGACTAGACAGACCTTTGTTGGCAAAGTAATGTCTCTGCTTTTCAATATGCTATCTAGGTTGGTCATAACTTTCCTTCCAAGGAGTAAGCATCTTTTAATTTCATGGCTGCAGTCACCATCTGCAGTGATTTTCGAGCCCCAAAAATAAAGTCTGACACTGTTTCCACTGTTTCCCCATCTATTTCCCATGAAGTGATGGGACCGGATGCCATGATCTTCGTTTTCTGAATGTTGAGCTTTAAGCCAACTTTTTCACCCTCCACTTACACTTTTATCAAGAGGCTTTTGAGTTCCTCTTCACTTTCTGCCATAAGGGTGGTGTCATCTGAATATCTAAGGTTATTGATATTTCTCCTGGCAATCTTGACTCCAGCTTGTGTTTCTTCCAGTCCAGTGTTTCTCATGATGTATTCTGCATAGAAGTTAAATAAGCAGGGTGACAATATACAGCCTTGACATACTCCTTTTCCTATTTGGAACCAGTCTGTTGTTCCATGTCCAGTTCTAACTGTTGCTTCCTGACCTGCATACAGATTTCTCAAGAGGCAGATCAGGTGGTCTGGTATTCCCATCTCTTGAAGAATTTTCCACAGTTTATTGTGATCCATACAGTCAAAGGCTTTGGCATATCAATAAAGCAGAAATAGGTGCTTTTCTGGAACTCTCTTGCTTTTTCCACGAACCAGCGGATGTTAGCAATTTGATCTCTGGTTCCTCTGCCTTTTCTAAAACCAGCTTGAACATCTGGAAGTTCATGGTTCACATAATGCTGAAGCCTGGCTTGGAGAATTTTGAGTATTACTTTACTAGCATGTGAGATAAGTGCAATTGTGTGGTAGTTTGAGCATTCTTTGGCATTGCCTTTCTTTGGGATTGGAATGAAAACTGACCTTTTCCAGTCCTGTGGCCACTGCTGAGTTTTCCAAATGTGCTGGCATATGGAGGGCAGCACTTTCACAGCATCATCTTTCAGGCTTGGAATAGCTCAACTGGAATTCCATCACCTCCACTAGCTTTGTTTGTAGTGATGCTTTCTAAGGCCCACTTGACTTCACATTCCAGGATGTCTGGCTCTAGGTCAGTGATCACACCATCGTGATTATCTGGGTCGTGAAGATCTTTTTTGTATAGTTCTTCTGTGTATTCTTGCCATCTCTTCTTAATATCTTCTGCTTCTGTTAGGTCCATACCATTTCTGTCCTTTATCGAGCCCATCTTTGCATGAAATGTTCCCTTGGTATCTCTAATTGTCTTGAAGAGGTCTCTTGTCTTTCCCATTCTGTTGTTTTCCTCTATTTCTTTGCATTGATCGCTGAGGAAGGCTTTCTTATCTCTTCTTGCTATTCTTTGGAACTCTGCATTCAGATACTTATATCTTTCCTTTTCTCCTTTGCTTTTTGCTTCTCTTCTTTTCACAGCTATTTGTAAGGCCTCCCCAGATAGCCATTTTGCTTTTTTGCATTTCTTTTCCATGGGGATGGTCTTGATCCCTGTCTCCTGTACAATGTCACGAACCTCATTCCATAGTTCATCAGGCACTCTATCTATCAGATCTAGGCCCTTAAATCTATTTCTCACTTCCACTGTATAATCATAAGGGATTTGATTTAGGTCATACCTGAATGGTCTAGTGGTTTTCCCTACTTTCTTCAATTTAAGTCTGAATTTGGCAATAAGGAGTTCATGATTTGAGCCACAGTCAGCTCCTGGTCTTATTTTTGCTGACTGTACCTAGGGCTACCAAATTCTGAATTTTGGGGACTAAGCCAAGCAAGCTAAATGGCACCTCAGCTGACCCCCATTGCAGCAGTCTTAGGACTCAGCTTTTTGCGAAGTTCAATCTAGTTTCTAATTGTCCTTCTATTTTTCAACTTCCAGATTTTTTACTTTTTAACTATCATTTCAACTATCTTCTTTATGAGATCATGCACTTAAAAAAATTGTTGGGATTTCCCTGGTGGTCCATCAGTTAAGAAATGGACTGGGGTTCAATTGGCTTGGGTTGGGTTTGACTGCGGATTGGGTTCGATTCCTGTTCTGGGAAAATCCCACATGCCATGGGGCAACTAGGCCAGAAATCCGTAACTACTGAGCCTGTGCATCTAGAGCCTGTGCTCTGCAGCAGAAGCCACCACAACAAGAAGTCCATGTACCACAGCTGGAGAGTAGCCCCCACTCGCTGCAACTAGAGAAAGCACAAATGACCCAGCATAGCCCAAAATAAATAAATAAACATAAAAAAATAAAATTCAGTAGTTTTAGTAGGGCTTTCAGGTATCAGGTATTTGAGCACACATAAAACAAGCTCTGAGATAACTCTAATTCAGGACAGAAAAACTTTAGGTTAAACTAAATTACAGCTATTAACTCTAATTTTCATCTATAAAACATTTAACTAAAAATTCCTAGAACACAAGAATACTAAAGCAGTATTTCACAAAGGCATTTCTTGGAGAGCCATGGAATATTAATGGACATTATATGGAGGGAAAAAAGTTCCTTAGGAAAATGTGTTTGTGAAACATGAGGATAAAACAAGTTTAAACAGTTCTGTGATAGAGCATTACTGAACATCTAAAAACATAAATTATAATTTTCAAAGAAAGTAACCTAGTTTGCAGTGTTTCCCAAATTCATACGACCACAGAAAGACTGAAGAAACTGTTCGACCCTATTATTTATTACCTTACTGTTTGACATCTTTCCACTGGGGTCACAAACATTCTCCAGGAGTCCCAGATTTCCTTCTGCATCAGTATAAGCTATTTGACCACAAGTAGGATGCCATGACAGGCCACAAATTGCATAACCTTTCTCATGTTTCACCCTAAAAATTAAAATGTAAGCTCTTAAAACCTTGTCAAGAAAATTATAAGCTATCCATTTCTGTAGATAAATTTTATTTAGCAAAGTTTTGATAAACGTATCTATTAGTGTGCATTTTAACAATCTAATAATCACAAATTTGAAATGTTTAATAATAAAACAAAAATCTAATAGAAATAAGCAAAAAAGAGACAAAAGATTTACTGAATCATACCTTTCAATGCAATTTTTGGTTTCCACATTCCAAATTATAATTAAACCATTAATACTCCCTGCAGCTAAATACTGTCCACAAGGAGACCAGGTTACTATATTCAGTGTCTAGTAAAGAAAAACAATAATAAATAACTATTTTATATCATTTGAAACAAAAAAACTCATTTTATTACCAAATTCAAAATTTTATAATCCTTATTATATCCAATTTTTATTTAAATCTGATACACAAATGGCAAGACAAAGTTTACTTATTTTTTAATGTTCTTTTCCAGTAATATTTAACAAAGTAATAGCAGCTACTAGTTTATCATCAGAAAATTACACTAGCACAATTTTAAAAACAGAGTCTAAGAAATGCTTTTATCCTGGAGAGACAACACAAGTTATCCTCTTAGCAGTCATCAAGATGAAGAACTAGGAAGTGAAGTGAGTCATCCTAAGAAGCATAATTGCTGACCTACTGGGCCTCTGTTTCCTAACTGCAAAATGGGTAGAATGAAAGAAAAGGGGGTGAGGGTGAGAGAGAGACACACACACAGACCAACAACCTTTTCTGTTCTAAAATTCCAGGGTCTAATAAACAAGTCTCAGTGAAGTTCACTTAACAATAAATGCTTACTACTAATAATGTGAGAGTTACCTATTCTAATACTATGCTAGGCATTTGACTTCTTACAAATTAAAAGATTTTATCAAATTTCACAAAGGAGAATGGTCAAATAGGACCTAACAAAGACTTATCTACTGTCCAATTATTGGCTAAATGTAGAAAGGCTGAGGGGCAGAAGATGGAGTTCTTCTCCATGTCCAACAATATTTAACTGTAATTGTATTAAAGCAAAGTATGCAGTAAATATTCCCGTTAGCCTCTTGAAAGTTATCACTTACAAAACCTACCTGAGAGATGAAATCATCTGAAAGATCAAACTGGTTACTCCAAGTTTCTCTTCTATATAGCTTAACAGATTTTTCCACAGGAACTGCCAGTAACTATTAGGAAAGATAAATGATTTAAATAAAAGTTAGGTTTAAAGAGGAAAAAAAGCAGAAAATTCATCCAAATAAGAGCAAAGCTATATTTTAATTGGCAAATAACCAAACTCGGAAGGTTACTTAAAATCCTAATAAGCAAAGAATGGGTGATGATCACTCAACTGCTGGTACTGAAAAACAAAGCACTTATAATACTCGTATTTTTAATACCATTTCTTAAGGCATATAAGCACTTTGGATCTAGAACTTCATCCTGGACTTTCCTGGTGGTCCAGTGGTTGAGACACTGTGCTCTCACCGCAGGGGCTCAAGTTTAACCCTTGGTCCTAGTTTCACAGGCCACAATGTGTGGCCAAACAAACAAAAAAATTTTTTTTAATTCATCTCATTTGCTGGAAGGAAAGAAAAGAGCCACAATACTTTGTGTATCTTAGAAAAAGGAAACTTATCTTCCTACGTATTCCAAAGAAATAGATTAGTAGAAAATGACATATTCGTTTCACACTTACCAAAAAAAGTATTGTTTTTAAAATTTTGTTGTTTCATAAGCAAAGAAAAATACATACCAGATTTCTCAACTATCACTTTAATGCTGAATGTACTCATCAAAGTTTACATGACACTAAAGGGTATACATTGAAAAGTAAGTCTCTCTAATCCCTAAATCCTATTTCTACTTCCCAAAAGCAAAGACCTTAAGCACAGTCTATACAAGAATGCATTATGTACATATATGCAAATAGAAACAATAAACAGCATTCTATCTACTATCTGTATCTACAGCTCTACAGCCTGATGTTTTTAGTATTTCTAAAGATTGATTATTCCCTGTGAAGACACAGATATACCTCATTCTAACAGTTGCAGCGTATTCCACTCCCAGGAATAAACAATACAATTTGACTAGTTCTCTATTAAAGAACATTTAGGATGTTTACAATCTTTTGCTACTACAAATAATGATAAGACATTTTTGCCATACATGATACATAGTGCATATGTGCAAATATATCTATAGAATATATCCTAGAACTAGTTCTATTGGTCATGCATTCCAATAAAAACTCCATATAATCTTCCACACAGTTTATATCAACCTTTTGAAGTTTGAGCATCAGACAAATGAAAAACAGATGATCCATTTGTTATTTCTTTCAGTATGAAAGCAAGTGTTAGTTGCTCAATCCTGTCCAACTCTTTGCAACCCCATGGACTGTAGCCCACCAGGCTCCTCTGTCTTGAGAATTTTCTAGGCAAGAATTGGAATGGGTCGCCATTCCCTTCTCCAGGAGACCTTCTAACCCAGGGATCAAACCTAGGTCTCCTGCATTGCAGACACATTCTTTACCATCTGACCTACTAGGGAAGTCCTTAGTATGAAAGGCTGCATGTATTTTCATATGTAAAAGCCATTTGTGTATCTTTTTCTATACACTGTCTGCTAATGTCCTTGTTCATCTTTTTATTGGGATCTTACTGATTTATAAGAACTCTTTGACTATCAAAGAAATGAATTCTATCATATTATTTCAAGCTCTCAGTTTACATTTGTCCTTTGCCACTGAAATATTTTTTTTATATTACCGAACTTATAAATTTTTTCTCAAAATTTTCACATACACAGAGAATTTGAAAAACAATACAACAAATATCTATATAATGAGATTCACCATGTGATAGGAAGGCCTCAAGATGGTTCTCAGTAATTCTCACCTCCTGGTATTTATGCCTTTTGCCAGTACCTTTATTAAATCTCCTTTTCTTCACCTTTACAATATACTAACTTCCCACATATGCTTGATCTACCTCTCTGTTTAACAGACATCTACTCATGAGTAAGCAGCAAACTTTTGATTTCCATAACACATTATATATTTGATTTAACTAGATTTTACCACTTTTCTTTTTCAAAACTTTTAGTTTTCCATATGGCTTTAGAATAAGTTCTTTGGTCCCCCTAAACATCTTACTGATATTTTATATTGAATGTTTTCAAGACTATAAATAACTTAGGTAATAACTGATAAGCTGCTGCTGCTGCTGCTAAGTCGCTTCAGTCGTGTCCGACTCTGTGCGACCCCATAGACAGCAGCCCACCAGGCTCCCCCGTCCCTGGGATTCTCCAGGCAAGAACACTGGAGTGGGCTGCCATTTCCTCCTCCAGTGCATGAAAGTGAAAAGTGAAAGTGAAGTCGCTCAGTCGTGTCCGACTCTTAGCAACCCCATGGACTGCAGCCTACCAGGCTCCTCCGTCCATGGGATTTTCTAGGCAAGAGTACTGGAGTGGGGTGCCATTGCCTTCTCCGAATAACTGATATAGTAATATCAAAAATTCATTTCAAATAATGGGATATATGTTTTAATGTACTTTTCTAAATATTTTCATTTGCAACAACATGGATTAAACCTAGAGGTATTATGCTTAGTGAAATAAGTCAGAGAAAGGCAAATACTGTATGTTATTACTTACATCTGGAATTTAAAAAATAAAATAAGTAAATAAAATGAATAAATAAAACAGAAACAGACTCACAGATAAACAGAACACATTAGTGGTTACCACTGAGAAGAGAGGCGAAGTGCAAAAGAGGGGCTAGAGATTAAGAAGTACAAACTATACTGTATAAAATAAATAAGCTAAAAGGATATATTGCACAGGGGATGCAGCCAATATTTTATGTAACTTTAAGTGGAATACAATCTACAAAAATTCTGAATCACTATGTTGTACATCTGATACTAACATAACATTGTAAATCACCTATTCCTCAATAAATAAGTAACTTAGAAAAAAGAATGGGATAAATTTTTTTCTAAAGTTTTCTTTTACTCTTCTGGGTAGCATGTTTCTCTTTATTTGGCTCTTACACATTTTTTGGAGTTAACTCCAAGTTATTTTATCTTTTCCCACCATATTTTCTAAATGGCTGCTGTTTGTATACAGGACTGTTACTGGTTTCATAATTTTGCTTCCAACTACCTGACTGAATTTTCATATCAGTAATATTTCTCCCTCAGTTGATTTTCTTGAGATACAAGTATTTTCTTGTATACATTCTCCTTCTCTTCTTTCAAATGTCTCATATCCTTCCATTGTCTAACTGTATCAGCAAGTATCCCCAAAATGTTAAACAATAGTAGTAAAAGTTGACATAACAAGACTGTTTCCATAGTTTCATTTAGAAAAATAAAGGGGAAAAAAAGACAAAAGTTGAAATGTTTCTTAAAACTTTTTAATAATGATTAATTGGCTTTTATAGAATTTTTTAAATTTATAGAATAAATGAAATAGTTACAATTAAAAAAACTATTCTTACACTCAAAGACAACAAGGACCAAAACATATAAATAAAACAAAGGTTGAAAAATAAGCGTCACTCACCTTCCCACTTTTTGGCTGCCAAGCAAGTCTGCAAATTGATTTTGCATTTACCACATCATTGCATTTTTGAAGCAATGGCCAACTAATAGGACATGTCTGATTAAAAAAAAAAACAAACAAACAGGAAAATCCAAGTCTTCTGACTGAAAAATAATCATTTTAAATAAATAAAAATGCAAAATAAAAATTTGTTTCCCTTTATGAAAACTCTCCCCAAAAGATAAGCAGCACTAAATACATTTAATAAGTGGTTTCTTCAAACTAATATATCACTCAGAAAAAAGCAACTTAATTCACTTTAACCTAATTATAATACAGTATTCGATTTACCTAAGTTCCTTTAAGTTTTTCAGAATTACAAAGCACACAAGCCTTAAATAATTAACTCAAAGAGTATTTCCTATGTAGAAGAAGCAAACAATATACTCACTGAATAAACACAAACAAAAACCCCCAGTACATTAAAATCTTAAAGTAATTATGAAAAGAAACTTGAGAGATCTACTGTAAAATGTTAAGCTGTCAAAGTCAATTCTTTTAAATAGTTCAAACATGAGGGAAGGGACTGTGGCTATGAGCTGAAGCGTATCTGTAGGGGATGTTTTTTTCATCAGCCACATCATCCCCACAAATGCCAAGCCTCCTCTGATTGCCTCAGGAAGAATTAATTGTTCCTTCTGCCGATCCAGAAAGCACTTTCTTCATACCTCTTTTAAAACTACTATCAGGCTGGGTTAGAATAAATTGTGTGACTCTCCAAATCAAGTGTGGCCCATGTCTTATTTTTGAATCCCCAACATCTAGGGACCAAAATATGGTAATTAGTTTATAAATATATAATGATCAAATTTCCCTTACTGACTTACCAAACCTAAAAATGAAATATAAATCTATAATTTCCTTTGTGATTGGATACAAAATCAATTAGTCTTCAACATATTTACTTTTGAATAGATTACCATGGAATTCAATCACAAAAAAAGTATTTTATGCTACTGAAGAGAAACGAACTATGAAGGAAAAGAATTACTAATTTGGCCCAATAATACATTATGTAACACCCAATATATGACCAAATAGGCAAACAGTTTTAAATTCAAATTGATGAGTTTACCTGATCTGAAATTTGCCACACTTTGACAGATCCATCACAACTAGATGATGCCTGCAGGAATAAAACAATAGATTTCTCTATAGTTACAGCCATAATACTATATGGAAACTGGTTCAAACAGGCTTATATCAATTGCATGAAATTTTATGCTAATTTTCTTACAGCTTTAAACATATTCACCAAAAAATGCAAAAAGAGGAGAAAAAATGATTACCAGAAAGATGTCCTTAGGGTCAAAGGAAAGACTTAAAACAGGGGCATCATGTCCTCGAAATGTTTTCTGTTGGCTGCAATCCATTACATCCACAATTTTGACTAGAAAGTCACTAAGAACAAAAAGAGTAATGTATATCAATAAATGTCAATGCAAAAGGCTCTCAAAAGCTATGACCCAAATATTTCAAAAAACACAAGAGTAAATGCCATCATTTATTTGTAGCAACATGTGAAATCTGGCACCCATATCTAATAACTTATTTTTTAGTTTTGCTCTATGCTGCTGCTGCTAAGTCGCTTCAGTCGTGTCCGACTCTGTGCGACCCCATAGACGGCAGCCCACCAGGCTCTCCCGTCCCTGGGATTCTCCAGGCAAGAACACTGGAGTGGGTTGCCATTTCCTTCTCTAATGCATGAAAGTGAAGTCGCTCAGTCGTGTCCGACTCTTTGCAACCCCATGGACTGCAGCCTATCAGGCTCCTCCGTCCACGGGATTTTCCAGGCAAGAGTACTGGAGTGGGTTGCCATTGCCTTCTCCTTCTACTCTATAAAGATGCTATAAAACATAACTCAAGGTTTCCTATATGTTAAATACAAATACTTTTAGGAAGTGGCTTCCTTAGTTAAATCTTAAGCTTCTATTATTTGCTAATCTAATTACGGTAATAATCATTTTTAAAGGCACTATGCCAGCACTGCTCTGGTGGTCCAGTGGTTAAGAATCTGCCTTGCAATTCAAAGGACACTGGTCTGACCCCTGGTCTGGAAAGATCTCAAATGCTGTGCAGCAATTAAGCCCTCGAGCCACAACTACCCACACCGAACTACTAAAGCCCACTCGCCCTAGAGCCCACGCTCTGCAACAAGAGAAGCCACCACGATGAGAAGTACGCACATCCCAACAAACAGCCGCCCCTGCTTGCCACAACCAGAGAAAGCCGGTGTTCTGCAACAAAGACCCACCATAGCCAAAAAATTAAGTAAATCTTAAAAAAAAAAAAAAGCACTAGGCCTTTTACTCCAACTCGGCAATTCACCAATTACACTTTCTTCCTATGACAAACAAGCATCAAGAGAAACAAAAATCCTAACTGTACAGTGTAGGTTCTATCTAAAATAATTTTTTAAATTTTGGATCCAACTATCATCTGTCCTCAGTCTTTTCCAATATTTACTTAGTAGGCTGTCAACAAAGCAATATACCTCAATTCACAAAGAAGTACAAGTTTATCAAAAACCTTTACCAGAAAAAAAGACTAAAATATAATAATTAAGTAACAACAAAGAAGGACCAGAGTCCTGAAAATGTTACCCTGAGTCCAATGAATGAGGCCATTTTGTTCTAATATTATTTCATTTTCTGATACCAAAGAGCCTTACCTAGATCCAGCAGCAATTTTTGTACCATCCCCATTAAAGACCACATGGTTTGCATTTGTGGTGAAGCGAGTCAATATTCCATCCGGAACTCCTTCAGGAAATGTGTGCACTTGAATAGTATTGTTAGATACTGCAGTGACCAATTTTCCATTCTAAAAGAAAAATAAACACTGGTAAAAATGAATTAATTGGGAGTCCCTCGGTAGTTAAATATCCTGTAAAAAACAACAACAAAAAATTTACAAATGTAATCCATGTTAAGAGAAAAATAATCACTCAATGTACAACTTTTCTGAAATAGCTATTGGCGAGAAAAACTTGTTTGCTGTCTTTAGAAAATTTAATTCCCCCTTCATCAGCCCAACTTTTAGCCTCTGATTTTTCTTGTACTTCTGCCAAGAAAAATAATTAAATAGTGTTTCATGGATTCCCAAATGTCACAAAAAAAGAGACTCTGAAAGAAAACATAGCCAGTCTCAATGAGGGAACAGCACAATGGATACACTATCAGTGCTGCCCTGCTTCCGGAAAACAAACATCAGATGTCTTTTTGGAATAGGGTGAAGTCTAAATGCAGAATTCACTGCTCCCTTTTTTTTAAGCACGCCGCATAGCAGGCAGGATCTTAGTTCCCTAACCAGGCATTGAACCCAGGTCCCCTGTAATGGAAGTGCAGTGTTTATTTAGTATTATAAAAACACCTGTATACATAGAAAATTTTAGGATCTGAATATGATCAGCAGACACTGTTGTTCTGCAGAGCTTTTAGCTAAAAATTATAAAAGGTTAAGGATCTGCCCTACCACCTTAATTTTTATTACTTATCCAGGAAGAATTAAGTCCTGATGGGCAACACATAGTCTACCAACCCCACACACGATTTAAAATATCATATGGTCAATTTTTTAATTTATATTAAATAATAACTGCCAAAAGACTCAAGTTTGTTAATGAGCTTACTTTACCCTACAGCAATAGGTCTTAGCCATATTTGCATACTTAGGACCTCTCAGCTTATCTGCAGCATCTGCTCCCATTCTAATGGGAAAAGAACCTGGTAATACAATGGCAAGTTACCAGACAGCAGTATTTGGGGAGATGAATCCATCTGTTCAAACAACAGTACAGCCAATTCAAATTTGAACTGTGATAAACACCTCTGAGTTCAATTACTGGAACACTGGTGAAAAATACTGTTTATGCCTGTTTGCAACTACTGTATATAATTAAAAACCCACAATAAACTAAATTGATAATGTTGAAGATAAGCTAACAATAATTTAAATGTGAAAACAAGAAGAGAATTAACAAAAAACTATAACCAACTCAACACAACACTGATGGTGCAAAGTGTTCTTTGGCCAAACTGTTAAAACACCAACTATTTATTTATGTGCATGGGCAGAAATTCTGCAACCTGGCTATTCTTTACTTTGCAGACAGATTTCTTTGTAGAATACTAAGCATCCTCAGTTATCTCCAGTAAAGAATCTTGGTAGTTCTTTAACACAACTTTAACTAGCCCTCTATTCATGTGAAAATGCTAAAATACATAACTACACTAACTCCCTTGCAAGGCCGGAATAAAGGCCTTGCTTTGAAGTCATTTTCAAACAAATCTATTAGGACATCAACTCACTACCAGTATATAATGTCAACTAGTAAAAATGAAAGAAAAAAAAGAAACCATTCAAAGGATCAGAGCTGTGTTCTGGATCAGGTCAAGACTATTCTTTTTCTTGGTACACAGGGAGGAAGGAACCCCAGTAAAGGATGACTTGCGCCCACTGTGTTCCTTACTAGCCATCTGACCTTCCTCTGAGCTTTGATTTTCCCAGAAAAAAAAAGGACACTGTAAAATGTAAAAAAGACACTGTAAAAAAAAAAAATACTAAGCAAGTATTAACAATAGTTAACTACTCACAGATACATTGATACATCCCACTTTTACTATTTTGAGGGTGGTACTCTTTTTCTGCTTTGTTCTCAGTTAAAGCACCTAATTATATTTTCCTTATAACCAATTATGCTTTAAATGAAATACATTGCAAAACTGTCAGCTTTGCATGGCTATTTGGAAACATCTTTTCATTGAAGTACTGGGTTACCAAAAAGTTCATTCAGGCTTTTATTTACGTTATTGAGACAGCTAAAGTTTAGGCGGGTTGATAGGGAGTCCAAGGACCCTCAAGGAGGAGGAGGAGACCAACATTCTTCACATTCTTTTGCCTTAAAGCGTCTAGTCACATAGACTCCACAAACAATACATCTTGCTCATGTGTATGTTTTTTTCTTCTTTTTTTAACTCCATGTTAATGATTATAATGGTAACCACATATCTTGTCTGAGAACGTGTTTTTCCCTCAAGACTTACACAGAAAATATATCTAGCCCAAGGACATGTTGTAGGAATATATCCCCCCTAGCTAATTCTGTGCTGGTGTTATCTCAAGAGTATGTTATGGGGGGAAAAAGGTCCAATAGAGCTTTTACAACCTTGAAAAAGTTTTTTGATTTATTCTTAGTGACTAATTAAAAGTATGTAACGCTCTGCTCAAACTGATGAGAAGGGTATTTTCTCTATCTCCTTTTGATGTCTATGTCAGAAACTTTCTCTGCTCCTTTTCAATAAACTCTCTTTGCCACAAGCCTTGTGTGATTTCTGTTATTTCCATGAGGGAATTCCTCTCCCCACAAGAGCCATGAGCCGGGTAGAACACGGCCTGCACTCTGTGGCTTCACCACGTCAGGACTGATTGTCTCATTATGTCAAACCAGAATGAACTCTGAGGCCAACCCTATGTGGCCAACCCTATACTATAAATTCCATTCCTAAAGCCAAACATTTTAGTACTTAACGTGGGACGTCTAGTGGGCTGAATGATGTTGATGCTCAGTCCCTAAGCCGTGTCTGACTCTTTGCGACCCCATGGATTGCAGCACACCAGGCTTCTCTGTCCTCCACTATCTCCCAGAGTTTGCACTGCTCAAATTCATGTCCACCAACTTAGTGAGGCTATCTAACCATCTCATCCTCTGCCATCCCCCTCTCCTTTTGCCGTCAATCTTGCCCAGCATCAGGGTCTTTTCCAATGAGTCCACTCTTTGCATCACATGGCCAAAGTATAGGAGTTTTAGCTTCAGCATCAGTTCTTCCATTGACTATTCAGGATTTATTTCCTTTAGGATTGACTGATTTGATCTCTTTATAGTCCAAGGGACCCTCAAGTCTTCTGCAGATCATAATTTTAAAGCATCAGTTCTTCAGTGTTCAGTCTTCTTTATGGTCCAACTCTCACATTAGTACATGGCTACTGGAAAAATCATAGCTTTGACTCTATGGACCTTTGATTATATGCCTGTTTTTGAATATGCTCTTTAGGTTTATCATAGTTTTCCTTCCACAAGCAAAAACATCTTTTAATTTCATGGCCGTAGTCACCATTGCAGTGATTTTGGAACCCAAGAAAAGAAAATTTGTCACTGCTTCCACTTTTTCCACTTCCATTTGTCATGAAGTGATGGGACCAGATGCCACGATCTTAAGTTTCTTTAGTGTTGAGTTTCAAGCCAGTTTTTTCAATCTCCTCTATCACACTCATCAAGAGCTTTTTAGTTTCTTTTCACTTTCTGCCATTAAAGTTGTATGATCTGCATTCTGCTTATCTGAGGCTGTTGATATTTCTTCCGGCAATCTTGATTCCAGCTTGGGATTCATCCAACCCAGCATTTTGCATGATATACTCTTCATGGAAGTTTAAGCAGGGTGTCAATATATAGCCTTGTTGTACTCTTTTCCTAATTTCGAACCAGTTGTTCCATGTCTGGCTCTAACTGTTGCTTCTTGACTTGCATACAAGTTTCTGAGTAGACAGGTAAGGTGGTCTGGTATTCCCATCTCTTGAAGAATTTTCCAGATTGCTGTTATCCACAGAGTCAAAGGCTTTAGCGTAGTCAATGAAGCAGAAGTAGATGCCTTTCTGAACTCCCTTGTTTTCTCCATGATCCAACAAGTGTTGGCAATTTGATCTCTGGCTCCTCTGCCTCTTCGAAACCCAGTTTATACACATTTGGAAGTTCTAGGTTCATATACTGTCAAAGCCTAGCTTGAAGGATTTTGAGCATAACCTTGCTATGATTTAGCTCATATTTAATGTAGAACAGTCATTTATATTTTTCTCCTGGGAAGACATTTTCTATCCGATATGACTACTTAAAAAAGAATATGTAAATAAGACCATCTCATCTACCTTAATGAGTCTAGGTTTGAAAAATATATGAATTCTATAGAAAGATTCTTTTTTCTATCCAAATACAATACACTTAACTCAAAATTCATTAAAAATAAAAACTCAGAGACTTAGTTTGCAAAGTCCTTCTGAAAACATAGCTCCATTCTCCAAGGGACCTATATCTCATTCCCATATTTACTTTAAATAAAACATTAGAAATATGAAATAAGTCTATATCTTGAAGTTAATGAAACAGTCCTTTTTTCCAGTACAATTTCTCAAGTTATGTGAATTAGTGAGCTAAAATTTTGAAAATATATTGTTAATTTTCAAAGGAAAACAGGAACATTTAAAACTCTAAAGATAAGGTATAATTTCTTGCTTATATTTCAACTGGCTCACTGTCACTATCCATTAATCACCTTTTATAAACCACTCAGATTTTACCTGTAAAAATGTTAGGCAAATTATGGCATTATTACACATTTTTAAATATTATTTCATAAGAGATATAAAAAATAGATTTGCATTCAGAACTTCTATAAAAATATTTTCATCCAAACATCACATGGCAGTGTCATTTCATATCAATTGCTGTAATTGTTTTTAATACCTTTAAAGCACATGAATATGCTTTTTCTCCAACATTAATGGACTTAGGGTCATCATCATCCAAATCTTCCCAAATCCTCACATCACCATCACTTCCACAAGTTACAATACAGCTGTGAAGGAAACACACTCATTAAAAAGTCACCCAGTTTTAGGTTTATTAATTTTTTTGGAATGCTACTTTATCTCTTTTTTAATTAAATCAAGGTAACAGCCAATGTTTCCTTATTTTATATACATTAACCTTGATAACAAGGACTGTTAACCTCTCATTCTATAAAATAAAATGTAAATTTATGTTCTCTACAGTTTCTCCTTGGCATAAAATTATTTAGATATTTGCAATAATGTAAGAAAAGTGAAACGTGTAATCTCTGTAACAACAGGGACAGGGACCAGGTCTACTTTGCTTACCATTGTGCCTACAGCACAAAGCAGTCTCTGACAGAAGCTTTGATAAATGCTGAATGAATAAATGGATGAATGCAAGAGCTCAATTATCCAAAGCTGATTATTCAAGTGGCTATCTGTCATCTCTCAAATCTTATTTTCTGAGTGCTGTTATTCATTTGTTATGTCCTCTCTAGACACAACAGTAAATAAAATACAAAAATAAAATGGTAAATGGCAAAGAGTAGCCATATAAAAAACTATGGATGGAGGCTTCCCTGGTGGCTCAGTGGTAAAGAAGCCACCTACCAATGCAGGAGACACAGGTTTGATCCCTGATCTAGGAGGAACCCACATGCAGCCGAGCAACTAAGCCCATGCACTACAACTACTGAGCCTGTGCTCCAGAGCCCAGGAGTGGCAACTACTGAGTTCATGCTGAGCATACTGAAGCCCATGCTCCTCAACAAGAGGGCTCCACAACGAGAAGCCTGTGCACCACAACTAGAGAGTAGCTCCTACTTGTAACAACCGGAGAAAAGCCCACACAGCAGTGAAGACCCAGCACAGCCAAAAATAAAAACAAAACTATGGATGTTCTGAAGAAAAAAACTAATTTCCACTTGGAAAGTCAGAAGGGCTCATAAGAAAAGGACAGGTAGGACTGGATATGCTGAGATTGGTAAAAAGGACAGTTTCAAACAGACAATACTACGTTAATCAAAATAAGAAATTAGTAAAGCACAGGGGAGTTTACATGGCGCAGGCATGCCAGGAAACTGAGGGGGAAAAAAGCAGATTGACTTTAACGCCAGAGTAAGGAGTTTGGATTTGGTTCTATAAGAAATAAATAAGAGGACTGTAAGTCCCAGTTTGCCCTGGACTTTCTTGATTTATGCACCCAGCTGATTTGGCATTTATCCTAATTTTTTGCTTTAAAATATATTAGTATTAGTTGCATTAAAATATGTCCTAATTTTTCACTTTAAAACACATTAGTACTAGTTGTATCAAAATTGGTGAATTTGACAGACTTCTTTTCCCTTTCAGTTTCTGCCATGATCTTGTCTGCAGTGTAACAAGTGCCATGAACAGAGTTCTCACCTCAACATTTAGGTAAATCTGCAAGACAACCACTGATAATCCATCTCTCCCTCTCCAACCCTTTCTTGATATAACATAACACCTCTTTTCAAAGACAACAGGTGTTAACTGATAAAAAAATTTTTAATGTTTTGTCACCAATTTTTTTACAAAAAAATTGTCTTGAAATAGTTTTTGAATAGTAGTATGTTACAGATCTATTAAAAAGAACAATTTGCCAATCACTAAATAATTAAAAAAACTGTACTTTATTTTGAAACCCTTCTCCCCATTCTCAAAGGTGTCCTAGGTTAGATGATAAATGAAGAAATCCACAATAAGTTTTTAAGCAAAGGACTAATTCTACCACACCTTTATCCTCTCTCCCACAGCAATGCTCTTTCTCTAATCTAACCACCCCTTCCTAACCCTTCCAGTGGGCCTCATGCAAGTTATGGTCAGGCACCAGCAAAATCAGCTTTTTTCTGAACATTCCTCTGAGAACACTGCTTCCTCTTCAGCCCTCTTAAGTGGTGGCTGACTTCTTTTCTATATCCCTCTGGGACCCCACGTTATTACTCCGTCCATTCTATCGCCACACCCTACTCTCAGGAAAAAAAAAAAAAGCCTGAAACTGTCATCAGACCAGCTACAAATTCTTCAAGAGAAATCCCTTGTTCCCTAACGATTTTTAGCAGAAGGCTCCTTATTATTCTCTAACACTATTCCTATTGCAATTCTGTATTTTCAATATCCATATAGATGAAACCTCCTGATACTTGATCTTGTCCTCCATCCCATGTCAGACTCAAATTTTGTCTTTATCAACACTGCAATTGGTTCATAATCTGTTTCAAGCATCTTAATCACTTATTGTTTCACCTTATACCCTTAATATCCTAACTCCAACAATTTTTAAATTCTATCACAATTCTATCTACAATCTACTGAAAGTACCTTTCCACTGTTTCTCATACCTTCAAATTCTCACATACCTCCTAATCTAGTTTAGATCCACATTGTCACTAAAATGAATTCTTCAGTGTTACACTCAAATAAATCCTTTGGCTTTCACTTTGTCTACCCAAAAAAAAACCCAACCCAGGTTAAACATCCAACTCACTGCCTATTAATAAATTTGCACTTACAGAACTAAATAGAACTGAAGAAAACACAGAACTAGATTATTTCATCCCAATCTAAATTCGTAACTATTAATTTGAATTAGGCCTTTAGTGCTACCCTGTAATCCAATTACATTTCCCTAGTTCATTCAACTTACCTTCTCTACTAACCATCTATCTCATATCTACTCCTCTTTCTTCAAACCTCTACCTCCTGTCCATTCTCAACTAATGACTTTATTTCCTATTTCACTCAGAAAACAGAAACAGTCTACAGAAATTATCCACATGTTCTCCACATTCATTCTAGGTGCTCCTTTCCTCTATTTATAAAACTGACCGTGCTCCTATCTCTGGCCAATCCCTCCTGCTTTTTACTCTACCATAGTGCCTCTCATCCACTCAAAGACCATAGCCAGTCTCCTTCTTTTTATTCTAATATTGGCTTAACCCTCTTTTGGGTCCTCTCCACTGAAACATATGCTGTAATCTTTCTCACCTTAAAAGATTACCTTTCCTGACTTCACATTCCTATTCCACTACTCTTATTCTTTAAGTATCATCCTCATAAACTCCAATCCTTTTCTATTCTCCTAAATCATTGTAACAAAGCTTTTATTCTTACCACTCCATTAAAAAACAAAACAAATAAAAATACTCTCAACTTGACCCACCAGCAGAATTTGCCATAGTGTATTTCCTCCTCCTTAAAATATTTATTTGGCTTACTGATACCATTCTTGTCTCTTGATTTTCTACTTTTCTTGCAATCCCTTCTTATCTCTTTGGCTACACCTCCTTCTCCTACTTGGTATCCTAATATTCTGGAGTGCCCAGGGCTTAGACCTACAATCTCTTAAAAAAAAAAAAAAATACATTCACTCCCTCCCTAGATGATTCCATCCAAGTTCACAGCATTAAATATCATTTACATATTGTCAACTCCCACATTGAGATTTCCAGCCGGGACCTCAATCCTTCACTTTTTCTAATTCATATTCAGTACTCCCATTTCATTTAATATATGATTTCTAATTTCTCTTTTTTTGTTGTTCTTCTTTCTCAAACCTTTATCAAATGTAGTATTTGTATACCTATATATATATGTAGTATGTATAATATATATATTAGAAAACTTATGAATTTTTGTCTAACTAAAAATTTATGACATTTTGATTCCACTTGTTTGACTTAGTATGTATAGAATGCTAGATTTCTAATTTATATTCACTCAAAACTTTGATATAGTTCCATTTACTCTAGCATCTAGTATTAGTGAAAAAAGTCTATAAAGCTTATTATCTCGGTGATTTAAAAAAAAATTCTGAATGAGGCTTGAAACTTCTAATCCAATTCTGAGAATATAAAGACATACTATGTTGTAAAAAAAAAAATAAATAAATAACATGTGACATAGTATTTTAAAGCACAAATTTTGTTCAAATTTCACAAAATTTTATGCTAGTGTCCATTATTTGTTTTCATGCCTTATTCAAGAGTCTACATTGTATTTAGTTGCATTGAACAGCTTCAGCTACGTGCAACAAATTCTGATAAATTCTCGTTTCATTTGTACTGTTATAAATATTTTCTAATTTTCCTTATTATGGCTTCTTAGATACACCCATCATTTACAAGTGGACAATTCCCAAATACATGGGGTTTTTTAAGTATCTTTGATATTAACTTCTCATTTAAATGCTTTCTTCTCTGCAATCACCCTCTTGTGTTTTTTTCAGTCTTTTAACTTTATTGAGGCTTTCAATGGCTTAAGTCAAAGGTCTTCCTTGGTAAATGCTACACTGCACTTGAAAATATGTGGGTTATTTTCAAATATCTTTTGATATTGACTTCTAACATAATCCCACAGTGATAAGAGAACAGACTCTATACGATTTCAAAAACCTTCAGACCATGTAATTTTTGTACCTTGTTTTATGTCCCTGGACATGTTCCTGTGTCTCCAGTTTACAGTCTATGTGAATTTGAATAGAATTTGTATCCTGCTGTTGTGTGAAAACTGTATAAATCTTAACTTATGTTGAACTGGTTCAAAGTGCTTTTCAGGTCTACTATATACTTCTACTTTTCTGTCTATTCATCCTATTATTTTTTTAGAGTTTGATATTGAAAATCCAACTAAAATCTTAATTTATCTACTTAAAAAAATAACTGTAATACATAGAGGAACTATGTTATTTTGTTCTGTATTTTCCAAGTCTGCTGTAAACGTATTATCATAGTTTCATAATTTAAAAAAAAACCGACCCCCTTCCAAGGTGATCTCATCCAAGTTCATAGTGTTAAATATCATTTACGTATTGACAATCCCCACAGAGATTTCCAGCCAGGACCACAATTCTGAATTCCAAGAGGTATCACCTAAAGATGCAGATTTCTATCTCAACCTCAGGTTTCTTCTCTGAGCTTTAGACCCATTTATCTAACTGCCTGGTGGCAATGGGGTTAAGAATCTATCTGTCAATGCAGGAGATGCAGAAGACACAGACTTGATCCCTGGGTCGGGAAGATCCCCTGAAAAATGAAACTGCAACCCACTCCAGTATTCTTGCCTGGAAAATTCCAGGATAGAGAAGCCTGGCAGGTTACAGTCCATGGGGTCGCAAAGAGTTGGACACAACTGAGGGAAGTACTAAATCTCCAGTTGGATTTCTCAAAGATATCTTACACTAATTAGGTTCAAATGCAAACTCACAATCTCCACTTCACAACCTCCATTTCAAATATGTTTTGCATTATTTCTGAATAGCCAATTACTTCCCCAAACATCCAGAAACGCAGTTTATCCCAAACACTTCCCTCTCCTTCATCCTTAGTATCTGATCCAGTCTGATGATTTTACCTTTTAAATATCTCCTGAATGCATTCTCTTTTCTCCATACCCATGTCTACTCTAGTCCAAGCTTCCATCCCACTCAATGGAACTAATACAGATATCTCCTAATAGTCTCTCTGCATCCACTTCTGCTCCTTTTCCATTTCATCCTGTATGTATCTTTTCAAAAATGAGACAGATCACATTTCTTTGCTTCAAATATTTAATACCTTCCTACTGCTTTTAGGATAAAAATTAAATTCCTTAATAAAAAGCCCAGAAGGCCTTGAACAGGATGCCTACTCAATACCCTCACAAATTCAACTCTCATCAATCTCTGCAACACTTTAGCATGGCTAGCTTTCTTTCACTCCTTTAAGAAAAACGTGGTGGGCTTCCCCAATAGCTCAGTTGAATCTGCCTGCAATGCAGGAGACCCGGTTCAATTCCTAGGTTGGGAAGATCTGCTGGAGAAGGGAAAGGCTACCCACTCTAGGATTCTTGGGCTTCCCTTGTGGCTCAGCTGATAAAGAATTTGCCTGCAATGCCGGAGACCTGGGTTCGATCCCTGGGTTAGGAAGATGCCCTGGAGAAGGGAAAGGCTACCCACTCCAGTATTCTGGCTTGGAGAATTCCATGGACTGTATAGTCCATGGGGTCACAAAGAGTCAGACACGACTGAGCAACTTTCACTTTGACTTTCAAAAACGCTGTGGAATTAACCCCATTGGAACTTTTCAGTGTTCCCTCTCCCTGGAATGCCAATATCACCACCCCACTGCCACCATCATCCATCTCTTTATCCTTCTTAATGCCTACTCAGTCTTCAGATCTCATCTCAAGAAGTACTTCCTCAGAGATCCCTCCCTTCTGAAACTAGGCCAACTTCCCCCTCCTATATGCTTACTACTGAACATATCACTTAATAACTCTAACTGTAATTCTAAATGTATTTTTTGCAATTAATTTGTATTCTGTTTCTGTCAATCTACAAAGACTTTAAGGTCAATGAGGGAAAAGACTGTGCTTTGTTTGCTCTATTTTATCTCTAGCACCCAGTGGAGTAGACATGCAATATTTTCTCAGTGAATCAACCAATACAGGAGTGACAGCAGAAGCCGCACAACTGGACAGTGCTGCATAGGAATTCAGAAAGCTAAAAGGGAAGCTGCGAGAGATATTCACACAGTGAGATATGGGGAAATCACTGTGGCTTATACATGATTTAACTTAAACTCCATGCTACTTGTATCAACCTGCCTTGCTGCTAAGTCACTTCAGTCGTGTCCGACTCTGTGCGACCCCATAGACAGCAGCCCACCAGGCTCCCCCATCCCTGGGATTCTCCAGGCAAGAACACTGGAGTGGGTTGCCATTTCCTTCTCCAATGCATGAAAGGGAAAAGTGAAAGTGAAGTCGCTCAGTCATATCTGACCCTCAGTGACCCCATGGACTGCAGCCCACCAGGCTCCTACGTCTATGGGGTTTTCCAGGCAAGAGTACTAGAGTGGGGTGCCATTGCCAACCTGCCTTACGGCCTGTCAAACATACACTGTACACCTGCTTTAACCGATTAAAAACAGAATATGTTGAAAAATTAAAATGGACTAATTGTAACTCAGGCATTCAAATTAGAGCTGGGTGGCCATTGTGGATATGGTTTCAAATACATTCCTGAATTGCTGAGAATTTGAATTTTCTGAACTGTATCAGATTCAAGGATATCACCAGCTGTTCTCAAAACAGTATCTGCTAGCAGCTGCCAACTACAACCTTATAACTATACAATCATACTGGACTCCAACTAATCCTTACTTAACAAGCACCCTTACTTCTTGCCCACACCAATCATAATTCTGACAAACTACTCATGCAATTTTGCAATTTGTGCTGTTATAAGTCTCCTTCATTTTGTAGTTCAACAGAACACAATTCAAGTGCTTCTTTAATCTGCGTCTCCTAGGCTATAGTCTTTAGTTTGGCTCAAGTAAAACTCTTTCCTATTCCAAGTGTAGACTGTTAATTAGGATTATACCCCTCCAAGGGACTAGAATAATCCTGAGAAAATATCACAAATTAGGAATCAAGCAGAGGAAATACGGTGGGGTGGGGGGGAAGCCTATCAAAAAGTTTCAAACAGTTTTAAAAAGCAAAGAGCATCACAAAAGGCCCTCCAAAAAATTTGAATTAAACACTAAATTTGACGATCAGGCAGCTAGCATTCTGGCAAAATAACTAATAATGTGAGATGCATAAAGGGGAATGTGGGGGAAAGCTCGTATCTTTCCAATTCCTATGGAAGTAAGATGTCACACTCCTTAGCTTTCTTGATATACTAAAACCACCATGCTGGGCTGAATGAAACAGTAAATCTATGGACGACACATGTGCCATTTTGCATTTCAACCTTATTTCTATCTGGATGAGCCATTTTACGTAGCACTAGTTACATGACAGAGAATAGTAACTAATATTCACACCTGAAACCTCGTTTTTGGTTCTCAAAGTACCTTACCTCCCAGAATCATCAAAACAGACATCTGTGTGTCCCTCTGTGTGTCCGTATCTCATGGGCTTCTGTGTGGCAGGCATTTTTTCCTTTACTTATCTGAAAATGTTTTATAAAAGTTAGTATTATTTTAAAGGACAGGAAAGCCGGGGGCTGATCGTAAAGAAGCGAGGTCAGTCTTCTGCGGGACATGCCCTCGGCACCCCCTTTCCCCAACCCGAGGGGCGCAAACATGATATAACGAAGGGTCCGTCCGACATAGACAGGAAGAGAACACGCTTGTCTTCGATGGGCCGCACGGACGAGGCCAGCGAGGGGCGACTCACCTAAAGAACCGAACCTCCACAGCCGAGGAAAGGCACGGGGGAGCGAGCGCCGGCGCCGGACGCTTCCCGCGCTCGGCGTGGTCCCACACTGCGCCTGCGCCGGCCCGCCCACTCCCAGCGCGGTCCAGACTCTGGACGCCGGGCGGTGGCGTCAGCGGCGCGCACGCCGCTCGGGAAAAAGCCGGTTGCTGGGGGAGTGAGGAAGAAAGGGAGGGAGCCGAACACGGAAGTGGTGGCAGTGCCGGCGGAGCAGGTGGAGGCGGTGAGTGCGATGTCTGCGATGAGAACCCGGCACCGCAGGATGGGGGCTTGCAGACCGACAATCGCCTCGTAGGACTTACATGAGGTGCCGGAGTGGCTGGGCCTCCCTTCTCCACCTCTGCGAATACCCAGAGTGATGGCGGTGGTGATGGCGGCAGTTACAAGGATAGCCCCTGTTAAACTGCGTTCCGAGAGGTGAGTGGGGGAAGGGTGGTTTCTGCTTGGCCTTGCCCTCGCGGGGTCTGCTTCTACTTTCCTGGCGCTCCTCACTGGCAGCCATATCCAGGTCCCTGAACGGGTCCAGCCCCTCCTTGGGACCGGGCTAGAGAATGAAATGTCTGGGCTTGTTCTTTAAAGAAAAGGAAGACGAGACCCTTTTCAAGCCTTTAATCTTGGCATCCTCGACGCCTTCATCTTGTCATTTCTATAGCGGTAAAGGAGAGAAGACTTAGTCTCAGTTCACGATTCCTGGAGGTGCGGCTGGTACATTAATGCTCGTTCTATAGGACATTGTACATGTGTCCCTTGAAGTAATTCGTGTTTCCCTATTCAGACTCCACCTAAAGTTCAATGAAGTGCATATCTTCTTTTATATCTATAAAAGAAGAGCTAAAGTGTATTGTTGAGTACTTCATTGGATCCTTGCGGTCTTTGCTAAGGTCTTGGACATTAAATTTATGCTTTGGTTGGATCTTCACGATCTCCATGTTGGGAGACCGATCTCTCATGAAAACCTTCACAACTGATATTATTTTGTGGTACCCACCTTCTAGTCTCAGTCGGAATTTGATTATGACATAAGTGAAACGTTTTTCCTTTGTAGAGTTTCCCCCATTGTTTTTCAGTCTAGTTTCATTGGGGAAAGTTGCAAACACATTTAGACAAACCGTGGTATTGTTCTTACCGCGTTGGCATTGTGTAAGGTGTTGCTTTAAGTACTAAGGCTCCAAATGAAGAATGATTGGCTGAAAAGAACTTGGGATTTGTGCGGAAATAACCAACCTATTGTTTTTACACAAGAGCAAAAGATTCCTGAGATGATTCTTTCCGAGTGACTTAATTTTTGTCCGGAGATGTTTCATTGTTTAGATAGAACGATTTCTAGTTTGTGTTTTTTTTTTTTTTAATCCAAGTAAATATCATTGCATAGACTATGGGGTTCGAGACGGAGTCCGATAATATATCGAATATATCATCATGAGATTTCAGTGTAGTACTTTTCAGAGCTCAGCATAAGAAGAATCTGCAAATTTGGAACAAGCTTTGTAGGTATCAAATGCTCTAACTATAAAATCTGTAACACCATGTGACTTTAAAACTATGAATGGTGTTCGCGCTTCTCTCCTTTAACTCTGCCTTAGCAATCAAGCCATTTGATTCATAGGTTAAAGAAAAATGTGTATATGTATATGTTTTGCTTTGTTTTTTCTTTTACAGATTTAACATGTATGGAATAAGCTTGGGCCTTAAAGCTGAACAAACCTAGATTTTAATTTTGACTCTCACAGTTACTCGTTATGTGACCTTGAATATGCTTCTTTACTTTTTCTAAACCTCAGATTCCTCATCTCTAAAATGAAGATGACACCTATTTCCATAGAATTGTTATAGTACATAGAAGATACTCATGAATGTGTAAAAGTAATTGTCTTGTGTTATTAATGGGGTACTTTGGGTGGGCATTTAATGGTTCATTCAAAATGGAGTTGTTTGAATCACTATTCAGTAAATTTTTTTGAACATTAAAAGATGTATTCTTGCTTTTTCCAATGTGTTTTCACATTTCCATTTTTCAGTCAAATTTTAAAAAGAATTTTAATGTCTTCAATTAATTCATGATGTTGTTGAAGGAAACAAACATTCAGCTAATACATACAAGACAAATGGTGTGGTAATGAAATGTGTATAACTTGAATCTTAGTAAAAATTGCCTGGTTATTTAAGATAATATAGATTTTAAAAAAGAAACCAGTGCTGCTGTCTGCCACTGATGTGGCTGTCAGAGTTTTCCAAATGAATTTATCATAGCAGTGCATGTCTCATAGGAGTGGATAGCTAAATGAACTCACTGAAAATGATGCCAAGGTCGCAGCTTCAACTGCAGTGAAGGTTAGTTAGCTTTGCTCTGTGGTGACCATTCATACTACCCTTAGGTTCACAAATATTGTTGTTCTCAAGGACAATAGGGTAAGAAAACATGAGTCTATTACCATTCTACTGTGGCAGTATTACCTATATAAATAATAATATCACATAATCTTAGTTTATCCAGGAGGCTTATAAATATTGCCTTATGGGAGGAATGTTTAAAATTCCTTTTTAATAAAATATGTATTAGATATAAAAATTATTAATCTTATGAAAGATAAGGTTAGAAGAAGAGAGTAATAACAAAACTGAGAACAGAGTAAAAAAAATATTAAGACAGTTTAGAAATCTGAAGATTTTTATATCTCTGAAAGTGTCAAACTTACCAGCCTATTTAATTTATTTTGGGGGTAAATAATACTTGCATATGTCTAAACTTTTAAGGTATTGAAGTGAATATAGTGAAAGACCTTCTCTCAACCTACCCAATTCCACTGGCTAAGGACAGCTAGTATTTGACTCCTGTGTTGTTACAATGACAGTGGATCCTTACCACCGCAAAATAGATATAATCATTGTTTTATCAATAAAAAAATAGCAAGGCTCAGTAAGGTGATGAGTTGTCAAAAGTCACACACCTAACCATGTGTCAGAACTAGAAATAGATCTTTTACTTCTGATCCAAGTAGTCTGCCAGACTGGCTCTCCAAGTCATAACTGTTGCCATAAAACTTAGAATTTAGTTTTATCAGAATATGAAGGCAATTTTAAGTCTAGAATAACATTATACTAGTTTGTATGTAAAACTTGTTACCTAGGCTTAAATGTAAGCATATATAATTATCATAAAGCCATGAAAAGAAGAATCTATGATCAGTTAAAAGAAAAAAACTTTGCCTACTATTTCTGTTGAAATTGATTTACTAAGCTTGTAAGAAACTACAGATTTTTTATAATTAAGTTTCATTATTTACACCCATAATATTTTTCAATAATTTGAAACTTTAAAACTTTTTTAAAAAGAGCATGTTTAATATCAGGAGTAATAGAAAGAGCTTTATGATATTTCAGAAATGATGAAGCATCCTCAGCCTCAGATTTTTGAGATATGTTTTTGTGTGGATTTTCTAGCCTTTTATGTAGCCTGTGTTTCCTTTCATTCTTTTTCCTTATTGCCACTTTCCTAGCTCTTATTTTTTGAAATTAGCTCATTCTACATGGAAGGTTCTGAGAAAACATAACATATTGCAGAATGTAATACATATTCTCATTAAGCTCAATGTATGCTATTTTCATACATTTTAACCCTGGCAGTAAAAACATGAGGCAGCTGGCATTATCCAGATTTAATAATGTGAACACTGAAGCTGAATGAGATTTTAAAAATCAGGAGAGACAGCTAGTAAGTGACAGAGTCTGAATTTTAGATCATGTTTGATTATTTAGCAACTCATGCTATTTCATCTGCACCATGCTTCATTTTTAAATATGATATAGTCAAAAACTAGATTGTTAATTTTTTAGGGACCTTTAAAACTTAAAAACTTTCTCTTAGACCAAATTACAGTCATAGGAAGAAAGACTGCAAGGAAATTGGCCAAAATGTCTAAATTGCTTGCTTCTAGGTAATTGAATTACAGTCTTTTCCCCTCCTTTTTGAACTTTCCTGAATGTTTCCTATATTTTAAAATATGCGTATATTATTTTTATAATTAAAAAATTATAAATTGAAAGGAAAAAATATATCTGTACAATCCAATTTATTCTCTGAGAGTCACAATCAAGTATCTTAAGCATTCTGATTTCTAAAATTCTGTTAAGGTTCTTGTGCTTTTAGAAGTTTGTAGTGCCAGCCCTTAGTTTTCTGTTCCCTCTTCACCCTAGATTAACCCTCTTCAGTGACAGGTCCTAGACATTTCTCTTTAGCTTGCATACCATAATGTACATTCATTTTAATGTTAGTCCAAGTTAATGTTTCTTCCACAGTTTGTTCCACAAAAAGGGTTTACTTTGAGTTAAGTATAGGAAACCGTGGCCTAATCAGGTTTCTTAACTGAAGGACCTCTTGGAACCTTTTGCTATCTTTCAGTGGGGAAGTGATTTCCAAACTAGTTTGATAATGAAACTTCAATTGTATAGAACACGTTATTAATACCTTTTAGCACTAGTGTACACAGAAGTTCAGATTGGGGAACACTGGTATAAGCAAAAGGTAGGAAATTAAGTGAAGAATGTTTGGAGAAGGGAAGAAAGGGTATAGTGGTGCCAATCAGTGTGTGTGTTTATTTGTGTTTTGTTTTCTCTTTTTCCAAATCAGTTAAGTCCCCTGAGCCATGGCTTGTTAGCAGTGAAAAGGAGGTACTTTAAAATATTTACTGGAAAATGAACCTATATTGCTTTGGTAATGAGAAAAAAACACTTATAGTTCAGATGTTTCTCTCTTAAACATTTGAAAAAAACATTTTTCATGTTTTTTGATTAACATTCTGAGGAATTTATCTGTTGTATACTATCCAGTATATTCCATTTGTGGACTCTTAAGTGTTTCCTTAGAATCCAACTCAAATATTAGCCTATGATCAAATATCAAGGACTCTGACCACAGAATCCAATTTAAATATCATGGACTATGATCAGAATGCATTCAAGGAGTTTTGGGACACATAATAGCAGGTAAACTTTGGAATAATAGATTTAATAAGGAAATTACTACCAGAATAATAATTTATCTGGGAATTCTTTATATAGTATAGTAAATTATTCTTTATAAGGTCAAATTTAATACTTACATGAATTTTGGTCTTAAGTAGACATCAGCATTGTGGACATAGTAGTTCAATGACTAATTAATATATACAATAATCCTCTGTTATCTAACATCATAGAGAATACAAATGAAGTTTCTAGATAAATGAGGTTTAACCCTTTATTTACTAACTTTTACAACAGTTTTCAATGGAAATTTGAATTAAAATCATCTTTCCAGCCTTATTCAAGAGAACTAACTAAATGTCATTTAAATCTGTTGTTAGTCTAGGATGGTCACTTTCAGTATTCAATCTTTTATCGCTATCTGTGCAGTTGATTGTAGAACCTGGGATCAAATGGCTAGTGAATCTGGGAACTTGATTTCTTGAAAAAGGCTTTTATATAAACTTACTTTAGACACTTGCCACTTCCTCATTAAGAAATAATAATTTTAAAAATGTCACTGTGTAGTCCCCAAGGTATTGTAACTTAGATGCCTTCATAAAAAATTAATTATTGAATCAAGAGTCAAAGAAACCTTCTCCCAAGTGATTCTTTCACTCTCTTAAAAAAAGAAAAGTTTCTTTGCAGTTACTAACAAAGACTGTTGATTTGTCAACATTTTTCAAGATATCATCTTTGATTTGTATACTATATAAAAATGGTAGTAAAGCCACTTCTTTTTTTCATTTTGTATCTCATCTTCTACTTCATTTTTACAAAGTTTATGTAAAACTCCAACTATTAATGATAGGGTTGAGGGAACTCATTCAGATTCAGAACCTTACACTGTTTTTTAACACTCAGACTTTATGTGTATAGACAAACGTTTGGCAAGACACCAAAATGTTTTTTTAAAACTCATTTTTACTCTTTAAAAATAAATTTTTTTTCACTAAAAATTAATGGTATTTTTATTGAGGGAGATGTAATTGAATTTTTTAATTTTGTGCATTTTGGTTTAATGCAACTTTCAAAAGAGATTAGATCTTCTGCCATGTGTTTTAAGTGTAAAGATGCAAGAGTTTATATACAATACATTTTTATCATTATTGTAACAAAATCATGTAATAGTGAAGGAAATTCTGAATATCTTCTTTTTCTAAAAAGCTTTCTCCATAGCCTTTTTTTTTAAGCAGTTACTTTCTCACTAGTAATTCTGATGTTACCTAAACCATGAATAGCCAGTTAAATATTTTGTTTTGCCTTTTTTCTTAATGTATCTGTTAAATAGCTTCTCAGAGCTGCTTATTATCCCAATAAAGGTCATCAAACTAAGAACACTTGGCATTTTGAAAAAGAAAAATATATAACTTGTCTTATAATATTAGCAACTAAACTGTGGGAAATTCTTAAAAGAGATGGGAATATCAGACCACTTTACCTGCCTCCTGAGAAATCTGTTTACAGGTCAAGAAGCAAGTTAGAACTGGACATGGAACAACAGACTGATTCAAAATTGGGAAAGGAGTATGTCAAGGCTATGTGTTGTCACCCTGCTTATTTAACTTATATGCAGAGTACATCACACGAAATGCCGAGCTGGATGAAGCACAAGCCAGAATCAAGACTGCTGGAAGAAATAGCAACAACCTCGGATACGCAGTTGATACCACTCTTAGGCAGAAAGCAAAGAACTAAAGAGCGTGTTAATGAAGGTGAAAGAGGAGAGTGAAAAAGCTGGCTTAAAACTCAATATTCAAAAAAATAAGATCATGGCATCCAGTCTCATCACTTCATGGCAAATAGATGGGGAAAGAGTACAAACAGAGACAGATTTTATTTTCTTGGGCTCCAAAATCACTGCAGATGGTGACTGCAGCCATGGAACTCAAAGATGCTTGCTCCTTGGAAGAAAAGCTATGACAAACCTAAACAGAGTATTAAAAAAGAAGAGCCATCACTCTGCCAACAAAGGTGCATCTAGTCAAAGCTATGGTTTTTCCAGTAGTCATGTATGGATGTTAGAGCTGGACCACAAAAAGGCTGAATGCCGATGAATTGATGCTTTTGAACTGTGGTGTTGGAGAAGACTCTTGAGAGTCTCTTATACTGCAAGGAGATCAAACCAGTCATTTCTAAAGGAAATAAGTCCTGAATATTCATTGGAAGAACTGATGCTGAAGCTGTAGTTCCACTACTTGGCCACCTGATGCAAAAAAAAAGCCAACTCATTAGAAAAGACCCTGATGCTGGGAAAGATTGAAGGCAAGAGGAAAAGGGGATGACAGAGGACAAGATGGTTGGATGGTATCACTGACTTAGTGGACATGAGTTTGAGCAAGCTCTGGGAGATGGTGAAGGACAGGGAAGCCTGGCATGCTGCTGTCCATGGGGTCACAAAGAGTTGGAAACGACTGAGTGATGGAACTCTGCCCTGAGATAACTAGCAAACTTTGTGTTATAGAATTTCCATGGTCATGTCTATTCACAAAGTATTGTAAAGATTCTCTTATGTAAGATAATATAATCCACAAATGTATTCCAACAACATGGAAGCAGTTGTGATCCACTAAAAGTGCACAAAGAAATGGAGAGGGTTGCCATCAAGTACTTAGCTTTTTGGAGCTCCCACTCCTCCCCCCAGAACAGCACCTCATCAGACAAGTACCCATCTCACAATGAGTAATGGAACACTGCCAATCATATATTCAATATTAATAGAGTTTTCTAATTTTTAGACAAGTATAAATAGAAGTTAAATTTTCTTCCTACTTTGAAGACTACAATATTAAGTGACATTCTGGCCAATATATCGATATGGTAAGTAAGTAAGTGTTAGTCGCTCAGTCGTGCCCAACTCTTTGTGACCCCATGGACTGCAGCCCACCAGGCTCCTGTGTCCATGAGATTTTCTAGGCAAGGATACTGGAGTGGGTTGCCATTTCCTTCTGCAGGGGATCTTCCCGACCCAAGAACCAAACCCGGGTCTCCTGCACTACAGGTAGATTCTTTACCCACTGAGCTACAAGGGAAACCCATTGATATGGTATATTTTACCAAATATATCTTTTTCCATAAGTTTATAAAAAGTGGAACTTCTGAAGCATATCTGTCAAAAGAATAGCTATGTAAAATTTATATAAGGCTATAGTGCTTAGATACCAAAAGATAACCAGTCAGAAGATTTTCTGTGCATTAACGCTTTAAGTACAGGTATGGAAAATTCATCTAGGACAATGGTATTTTTCACTTTATTTTTTGGATACCTGTAGCAATAGTATATGTAAGAACAGTTAACCTAAAATCCAGAGATACTTAATTGATTACTCCTATTAGGTACAGGTTGGTAAGCCTTGCCAAAATAAATCTGTTTTGTTAGTGTTTAAACTTGTTTTGAGTGAGGCTGGAAGTCAGTTCTCTGGTGGAAAACGTCAAATTGTTCTTAGCTTCATAGTCTGTTGAGTTTTAGCTATGTCTAGCTTATTAATCCTTTTTTATTTTGAAAGATTAGCTATCATCCTGAAAGTTATATGTGCTCATAAACTTTATAGTTAGCACTGGGCTAGAGACAGAGGTATTTCAGTGATTTCTTTACTTATGAACTATTTCTATAAAACTGTCTTGGGTGCTATAATAAAACAACATATGTAATATCTGTTTCTTTTTTAAAAAAGAAATATGTTAACCTTTATTGTATACTTGCTCCATTTAGAATCTGAGCTACATATGTATTTTACATAACATTTCTTTTAATTCCTACCAGCCTAATTAAATATATAGCATCAGTGTCTCCATTTTATAGATGAAGAAACTGAGGTTTTAAGGTCATATGGCTAGTACAAAATCTATTTTATTTCTCATTACTTTCATGGTTACTTTTTTCCTCCAAGTTCTTTGTGTTTTAGTAACTTGTTTATTTTAAAGGCTTTCCTCAAAAGTCTAGTGACCTATCATAATCTAGAGTAAATGAAGCACAACAATGCTGTCTGAAAGTATAAGTAAGCAGGCATGGCTTATGGATGGATGAGCCTCACAGAATGCCTGGGTGGCCCTCCAGCTTTTTATTGGAGGATTTCCAGTTACCAGAATCTATAGATCTTTTCTCTTTGGTTATTCTGTTTCTCCAGTTTAGTATTGTCCAATCTCTTATTAGGGAGGTGTAAGTTTGACCACTGGAATTCTGGAAGTTGGATGGAAGAATGGAGCAGGGAACTTTCTGATTTTAGTCCCAGGCTTCCCATCTATCCTTACTATGTCTGGTATCCAAAGTCTTGAGCCTTTCTGGTTCAATTTCTGCAAATAATAAAATCCTATCTCCTCTAAGTATGAGAGTAAGAACCAGAGAGATCTAACTGCCCTAACAGATTTTCAACCTGGTTCCCCATTTTTCTGAACTGTTCTCCATACATACTTTCTGTAGAATCTGGTGCATCTGAGTGTCCTGGACTTTGCCTGCTCTGTTGTCTTCTCATCAGCATTGCCTCTGTGCCTGGTGTCACCAACCTCTCCACTGCTGAGTCAGTCATTGCTCCTCTGTTTGTTTTCTGTCCTTGCATTTTGTCACTCAGGTTATAGATACATGATAGTTTCATTGAAGATGAGATTTGTGTTTTTATTCCTCATTTTCCCTTGTTTTGGGCTGACTTCTGAGAGAAAAGTGGAGCAAAAAGATTTTCACTTAGCCATTTTTAAACTGCATCATTATTTCTTTTATAATTAGAAAAAAACCAAAGCTATTTTCTTTTTGAGGGGAAATCAGCTATTCATTAAGAAATTTAATATGGATAGCAGCAATTATAACTAAAGAAAGTATTGGAATCACTAGAAGAGTTTATAGGAGACTTGGTTGTTTTTGAAGAGAGTGATGGAAGCAGACCCTGGTAAAGGTGGGAATGTCATCAAGAGCAGAGGTGTGGAATTAGCTCTGATAACAAAGGAAGATGAGCATGTTTATATGCAGTGGAGTAAAGTTGACCTTAGAATTAATAATCTGCTCTTTTGATATTTTTAAAGTAAATAAAAACACTAGATATTTTAAATTTTACATAATATACTTTTCACATTATCACATTGAATAAAAAAGTTGAAAGTATGTAATATTAACAAAAAAATATCTGCTTGGGGCTCTTATTTAATTTTTTTAATCTTGAAAAGCATAAGTGTAAGCTCTTAGTAATAAGGGACTCTTCTGATCAATGACTTCATATTCTTCAGCGTACTCTGTAGCTTCTGCCTGTTTATTTTTGTTCAGTGGAATTTAGTCAATGAACAACCAAAGCATACTGTTAAATATAATTTGGTATACTAAGTGATGATGTTTTCTTTCAAATTTAGATTTTAAAATATTTTTTCTCTGTGAATTTTAAATGATTATGTACCAGTGAGCTCACTAAATCAAAATAATAAGTATAATCACCTGATGCTATTCTTTGTTTAGTAATCAGGTCCTTTATATGACAAGGGCTTCCCTGGTGACTCCATGGTAAAGAATCTGCCTGCCAATGCAGGAGGTGCAGGTTCGATCCCTGGGTCAGGAAGATCCTCTGACGAAGAAAGTGGCAACCCACTCCAGTATTCTCGCCTGGAAAATACCATGACAGGCTACAGTCCATGGGGTTGCAAAGAGTAAGACACAACTTAGTGATTAAACAACAACAACTTTTTATGGCAAGCCTTTATCATTAGTTCATACTTTTAAGCACGTCCCAATCATATTTGCCATTGCAGATGCTTATTTCAAACTCTACTGCTATGAAAATGGATTCTGATAGCTCTCAACATTTACTTAACTGTTGGAATGGTTGAGAATATTGAGTACAACTGATTTTCTTAATTACAAAATTCAATATCCATTTATAAAATATTTGAGATTATAGAATCCCTCCCCCCAAACTTGGACTTAAATCTTATTCCATCTAATAATAGCTAAGTAGTTTTTATCTATGACCAATCATTACTATTAATCTTAAAAATTTGTTTACATTATAAATTTTAGGCTACCTAGCCAATTTCATAGGAAAGGCATTGCCCTATAGAACTTTATCTGTTTGTTTTTTTGAAATTATCAGGAAGAATATGTAAGTGTGTGTGTGTGTATGTGTGTGTGTAAAATAACAAATTTTTATCCAATTCCAAATTTTCCACACACCATGTAGACTAATAGTGAAATTGACCAAATATTTAAATGAGTTGACAAAAATTACATTGGGAATTCTTGCATGACGTTTCTACTGTTCAGTGCTGATTATTTATTTAATAAATTCTTAACAGCTTTTATAACTTAAAATTGTTCATATTTTCAATCAGTAGAAAAGAAAACGAAAGAAAAAAAAAGAAAACGAGAGAGAAGGAAGGTTGTTGTTGTTGTCTAGTCACTAAGTCAGTCATGTCTGACTCTTGTGATTCTGTGGGCTGTAGCCTCCCAGCTTCCTCTGTCTGTGGGCTTTCCCAACAAGAATACTGAAGCAGGTTGCCATTTCCTTCTCCAGGGGATCTTCCTGACCCAGGGATCAAACCCATGTCTCCTACACTGCAGACAGATTGTTTACCACTGAGCCACTGAGGAAGCCTACAAGGAGGGTGAAAGTGAAAGTCGCTTAGTTATGTCTGACTCTTGGCAATCCCGTGGACTCTAGAGTCCATGGAATTCTTCAGGTTCCTAACCCAGGGATCGAACCCAGAAGGAGGGTAGTGATTGTTAAATACCAGCTCATAGTTTTCTCATCTCTGACAAAGAATTCCCTGGTCTGCTGTGAAATTAAAAAATAAACCAGAAATTGTTAACATTTCAGACATATATTTTGGCTGACAGGATGCTTAGCTTTTTTGATTCACATTGACAACTAGCTGTGGGAAAGAAACTCAGATTCTTGACTCAATGGCACTATAGAATTATTAGTATATGGTAAAGTAGTTTATTTAAATGAGAACAAAATATCTTGGAACTGCCTTCCAACATTTCCAGTACTTTTTTGAAAAAGATATTAATTATCTATGGCAAAAACCACTACAATATTATAAAGTAGTTAGCCTCCAATTAAAATAAATTAATTAAAAAAAAAAGTGTATTTATCCCTTTTCATCTTTTCATCTTGTATATAATTGGGACTTGATATATAAACTATGCAATGTTGATGACAATTAATGATCTTTATTTTTTTTCCTTAGATACATCCAGAAAGTACCCAGAAGAAACATTCTACTGGAAAAACTGAAAAAGCATTATTTATAACACTGGAATTTGTGGACAGTTTGTTAAAATGGCAGAAAATAGTGAAAGTAATAGTAAAAATGTAGATGTAAGGCCCAAAACTAGCCGGAGTCGAAGTGCTGACAGAAAGGATGGTTATGTGTGGAGTGGAAAGAAGTTATCTTGGTCAAAAAAGAGTGAAAGTTGTTCAGATGCTGAAACAGTGAGTGCTATAGAGAAAACTGAAGTTCCTTTAAGGAGCCAAGAAAGGAAGCACAGCTGTTCATCTATCGAGTTGGATTTAGATCATTCCTGTGGGCATAGATTTTTAGGCCGATCTCTTAAACAGAAACTGCAAGATGCTGTGGGGCAGTGTTTTCCAATAAAGAATTGTAGTAGTCGGCACTCTTCAGGGCTTCCATCTAAAAGAAAAATTCATATCAGTGAACTCATGTTAGATAAGTGTCCGTTCCCACCTCGATCAGATTTAGCCTTTAGGTGGCATTTTATTAAACGACACACTGCTCCTATAAGTCCCAAATCAGATGAATGGGTAAGCACAGACTTGTCTCAGAGCGAATTGAGGGATGGTCAGCTAAAACAGCGAAGAAACATGGAAGAGGTCAGCTGCTTCTCACATACCAGTGTTCAGCCCTGTGTCATAACCAGTAACAATTCTTCGGGTAGAGGTGGTCCTGGGACTGACTCTATAGTGAACCTGGCTTCAAATAACAGCATAGAAGATAGTGACATGGATTCAGATGATGAAATTATAACACTTTGCACAAGTTCCCGGAAAAGAAACAAACCCAAATGGGAAATTGATGAAGAAATCCTGCAACTGGAAACACCTCCCAAGTACCATACTCAGATTGATTATGTCCACTGTCTTGTACCAGACCTCCTTCAGATCAATAATAATCCATGTTACTGGGGTGTTATGGATAAATATGCAGCTGAAGCTCTACTAGAAGGAAAACCAGAAGGCACCTTTTTACTGCGAGATTCAGCACAGGAAGACTATTTATTCTCCGTTAGTTTTAGACGCTATAGTCGTTCTCTTCACGCTAGAATTGAACAGTGGAATCACAACTTTAGCTTTGATGCACATGATCCTTGTGTCTTCCATTCGCCTGACATTACTGGGCTCCTAGAGCATTATAAGGACCCGAGTGCCTGTATGTTCTTCGAACCACTTTTATCCACTCCTTTAATTCGGACTTTCCCCTTTTCCCTGCAGCATATATGCAGAACAGTTATTTGTAACTGTACAACTTACGATGGCATTGATGCCCTTCCAATTCCTTCTTCCATGAAATTATATCTGAAGGAATATCACTATAAATCAAAAGTTAGAGTACTCAGGATTGATGCACCAGAACAACAATGCTAGAAAAAGGGTAGGAACAAGGGAGTGGTTATATACAAATTTTCATTTAATACTTTATTTTTCTTATTATACCACTTTGAATTTTTCTACAAGGGCAGTTGAAGTCCAAAATAAACTTCTGCCCTAAATTTTACTTGCAGATCAGTTTATTTTTATTAGGATACAGTAATTGTTGAACAATAATAATTGTTACACACTAGGGGTTAATGGATATTTTTGACCAGGTTTGGTTTTTGTTTTTACCATGTAGATTGTATACTTAATTTTTTCTTTTCTTAATTATAACTTAAATATGATCCAGGGATATTTGAAGTTTGTAGGCATTGCAAACACATTTAAATAATCTGTATTTCATACTTTTCTTTAAAAATAATTGTTTCTTTTCCTATATATAACACATAAAACGCTTTGTTAACCTATGTCATTGGCATTCCTAACATAAGATAGTTTCCACATCATCCTTTCATTTATTTTAAAAGCCTTTGGTAAAGCTGTGTGTGTTGTAATTCTAATAGGGATGTTAAAAGTTAACAAAATGGCTTCAAATCAAACGATGTGTTTTCATTTTAAATATTAATTGTAAAGCTGAATTACTAAATTTGATTAATCAGGTCAGTAAGAATCAAATGAGGACATGATATCTTAGAGGTGAATTTATTCTTCTGTAATGTGGCATGGTCATTTATTATTCCTTGAATAGATCTTTCTCTCAAACTTGGAAGAGTTACCATCTTCAGAACATAAGTATTATTCCCTTCTCACTGGAAGCTTTAAAAATAATGATACTACTATTAGTAACTAGTAATTACTAAATAATAAAGCAACTGGGGTTTTTTCTGTATTGACTTGTGAACTGTTGCTTCTGCTTAGCTCTTTTTTAGAAACTGAGCCTGTTACTTTGGAGAGATGCCACAGTTTATAAACAGCCACAAATTTCCATCGGTAACCAAAGAGACCTAAGTAGTTTTCCATTATTTTGACTTGAGCTTGAATAAAGATTCAAGAAGTAAACATGGAGCTTAGTATTCAGGGAACTTAATACTGGTTTTGATCTTCAGATTTCAGGTAACTATTCCTGTTTTCAGAACTAACATATCTTTAGTATGGCTTCAGAAAAAGGAAAACATTTTGAGAGCTATATTGCTTATGCCATACTGAACAATATTGGGCACTGGGTATAATATTTTTAAGTTTAGCATCTCAAGAGCAGAGAAGCATTTTTTAGAAAACATGATCCCAATATAAATGGAGTGATAGCCTATTTAACTTTTCTTTTTTAAAGAATCAATAATAAATTTCCTAGACAGTTACTTCTTCTGGTGAGTTGTCTACCCCTTTGTACAAATTAGCATTTTTAATATAGTAAATTGATCTCTTGATGCTAGTTTATCTAGTAGGAAGCTGTTTCTACCTGGATTGAAAGAAATTTGAGTCAAATTTCCCAGTTAGATGTTTCTTAAGTATTGCTTTTATGTCGAAGTAGCATTTCCCTTTCCTACAGTTCTGCTGTTAACATAAAGATGGCATTTAAAATTAATTGCTTTAAAATTAGTTTTTAGCAGTTATCACAAAATTGAACAAGAAAATCTCTTACCATTATCTTCTAGCATCTTTTTTTCTCAAGTGATCTCAAGATTGTCTTGGTTCCAGTGAGGGTTAGCTACTAAAATAGCACCTCTCTCAGCAGTGATGAGGCTCAGGATAACAACATCAGTGTCAGGATAAATATCTCTTCTAAAGATGATATTTCCCTTTTACAAAAGTTGGACAGTCTCATACTACCTCATCTTTATTGTGGCGCTTTTGTAGATCACTGAGAAGCTTATCTTATTTACCAATATAACGCTTCCTAAACATCCATCTTTGGTGAAGAAAATTAACAGTATGGTTAGACTCTACCCATAATTATAGTTTTTTATCAGAATTTGATATTGAGACTTTCTGTTTCTATGAAACAATATTGTTTTAAATATTTTTCTTTTAAAGATAACTTTTTATCAATACAGAAAAACCTAAGGAATGATTAGCTAATGAATATTCTGTTAAAGGTAATTTTATAAAGAAAAAGAAAATATGCTGTCTTTTATAATGGTAAAAATTAGTATTTATATGAAAATCAAGATCTAAGTAGCCTTTCATATATTCAAACTGGTTGCTTGTGATATATTTTCTCTGCTTTCTTATTTTTTCAACTTCAAGGTATTGATAGCTGTTAACATTTTCAAAATACTGCCATTTATATAGCCTTGAAGCAGATGATCTAATAAATGAGAGCAGGAAAGAGACTCATTTACTCTGAAACAGTTTGTATTTTTTCCTTTGGTATTTGCTACAGTGAAAAGAAATCGGGAAAGTAGAAATGTAAGATTTGAGAAGGGAATTGATTACCATGAAGGGAAAAGAAGAGTAAGAATTCTTTAGAGCATGAAGGGATTGGAATATAGAAAGGTTAAGTCTTTCTCAGTGACTTTTTGAGGACACATTTGAAAGAGCATTCAGCATTCAGAAATTAACTCATTAAAAATATACTTACTGGAATTATGTGTAAGTAAATGAGTATAAATTTTGAGAGGAACAATGTGGGGAGATAAATATAAATTTTGTAGCTAAGTTGAACACTGAGCATTTGAAAAGTGTGTAAATTTCAGAGTCGAGAAAGCATTCAGCATGGTGGAAATTTAGTGCTTACTGGTGAGAGAGGATGGGGCTAAAAGAAACGATAAAATATTAAAATTAAGAATTTAGGCATCACCTCAGGGGAAAGCCTTGACAGTGAAAGGGAACTACTTAATCGCTAATAGCTAGTCTGGACCAGACACTTAAATGCGCTTTGGGAATCATCCTGCACTAACCAGGAAACAAACTTGATTTTTCTATTTCTCTCTGAAGCTTTCAAGAGTACCCCCAAGCCTGCCTCCCCTTTTTTTAAGCTACAGCATCTTGATTCATACTGTACTTCCCGAAACATGCTGAATGGATTTTTTTAGGTTACCTGAGCATTTTTGTATGAAGAATTATATCTGATCTTTCTATAACTGTGCCATTCACTTAAATAATTCATGGAATGGTTTAATTTAAAGGAAGACGTAATAGGAAGAAGATTAAAGGAAGCTTTTAGTCAGCCTGTGGCTAGATTTATTGATTTGGTGATCAGACTTGTGTTCTTTCCTGAATTTTAGCTAATGGCAAACTGTGGTCAAAAAATGGCTTTCAGTTAAAGTTTTGACTTCTTATTGTAAATAATATAAAGAATGTCTAAGTAATTAGAAATCCTTTTTAAAAAGTAGAGCAAATGTGGCAAATAGGATTCATTATACAAATTCCATTTCTTTTTATAAAAAACAAACCATTATCATTTATTCATGAGCCAAAGCCATTAAGAAGATAAATCAAGTTATCAGCTTCCTGTCTCTCTGAAATTTGGATCATTTTATAGATCCATGTAACAGAGAGCTTCCTTCCTATGAAACGAAAATCTTGAGACCTAACTCTTAGACTCTTAGTTTTCATTAAAAATCTTTTTTGTCACTTTTAGCTATAATCACAGTCAAATAGATTATATATTCATTTTGGTAGAGGAAATTTCACAGGAAGTGGACTTAATTATACAACATTCCCTGAGGCAACACAAGGGAAACAATGTTTAAATGTAAAGTAGATTGTGCTTAGGTAATTTAATGCCCAAATGAATAAAAGATTTTAAGTCAAGCAGATTATTGTTTCTACTTTGGGGAAAAAAATGTTTACAATCTTCATTTTACATAGTTTTACATTCATTTTTACTTCTGAAGAATGGACAGAAAGCACAAGGGGTTTTTCTCTTTTAATGGTCTAGAAATAAGCAACACTACAAAAGTGTACTATTAACACATGAAGATAGTGGAGACAAAAGGGAAGTAACTATGGCTTCTAAATAAAAATGTAGACTAATGGATATAATCCAATGAAAAGGAATTTAAGGCACATGACTATTTCAAATAAAGACAGTCTTTTTTACTTTTTAATTTTGAATACATTACTCAATTCTCTCTTTAATTTCCTAGCACATAAAATATAGATGATAATATATGTCACTTGACTTCCTGCAGGTTAATTCTTTAGTTAAGAGGTGACCCTTGGAGCATACTTGAAAATATTTCTGTATAGCTGTTAAGTACTAACGTGATGACAGGTTTTCAAAGTATCCCCTTAGAGAACCCTGCAGATTCACATTCATTTCTTTTAGTCTGTAAAGGCCTTCTTGACTTGATTTGACAATAAAGATAATGGTACAATTTGAATTTATGGTTTAGACTCTGCAATTAGATGAACAGTTGCAATTTCCTCCTACTCTTAATAAGGTTTATGTAAAATTGATGTTTGCCTAAGTTATTTTAAAAGTTGATTACATTTGCAGGAAGAAAAGATAATCACTTTTGCCATAGTTATAATCAAATTTAAGCTTTCAGACGAGTATAAAACTCAAGGAGGTTTACTTAAATTATGCTGACTTTGCTAGAATTGGATAAATTCTGTATAAACCAAGTATGAACTAGATATATACTTGAATATACAGAGTTTAAGTAGTAACTTCACAAAGCTGTTAGTACTCATCAATCAGCCTTGTATGATCCACCCCTTACCTAAAAAGAAGTAGAGTGTTTCCCTTTTTTTTTCTAACCCTGAAGTTGACTGTTTCTTCTTGGATGTGAGTTCAAATAAATTGATCTGAATACATTTTCATTTCTTATTTATTAAAACCTCATATATAAAATCCAAAGGCTTTGTAGTCTGTTTTCAAAACACTACTGCATATCCTTTCCCGACACGTTCAACTTAGAGAAATTTTTAAATCTGTATTACACATTTTCCTTTCAGTTCTTGAGTGTGTCATTTTAGGTCTTCCAGAAACATGTCAAAATGTGATTAAATGTACAAGAGATGTATTGAAGGGCAATGGACACCTTTGAAGAATAAAGGGGAATGGGACTTCACTGGTGGTCCAGTGGTTATAACTCTGCTTACACACACACGAAGAATAAGAAAGGGAAAGGTGGTGAAGTCTTTATACCACATTGCAGGTCTGACATCTGTAAAAGAAATTGAAGGAAGCACTGGGTAGGGTGGGCAGTGCAGTTCTGAAAAGGCCAGGCTGTGGATTTAGTTCCCAACAGGTTGCCTGTTGGAGCCCACATGGGACAGGAATGGGCTAATTGGATAATTCCCACTGTGCTCAGTTATTGACTGGAAATATGGGAAAAGCTGAAGGCTGTTGGTCACTCATGATCAGGACACACATGATCAGGACTAGAGTGAGGCACTTAAACATGGGCATAAATTTTTTTGACCATAAACCCAGTAATGAAAATAACTTTTGGTGTGACTTTAATGTTCAGGATTAATGCACAATGACCCCTGCTGCTGCTGCTAAGTCGCTTCAATCGTGTCCAACTCTGTGCGACCCCAGAGACGGCAGCCCACCAGGCTCCCCCGTCCCTGGGATCCTCCAGGCAAGAACACTGGAGTGGGTTGCCATTTCCTTCTCCAATGCATGAAAGTGAAAAGTGAAAGTGAAGTCGCTCAGTGTCCAACTCCTAGTGACCCTATGGACTGCAGCCTATCAGGCTCCTCCGCCCATGGGATTTTCCAGGCAAGAGTACTGGAGTGGGGTGCCATCGCTTTCTCCGACAATGATGCCTATGATAAGCAAAATATCAAAAACATTTTAGCACTATTTTGCTGACTTACGGTTCCTTCTGAATTCCTATGACTCCGCAGGGCACTGCTGATTCGCAGCCTCCTATGAGGATAAAGTAGGTCACACTAGTATCCTTTTCCATAGACCACTGCCCCTACCCAAAGACGTGTCTTCCCCAGGCTTCAGTTCAGTTCAGTCACTCAGTCATGTCTGACTCTGCGACCCCATGGACTACAGCACGCCAGGCCTCCCTGCCCATCACCAACTCCCGGAGTTTACCCAAACTCATGTCCATTGAGTTGGTGATGACATCCAACCATCCATCTTCTGTCGTCCCCTTATCCTGCCCTCAATCTTTCCCAGTATCAGGATCTTTCAGATGAGTCAGCTCTTCACATCAGGTGGTCAAAGTATTAGCGTTTCAGCTTCAACATCAGTCCTTCCAGTGAACACCCAGGACTGATCTCCTTTTGAATTGACTGGTTTGATCTCCTTGCTCTTGAGTCTCCAAGGGACTCTCAAGAATCTTCTCCAACACCACAGTTCAAAAGCATCAATTCTGTGCTCAGCTTTCTTTACAGTCCAACTCTCACATCCATATATGACTACTGGAAAAACCATAGTCTTGACTAGACAGACCTTTGTTGGCAAAGTAATGTCTCTGCTTTTTAATATGCTGTCTAGGTTGGTCATAACTTTGCTTCCAAGGAGTAAGCGTCTTTTAATTTCATAGCTGCAGTCACCATCTACAGTGATTTTGGAGCCAAAAAAAAAAAGACATCTGCCACTGTTTCCCCATCTATTTGCCATGAAGTGATGGGACCAGATGCCATGATCTTAGTTTTCTGAACGTTGAGCTTTAGGCCAAATTTTTCACTCTCCTCTTTCCCTTTCCCCAGGCTTAGGTATTATTTGAAGATTCTCTATCACTCATTTTTCAGTATGGGAATTACGTGTGCTGTGGAATAAACCCAGAAAAGTCTTCGTTTAAGAAGCTAATAGTAAAACGTCCACCCAGCAATCCACTAACAGCAAGTGAAAATAAAATCTAAGAATACTGCATACGTTTTAATTTTTACACTAAAACATATGTACGTGTTATATATGTATATTTTGCACAACACGTAATTATGACATCTTCATTGTTAGCTAGCACATTCCCTGACGGCTGCGGTCATGTGTCAATCACCCTTGGGGTCTGTCACAGAGTAGGTAGGTAAAGGTTCAAAACTGAACTACGGGGAGAAAAAAATATTGATTAGAAAAAAACCTGCAAAGATATCCATTCCTTTTGTTAATATCAATTTGTCAAGCCATTTGCAAACGTCTTCACTTTTCTGCACTGTTGCTTTCAGTTCAGTTCAGTCGCTCAGTAGTGTCCGACTCTGCGACCACTGTTGCTTTAGCTCTCCACAATTTTGGCCAACGGATCCGTGCCCCGGGTTAGAAGGCATTCACACCTAGCCAGCTTCGAGGCCTAACTCTAAATACCGCAAGTATAGGGAATCCAGAACTTGCTTTCAAGCCTCTCCAGGAGACAATTTCCGCCAGGCTGCCAGAACGCAACCCGCCACTGGCGTTTCTTCTAGACTGCTCAGAACTCCGGGAAACCAGGGAGCTTTCCTCCCCCCTCCCCCACTGAGAGAAAAACAGCCGAGCAGTCGTGGACGGGCTGGCCGCAGTGCCACCGGGGCCCTGAGGAGGGCGCGCGCGGCCGGGCCCCGCCGACCAGTGGGAAGGCGGAGCCGGGTGGGGGCAGCGCGTTCCGAGCACGGCGCTTCCTGTTCCGGCGCCAGGAGGAGCCGCGCGCTGCTGGTGCTGCTGCCGCCTCCGTCTCCGTCTCCGCTGCCGTCGGTCGGGCTACGCTCGTTCTTCAGCACCCAGTTCTCTCGGACCCATCGCCGCTTCTAGATCTTGCTGCGAGTTCGGATCTTGCCGGGTGAGGCTGCCTTGGCGCTAGGGGGTCATGGAGGAGAGCGAGGGAGCCCGCCCAAGCGGGACGTGGGGACAGTAACAGAGGTGCCTCAGACGCCTCTTTGGGGGGGGCGGGGGCTAAGCCTCTCCCCGTGGTTTTTCTCTCGGCTGTGGGCAGTCCGCCCGCTAGCCCCCCAAGGAGAAGGCACCGGGGTCTGGTGACGTCGTACCGATGGATTTCTCGGCGGGTGACGTCAGGCCTGGCTCGGGGGGCGGGGCGGGGAGCGGGCCTGGCCCCTCCCCCACCCTTTCCCGGGCGGGCGCGACCCGCTCGGAGGCCGGTTCGCTCCGGTTAATCCCGGACTCCTTTTGTTCGCTGGGCTCTGAAGGGCTGCCCGCCTTGCGCCCCTTGGCCCCGACTCCCTCCCCCACTCATTAATTGCTAATGAAAGGGAGAGGAAGGCTGAAAGATTCTTGCAGGAGTCTTTGGTGCTAGTTTAAGATTATTCGCAATATGAGGTTTTGCTCATCATTTTCTTTTTTTTTTTTGGTCATCATTTTCTAGAGGAGTTCCTAGCAGATACTTAGATGAATATCCATGACAAACTGAGAAGTGTTGAGTTCTGTAATGCTCCCTTATTTTAGGATTTAGGAGCGCCTGGTGGCTTTGGACCGTTTTCTTCTGAAAACCAGGAGTAGTGCTTCTAATAAATGGGGATTGTAATGTTGAAGCATGGAAGCATACTCATCTGGAAGAAGAAGAAAAAAAATTTTATAGGGTTGTTATTAAAGAAATACACGCTCGTACACTTGATGGCTGTGAGTTTGTTTTGAAAACGAACCCTCCATTAAAGACGAAGGTACCCTTCAGAAATCTTTCAGAAGTTATTTGTTCGGGAATAGTGTTCTTTGGGCAGGAGGAATAGACATTTTTCTCAATACCAGTGTCTGAACTTTCTATTCAAAGCTAGTTTGTTTCAGAAACTTGAGTTGTGTGTACTGGAATGTCCCTTTTCCTCTCTCCACGAGGAATGGAGACCCAGAGACAGCCCCTTAACTGAAATCCTTGGGACCCGTGTATTTTGGAATTCAGAAATCTTAAAGTTTTATCTTTAGATTTTAGAAAGCCGATAAGGTGCAAAGACGAGAGATCACACCAGTGGAGTCGGGGCAGCGTCCCCAATCCAGCATTAATATTTGTGCAGCGATGAAAAGTCGCTCAGTCGTGTCCAACTCTTTGCGACCCCATAGACTGTAGCCTACCAGGCTCCTCTGTCCAGGATTTTCCAGGCAATAGTACTGGAGTGGGTTGCCATTTCCTTCTCCAGGGGATCTTCCCGACCCAGGGATCGAACCCAGCTCTCCCACTTTGTAAACAGACGCTTTACCGTCTGAGCCACCAGGGAAGCCCACCAAGTAAGTTTTATGTCAAACTTGCGAACACTTCTTTCATTTCTAGAGGTTTCTGAATTGAGAACTGCAGGTAAAAGTTTATGAACCTATCATAGCAATTTGTAAAAGCTGACATCTGTTGAGCTTTTGCTACCTGCCATACAGTGACCAGATTTATTGTATAAGTCTCACAGCAAATCTGTGAGGTGGCTACTACTGTCAGCTTTCACCTCTGGGGTTTGCACAGTTTGGCTTGTCCAGAGCCCACCAGTTTACCTAGTTTGAATTACTGACAGTGTGCACGCCTTTATTTTTTAATGCTTTTTTAACTGAAGGATGATTGCTTTACAATATTGAGTTGGTTTTTGCCATACATCAGCCTGTACTAGCCATAGGTATACACATATGTCCCCTCCTTGAACTTCCTCCGACCCCCCTCCCCAGGCTTGCACTGTTTTAACTATATGCAGTATGCCCGTACACCGAGGAAGAGAAGATGGTATGTTTATTTTCTAGGCACTTGATTTACCAGTCCCATTTAGTTCTGACCTTAAGGGCCCATTATTATAGTTGAAGTAACAGATTGAGGTGTGCTGTCTCTGAGATGGTCAAACTTTGGTCTAGAGACTCTCTGGGTGAAGCTTTCATATTCCTCCCCTTTCTTCATTGCAGCCATTCTGAACTGCTTATACATCCCCCAGATCTCTTGCCCGCCCCCGCCCCAGCTTTTGCACAAACTGCTCCTTTCCCTAGGACCTACCCCAGGTCTTTTTGTTCTCCCACACTGCAAAGACAGGACTCCTCAGGATTCCTCCTTTGATACCTTTAGGAGCTCTTCAAGGTGCTCCCATAATGCCCTGCACTTACCCCAGGTAGCCTACTGTTTAAATGGTAGTTCTCCACCAGACTGTGAACTGTCGTTAAGTGTTTATTCCATGTAAGACTATTCATTTCCCCAAGGCCCAGTGCAGTACCAGGCACTTAGGTTCCAATAAGTATGAGTGTAGAAAACAGGACTGACAGGAGCTTGTTGAAAGGTTATTTTTTTTAATTACATATTTTTAAGTAATTTAAAATGTTCAAAAACATGCAGATCCCAATTTCTTGAGTTGTCCAAATGTAAAACAGTGTCATCTAATAAATGCCAATACTAGAAACTATCACATAAAAATGTTCATTCAAAATTTATATTTTCAGTACAATATATTACCAGTATCCTCTCCCCATACTAAACAAATCAATGCAAAAATCCTGATTTCGCTTGCTGCTGGTACTGCTGCTAAGTCACTTCAGTCGTGTCCAACTCTGTGCGACCCCATTAGAGGGCAGCCCACCAGGCTCCCCCGTCCCTGGGGTTCTCCAGAAAAGAACACTGTAGTGGGGTGCCATTGCCTTCTCTGTGATTTCACTTAGTGACTCTTAATAAATATCTTGTTTATAACTGTAGATTTTTAGATATTTTACTTATCTGTGAAGTAGTCAAGAATTGTAACTGTTTTGCTGATGAGAAAAATGGCTAAAAACTGTCTTTGTCAAAAGATTCAGACAAAAAATTTGGTGTCCAGGTTTCCTAACTGTGTAGTCCCATACTGTTTTTGACTCCTACAGTTTGATGGCCCTTTGAAATATTCCTTGTCCAATACTCATCAGTAATTTATGGGGTTCAACTTTTTAAAACTCCCCCATGATTGAATTACTATCTTTATTCTAAAGGCCATAAGTGTTACAGAAATGTTTTATGTTTCTAATGATAGTTGAAAGAAATTATGTACTCCTGTTTTAAAATTGCTCTTCAGAAAATACAATGAAAAATTAAAAAAAAAATTTTACACATGATGTGTATTGCCATAAAGAGTTAATGGAAACTTTTGGAAGTGATAGCTTTAGATTTTTCCAAAATGAAAAATTAAAGTCTTCCTTGATTATAAACTTTTTTTTTTGGTAGTTCAAGATCACATTGGACTCATCTTAATTAGCATAATCCATGTGTTTTGGAGGTGTTTTTTTTTTTTTTCCCCCTCTAGAAAATCTAGGGTTTGGGGGAATTTCTTGGCAGTCCAATGGTTTGTTGGTTGTTTATTTTTTTTTTTTTTGCAAGTCTACTCGATGTCCACTCTATTGGATTGTATTCTAGATTGGAGTACTGATGTCCAGCTCTATTTTTTTAACCATTTTATGGTGAAAGTATTCCCCAAATAGTAAATTGGAATGTTTCCAATTAATATGAATACTGTTTGGGCATGGAAAACAAGTTGCTTTACAGTGCAATGCTGTAAAACAGGAAGTGACCTCTATTTCTAATCCCTTTGGTCAAGGCTTTATTATTTCCTCTGTCTTCCAGGATTTGATGTTGAATTTAAACTTTTGAAAGCCAGAGTTAGATTTTAATGTCATGCTATGATTAATTAACCATAGTTTTTCAAAAACTAAGAAGGAAATGAGTAATTGTAAAAACCTGAACTGTAAGACCAGGTGAAATTGAATGGGTTGCTTAATTAGGTTTTTTGCTCCAGAATTAATGTGAACTTTGATACAGAACCACTTTCTGTTTCGAAACGGCTCACCCTGTGTGAAAAGAATGTTAGTCTTAGGTAGGCTTGAAACTTGTGCATCGATAAACTTTTTTTCATGTGTTTGTCCTAAGAATCTACTATTGTGTGATGTTACTTTTTAGTATAAAACCTTAACATGGAAACAAATGGATAAATACATTTGCTATACATTCATGATGTGTTTTTTAATCTTACGAATTTAAGAACAAGGTTACAGCTGCTGTGACTGCAGGCTTCCTGTTCATTTTCTTTATCATTCCGCATAATAACACCACAAGAACTAAAACTCTGTAAATGGCTCAATATTAAGCAACATATGTATAACTATATTGTGTATTGGTGGGGCAGAGAGAAAAACTGTGAGATCAAATCATTAGATGCCAAAAAAATCTGAAGAAATTCAGTGGTTTTTTTTTTTAAGCTAGCAAAAAAAAGGGACCAAATCTAGCAAAAATAGGCATAAATAGAAACTTTCCTTACAGTAATTTTTTAAAATCTCAAAATGAAAAATGAGAATCATATTTAAACATTATAAGCATTACCAGGAGAGTTGGGAAGACTACTGTGTTCGCACTATCTTATTTAACATTTCATTGTTTAAATTCTAGCTTATGCAAAAGAGAAAAAGGGTATAAACATTGCAAAGAGATGGTAAAATTATTTTTCGCTAATGGCATAATTCTTTAAGTGCAGATTCCAGAGAATCAACTGAGAGACTTTCAGAAATAATTCAGTAATGTCACTGCTTACAAAAGTAATTCACTAAAATTTAAAAGGCTTTTCCCCGTATATGAACAACCAACCAAGTAGAATGGAAGACCCAATTTACAACCATGAAAAAAAGTTTACCATTTAGAAATCTAACTCACAAAAAATGTATAGGAGTCTTGATTTTTAAAAACTATTGAGTGATAATAAATGATAGTGATGGGAACCAGGATGATATACCTTGTTTTTCAAATGATAATATTTTTATATTTTAAATATATCAAATGTCCCCTAAATCTGTAAATTTAATTATGTTTTATCGTTGTGCTGTTGGGATTTTTTGTTTGTTTCACAAAGTGACTTAGAAAAAATAAGCATGACAGTAGTCAGGAAAACCTGAAAAAATAGTAATAGTAGGTCATAAAATTTGTTTAAAAGTATAAAGCTGCCCCAATAAGATGGAATGTTATACTGTGGATCAGTAGAATAGTGTTCACAGGACCTTTGGGAAATGATGGAGGCTCTGTGGCCTGGTGGTTTTGGAATCAGACTATACCTGGGTTTGAATCTCAGTGTTTGTCACTAGCTCTGTGACTTGAAACAAGTGAACTTGCTAAGCTTCCTTTTCTCCAGCTGTAAACTGGGAGTGGTAATAGAATCTGCATCTATTTGTGAGATTATGCACCTAAAGCACTTAGCATGGTAGATAGATTTTTCAGTGTTTGTTATCAATAGCAGCTATAGAATGTGTTAAAGGTGGCTTGTTGGGTCAGTTAAGAAAAGATAGATTACTCAGTAATTATTGTTTGAAAGAAAAACAGATTTTTAAACAAGTTAAACTATATAAATACTATTAGAAAGCGTAGATGAATTTTTTTGTGTCATCTAATACCCTTAATGTCTTACAAAGCATTAAAAAAAAAAGATGTACTATTAATTAGTAAAATGATCAAATGCAAAAAAAGTACATACTGTATTATTCTGATTATATGAAATCAAGGAACAAGTGAAAACTAAAAAAGTGATTGCTTTTTTAGGAATTGATTGGGAAATAGCATGAGTAAATTTTATGGAGTAAGGGAAATGTTGTGTATTTTGGATGGTTACAGGGGCATATACAGCTGTCAGAGCTTACTGACCTGAGCACTAATCTGTGCATTTCATTGAAAGTTAATTATACTGGAGTTACAAAAATTGAGGAAAGTGGTCCAAGCATATTTACAGAAAAAGAAGTCTAAATGGGGTATTAAATTTAAATAATGCTCTACTTTCGACTTAATTAATAATCAGATGTAAGTTAAAACAAGATGCCAATCTTTAACCTGTCATTGAAAATGACATATAAATTTAGTAACATCCAGTGGTAAAGAGGAGCTTTAAAAAAAGGTAGTGTAAATTGGGATGGCCTTTTTGAGATGGATTTTAGATGACCTTACCTGTTGACTGTGTATTTCACTTCTAGTGCTTTTTCTTCGTAATAGACTCAAAAAGATAGGTGTTTACAGATGTTCACAGTGTCGTCATTTTAAAAAAAACTCAGAATGCAACAGCCTAAATAGCCACCAACTTGAGAGTACAAACTAAATTATGGATCACTTTTATATGCTGTATAGCCAGTAAAAAGGGATGAAGTTTATCAAGGTGTATGAACTATTACGGAGACTTTTCCTACATGAAGAAAGTCATTTTATAAATTATTAAGATTCCATTTAAATAAAATAATATATGCATAATTCCTTAAAGAATATAAAATATAATAAACTGGTTTTGAAATATTCCTTCTTTTTTTGTTTTGTTTTGGTTTTGTTTTTAGGAAAATGTCTGATGAATTTTCGGTAAGTTGATGCATTTATTCTTCATAAGTTTTTCAGCTCTTAGAAAAAAAGACATGGTCCTAACTGTGGGCCCTAAGTCTTCCAATTTAAAAGAAATGCTTTTTGTGATTCCTCAATTTTTTTTTTTTTTTTTTTTAGCATGTGATTTTGATGGATGATTTGTCTTTATTTAGCTATAATATTCAAAAATGCATTCTGTAGTATTTATTTCTTTATGAATCTTTAAGTATAATTTTTTAAAGGCTTACTTCTGTTTTCTTTTAACCTGATAGTGTTAATTATAGCCAACATTTATTGATAATTATATACCAGGCACTGTGTTAAGTGCATGGAGTGAGTTATCTCATTTAGGCCTCAGGTTAACCCTAAACTGTTGTTTTGAAAATGAGGAAACCAAGGCTCAGAGAGGTTATGTCACTTGTTTGAGGAAAAGCCAGGATTCAGTTCACACTGTGTTGATCAGTTGTATTTAGAAAACTTGACCTTCTCTGAGGAATTTGCATTGTAAAGCTGATATTCAAGGAAACTCCTAAATTTTGTATTAAATGAGGTGGTTTATAAATGGAACAGCTTGGCTTTTGAAGAATTCCTGACCTTATAGCTTGCCATCCTTCATGGGTTGATAATCATGTATGGCATTGCTTGTCCCTGAATAAGATCAATAAGACATGCTTGTTTTGTATTCCAGTTGGCAGATGCGCTACCTGAAAACTCCCCTGCCAAAACCTCTGCTGTGAGCAATACAAAACCCGGCCAACCTCCTCAAGGCTGGCCAGGTTCCAACCCCTGGAATAACCCAAGTGCTCCACCTGCTGTGCCATCTGGACTCCCGCCAAGTGCAACACCCTCCCCCGTGCCTTTTGGACCAACGCCAACAGGGATGTACCCCTCCGTGCCTCCCACCGGACCGCCTCCAGGACCCCCGGCTCCCTTTCCTCCTTCTGGACCCTCATGCCCCCCACCTGGGGGTCCTTATCCAGGCCCTGGCCCCACTGGGCCATATCCTACACCAAATATGCCCTTTCCTGAGCTTCCAAGACCATATGGTGCACCCACAGATCCAGCTGCAGCTGGTCCTTTAGGTCCATGGGGATCCATGTCTTCAGGACCCTGGGCACCAGGAATGGGAGGGCAGTATCCCACCCCCAATATGCCATATCCATCTCCAGGGCCATACCCCGCTCCTCCTCCTCCCCAGGCACCAGGGGCGGCCCCACCTGTTCCGTGGGGCACCGTGCCACCAGGAGCCTGGGGACCACCAGCGCCGTATCCTGCCCCTGCAGGATCATATCCCACACCAGGACTCTATCCCACTCCCAATAATCCTTTTCAAGTGCCTTCAGGACCTTCTGGTGCTCCACCGATGCCTGGTGGCCCCCATGTGAGTGTTTAATTTGTTATTAACATGCAGTAATAGTCCCATAAGCTGAAAAACTCTCCAGTTTTGGATGGACAATTAGAAAGCTTTTAAACCTTTTTTTAAGGGGTGTGTATATAAAATAAGTAAATTTCAAGCTTCAGACAAATTTAGATAAAGCATTTAAAAGCATGAAAGCATAGGTATTCCTGGTATTAAAAATACAAAAATTCCTCAGATATCCCTCAAATAATTCGTAATGTAGTAAGTGGTATCCTCAACAGCGTCCTTGAAGTAAACTGAGAGATGTGTTTCATTGGACCTTTTTTTTTTTTTTAAACTTCTCTCAGTAATGTTTTAATAGCATCAAACCAAAGCACAAAGTTCAATGAAAGTCATCTCTCCCAGTCTGGCTAGATATAGAGGTAGATTTTTAGAGAATCCAGAGCCATGAATGTGTAACATTGCCCATCTTTCATGCAGCTGTCGTGTTTCTCAGCCAGGGTTATATTAGATCCTTTACAGTACTGAGCTCAAGGTTATACCACTCTGCTGCATCGCCAGTTATATGTAATGCTGTGTGCTCTGCTGTCAGCCAAGCTGGAGTAGGGTTGACATCTTAGTTGAGGACCCTGTCTTGGGCATATGACCAAGTAGAAAAGCACCTTGTTCCCCTATGAATTGAGCCAAGTCACATTCTCCATAGGGGAAAACAAAATCTGTTTATTCTTAAAAGGACTAATCGGATCTCCAACCAAATTAATCACAACCAATTAATCTTAATAAAGTGTCCATGAAACTTTTCATTAGTATAACTTTTTGCCATATATATATATATATGGTTTTAAATATTTTAGTAAAGTGTATGCCAGAATAAGTGATGATTTGCTGTTTGGATTTATTAAGCAATAAGTTTAAGTCACAGCAAGGAGTTAATAAACTCCATTTACAAAATCTAGAAGTTTACTTTTTCTTTTTTCTATTGCAGTCTTACCATTAAGTTAACAATGGATGAAGAGATGACGCTTTGCTTTTTGAAGTACATAGATATATGCACATGAATGCATATATAAAAATTGCTGTTTCCCTATTCTTAGAGGGCATTCATGAAAGAACAACTCTTGCACCTCTCAGAAGATGTCTGCCTCTTGTGCTTGGATGTATAGTACATCTGATGGATACAATCAGATAAAAATGGAAATGGAAATCATTCAAATGTGATTTTTATTTGGTTTTTATGGAAAGTTAAAGTAATTACGTATATTGAATAGCTCTTTGCTACAATTTGTTTAAAACAAACTTCAATTTGTTTAAATTATGAAACTAAACACTTATATAATCACTTTTTCCCCTAAATAAACACACTTTGAAAACAATCACATTGTCATAATTTAAACAAATGATGCTTCTCAGCATCTTGAGCTGTTCTTTCTACAGGATAAATAAACCTGGTCCTTCTGAGGTTATATTTTGGATATACATTTTAAAACTGTTGGTGATTACTGTCAGATGTTGAGTTCATTTTTATCCTTGAGCTTTTAGTAAAAACTTTTCCTTCGTTTTTAGTTCCATTGATATGTTTTATTTTTAGCCAGATGGGTCATACAGCTCTAAAATATGCCCTTTGTGGAAGCTTGTTTCTTTTTAATGCAGGCCGACGTGTAAATGTAAATTATATTCTTAGAGAATTGGTGATCTCTTTGTATTGTTTTAGAATAGATTGAACTGTCTATATTGCTTTGGGAAGAGCTCAAGGAGGAAATAATTCTCTCCTTTGTCTGGAACCTCAAATTGGAGGAGACCCTGGGAACTACTTCATAGTAATAAGTAATTTGCATTCCCACAAAACACTCTTCTACGGGGCCCTTCCTGTAGTCCCCTTTCCCTCAATTTTTTAGAAGGGGCACATCCCATAATTCCTCCCTGATACTGAAAACTGGCCTACTCTAGGGGTCTATCACAAACACAGAAGTTAGTTTAGAGAACCTCAGTCATACAGACATGACTGTTCTTTGTAGAAGTGTGATCAAAATATGTTAATGTCTTTCAGAGTCTGGTTAAGCTATGTCATTGTGTCTCGCATAGTTTTCCTGGATCTGTTTGTAAAGTGCTTATGGTTAGCAGTTCAGTTCTGTATTTGTTGACAGTAAGACAGGTAAATAGGTAGAAGAATGAGTGCCACCCAAAAATTATTCTCTAGCTCTAACACTGAGCATAATCATAAAGTATAGATCTCTACAATTGAGTTTAAAGTAGTGTGACTGTGTTACTTAAAAATAAGTGTTGTTTGTAACCTTCAGAATAGCTTTTTGGCACCTTATCTTTAAATCATATTTTTAGATTTGGGATAGAACTGACCATGTTACTTGTCAATAACATTTTGAAATTTTGAATGTATCCATTAGGTTACTAAAATGTATTTGTGACTTTCTTGACCAATATATGAGAGATTTATGCAGGAGCTCTTACTTTTGCTTAGAAAGAAAATATTTGGTGGTTTTATCTCTCTTATAGTTAAAATGTCAAGAATGCCAAATGCTGCCAGTTTAATGGTTTGTTAGCTACCTCCTTTTAAGAAAGCAAGATTGTCAACTTTCTAGAGTAACCAACAGTATTTAGGCCTCCCTTAAGTAAATGATAGAGTCAAGCTTTCAGAATTGAAACTAATTTGTTTAGGTATTTTCAGACTGGGGAATGTTAGCTTTTTCATAGTGGCACAATCTTTTTCTTTCACTTTTTTGCAGGGACAAGTGGCAGCTATCTACAGTACTCTTGAAATCTGTTCTAGCCTTCAATTTGTAAGGCAGTAGCCTTAGAAGGTATCATAGCTTAAATTATCAGTTAATATCATAATATTAGCTAATTTTGGAAGGATGATAGGAAAAGTGAGATGGCAACCAAGATCACTCTCCTTTTGGTTATTTTCGTTGTCCTACCTTGGGATAAGTTGACCGCTCTGACTTTAGATAAAACATTTAACACTAGAGAGGGTAATGTTTGACTACAAGAAGAAGAGGTAGCAAGTTTGGGAATCTAATCGTGGAATCTTTATTATTATGAGAGAAAATCTTATGCTAAAGGATTTGAAGGGCCATGAATACAAGATTTGGAGCTACTACCCCTTACATGAACTGCTGCGACCCACACTGCCTAGCGTGCTGTAGATGATACTGCCATTTTAAAACGGGCTTTTCAAGGGTTTTCCAACTGATACTTGGGGAAATTTTTTTAATGAATCAGAATCAAAGGAAATAGAATTTCTCCACTTGGGGGAGGGACATCTCAATTCTTAAGGGTACGCTGGGCCAGCAGGTATTTTTAGGTTCAGGGTGCAGTTAAGAAAAGCAGAAGTTGTTTCAAGGGCGAAATGGAAGAAAGCATCTAAGAAGGTTTTTTGTCTTTACTAGGGAATGTTGCTTTTAAAACAAATTATGCTAGGCCGAGATTGGTTTGTGGAACAGGCTGCTTGTTAGAAAGTATGTCTGGCCTTAAGGGAGTATGCAGTAAATATACTGGCATTTGGACTTTCAGAGCAGAAATTTTAAGATATATTTGATGGAGATAGTTGAGATGTGTTGAGGAATAGTATGTCTGGAGTTAGGATCTTAGGTTTTGAAATTGTTGAGCCTAAAGGTGACAGAAATTCAAATACAGACCTTGGGTCCTCACTCATACACACAGTCCTCAAAAATCAAGGCTCCTTAAAGAAGTGCTTACAATGCCTTGGCTTGTCTTACTAGACTCGGCCTAATGCTTTTGAAGATGGCTGTTTACAGCTCTGACTGCATAGCCCTGTTTTCTGTAAAGTAATATATTGATTATTCAGGAATAAGTGCATTTTTTAATTACTAAAGGGCCTCCTTCCTTTGTTAGTTTTACTGCTTACTGTTTTCAGTAGAGAATAATAAGGGTGGCTAAGACAGTAATGGACAGATTCGATCCCTGGGTCAGGAAGATCCCCTGGAAAAGGGAATGGCTACCCATTCCATTATTCCTGTCTGGAGAATTCCATGGACAGAGAATAATAAAGGGGCAGAGTAGAAAGGGGGTGGTCTATCACACCGCTACAATGGGATATTGGAATATTTTCTAGGAAACAAGTCGGTTTTGCCCCTGGTATTTTTACCTCACAGTTATTAGTGCTACCTATTGTACTCAGATGTATAGCTTTTGGAACTTTGTGTATATCAACATAGCTCTACTCAAGTGTCAGTTAGAATACTGTGCCTAGCTTGCAAATCAGTCAGTTGCCTACACTTCTAAGAGATTCGTGCCAATGTCTTCCTTTCTCACCCTGAATAATCTAGTGCTAGATTTGTAAAATGCCTGGTTTATAAACCTTGGAAATTAAACCTAAGCACAGACCTTCAAGTGTTCAAGTTTTTGAAAAGCAAAAGGCTTAATTCAGATGGATCACACTGATCCACTGTACTATGCATAGAAAGTGGTGGGTGGCTTTCAGGGAAGACTATAATTTTATCTTAATAGAGCAATATTTAGTGTTGAGGACAGGCACTGTTCTTTTTAATTTCAGAATTCTGCCAGGTAAAACAAAAATTGCCAATAAAATAATTGGTATTAAAGAAATGGCCATGCAAGCTTCTGGCAATAGAAAGCCTCTGAAGACTGCATTCATTCAGCAGACACTTAAATGTCCATAATCCAGGTGCTTTTGTCAGATGCCAGAGATACGGAGATGAAGAGGATGCCCTTCAGAGGCTAGCCTAGGTAGGGGTAGGCATTACAGGTTCGATGAGTACACCCAGTATTAGTTTCCTGGATAAACATTTTAGTATTCCTGCTGGTGGAAGTTTTGGACTAGCCTTTGGGTATTTAAAGAACAAAGTATGGAATACTTTTTTTTTTTTTTTTTAAGTAAGAAAATGCTTTTCAAGACTGTAGTGTTTGTTGATGCAACTATTCAAGCACACAAAGTAACGGGATGTTTTGCCTCTTCAGTTTTCCCCTGGATAAAGGCACTTTCACTGCCTGCCACTGATCAGCAGATCCTGATTTGTTGCCATTAAGTAAACTTGACTTCTTATGTGTGCTCTATAAAGGTTTTGTATTTTTTCCTTGATATTGTAATTTTTTTCACTGATTTAATAATGACAAATTTAATGTATGTAATTGTCTATGCATTTTAAGTTAAACTGCCTAAAATGTGATTTGCCACATATACATTTGTTTGTATTATAAACTGTAAGCAATCTGTTGGAGATGTTAGGTTTTATCACCTGCTGCTGTATTTGTAAACAAAGACAAATGTTGCTTTAAGACGTAATTATAATTAGGGATAGTCTATGGATGTGATACTTGATATTTTTTAAGATAAACTTGTTTGCTTTTGTGTATTATACCTGAAAACTTTTTTTTTTTAATGTATTTTCATGGTTTCACAGTTTTTTCACTTAATCTTTAGGCCCAATTCTGGGCTTCCCAGAAAAAGTCCAGAGCCTAGTTAACTACAAATTTGTTGTCATAAAGAAAGAAAAACAGCCTGAGGGGACACCTCCCCCCCACCCCCAATGTGACCTGCATTCACGAAGGCTACGTGGGAACAATGCCTCCTCCACAAACCCATCTTTCAGCAACGCAGTGTCCCTCATGAGGCTCTCCTCTCCTCCCTTTAAGGCTGGCCTATTCTTTGTAACTAGGTTATCTGTGCACATGAAATCAGGGAGCCTTCCCTATCTGCCCCTGCTGCCACACACCACTCCTTTCCTCTACAAAAGATACTGCTGTGCCTGCAGTAAGGGTCACATTGTTAAACTTGACATACAGTTGCTGTTCTCCGTCCACGGGGTTTGCTAGCATTTCTTGAAACCCAGTATGAGTGGGGCTATAAATGAGTGAAATAATTTGTGGTATATTCTATTTTTGAAAAGGATTTCTGCTTTTTGCTTTGGACCAAAAAAAAAAATTTTTTTTAATTTGCATTTGATGTCTTAACTAACTCATATCTCCTAAAAGGACCCACTTAAAGTGGAGCTGTGAAATAGGTAGTGAAATATAAGACCACTCTGGAGCAGGGCTGGGAGGTTTTCCCATCATGAAATGAAATTCCTTTGGCAAACACGTTCTTGCCTGGATATCTGACACAAGCAGTTTCTTTTTTTAATCACCATATTAAAAGTTAGCATTAGTCCCTTTGCAACAGATCTCTAAAGTAAAGTAGAATCCTAACTATTAATATAAGCACACTTTAGACAAGGCAGTGCAATAGAATTCTAATACCGGAAGAGAATTTGGTCCTCCTCCTGGAGTTGGTTCCTACAGCATCTGAAGGTTATTCTCATGGGGGCAGGTTTTTGTGTTAATTCTCTGGGATTCCAGGAATGAAGACAAAGCAGTTTCAGCTTAGTTCCTCTCTGCTTTCCCTGAAGCAGCTCCACAATTCCACTATAGGTCAGTTTGGGCTGCTGTAACAAAGGATCATAGACTGGATGGCTCAAACGAGAAATTCTTACGGTTCTGGAGATTAGGAAGTCCGTGATCAAGATGCCCGCTAATTCGGTTACTCGATAGGAGCCTCTTCCTGGCTGGCAGCTCCTCACTGTTTGCTCCCACATAGAGAAGAAAGCTCTCAGTTGTCTCTTAAATGGACACTAACCCCACTGTAAAGGTCCCATCTCTATAAACCATTCCATTGCAGCTTATGACTTAAACATGGATTAGGGGGAAGAAGGGGACACAATTTGGTTCATAACAGATAAGGGGTTTGAGGGGACAGAAAGTTTGGCTCCTTTAAAATTTTAAAGCTATTTTAGATGACTATATCTAGTTGAAATTACCTGGGATCAGATTACAGTAGAATCTCCATCTAGATTTCTAAGCCATGCTTAAGTGTTAGTGCCACACAAGAAAAGTTTTTGCTTTGTAAGACAGATAAAAAGCCTTTTTTAGGGGTAGGAATATCTTTAAAAGAGGTTAAGTAAACCCCAAGGTCTAATTACATGAGAATGGCATCAAGACTTAAAGAGTGTCCACTAGATTATACCTTGCTCATACCCAGTACCAGATACCTTTATATATGCAGTTCCTTGATTATCAGTCTAGACCTCTGCCTTTTTCAGTGGACATCCTGACCTGTTCTTGTCCCCTTAAGACAGCACTGAGTAGATTCCAAAGCTATGGGGAGGTTAGGAAGACACAACTGGTTAACTTTTTAGATAAAGAGGCCAAACTGAGCTTCATGTATTGTCCTACTTATCCAGTTTCATTTCCTGGGAGCTGATAATGATAGATCTAATGTACATGTTATATACTTTGGACCACTGAATTCTTAACACCTGGAATTTAAAGTTACAACAAACCTAAAGGTCAGTTTTTAGTTTCGATTTTATAGATAATGAAACTACAGCTAAGAGGTAAAGATCGCCTAACCTGATATGTTATGGAACTGAGTACAATCAAGTGTGACCGATAACAGTTTTACTGCTGCTGCTGCTGCTAAGTCGCTTCAGTCATGTCGGACTCTGTGCGACCCCAGAGACGGCAGCCCACCAGGCTCACCCGTCCCTGGGATTCTCCAGGCAAAAACACTGGAGTGGGTTGCCATTTCCTTCTCCAATGTGTGAAAGTGAAGTCTCTCAGTCGTGTCCGACTCCTAGCAACCCCATGGACTGCAGCCTACGAGGCTCCTCCATCCATGGGATTTTCCAGGCAAGAGTACTGGAGTGGGGTGCCATTGCCTTCTCCTTACTCTGCTCTGCTTTGCTGCAAAATGCGGCTTTCCTAAGAACAGCTTCTCCATCTTACATGTGTCTGCCATGGTTGCCTTAGTGGTGTAGCACTGCTTCCAAAATTGTACACCTAGGAAGTCAAATCCATGTAACAATGAGTGTTTCATAGCAAACCTTTCACATAGGCTTCCCTAGCGGCTCAGTTGGTAAAGAATCTGCCTGCAATGCAGGAGACCTGGGTTTGATCCCCAGGTCAAGGAAATGGCAGAAGGAGAAGGAGAACCCTGGAGAAGGAAATGGCAACCCAATCCACTATTCTTGTCTGGAGGATTCCATGGCCAGAGAAGCCAGGAAGGCTATAGTCCATAGGGTTGCAAAGAGTCAAACACAACTGTGTGACTAACTTTGACTCTCATACCTTTCACACAGTTTATGTCATTGAATGAGTTTCATCAGATACTTTAAAAAGCTAGTGTTTGAAATGTATATACTTGCAGTTTGGTAAATAAGCACAGTTCTTAAACGGCTAACTTACTGAGTTGTATTTTCATAAACAAACATAATCTTCAGAGGTGTAGCATTTTAAAGTAGGTTAAATATGGATGTGAGAATTGTTAACAAAAGGTTTTGGATGATCGAATCACTAGTGTCAGCCCTACCGATTATTGAAGACACTGGTTATCCAGCTGCCCCCAAGTGGCAAAGGCTTGGACAAGGCTGTCAGAGTGGCTGAGACAAAAGAGGTCTCTGTTAGTAGTAGATGAGCAGCCAAGATGTACAGGAACTGTACAGCGGGTGGGAGAGTCCGAAGGAGGTTCTGCCAAGTATGGCCTGACGGTTCTTTTTTAAACTTGCCAATACAGGACATGCTAAGTTAAAACATCTTAACTGTTGCTTAGTTACTGCAACACAGAAAAATCCCAAGTGCTAAACTTAATGAATACCTGGATCCCTTCTTGAATGCCCAAAGAAATCTGTACAAAAAAAGACCAAACTACAGGACTAACGATCAGGACTGGATCTTGGCCTGTTATTAGAAGGTGAATGAAGACAACTGACCTAAACTAAGAAAAGCCTGTTTACAAACCTCACAAAATTTTTCATCTGAAAGGTGGTAATAAGTCTCCACCTCTGGTGAGTCTGTAATAGAAATCTGATCAAATTCTAGAGTGCAGCTGTTCATGCTTCAGTGAGCAGCACAATTGCTGGGGATTCATGCACAGAGCTTTTAGCCTTGAGCTCAGCCTGGCAGTGTGATTTGGTGCAATTGACTACCCTCCTGTGCTGATTTACCTTATCTGTAAAACATGATAATGCTCAAAGTACCCAAAGTACCAAGAGGGAAAAATGGAACATTCTTACCTCTAGCCAAATGATTCTATTTAGTGTATTAACATAACTAAAAGATTACACATCTAATAATATACAGTATCTGTATAAAGCTTTTTTTAAAAAATCAGATTGTCAGGACTTCTCTGGTGGTTCAGTGGCTAAGACTGCACCCATGCAGGGGGCCTGGGTTCGATCCCTGGTCAGGGAATTAGGTCTCACATGCAACTAATAAAAATAAAAGTTGCTCAGTCGCGTCCGACTCTTTGAGACCCCATGGACTATTGCCTACTAGGCTCCTCTGTCCATGGGATTTTTGAGGCAAGAATGTTGGAGTGGGTTGCCATTTCCTTCTCGAGGGGATCTTTCCTATCCAGGGATTGAACCCAGGTCTCCTGCATTGTAGGCAGACACTTTACAGTCTGAGCCACCAGGGAAGTCAGGGAAATTAAAAGACCTTGGTAAAATCAGAATCAGTCACACTTGAAGGAAGGCTAAAATGTACACAGTGCGATGGTATGTTTATTAAACACAAAGGATGCATTATAAGTGGTCATACATGCCAGTTTGCCTGAGACAACTCTGGTTTATGTTGCCCAGATGTAATTATTAATAGCACACTCCTTGCATTCTCAGAAGGGTCTGGATTTAAAGATAAATTATTTGGTTATCTTGACTACTGGAATGCAAATGGAGATTTTCCATGTTTGTTTCCTGAGATTAAAAAATCATCCTAAAAAAACATGTTTCAGCATAGAATTGACCTTTCCTTCACATATATTATCTAGAGTGCCACTTACACTGCATCTTATTAAAGTGAAGAACAATATCTCAATTGCAGCCACAATTGCCTTCAAAAAATTCCCAACAAAAAGAGCACATTCTGATCCTAGACCAGGAAGCTGTGCCTTTTTTTAAATAGAGATGCTAGATATTGAGGAGAGATGGGAATAGGCTTCCTACTTTTCTGGGCATCTGTCCAAAGGTTTCTGCCTCATAGCCTCAAATGTCTTTTTTCCCCACCCCGTTCTGGAAGCAATTTCCCTTAAAGCTCCAAGTTCTTTCCTAACTTAATCCTGTCACAAACTGAGTGATGCTGAAAACTACGTCCAGTTTCAGGGGCTCTTTAGCTGCTGCATACAAACATCAGCAAAGCTCTGGCAGAATTGCATTTCATCTCCAGTCCTGGGCTGATATGAGTGTTTCTAATTCACAATGATAGTGGAGGGGAGGGAACAGTGAAATTATTATCATAGGGTACATTAGTGGCAAGATGATGAAAATGTGTTAAACCACTTCAGAAATATCTGAAGTAATAGTAACAGTTGGCAAGAGTAATAGTTTTCCATTTTTTGCTATTTGAGGCACACTGAATACCAAAACTGGTGGCTCTCCTGTAAGGCTTTAGGGCTTCAGGTGTTACCACACTAGTCTTCATCACGCTGTTAGTAGAATGTCTGCTGCCACAACCAAGTTCTCAAGCCTTCTCACATGGTTACATGGCAAAGTTCTTGGAGTCGAGGAAACCATTTCTCCTTGGTGGTGTACTGGTGCACTAGCGGTTTGAACACTGATCTTCACCACCGGCAGCATCTTCCTAGCTTAGCATCCCGACAGCATTGTCATAAAAGCACATGTACCCCGCTGTGGCAAAAATAAATTTTCACATTGACCACAATTTAGTTGACACATCTGTGCTTGGTGCATTATTATGCCGCAGTGGTGGTGAAGTTAGAACTGGAAACAGCTCACAAAAACATCTGATGAAATGTTTGAATAGAAAGTGAAACCTCAAAATACTTCAAGTTTGAATATCCGTTTGCTGCTAGTACCTTTCATAACAAAGTACGTGGGGGTCACATCTGACTTATTGGTTAGAAAATTATTGCTCTCAAGCAACTCATACTCTGTTTAATGAAAAGCATATTAGCATTTACCAGGGGGAGGGTTGGAAGGAGAGGCAATTGAGATGTGTACATGAAGGACTTTATAGAGTCTGATACTGTTCTATTGATAGGGGTGACAGCTATACATGAGTATTCATTCTATTTTATTTGGCACCAAAAATATGTAATACTCTTTGGGATGTACATTTTATATGCTAAAGCATATGGAGCCTGAGCACGTAATACTGAAAGGAAACCCCAGTTTCACACAGACTCTCTGAGAAAGGTAGAAGGGCCAGAATTCAGATATGTATCAGTAGCATATGGTCATACCTAGTGTCAATGTTTTATTTTTTCCTAATAAAATCTCAGTTGCTTTAGGAAACAAATGGTTGTCATTAAGAACACAAAAGCACAGGAATTCCCTGGTGGTCCAGTGGTTAGGTCGCTACTTTTCCACTGCAGAGGGCAGAGGTTCGATCCCTGGTCAAGGAACTAAGATCCTATATGCTGTAGTGTGGCCAAAAAACCCCACAAAAGCATAGAGTCTGTCCGGTGGTCCACTCAGTCTAGTGAAAGTATAACAGGTACCTAAACCCAGCGTGAGGCAAGTGGAGAAGTGATTGTAAAGCATCTGATTATATAAGGCATTGGGTTAGGTTAGTACAAAGAGAATCCTAAAGACAGTCCCCACACACAGGAGGAGATGATTGGGAGGATATGTTCCATGGTGGTGGTGGGATAAATGGAGAAAAGTGAGGAAAACATACTTAGAGTGAGGATGAGGTGGTATTCGCACTGCGTAAAGAGCACAGGTTCTGGAACCTGACCAGTCATATATACCACTTACTGGTGGCTCAGTGGTAAAGAATTTGCCTGCCAGTGCCGGAGATGCAGGAGATCCAAGTTCAATTCTTGGGTCAGGAAGATCCCCTAAGGAAGGAAATGGAAACCCACTCCAGTATTCTTACCTGGGAAATGCCATGGACAGAGGAACCTTAGTTCAGTTCAGTTCAGTCGTTCAGTCATGTCCGACTCTTTGCAACCGCCTGGACTGCAGCATGCCAGGCTTGTCCATCACCAACTCCCAGAGCTTACTCAAACTCATGTCCATCGAGTTGGTGATGCCATGCAAGCATCTCATCCCCTGTTGTCCCCTTCTCCTCCTGCCTTCAATCTTTCCCAGCATCAGGGTCTTTTCCAAGGAGTCAGTTCTTTGCATCAGATGGCCAAGGTATTGGAGTTTCAGCTTCAGAATCAGTCCTTCCAATGAACACCAGGACTGATTTCCTTTAGGATTGACTAGTTTGCTCTCCTTGCAGTCCAAGGGACTCTCTAGAGTCTTCTCCAGCACCACAGTTCAAAAGCATCAATTATTCAGCACTCAAGATTTCTTTATAGCCCAATTCTCATATCCATACATGACTACTGGAAAAACCATAACTTTGACCAGCCAGACCTTTGTCAGCAAAGTAATGTCTCTCCTTTTTAATACACTGTCTAGAGGAGCCTGGCGGGCTACAGCCCACAGGGTTGCAAAACTGTTGGACACAATTTAGTGACTAGAACAAGATATATCACATTGGATGATAACAATAATTCCTACCTCCACAGGGTTTTAAGAATTAAATGAAGTAATCCAGGTAAAGAACGTACTGCTTGATGTCATAGGCACTCAACAAATATGAACGTATCATGGAACCTGGAAGGCACTTTTTCTACGTGTTACAGTCCAGCAGAGGAAAGAGAAAAGTAAACAGGCCGTTTTCATCCAGTGTGATGGCCCAGATGCAGGAGGCGCAGGTGACTCTGAGAAGACCCAGGGAGCACCTAATAGTTAAATAGCTACCATGTTTTGAGCACTACAGTCTCTGAAGGGCTTGAATTGCATTATCCCATTGAGTCCCAGGGTAAAATTCAGCTCTGAGTGCCCCCGGCTGCATTCTTTCCCCTCTGTGATGCAGGTCTCCATTCAAGGCATCTGGCACTTCAGGAAAAGGCCTGGGACATTCCCTGGTAGTTAAGAATGTGCCTTCCAATGCAGGGGATGCAGGTTCTATCCCTGGTGGGGAATTAGATCCCATGTGCCATGGGGCAATAACTCAGCTCAAGGCAACTGGAGAGGCCCACATCCTGCAACCTGACTGAGCCCATGCTCTACAACAAGAGAAAGCCTACACACCACAGTGAAGACCCAATGCAGAAAAAAGAGAGAGAATACAAGAGGGAGACAGTCCTTACCTCCAGCTCCTTTGCTCCAGCCAGTTTCCTAATCACACCCATGTAAACATGTGGTCGTTGCTCAGTTGTGTCCGACTCTTTGAAATCCCATGAACTGTACCCACCAGGCTTCTCTGTCCATGGGATTCCCAGGCAAGAATACTGGCGTGAGTTGTTATTTCATTCTCCAGGGGATCTTCCCCACCCAGGGATTGAACCCCAGTCTCCTGCATTGCAGGCAGATTCTTTACTGTCTTTACTCAGTTTCAAAGCAGCTGACTTTGGGGTGGGCTAAGGAGTGTACGAGTGAGTTTCCGGTGGGATGAGAGGCAGGCAAGTACTCTGAGAGGAAGTGACTGAAACAGGTTGAGTGTAGCTATTCTACCACTGAGGAGCCTGTGTTCCCAACATTCCAGAGAACAGCCAGCCCCACCCTGGAACAGCTTTCCCAGCATTACTCCCAGTGGCAGCAGCAGCATACCTAGGAACACAACTCACTTCATGGCTGCCCACAGCTACACCATTCCTTCTTGCTGGGCTTTAGGAGTACACAAGACCTATTCATTCCAGAGCCTTGGGCCACTCGGAACTCTGAACACCTCATTTTTAAACAGAGAGCCCTGCTTTTCCAAGGCTCCTTTGCTCCAAATTACGTGAGAGATGTTAGCCCATATACAGTGATGCCAACTACTACTTGGATCAGGGAATAGATAAGAGGGTCATTTCTTGGAATGTGTGTGAGAGGATCTGAGCCTTGGATAAAGGGAAGTGAAAAGACGAAGGCAGACAGAACAGCCCTAACTTAAATGAGCAAAAATATATCAGCACCAAGAGTTTTTCATTCAACTGTTATTTTTATTAACCACTGACTCTGCCAAATGTTAATAATTTAATAATGAACTAACTAGTCAGTTTCTGCTCTCACATAGCTCACAAGTTAGTGGAAGAGACAACTACTAAATAATTTAATTACACTTGTGATAGGGGCTTCCCTTGTGGCTCAGCTGGTAAAGAATCCACCTGCAACTGTGGGAGACCTGGGTTCTATCCCTGGGTTGGGAATACCCCCTGGAGAAGGGAAAGGCTACCCACCCCACTATTCTGGCCTGGAGAATTCCATGGACTGTTTAGTCCACGGGTTCACAAAGGGTCAGGCACAACTGAGTGACTTTCACTTTCACACTTGTGATAAATGATGGGGAGGAAAGTATCACTTAATATGTAGGAGTCAAGTAAAGCTTGCCAGAGGAAACGACATTTGAACTGCCATCTAAAGGATGAGTAGGACTTTGGCAGGAGACAAATTGGGAGAAGGGTAACAGGAAGACAATATAAGAGGGCCAAGTAGGCAACCCTTGTGTGCAGGAGGGAGGGCCAGGAGTAGGGGTACTTGCCTCCATGTGGATGGCGAAAGTTGCTCAGTCATGTCCAACTCTTTGCAACCCCATGGACTATAGAGTCCGTGGAATTCTCCAGGCCAGAATACTGGAGTGGGTAGCCTTTCCCTTCTCCAGGGAATCTTCCCAACCCAGGAATTGAAGCAGGACCTCCTGCATTGCAAGTGGATTCTTTACCAGCTGAGCTATGAGAGAAGCACCATGTGGTAGAGGATGTGAAATGGAGCACACACACAGTGTGGAAGGCTTGTGATTGGCTCTACTCCCTTCCCCCGGGTTTGTCTACTAGATTAAGTCAGCTGTGTTCCCACTGACAAATGCAGAGACTCCAATAAACTCAGTTTCAAGTCTTTAGACTCTCTTGACCATGCAGGGTAACCATATCAGGGAGATCCTTTTCATAGAGATCTGGGTTTTCTGAGGTCCCATTAAACTAATATTTTCCCAGCCTGGTGTAAGAGGCAGTCTTCTTTTTATAATCTTAATATACTTCAAAGTGCCTGACTTTGCCACACTTGATAAGCCATTTAGTGGAAGAATCATTGTCAGCACTGTGGTGATTGGGGAATGGGCTGTCCATCCCTGGGTTTATTCCAAAGGAGAAATTAGAGAAATCCTTGATTGCATAATTTGGTCAGCTCACTTGGGGGCAACCCCAATTTTCCTATCTTGCCATAGATTTCTTTCTAACCCATTTCTCATATTATACTTTACATTGACTATTTAATAAACTTTGTAATCCAAACATTTCAGTTTGGTATGTGATCTTTTATATTCCATGAATTCTGGGACAGCTTGTCTAGTAGTGTATTTAGAGGCTGTTATTAGATGAAGATAATTTTCCACATAACAGAGTGACACACACACACATATTTTTTAAAATTAGCTGATCTAATCAATGACATTGATAAACCTAGGCTAGATTGGGGCTTCCTTGGTGACTCAGACATGACTGAGTGACTAACACTTTCAGGCTGATCAGGGGGAAAAAAAGGAAATACAAATTACCAGTATCAAATTACCAGAATAAGGAAAAAAAGGAAATACAAATTACCAGAATGAGAGATGACATTTCCACACATTCTGCAGATTCTAAAAGAAAAATAAGGAAATATTAACAACTTTATGCCAATAAGGGCTTCCCTCATAGCTCAGTTGGTAAGGAATCCACCTGCAATGCAGGAGACCCTGGTTCGATTCCTGGGTCGGGAAGATCCACTAACGAAGGGATAGGCTACCCACTCCAGTATTCTTGGGCTTCCTTTGTGGCTCAGCTGGTAAAGAATCCGCTCACAATGCAGGAGACCTGGGTTCAATCCCTGGGTTGGGAAGATCCCCTGGAGAAGGGAAAGGCTACCCACTCCAGTATTCTAGCCTGGAGAATTCCATGGACTGCAGAGTCTGGGGTCACAAAGAGTCATACACAACTAAGCAACTTTCACGTCCACATGCCAATAAACTCAACAACTTAGATGAAAGTGACAAATTCCTTGGAAAACATAAACTATCAATCCTCACTCAGTAAGAAATAATAATCTCAATAGTACCATCTTTTAAGGAAATTGAAGTTGTAATTTAAAACCTTCTCATTGTGGGATTTCCCTGGTGGTCCAGTGGTTAAGAATCCACCTGCCAATGCAGGGGACATAGGTTTGATCCCTGGTCTGGGAGGATCCCACATGCCGAGGGGCAACCAGGCCCGTGGTGTCCCAACTACTGCAGCCCATGCACCTAGAGCCTGTGCTACTGCAACGAGAAGCCCTGCGCACCACAACCAGAGAGCAGCCGCGCCCCCGCCGCACACAGCAACTAGAGAAAGCCCGCACGCAGCAAAGACCCAGCAAGCCAGAGATAGAGAAACAACAACAATAAAACCTTTCCATTATGGTACAGCCACTTTGGAAAACAACCTGGCAATTTCTTCAAAGGTTAAACACGGAGTCACTATATGATCCAGTAATCCTACTCCTTAGGTATATACTCAAGAAAAATGAACACATGTCAACACAAACACTTGTACACAAATGTTCATAGCAGCATTATTCATGATAGCCAGAATGTGGAAACAATCCAGATTCATCAACTGATAAATAGATAAACAAAATGTGGTATATGCATACCATAAAATATTCAGACCTAAAAAGGAATGAAATATTGACATATGCTATAACATAGATAAACCTTGAAAACATGCCAAATCAAAGAAGCCAGTCACAAAAGACCATATTGAGTATGATTCCATTTATATGAAATGTCCAGAATTAGCAAAACCATAGAAGTAGATAGGTGATTGCCAGGGCCTGGGGATAGTGGGGAAAATTAGGGTGACTCCTAGTAGGTACAGAGTTTCTCTTTGGGGGAATGAAAATGTTACAGAATTTTGATTGTGGTAATGGATGCACAACTCTATAAATACAGTAAAATCACAGAATTGTACCTTCTAAAAGGGTTAACTTTATGCTCTATGAATTATATCTTAGTAAAGCTATTATTTATATATATATCAATCTATATAATTCACCATATTAAGGACTATAAAAGAAAAAGTCTAAATTGTATCCATAGATGCAGAAAATCACCTGGCAAAACCCAACATCGATTCTTGGTTAAAAGGAAAAAAAAAACAAAAAACCTCCTAGCAGACTAGGAATAGAAGGGAACTCCCTCAATCTGTTTTAGGGCATCTACAGATAATATCATACTAAATGATAAGAGACTGAAGGTTTTCCCTCTAAAATCAGGAATAAGGGAAGGATGTCTGCTTTCACCACTTCTATTTAACACTGTTCTAGTTCAAGCCAGTATAATAAGGCAGGAAAAAGAAACAAAACACAATCAGATTGAAAAGGAAGTAGTAAAACTGTCTATTCAGAGGGGACATGGTTGTCAATGAAGAAAATCCTATGGAGTCTACAAAAAGAGCTTCTAAAGTAATAATTGAGTTAGCATGACTGCTGGATACAAGTTCAATATATAAAAAATCAACTGAATTTCATTATATTAGCAAACAATTGAAAATTGAAATAAAAAACATACCATTTTGGAACTTTTCTGGCAGTCCAGTGCTAGGACCCAGCACCTTCGTTGCCATATGTCTGAATTCAATCCCTGGTCAGGGAACTAAGATCCTGCTGCTGCTGCTGCTGCTGCTAAGTCGCCTCAGTCATGTCTGACTCTGTGCGACCCCATAGAGGGCAGCCCACCAGGCTCCCCTGTCCCTGGGATTCTCCAGGCAAGAACACTGGAGTGGGTTGCCATTTCCTTCTCCGGCAGCATGGCAAAAAAAAAAAAAAAAATCATATCATTTACTCTAGTTCCAAAAATGTCAAATATATAGCAATGAAAGTGACAGAAGAAGTCCAAGTCCTGCACACTGAAAACGATCAATACAAAACATAGCTAAGAAAAATTAAAGGAGACCTCAACAAATGAGTAGATACTCTATGGTCCAGAAGACAGTATTGTTAAGATGTCAGTTCTTCTTGAATTTACATATAAAGCTATTCTACTCAAAGCCCCAGCAGGGTTTTGTGTAAAAATTGACAAACTTATTCTAAACTTTATTTGAAAATGAAGAAGACCTAGAATAGCTAAATGACTTTGGAAAAGACACAGTAATCAACACAGTCTAGTGTTGGCATGAAGATAGATCACTGGGGGGAAAAACAGAGTGTGGAAATGGACCTCACATATATGGTAAATTGATTTTTCAACAAACATGTAAAGTGATTTAGTAGAGAAAGGACTATCCTAAGAGTGCTGGAATCCTGGCTACCAGGGAGGATGAAAACTACACTGATGTATGTCTCGCACCATATACAAAAGTTAGCTTAACATTTGCAGACTTAAACGTAAAACATAAAACTATAAAACCTCTAGAAGAAAGTATAGGAGAAAATCTTTGTGACCTTGGATTAGAATACCAAAAGCATGATCCCTAAAATAAAAAAACTAATAAATTGGATTTCTTTAAGAATTTTAAAGTCTCTAAACTCAGAAATAAGAAAACAAAAACCCCAATGAAACAGTGCAAATACCAAGCCTCCTGTAAATGTGTTACCATACTTTCGTGATTTAAAAAAGAAAAAAAGAATTAAAAAAAATTTTAATTGAGCAAATAATTTGAACAGATAATTCATTAAAAAGATACATGGATGGCAAAAAAAAAGCATACTTTAAAACACTCGACATCATTAGTCATTAGGGAAATCAAAATTAAAATCACAAAGAGATACCACTCTTTGTGGTATCTAATTTTGGATATTAGAATATCCAAAATTAAAAAGATTGATCATACCAACTGTTGTCAATGATGTGGAGCAACTGGACCTCTCATATGCTACTGAGGAGAATGCAAAATGTACAAACACTTGGAAAATAATTTGGCAGTTTCTTTAAAAAAAATTAATCTTTACTTACCTTATGATCTATCCATTCTACTCCCAGGAGAAATGTAAGTATGTGCCCATACAAAGACTTATAAACAAATGTTCACAGAAGCTTTATTTCTAATATTTTAAAACCAGAAACAACCCAAATGTCCATCAGGAGGTGAATACATAAACAAATTGTGGTATATCTACTTAGCATTTGATAAATTCAACTGAGGAGAATTACTGAGCAACTGATACACTCAACAGCCTGGATGAAACTCAAAATAATGCTGAGTGAAAGAACCCAAAAGAATAGTACACACTATATGATTTCAGTTATATACAATTCTAAGGAATGGAATGAAACTAAGCCATGCCTGTGGGGCAACCCAAGATGGGCGGGTCATGGTGGAGAGATCTGACAGAATGTGGTCCACTGGAGAAGGGAATGGCAAACCACTTCAGTATTCTTGCCTTGAGAACCCCATGAACAGTATGAAAAGGCAAAATGATAGGATACTAAAAGAGGAACTCCCCAGGTCAGTAGGTGCCCAATATGCTACTGGATATCAGTAGAGAAATAACTCCAGAAAGAATGAAGGGATGGAGCCAAAGCAAAAACAATACCCAGCTGTGGATGTGACTGGTGATAGAAGCAAGGTCCGATGCTGTAAAGAGCAATATTGTATAGGAACCTGGAAAGTCAGGTCCATGAATCAAGGCAAATTGGAAGTGGTCAAACAAGAGATGGCAAGAGTGAATGTCGACATTCTAGGAATCAGCGAACTAAAATGGACTGGAATGGGTGAATTTAACTCAGATGACCATTATATCTACTACTGCGGGCAGGAATCCCTCAGAAGAAATGGAGTAGCCATCATGGTCAACAAAAGAGTCTGAAATGCAGTACTTGGATGCAATCTCAAAAACGACAGAATGATCTCTGTTCGTTTCCAAGGCAAACCATTCAATATCACAGTAATCCAAGTCTATGCCCCAACCAGTAATGCTGAAGAAGCTGAAGTTGAATGGTTCTATGAAGACCTATAAGACCTATGAGAACTAACACCCAAAAAAGATGTCCTTTTCATTATAGGGGACTGGAATGCAAAAGTAGGAAGTCAAGAAACACCTGGAGTAACAGGCAAATTTGGCCTTGGAATACGGAATGAAGCAGGGCAAAGACTAATAGAGTTTTGCCAAGAAAATGCACTGGTCATAATACCCTCTTCCAACAACACAAGAGAAGACTCTATACATGGACATCACCAGATCGTCAACACCGAAATCAGATTGATTATGTTCTTTGCAGCCAAAGATGGAGAAGCTCTATACAGTCAGCAAAAACAAGACTGGGAGCTGACTGTGGCTCAGACCATGAACTCCTTATTGCCAAATTCAGACTCAAGTTGAAGAAAGAAGGGAAAATCACTAGACCATTCAGGTATGACAGTGGAAGTGAAAATAGATTTGAGGGACTAGATCTGAGAGATAGAGTGCCTGATGAACTATGGAATGAGGTTCGTGACATTGTACAGGAGACAGGGATCAAGACCATCCCCATGGAAAAGAAATGCAAAAAAGCAAAATGGCTGTCTGGGGAGGCCTTACAAATAGCTGTGAAAAGAAGAGAAGCAAAAAGAAAAGGAGAAAAGGAAAGATATAAGCATCTGAATGCAGAGTTCCAAAGAATAGCAAGAAGAGATAAGAAAGCCTTCCTCAGTGATCAGTGCAAAGAAATAGAGGAAAACAACAGAATGGGAAAGACTAGAGATCTCGTCAAGAAAATTAGAGATACCAAGGGAACATTTCATGCAAAGATGGGCTCGATAAAGGACAGAAATGGTATGGACCTAACAGAAGCAGAAGATATTAAGAAGAGGTGGCAAGAATACACAGAAGAACTGTACAAAAAAGATCTTCACGACCCAGATAATCACAATGGTGTGATCACTCACCTAGAGCCAGACATCCTGGAATGTGAAGTCAAGTGGGCCTTGGAAAGCATCACTACGAACAAAGCTAGTGGAGGTGATGGAATTCCAGTTGAGCTATTCCAAATCCTGAAAGATGATGCTGTGAAAGTGCTGACCTCAATATGCCAGCAAATTTGGAAAACTCAGCAGGGTCACAGGACTGGAAAAGGTCAGTTTTCATTCCAATCCCAAAGAAAGGCAATGCCAAAGAATGCTCAGACTACTGCACAATTGCACTCATCTCACACGCTAGTAAAAGAATGCTCAAAATTCTCCAAGCCAGGCTTCAGCAATATGTGAACCGTGAACTTCCTGATGTTCAAGCTGGTTTTAGAAAAGGCAGAGGAACCAGAGATCAAATTGCTAACATCCACTGGATCATGGAAAAAGCAAGGGAGTTCCAGAAAAACATCTATTTCTGCTTTATTGACTATGCCAAAGCCTTTGACTGTGTGGATCACAATAAACTGTGGAAAATTCTGAAAGAGATGGGAATACCAGACCACCTGACCTGCCTCTTGAGAAATCTGTATGCAGGTCAGGAAGCAACAGTTAGAACTGGACATGGAACAACAGACTGGTTCCAAATAGGAAAAGGAGTACAACAAGGCTGTATATTGTCACCCTGCTTATGTAACTTATATGCAGAGTACATCATGAGAAACACTGGACTGGAAGAAACACAAGCTGGAATCAAGATTTCCGGGAGAAATATCAATAACCTCAGATATGCAGATGATACCACCCTTATGCCAGAAAGTAAAGAGGAACTAAAAAGCCTCTTGATGAAAGTGAAAGTGGAGAGTGAAAAAGTTGGCTTAAAGCTCAACATTCAGAAAACGAAGATCATGGCATCCGGTCCCATCACTTCATGGGAAATAGATGGGGAAACAGTGGAAACAGTGTCGGACTTTATTTTTGGGGGCTCCAAAATCACTGCAGATGGTGAGAGCAGCCATGAAATTAAAAGACGCTTACTCCTTGGAAGAAAAGTTATGACCAACCTACATAGCATATTCAAAAGCAGAGACATTACTTTTCCAACAAAGGTTCGTCTAGTCAAGGCTATAGTTTTTCCTGTGGTCATGTATGAATGTGAGAGTTGGGCTGTGAAGAAGGATGAGAGCTGAAGAATTGATGCTTTTGAACTGTGGTGTTGGAGAAGACTCTTGAGAGTCCCTTGGACTACAAGGAGATCCAACCAGTCCATTCTGAAGGAGATCAGCCCTGGGATTTCTTTGGAAGGAATGATGCTAAAGCTGAAACTCCAGTACTTTGGCCACCTTATGTGAAGAGTTGATTTATTGGGAAAGACTCTGATGTTGGGAGGGATTGGGGGCAGGAGGAGAAGGGGACGAACGAGGATGAGATGGCGGATGGCATCACTGACTCGATGGACGTGAGTCTGGGTGAACTCCGGGAGTTGGTGATGAACATGGAGGCCTGGCTTGCTGCGATTCATGGGGTCTCAAAGAGTCGGACACGACTGAGTGACTGAACTGAACTGAACTGAAGGAATGGAAGCTAATCCATAGAGAAAGAGAATAGTGATTGCCTGAGGACAAATAAATGGATTACAAAAAGATATAAGTAAAGACCTTCCACCAGCAAGATGAGAATTTGTTGAAGGCTCAGATGAAAGTTAGCATTTTTTAGCAATAAAGTATTTTAAATTAAAAAAAGATATAAGGAAACTCTGGGAGATTATGGATGTATTATTCATTAACTTGATTATGGTTTCATAGATGTGTACATGTTAAAACTTATAAGATTATATACTTTAAATATATACAGTGTATGTTACCTCTTAATTACTTCAATAAAGCTGTTTAAAAAGATCAGAGAATAGAGTTAGCCAATATAAATGTAATACCTATTAAAAAAATAATAGCCAACATTTATTGAACATTTTGGACTTCCCTGGTGGCTCAGACGGTAAAGCATCTGCCTACAGTGTGGGAGACCCAGGTCAATCCCTAGGTTGGGAAGATCTCCTGGAGAAGGAAAGGGCAATCCACTCCAGTATTCTTGCCTGGAAAATCCCATGGACGGACGAACCTGGTGGGCTATAGTCCATGGGGTCACAAAGAGTCGGACACGACTGAGCAATTTCACTTTCACTTTTCATTGAACATTTTAGAACGGTAAACATTATGCTAATTAAGTTACTAGTTCCCAGTAACTTTATAAGGGAGGCAGTATTATTTCCATTAAGTAACTCAGATTACATAAACCAGTGAGATGCTAAGTCAGAACTCAAACCCTTGACTTCACTGCTGCTGCTGCTGCTGCTAAGTCGCTTCAATCGTGTCCAACTCTGTGCGACCCCATAGACGCCAGCTCACCAGGCTCCCCCGTCCATGGGATTTTCCAGACAAGAGTACTGGAGTGGAGTGTCATTGCTTTCTCCACTTGACTTCACTACCTACAATCATACCCTCTGGATACCATGATTCCAAGAGGCCTTCAAGGAATTTGCAGCCCAGTGGTGAGGCAGATGGGCTTCCCAGGTGGCTCACTGGTAAAGAATCCACCTGCCAATGCAGGAGACGCAGGTTCAATCCCTGGGTTGGAAAGATTCCCCTGGAGGAGGAAATGGAAACCCACTCCAGTATTCCTACCTGGAGTATTCCATGGATAGAGGAGCCTGGCAGGCTATAGTCCATGAGGTCAGAGTTGGACGTGACTGAGTGACTAAGCATGCACTCACAGAGAGACAGATGCCACCACAGATACCATCTCCCAACTACAACAGAGTCACTGACGGGGAAAGAAAGAGAAATTTTAGCAAAGCTGAAACTAAGCTCTTCCAAGGTTCCAAGCCAGACCACCGGCCCAATAACATGGGCAAGGTTCTAGATACAGAGTCCTGGTGCTTCTGTAGGGCCACTGGAGAAGGGAGGGGCTGGTGGGAAGGGATGGGAAGCCTCTATGTAGACCAAAGGAGACTGGACCATACACACTTAGTTCAGGCAGGGCTCCTTCAGTTCTGCCCAAGTTAATCGGAAGCAACTGATCAAACATGGCCTTTTCCCATTTCAGGAATATGAAGATAGGTTTTTAATTGAAAGACCTAAGATTAGAACCTTGGGTGAATCCTTTCACTGCTTAGTATTCCCACTGCCTCATCTCTAAGGTGGGGAAGTTGAACTAGGTATTGCTGTGGTTCCCTCGAGGTCTCCTGTGCTCTGTCCCAGCCTGTTATTATGGTTTTCCCAGAGTATGAAGGCTCTGCTGGCCATCCAGGAAGTGTCTAGTAGGGTGACTTTACTGCTCTCAGCAGCTCTGCTGACTACAGGGAAAGGTACTGAGATCACAAAGCAGCATGATTAAATGCCAAAAAAGGAAAATCAGTAACTATGGATGCCTTTATATTAATAGTTACTTTTCTGATTAAATAATAGAGGTTAATCATAGACATTTAAGGAAATTCAGACTGTGAGGAAAGAGTTAACTCAGCAGGTCTGGTTGCCTACTCACTACCTGTATTCAAGGGACCCGTGATTAACCCTTACCCAACCACTGGGAATGTGGCCTTAGAGTGTTCTTTCTGTTAGTGATTGATGGGTGTGTTATATACACCTGGAGCAATGGACCATATCATTACCTGCTTGTCAGGTTGCTTTGCACAAACATAAAAATCGGCGGTCTGCACCTGGTTTCATTGTTAGGGTCCTGAGTTTGCCTTGTCATGGTTGGTTGCATAACAGGATATACCTATGTGACCAGCTCCCATAAAAACTTTGGACTCTGAGACTCATAAGGCTTCTAGTGGCAAAGACAGTTCACAGATGAGTCCATAGTCAACAGTGAGAGAAAGAGTACTCCTGTGTGACCTCAGACAAGGAAGGACATTGGAAGCCTGGGTTGACTCTCTCTGGATCCCATTAATACATATCTTCCTCCTGATGCTTTTGCTCTGAACCTTTGCTATTATAAATCTCAGTGAGTATAACCTGCTACTAGGTCTCATGGGTCCTTCTGATGAATCACTGAAGAAGCACAATATATATACATATATGTATATTGTATATAAATATATATACAATATATATACATATATATATTATATATATAAATCAAAATCCCTCCACCTAAATATAACCATTGGGCTAACTTTAAAAACAGGTCTTACCAGTCAGAATGGCCATCATCAAAAAATCTACAAATTCTGGAGAGGGTGTGGAGAAAAGGGAATCCTCTTGCACTGTTGTGGGAATGTAAACTGATACAGCCACTATGGAGAACAGTACGGGCATTCCTTAAAAACTAGAATTAAGACTACCATATGACTCAGCAATCCCACTAACTGGGCATAAACCCTGAGAAAACCATAATTGGAAAAGACACTTGTACCTCAATGTTCATGGCAGCACTATTTACAATAGCTAGGACATGGAGGCAACCTAGATGTCCATCGACAGATGAATGGATAAAGAGGCTGTGTACATATATACAATGGAACATTACTCAGCCATAAAAAGGAACACATTTGAGTCAGTTTCAATGAGGTGGATGAACTACAGACTGTTATACAGAGTGAAGTAAATCAGAAAGAGAAAAACAAATATACATTAATGAATATATATGGAATCTATAAAAATGGTACTGATGAACCTCTTTGCAGGGCAGCAATAGAAATGCTGCAGATGGTGACTGCAGCCATGAAATTAAAGACGCTTGCTCCTTGGAAGAAAAGCTATGACCAACTTAGATAGCATATTAAAAAGCAGAGACGTGACTTTGCCAACAAAGGTCCATCTAGTCAAAGCTATGGTTTCTCCAGTAGTTGTGTATGGATGTGAGAGTTGGACTATAAAGAAAGCTGAGCACAGGAGAATTGGATGCTTTTGAACTGTGGTATTGGTGAAGACTCTTAAGAGGCTTTTGTACTGCAAGGAGATCAAACCAGTCAATCCTAAAGGAAATCAGTCCTGTATATTCATTGAAAGGACTGATGCTGAAGCTGAAACTCCAATACTTTGGCCACTGGATGTGCAGAACTGACCCACTGGAAAAGACCTTGATGCTGGGAAAGGTTGAAGGCAGGAGGAGAAGGGGACAACAGAGGATGAGATGGTTGGATGGCATCACCAACTCCGACGGACATGAGTTTGAGCAAGCTCTGGGAGTTGGTGATGGACAGGGAAGCCTGGCATGCTGCAGTCCCTGGGGTTGCAAAGAGTCAGACATGACTGAGCGAGTGAACTGAACTGAATAGAGATGCAGACATAGAGAACAGACTTGTGGAGACAGTGGGTGAAGTAGAGGGTGGGATGAATTGAGAGAGTGGCTGGTGGGAATTTGCTATATGATGCAGTGAGCTCAAACTCAGGGCTCTGTGACAACTGAAAGGGGTGGGAGGTGGGAGAGAGGTTCAAAATGTAAGGGACATATGTATACCTATGGCTGATTCATGTTGATGTATGTCAGAAATCAACACAACATTGTAAAGCAATTATCCTCCAATTAAAAAAAAAAAACAACAAATAAACAGATCTTGACTGCTCGAAGATGGTGCTGAGGGCAAGGAAGCAAGCCCCTGCTGCTCCAAAGCCGAAGCCAAAGCAAAGGCTTCGAAGGCTAAGAAAGCAGTGTTGAAAGGTGCCCACAGCCACACAAAAAAAGATCTGGACATAACCCACCTTCCTAAGGCCCAAAACACTGCAGCTCAGGAGACAGCCCAAATATCCTTGGAAGAGCGCCCCTAGGAGAAACCAGCTTGACCACTATGTCATCAAGTTCCCCCTCACCACCAAATCAGCTGTGAAGGAAACAGAAGACAGCAGCTCACTGGTGTTCACTGTGGATGTCCCGGCCAACAAGCACCACATGAAACAGGATGTGAAGAAGCTCTACGACACTGACATCAGTGTCAACACCAAGGTCAACACCTTGGTGAGGCCTAATGGGGAGGAGAAGGCATGTGCTTGACTGGCTCCTATGGTTCTTTGGATGTTGCCTGCAAAATTGGGATCATCTAAACTGAGTCCAGCTGGCTAATTCCAAGTATAAAAGTTTCACTATTAAAAACAAAATAACAGATTTTGACCAATTAAATAATCTTGTGAAAGTTCTTCTACATTGTCAGAAGGCAAACAACTGTTGATTGATGATAAGTTGTATGATGAAGATTAAATTTTATGGAAGCCTCATATTAAGGACTTAAAAGAATAATTTTGCTGTTTCAAATAATTACCAAGATTTATTGAACTTACTTTAGTGACATAATAATGGTTTCATCTTCCCTGGTGGCTCAGACAGTAAGCAATCTGACTGCAGTGTAGGAGACGTGGGTTCGATCCCTTGGAGAAGAAAATGGCAATCCACTCCAGTACTTTTGCTTGGAGAATTCCATGGATGGAGGAGTCTGGAGGGTACAGGCATGAGGTTGCAAAGAATCAGACACGACTGAGCCCCTAACACTTTCACTTTTCAAACTCCACATTATTCAAGGGTCAACTGTGCACACATACACACACATAGTTTTATTTTAAGGATTTGGCTCACATGACTGTGGGCTCTGACAAGTCTGGAATTCGTAGGGCAGGCTGAAAATTCAGGGAAAAGTTTTGATGTTGTAGTATTGAATTTAAAGTCTTTAGACTAGAAACACAGAGTTTCTTTGTTGCGGCCACGAAGCAGAATTTCTTTGGGAAACCTCAGTATTTGCTCTTAAGGATAAAGGCCCACCCGCATTTTAAGAGTAGAAAAGTACCGATTTAAATGTTAACCACACATAAAATTAACTGTCATAGTTGTGATCTTTCCTTTTTGAAGAGGAAAGGGAGGGTGGATTCCCAAATGTGATCCACTATCACAAGACTAACCCTGAGACGTGCCTGCTCCCAAGTGGATGACCAGCCCCCACACCCCAGTCACAAGCGTCTCCTCTTAGCCACAGCCATGCAAGTCTGGCTTTGGCCAGAAGAGGGCACTGCCACCTACTTGTGTGACTATCTGCTTGGGAACCAATAGGACGGAAGAGGTTTTGACATGACTTCCAATTAATTATTATGTTTTACAGCCCCTGAGTTAGCATAGCACAACCTTGATAGAATAAATGCCTGTAAACTTTCAGTTTCACTGTGAGACCAAAGCACCTCCCTGTCATCACTCAAACTTGAGGTTCAATAAAGCAAGAGGACGTAGAATGCACATGTCCTTTGGCTTCCCTGGTGCAGTTAGGCAGAACCACACTAAACGAAAATCCAGGCTGATGCAGAGAAAAGGAGGAAGTTGAGGCATCTGGGGACCGAGAGGAAGAAATGGGAAGACCCCATGACTTAGTTGGTAAAGAATCCACCTGCACTGCAGGAGACCCGGATTCGATTCGATCCCCTCCCTCGTGGGGAAGACTCCCTGGAGAAGGAAATGGCAACCCATCCAGTATTCTTGCCTGGAGAATTCAATGAACAGAGGAGCCTGGTGGGCTACAGTCCATGGGGTCGCAAAGAGTTGGACACGACTTAGCGACTAAATCACTGGGCCTCCAAGCAGGTAAGGAATCTTCTGGTAAGATACAGAGGAGGCAGGCTTGGGAGGTTACTCTCTGTGTCTGGGTTTGAGAGAATAATACTACAGGCCCCTCTGGCAAAACCACTCAGCCTAGCAGAGCAGTTAATCTAATCTCGGGATTTTTAATTGGAAATGGAAATTCACATAAGTATAGTTGTTCTTTAGTTCTCGTTAATAATTAAAAGCCTCCTTCCCCTGCTTCCATGTTAATGACAGCTTCCATTCATGCAACTTGAGAGTTTGCAGAGAGGGCTTTCCCACCCACAGCAAGGAACAGAGCAGGTACTGATTATTTCCACTTTACAGCTGAGGAAACACAGAGGGTGAATGATTTGCTCTGGCTCCATATAATTTAAGCCTGGGAGGGGACTAGATGCCTGGGGCCTGATCTTAGCCCTGTGCTCTGTCCCCTATCAAAAATACATTCCTAACCCTCAGCACTGCTGTTTCCAAGGTCTATTAAAAGCTGAATGTATGCAAACCCCATGACCCAGCAATTCCACTTGTAGGAACGTATACAGCAGAAACGCATGCACACAGGCACCGAAAGTACATGCAATACTGTTTATAGCAGAATAGCGTGAACTGGCCCCGAAGGGAAACCAACCCGAAGTCCAACCAATGATAATTGGATAAGTAGACTGCGGTATATTTCTATCATGAATTCCATGTGGTAACGAGAATAAATGAACACAATTTATGCAAAATGTAAAAAATTTCACAAATTATATAAAGTTCAAAACAGCAAAATTAATATAAAATAGTGAAAGGTTGGGGCTTCCCTGTTAGCTCAGATGGTAAAGAATCTTCCTGCAATGCAGGAGACCCGGGTTTGATTCCATGGACAGAGGAGCCTGGCGGGCTACAGTCCATGGGATTGCAAAGAGTCGGACACGTTAGTGGTTAAACCACTACTAGTAACTGGGACGGGGACACAGGTCTACTGGAGTGCCGATAATGTTCTACTTCTGGGCCTAGGTAGTAGTTATCGAGTGGGACAGGTGTGTCAATTTGCACAAATTCACCAAGCTGTATATAAAAAGTTAAATAACTTTTCCATGAGCAACTTTACTACTGCTCAAATGTGGCTCATCCCTGATTAAAGCAGACTTGTTTGTTGCTCTACTCCAACAGTGACCACATCACCATTCCCCAGAGAGTTCTCGGAGGGTTGAGAGAGCAGGTCAACATCTGCCTTTGGGTTTGTGTGTGCAAAAATACATTTCAGGAGGGCTGCCACACAGGAAGTTCATCCCCAGCCTCCACTACTACAAACATATGTTCATTCTGGGTGTCCAGAAAGTAAAAAAAGAAGGAGACATGCAAGCAGGGTAAGTCAAACACAGCAAACATCTCCAAATGGCAAAGCTTCCCTGCCTGTCTCACTTTTAACACTAGCACTACCTTGCAGGGGAAAACAAAACAAGAAATCTAACCCCGGCATCCCAAAGATGCAGATGGCACCTCTAGACAAGAGAGTCTCAAAACACAAAACACAGGGCAGCAAACTGAAGCTGTTCAAAATTCCACGGCAGGGCCTGATGAACTCATAAATGAAACCAGATTTCCTGTTTCCCAGAGTACAGCCTGCTTCTCATCAGCCCTTATTGCTTCTAACAGGATGAGGAGGCTTGAAAATCTTAAAGGACAAAAGTACAACATGTTAGATCAAGGATTGGCTATCTTCATCCATGGGCCAAGGACATTTGGTCTAGGGCAACACACACACACACACACACACAGGCACACACCCTGGCTCCCTCTGCTGCTTTGGAGAGTTTCTCACACCACTTCAGCTGCTTCTGTCTCCTATGTCGATGATTACTGCTATTTTGGACTCTCACTCCATCTCGGGAGGTAAAAGTGAAAATCTTAAAAACCACTTTGATACCTCCTCCAGCTTGATTGCATTTGGAGAAGCTGGCCTTCTTTTTCCCTCCCAATAGTCAGAGGGACACTAGCTGTACTTTTTGCACCTTTCCATGATGTGGTGGGCTTCCCTGGTGGCTCAGATGGTAAAGAATCCACCTGCAATGCGGCAGAGCCAGGTTCAATCCCCGGGTTGGGAAGATCCCCTGGAGAAGGGAATGGCAACCCACTCCAGTATTCTTATCTGGTGACTTCCATGAACAGAGGAGTCTGGTGGGCTACAGTTCATGGGGTTGCAAAGAGTTGGACAAAACTGAATGACCAACACTTTGACTTTGATGTGGTGGGGTTGTCAGCACTCTGGAAGTTCGGCCATAAGGTGTACTGCAACTACAACGGCAAAACAACAGGGCGAGAGCAGAGGTCAGGACTAGCCTGGTGGTGCTCCTCCAGGGTCTAAATGAGTCCCGGAGGAGCAGAGATACCCTGAGGTATAAGTAGTTGGAGCCAGGAGTTTTCTGGCAGTGGCAACACTCAAAGTCAGTAGATGGCACAGCAACATGGACCCAAAGCAATTCACTGCAGCATTGCCATCACAGAGAAAAATGAGAAGCAGGCAAAGCATCCAATGGCACAATGTGTTAAATGATGCTATCGTTACACACAATGGGTTATCATGCAGCCGTGAAAAAGAACGAGGCAGCTCTAAGTTAACTAACACAGAAAACGGTCTACACTTTAATGTTAAATGATAAAGGCAAGCTGGAGACAACTACATAAAGCATGATTCCATGTATATATTTTAAAAATCCTGTATGCTCACCCCCTCAGTCTCCCACGTGCCAGTATTGGTAAACGATCTAGAAGAATGCACATTCACCAGGTTACATCTAGGAAAGGGAATTGAAGTAGGTGAGGGGGAGCGTTCCAAATTTGGCATTTCTGTTTTTATTATTTATGCTGTACCAGTAGCTCTTTCGGAGAAGGCAATGGCACCCCACTCCAGTACTCTTGCCTGGAAAATCCCATAGACGGAGGAGCCTGGTAGGCTGCAGTCCATGGGGTCACTAAGAGTCGGACACGACTGAGCAACTTCACTTTCACTTTTCACTTTCATGCATTGGAGAAGGAAATGGCAACCCGCTCCAATCTTCTTGCCTGGAGAATCCCAGGGACAGTGGAGCCTGATGGGCTGCTGTCTATGGGGTCGCACAGAGTCGGACACGACTGAAACAACTTAGCAGCAGCAGCAGCAGTAGCTCTTTAGCGATTAAAAAAATAATAATAATCTAGAAAGCCAGGGCGGGGACTTCCTTGGTAGTCCAGTGGTGAAGAATCTGCCTTGTAATACAGGGCACATGGGTTCGATCCCTGGTCAGAAAACTAAGATCCTACATGCCACAGAGCAACTAAGCCTGTGTGCCACATCTAGAGAGTCTGTGCCCCGAAGAGAAGGATCCTGCATGACAACGAAGATTCCGCATGTTGCAACCAAGATCCCATGCAGCCAACGAAAAAATAAATACATAGCATCAATTTAAAAAAAAAATTATAAAAAAGCCAAGGCTACAGGGGTGGGGTATGAAGGAGGCAGATCTGCTGGGAGTGATCAGCACAGCCAGAGCCTTCTATGAGTCAGAATCAAGGACTGCGGAGTAGATTCACCCAGAATTTTGGCAGAGACTCCCAGCTCCTGGATATGCATAACAGATTTTTCTCCTGTTTTTTCTCTTTGGGGTCATGTGCTTTTGGTTCTCTTTGGGTTACTTCCAACCCAAGGCAGGCGGAGGAGAAGGGCCCCTCCCTAGGAGGTGCCCATTTGGCCTGAGGCCTTAGCAGAGAGGCCTCTTTTCTTTAGTGCATATTTCCTTGGGGTTCTTTTCCTGGGCCTTTGCCATCAGAGCACAAGCTCTCCAGGGGCCAAAGAAAAGGGACTCAGCGCTTGGCCAACTTTTAGTCAAGACTACTGCTGTTCTCTTGGGGAGGTTTTCTTAAAATATAAGCCTCAAATATAGACACACACATTGAAATAAAGAATAAATGCTTTGTTACATTAGCAAGTGGCCCATGCTGGGTAAAAGGGAAATTTTCATCCATTCTGGAATGAGTGCAAATTGGTTAAGAGCCTTTCAAAGAGCAATTGGGCAATATCGCGTCTAAAATATTTTCATACTATTTTATCCAGTAATAAAACTTCTGGGAATTTCTTCTAATGAAATACAAAATGCCTCAAATAGGAAAATGCATAGGAAGATTGCTTTCATTATGTTTCCTTTTGATAATAGTTAAAACTTGGAAACAAACTAAATGGTCAACAATGGCAGGTGATTGGTAAAACACATGTGCTCCATGGAACACTGCACAACAATCAAAATTTATAACAAAAATTTGTAATAATAAATTCAAATGTACTAGTGATGGCCTCGTAGCTTTTTTCTGTTACACTAGCACTTATATAAAAGCTCATCATAAGAAAGAATAAACATGTTCAGGCCTTTGAGTGAGTGAGTGAAAGTCACTCAGTCGTGTCGGACTCTTTGTGACCCCATGGCCTATAAGGTCCATGGAATTCCCTAGGCTAGAATACTGGAGTGGGTAGCCTTTCCCTTCTCCAGGAGATCTTCCCAACCCAGGGATCAAACCCAGGTCTCCCACATTGCAAGCGGATTCTTTACCAGCTGAGCCACAAGGGCAGCCCAAGAATATTGGAGTGGGTAGCCAATCCCTTCTCTAGAGGATCTTCCTGACCCAGGAATCGAACCGGGGTCTCCAGCATTGCAGGGGGATTCTTTACCAACTGAGCTATATCCCAATCTAACTAAATCAGAAGCTCAGGAGATGGGGCCTGGACATGAGAATTTTTTTACGTTTTCCCAGATGACGCTACTTGAAGCCAAGGCTGACAGAGAACCACTGACTTTGGATCAAAATGAAACTGCCCACTTCAGTTGTGGCCCAGTCCAGCTCACCTGGTTAGAGTTCTACATGGGGTTCTGAATGGCCTGTTTCCCTGGCCTTGTCCTGCATATAATCACTAGAGGGATGCGTAGTGGACCCAGTAGGAGGCTAACCATAAATTTGAGATGAGGGCCAAATCACTTTCCATCTTACCAGAACCAGCCGCAGGTAGACTCATTAGGAAGCAGAGAATTAAGATCATCTCAGTAAGACACATGAGCTTGAATGAGGTCAGGTCAGCACTGGTAGGCATGGCAGATGTAGAGCAAAAGACTTGGAACCAAGGCCCAGAATGTATGTCACCCGACGAGAAGGGGATACAGCTCTCACTGGCTGCCTGCCTGTTGGTGTCAACTTCTACAGTATTGCTGCTGCTGCTGCTGCTAAGTCGCTTCAGTCGTGTCCGACTCTGTGCGACCCCATAGACAGCAGCCCACCAGGCTCTGCTGTCCCTGGGATTCTCCAGGCAAGAACACTGGAGTGGGTTGCCATTTCCTCCTCCAATGCATGAAAGTGAAAAGTCAAAGTGAAGTCACTCAGTCGTGTCTGACTCGTAGCAACCCCATGGACTGCAGCCTACTAGGCTCCTCCGTCCATGGGATTTTCCAGGCAAGTAAATCCCACTGGAGTGGGGTGCCATTGCCTTCTCTGCTAGCAGGGATAAAAGAAGAAAGCTTTAGAAGTTTTACCACTAGGAGATTCTGGTGTCTACAGGGCCCCTTAGAAGAAGCTGTGCCAGTCAATTTGCTGATGGGCCAAAAGAATCAAATGAAAATTGAATAGGAGAGAAAACTCAAGAAAGATAAGCAGCAAAAAGGGTCCATCAGCAGAATATAATGACCCCTTTATGCTATCCTGTAATTCCACTAGGAGATTACTTCCACTTAAGTTATTAAGCATTTGCCCTTTCATTGTTGTCCTCTCCAGAAAATGCAGACTCCTAAAAGGAATGATACTTTGATTCAGTAACAACTTTAATGAAATTAGCTCATGATTTATTCAGCCAATCTGAATGCCTATTCTGTGCCTGGTACTACACTGGGAACTGGGATACACTGGAAAGAAGACCTCATGAAGGTGACTAAGTCGAGTTAGGGAAATTAAAATGGAGGTAGTCTTGTTCAGGTTTCCGAAGTAGAGGAGCAGGCCTCTGATGGACTTCTGACCTTGCCTGGACCTTGCCTGGACTACATGCCTGTCTGCAAGCACACCAATCATTACCAACAAGTCAGGTGACACTTTAGATAAGAAAGGGAGTAGGACTTGGAATCCTTAAGCTCCTGGAGGCCTGACCAGCCCCCTGGGGTTTAAGAAGTCTTATAACTCACAAGGTTAAATAAACAGCATTGTAACAGTTAAACCAGAGCTGCATTTTTGCACACAAACTGATGATGATATCAGTTTGCAACCTGAGATTATAAGCGGCAGCCCCCAAAGCGGCAATCTGTAGTTTCACCCATGGGATAGACACGTTGCCTGGGACCCACCCTTTCCCAACTGGGACTCCAGACTGCTGTTCTCAGTGCTACTAAATTCTGAATGTAGGTTTCAGCCCAATTTGGTGATGTACACACTATTACCTCTCTCTATTATTTCTATTTATTTTCTTTTAATGACTGTATATTGAAATTAGGTCAAATAATCCCGTTAAATATTTAAATTGCTTATTGTGTGTGTAACAAGTGGTTTCTTTTGTTAACAAATCCTTCAAAATGAAAATGAAACTAAAACTTTCAACAAAACACTAAGAAGACTCAGTTCAATACAGAAGTATCTACTGAACACATCCTGTCACCTGACCAGGAGTTGGTGCTGAGGCAAGAGGAAAACAGAAAAATGTACAACACTGTCATCTCCCTCAAGAAGCTTCTAGCCCTGCTTGGGGAAATCCAAGCACGCAAAAATCCAAACAAGCAACTGCTTATTAAACTGCTAATATAATCAAGGGCCAACATGAAGGGTGGAGCTAAGTACCTTCATGTGAAAGGGCCTTTTCAGAAGCCCTTATGATTGTATCACACTAACTCTTTTCATTAGGGAGCCTGGAAAATGAGCTATTACAGCCTCACTGTTTGCTTAATATTAATACAAGTGTGACTTTCTGGTTCTGGGGCTTCACCTTAGTTTCTGCCCTACACACTATAGATCTGGCTAGGCTGAGTACTACTGAAAGGGAGTTATTCATTACGCATTTACAGGGTACACAGGGTCCATCCACCTTCTCTGACTATGCCCCTGACTCTGGCCAGTTGCCATGTCTTAGTGGTGGGCTGAGCAGTTTCACATGTACTAAACACCCACAGGATACATGGTTTCTGTCTATCACAGTTGTGCCCACAAAGTACCCTTGTGAGAAAAGCCTCACCAGCTGTTGGCTCTGGGTATCACTATGAAGGGAAAACTGTGACTGTCACCCAACTGGAATAAGGAAGCAAGATTTAGGAACAGAGGAATAGGTGTGCCTCAGAATCCAGGCATCGAGCAGGATCAGCCAGGGAGATATATTGCCAAGTGTGGGGTGTGGAGCCTTTTACTGAAACTATCATTCATAAATTGTATTGTCCTGGAAACACATTCCAGGCCAGACAACCTTTGGAGCAAGGTCAAAAATCCAGAAGGAATGAAGAAGATAAATTAGTGCAGGAACCGAATCAGCATCTACTCCACAGAAGCAGCAGATTCATTGGCACCAAGAAATTGAAAAAGACTAGAGGGACTTTTAAGGAAGAGCACATATGAGGACCTCTCAGTCCAGGCACTGAGGTGGCATGAGACTCAGAACGGGAGAAGAGCACAGGATGAAGACAGGGGCTCAAAACCAAGAAGCTAATGTCCTCAGACTAAGCAAAATGCAGGAACCAGCTGATGTCTTCAGACTAAGCAAAATGCAGGAACACTGGTTGCCTCAGGTGGTGGAAGGACTAATTGGGAAGAAACTCGACGGAACTTTCTGAGAACGTAGAGATGATTGTACCATTATTGAAAGAAGTGTGGGTTCCATGGGCGTACCTATTTGTCAAAAGCTGTTGAACTGCATACTTAGGATTTGTTCATTTCAGTGTATGTAACTTTTACCTCGGAGAAGGCAATGGCACCCCACTCCAATACTCTTGCCTGGAAAATCCCATGGATGGAGGGGCCTAGTAGGCTACTACAGTCCATGGGGTCGCTAGGAGTTGGACACGACTGAGCGACTTCACTTTCACTTTTCACTTTCATGCATTGGAGAAGGGAATGGCAACCCACTCCAGTATTCTTGCCTGGAGAATCCCAGGGACGGGGGAGCCTGGTGGGCTGCCGTCTCTGGAGTCGCACAGAGTCGGACACAACTGAAGCAACTTAACAGCAGCAGCAGCAGAAACTTTTACCTAAAAAATTGTAAACAAATCAAACCCTAATTAGGTTTACTTTTAGCAGTGCTAGGAATTAGCAATTCTAAAACCACAATCTGTATATTCTTGGGCATGAGGTAAATGGGAGACAGACTTCCAGCTGTTGGATAAAAAAATTACAGATACAGAAAAGGCATTTTTTGCATTGGAACTGGGGTTATCAGTATAACTATATATCTATGTCTAATATCTCTCTCTGTGTGTGTGTGTGTATATATATATATATATATATACACATACACATATACACACACACTATATTTCTAATATATATCTATGCCTTTATTTCTGTGTTTATATAAAGGTAATAAAATCTATTTCTGTCTGCTAAAAGGGACTAAAAGAAATGATACAATAGGAACAAGTAATTTAACCCCCAGATCTTGGTTTCTAAATACCATTCCTGAATGAAGGAACCAGGAATCCTTGAGAAGTGACTTACTCCAGGGTTGAGGACAGGAAAAGTAAAGGATGAGCCTAGAACTGAGCCAAAAAGTAAAGAAATATTCAAAGAATCCTGTTGAAAGGACTCAGAAGTCAGCTGAATGGGGCTCCCATTGGCCCAATCTGATATAATCTCACATTAGAATAAATAATATTAAGGGACTTCCCTAGTAGTCCAGTGGTTAAGAACATGCCTTTCAATGCAGGGGACGCAGCTTTGATACATCAATAAATGGGGATTTCCCTGGTCGTCCAGTGGTTAAGAATCCACCCTGCAATGCAGGGACTGTGTGTCTGATCCCTGATCAGAGAACTAATCACACATGCCATGGAGCATGGAGCAAACAAGTCCAGGCGCCACACCTAGACAGTCCATTCCCTCAATGAAAGGTCTCAAGTGACATGACAAAGATCCCACGTGCAGCAACTAAGACCAGCCAAACACACAAATAAATAAAATAATAAGTAAATGAACAAATAAATAAATGGAGGTAAAGGGAAACTACTTCACTATAGCAGAACGCCAAAATGACAAAGGTAAGGTAGCCAACAAGCATAATTGTTCAGTCATATCCAACTCTTTGTGACCCCATGGACTGCAGTGTGTCAGGCTCCTCTGTCCATGGAATTCTCCAGGCAAGAATACTGGAGTGGATTGCCATTCCCTCCTCTAGGGGATCTTCCCAACCCAGGGATCAAACCTGCATCTCCTGTGTTTCCTGTATTAGCAGACAGATTCTTTACCACTGAGCCAACTGGGAAGCCCCAAAGAAATACTAAAAGAATCATGTTGAAAGGACTCAGAGCCCAGCTTAATGGGGCCCTCATTGAGGTAGAAAACTGATAGGTAAAAGTCTGACAAAAAGACAGAATAGTTTACAGAGTTGCAAAGTATGCTCCTCAATTACTTACTGATTACAAAGGAAAAAAATAATAACTTCACAGTAGCAGAAACCACTTCAGGTCATTGAGCCATAACATTGCTATATTGGCGTAAACCAATATTTAATATCATGTATCTGGGATTGGAATACTGGGAAAGGACACACCACTAGTTCTGTGATATTCCTGTCAAAAAATGTATAACTTGAATCTAATCATGAGGAACTATGAAACAAACCCAGATTGAAAGATGTTCTACAAAATAACTGGCTCATACTCTTTTAAAATATTAAGGTCAAGACACAAAAAGAAAAGCTGAAGTAATGTTCCAGAATAAAGGAAAATAAATAGATTGACAACTAAATTTTGTACATTATCTTGGATGTAATCCTGGACTCAGGGGGAGGGGGAAAGTAAGGATATTTGGGGAACAATTGATGAAACAGATAGTAATACTGCTGCTGCTGCTGCTGCTGCTGCAGCTGCCAAGTCGCTTCAGTCGTGTCCGACTCTGTGTAGCCCCATGGACAGCAGCCCACCAGGCTTCTCTGGCCACGGGATTCTCCAGGCAAGAATAGTGGAGTGGGTTGCCATTTCCTTCTCTGATAGTAGTACTGTTAGTGTTTGATTTCCTGATTGTGTTCACTGAACTGTGCTCAGTAGGAGAATGTCTTGCTGGAAAATGCACACTGCAGTATTTAGGAGTAAGGGGACACCACGGCTCCAACTTGCTTTTTAAAATGGGGGGAGAGAGAGCAAGAGAGAACATGAACCAGAATGTAAATAAGACAAAAATGCAAACAAGTGGATCAAAGATTGTAGCTCCTTGTACTCTTCTTGCAATTTTTCTGTAAAACTGAAATTTTATCAAAACAAAAATATCCTCTTTAGCAAGTGGTGCTGGGAAATTTGGACATGTGCATGTAAATCAATGAAGCTAGAACACAACCTCATGCCATATACAAAAATAAACTCAAAATGGCTTGACGACTTAAATACAAGACACCATAAAATGCCTGGAAGAGAACATAGGCAAAACATTCTCTGACATAAATTGTACCAATGTTTTCTTAGGTCAATCTTCCAAGGCAATAGAAACAAAAGCAAAAAATAAACAAATGGGATCTAATTAAGCTTATAAGTTTTTGCACATCAAAGGAAACCATAAACAAAATGGAATGACAACCTATGGAATGGGAGAAACTATTTGCAAATCATGTTACTGATAAGGGTCTAATTTCCAAAATATAAAAACAGCTCATACAATTCAATAACAACAACAAAAAACAACCCAATCAAAAAATGGGCAGAAGACCTAAATAGAAATTTCTCCAAAGAAGACATACAGATGGCCAACAGGCACAGGAAAAGACGCTCATCATTGCTAATTATTAGAGAAATGCAAATCAAAACTATGATGAGGTACCACCTCACACTGGTCAGAATGGCCATCATTAAAAAGTCTGCAAATAATCAATGCTGAAGAGGATGTGGAGAAGAGAGAACCTTTTTACACCAATGGTAAGAATGAAAATTTGTGCAGCCACTATGGAAAACACTATGGAGGTTCCTCAAAAAACTAAAAATAGAATTGCCATATGATCCAGCAGCTAGTGGAGGTGATGGAATTCCAGCTGAGCTATTTCAAATCATAAAAACTGATGCTGTTAAAGTGTTGTACTCAAGATGCCAACAAATTTGGAAAACTAAGCAGTGACCACAGGACTGGAAAACATCAGTTTTCATTCTAGTCCCAAAGAAGGGCAATGCCAAAGAATGTTCAAACTACCACACAACTGCACTCATTTCACATGATAGCAAAGTAATGCTCAAAATTCTCCAAGCCAGGCTTCAACAGTATGTGAACCGAGAACTTCCAGATGTTCAAGCTGGATTTAGAAAAAGGCAGAGGAAGCAGAGATCAAATTGCCAACATCTGTTGGATCATAGAAAAAGCAGGAGAATTCCAGAAAAACATCTACTCTGCTTCATTGACTTTGCTAAAGCCTCTGACTCTGTTCAGTTCAGTTCAGTCGCTCAGTCGTGTCCGACTCTTTTTGACCCCATGAATCGCAGCACGCCAGGCCTCCCTGTCCATCACCAACTCCCGGAGTTCACCCAGACTCACGTCCATCGAGTCAGTGATACCATCCAGCCATCTCATCCTCTGTCGTCCCCTTCTCCTCCTGCCCCCAATCCCTCCCAGCATCAGAGTCTTTTCCAATGAGTCAACTCTTTGCATGAGGTGGCCTAAGTACTGGAGTTTCAGCTTTAGCATCATTCCTTCCAAAGGAATCCCAGGGCTGATCTTCAGAATGGACTGGTTGGATCTCCTTGTAGTCTAAGGGACTCTCAAGAGTCTTCTCCAACACCACAGTTCAAAACCATCAATTCTTCGGCGCTCAGCCTTCTTCACAGTCCAACTCTCACATCCATACATGACCACAGGAAAAACCATAGCCTTGACTAGACGGACCTTTGTTGGCAAAGTAATGTCTCTGCTTTTGAATATGCTATCTAGGTTGGTCATAACTTTCCTTCCAAGGAGTAAGCGTCTTTTAATTTCATGGCTGCAGTCACCATCTGCAGTGATTTTATCACACCAAACTGAAAAATTCTTAAAAAGATGAGAATACCAGACCACTTTATCTGCCTCCTGAGAAATCTGTATGCAGATCAAGAAGAAACAGCTAGAACCGGACATAGAACAACAGACTGGTTCCAAATGGCGAAAGGAGTACGTTAAGGCTGTATATTGTCACCCTGCTTATTTAACTTATATGCAGAGTACATCATGCAAAATGCCGGGCTGGATGAAGCATAAGCTGGAATCAAGATCACCAGGAGAAATATCAATAACCTCAGATATGCAGATGACATAGTTCTTATGGCAGAAAACAAAGAGGAACTAAAGAGCTTCTTGATGAACGTGAAAGAGGAGAGTGAAAAAGCTGGCTTAAAATGCAACATTCAGAAAACTAAGATCATGGCATCCGATCCCATCACTTATGACAAATAGATGGGGAAACAATGGAAACAGTGGAATGCTTTATTTCCTTGGGCTCCAAAATCACTGTAGATGGTGACTGCAGCCATGGAATTAAAAGACACTTGCTCCTTGGAAGAAAAGCTATGACCAACCTAGATAGCGGGGAGGGAGGTGGGAGAGGGTTCAGGATGGGGGACACATGTACACCCATGGCTGATTCATGTCAATGTATGGCAAAAACCACTACAATATTGTAAAGTAATTAGCCTCCAATTAAAACAAATAATTAAAAAAATTTTTTAATTAAAAAAAATGCAGAGACATTATTTTGCTGAGAAAGGTCTGTATAGTCAAAGGTATGTTTTTTTTCAGTAGTCATGTATGGATGTGAGAGTTGGACCATAAAGAAAGATGAATGCTGAAGAATTGATGCTTTTGAACTGTGGTGTTGGAGAAGACTCCTAGAGTCCCTTAGACTGCAAGGAGATCAAACCAGTCAATCCTAAAGGAAATTAATCCTGGATATTCAATGGAAGGACTGAATATTCAATGGAAGGACTGAAGCTGAAGTTCCAATACTTTGGCCACCTGATGTGAAGAGCTGACTCACGGCAACCCATTCCAGTATTGTTGCCATGAGAACCCCGTGAATAGTATAAAAAGGCAAAAAGATATGACACCAGAAGATAAGCCTCTCAGGTTGGAAGGTGTCCAATATGCTACTGGGGAAGAGCAGAGGACAATTACTAATAGCTCCAGAAAGAATGAAGCAGCTGGGCCAAAGGGGAAATGACACTCAGCAATGGATGTTTCTGGTGGTAAGTAAAATCCGATGCTGTAAAGAACAATATTGCATAGGAACCTGGAATGTTAGGTCCATGAATCAAGGTAAATTGGACATGGTCACGCAAGAAATGCCAAGAGTGAACATCAACATCTCAGGAATAAGTGAACTAAAATGGACAGGAATGCACAAATTTAATTCAGATGACCATTATATCTACTACTGTGGAAAAGAATCCCATAGAAGAAATGGAGTAGCCCTCATAATCAACAAAGGAGTAGAAATGCAGTCCTTGGGTGCAATCTCAAAAATGACAGAGTTATCTCAGTTCATTTCCAAGGCAAACCATTCAACATCACAGTAATCCAAGTCTATGCTCCAACCATTGATGCCAAAGAAGCTGAACTTGACCAATTCTATGAAGATCTACCAGACCTTCTAGAACTAACACAAAAAAAGATGTCCTTTTCATCATAGCGGATTGGAATGCAAAAGTAGAGTGTCTAGAGATACCCAGAGTAACAGGCAAGTTTGGCATTGGATTACAAAACAAAGAAGGCCAAAGGCTAACTGGGTTTTGCCAAGAGAAAGCACTGGTCGTAGGGAACACCTTTTTCCAGCAACACAAGATACGACTCTACAAATAGACATCACCAAATGGTCAATACTGAAATCAGATTGATTACATTATTTGCAGCCAAAGATGGAGAAGCTCTATGCAGTCAGCAAAAACAAGACCTGGAACTGACTGTGGCTCAGATCATCAGCTCCTTACAGAAAAATTCAGGCTTAAACTGAAGAAAGTGGGGCAAACCACTAGGCCATTCAAGTATGATCTACATCAAATCCCTTACAATTATACAGTGGAGGTGACAATAGACTCAAAGGATGAGATCTGATAGTACCTGAAGAACTATAGAGAAATGTTTGCAACATTGTACAGGAGGCAGTGACCAAAATCATCCCAAAGAAAAAGAAATGCAAGAAGGCAAAGTGGTAGTCTGAGAAGGCTTTACAAATGGCCGAGAAAAGAAGAGAAGCAAAAAACAAGGGAGAAAGGGAAAGATATACCTAACTGAATGAGAGTTCCAGAGAATAGCAAGGAGAGATAAGAAGGCCTTCTTAAATGAGCAATGCAAAGAAATACAGGAAAACAATAGAATGGGAAAGACTAATGATCTCTTCAAGAAAATTGGAGATACCAAAGGAACATTTCATGCAAGGATGGGCAGGATAAAGGACAGAAGACTTAACATAGGCAGAAGAGATTAAGAAGTGGCAAGAATACACAGAAGAACTCCACAAAAAAGGTCTTGATGACTCAGATAACCATGATGGAGTTGTCACTCATCTAGAGCCAGGCATCCTGGAGTGTGAAGTGAAGTGGGCCTTAGGAAGCATTACTACCAACAAAGCTAGTGGAAGTGATGGAATTCCAGCTGAGCTATTTAGAATACCATTTAAAACACCAAAATACTATTTAAAATAACACCGTGATGATGGTGTTAAAGTGCTGCACTCAATATGTCAGCAAATTTGGAAAACCTAGTAGTGGCCACAGTACTGGAAAAGGTCAGTTTTCATCACAATTCCATGGAAGGGCGGTGCTAAAGAATATTCAAACTATTGGACAATTGTGCTCACTCCCCATGCTAGTAAGGTTATGCTCAAAATCCTTAAAGCTAGGCTTCAGCAGTACTTGAATTGAGAATTTCCAGATATACAAGCTAGGTTTAGAAAAGGCAGAGTAACCAGACATTAAATTGCCAACATTTGCTGGATCATAGAGAAAGCAAGCGAATTTCAGAAAAACAACTACTTCTGTTTCATTGACTACGCAAAAGCCTTTGATTGTGTGAATCACAACAAACTGTGGAAATTTTCTTAAAGAGATGGGAATACAAGACCAGCTTACCTGCCTCCAGAGAAACCTGTATGCAGGTCAAGAAGCAACAGTTAGAACTTTACATGGAACAACTGACTGGTTCAAAATTGTGAAAGGAGTACAACAAGGCTGTATATTGTCACCCTGTTAATTTAACTTATATGCAGAGTGGTTTTTGTTCAGTTGCCCAATTCTTTTTGACTCTTTGTGACCCCATGGACTGCAGCACTCCAGTCGTCTCTGTCCCTCATCATCTACCGAAGTATGCCCAAGTTGATGTCCACTGCATCGGTAATGGCATCCAGCCATCTCGTCCTCTGACACCTTCTTCTCCTTCTGCTCTCAAACTTTCCCAGCATCAAGGACTTTTCCAGGGAGTCAGCTGTTCTCATCAGATGACCAAAATACTGGATATATAAATAGACCATCATGCGAAATGCCAGGCTGGATGAGTTACAAGCTGGAATCAAGACTGCCATGAGAAATATCAATAACCTCAGATATGCAGATGATACCATTCTAATGGCAGAAAGCAAAAAGGAACTAAAAAGCTTCTTGATGAGGGTGAAGGAGGAGAGTGAAAAGCTGGCTTAAAATTCAACATTCAAAAAACTAAGATTATGGCATTTGGTTTCATCATTTCATGGCAAATAGATGGGGAAACAATGGAAACAGTGACAGACTATTTTCTTGGGCTCCAAAATCACTGCAGATGGTGACTGCAGTCATGAAATTAAAAGATGCTTGCTCCTTGGAAGGAAAGCTATGACAAATCTGGACAGTATATTAAAAACCAGACACCACTTTGCTGACAAAGGTCCACATAGTCAAAACTATTATTTTTCCAGTAGTCATGTACAGATGTGAGAGCTGAACCATAAATAAGGCTGAGAGCCAAGGAATGGATGCTTTTGAATTGTGATGCTGGAGAAGACTCTTGAGAGTCCCTTGGACAGCAAGGAGATCAACCAGTCAACCTTAAGGAAATCAACCCTGAATATTCATTGGAAGGACTGATGCTGAAGCTGACATTCCTATACTTTGGCCACTTGATGTGAAGAGGCGGCTCACTGGAAAAGACCCTAATGCTGGGAAAGATTGAAGGCAAAAGGAGAAGAGGGCAGCAGAGGATGAGATGGTTGAATGGCATCACTGGTTCAATGGACATGAACTTGGGCAAACTCCGGGAGATGGTGAAGGACAGGGAGACCTGGCATGCTGTAGTCCATGGGGTCGCAAAGAATTGGACACAACTGTGCAAATGAACAACAATAACAGACTCACTTTGCTGTACAGCAGAAATTAACACAACAGAGCTTCTCTAGTGGCTCAGTGGTTAAGAATCCACCTGTCAATGCAGTAGACACAGGTTCAATCCCTGATCCGGGAAGATCCCATATGCCACAGAGCAACTAACCCCGTACACCACAACTACTGAGCCCGTGCCCTGGAGCCTGTGCTCTGCAACAAAAGAAGTCACCGTGAAGAGAAGCCTGCACACCGCAACTAGAGAGTAGCCCTCACTCTCCACAGCTAGAGAAAAGCCCACACAGCAATGAAGGCCCAGCACAGCCAAAAAGAAATAAATCATTTTTTAAGTTTTTTTTTTAAGAAATTAACTCAACATTGTAATCAACACTATACGTCAATGAAAATTTTTAAATAAGTAAATTAAAAATCCTCCCCAAAACAAATGAAAGCAAACAAATCTATGGGTGTGATCAGGAACCAGGCAACACTCTGGCACTAGGGGCCAGGAGACCTGTGTTTCCTGCTGGGGCGGGAGCCAGCCCAAGGTATGGCCATTCCAAGGCCTTCAGGAGGGGAAGGGTAGCCACCCTGTGGGGTAGGATTAGTTGGCTGAAACTCGTATTACGTAAATTCTGTCTCCGACTTGACCACAAACTAGGGTGCAGTTTCTGACAGAGCCCATCATGTCCTTCCAGCAGCCTACCAACTGTTTTGTGTCAGATGATTCATAGATAGCACGCAGCAAACAGAAAAATCATTGGTAAATGTATGAACTGTGCTCAGATTTCATCTCTTTTCATAAAACTATTTTTAAGCCTTCTGCTTTTGTTACAGTCCATCCAGAGACAGAAATGTGTTTGCATTTTTGCAAGGAGGCCTGAATTTTTAAAAATCTGATAAAAAGAGTTTACCATTAAAAGAATTTAAGGTAAAATCAGTTAAAGTTTTCCCATTTAGTAGGAGTAGTAATTAATGAATAAGCTTTCCCTAAGCGATTCCTTTCCAAAGAGAGGCATATGTTTAAACTGAATTCATTCATCTCTTTTCTGTGGCCATTATCCTGTCTGGCCTTCTGCCACAGCTCTAGAGCACAGTGATTTCTTTTTCTCGGTCATCTCTTTCTTTTTCTGGACAGAGATTCTGAGAATCTTTGAGCTGCTAATTATATGATTTTCTCTGGTTTGTCCCCCAAAGCTTAACAGTCATATGTTTGTTTGTTTTTTTCCCAGAAAATTTAATGCCCCACAAATCAAAGACAAATTAGCTGAAAATAAGATAGGCTTCTTCACACAAATCCTAAGTGGATATCAACTGCCTGTCCCATAGTAAGAGGTGGCCACTATGCAATTAGCCACAAGTTCATTTCTTTTTATGGCTGAGTAATGCAGGTGACACCACACTTATGGCAGAAAGCGAAGAAGAATTAAAGAGACTCTTAATGAAAGTGAAAGAGGAAAGTGAAAAAGTTGGCTTAAAGCTCAACATTCAGAAAACTAAGATCATGGCATCTGGTCCTATCATTTCATGGCAAATAGATGGGGAAACTGTGGAAACAGTGGCAGGCTTTATTTTGGGGGGTTCCAAAATCACTGCAGATGGTGACTGCAGCCATGAAATTAAAAGACACTTACTCCTTGGAAGAAAAGTTATGACCAACGTAGACAGCATATTAAAAAGCAGAGACATTATTTTGCCAACAAAGGTCCGTCTAGACAAGGCTATGGTTTTTCCAGTAGTCATGTATGGATGTGAGAGTTGAACTATAAAGAAAGCTGAGCACCAAAAAATTGATGCTTTTGAACTGTGGTGTTGGAGAAGACTCTTGAGAGTCCCTTGAACTGCAAGGAGACCCAACCAATCCATCCTAAAGGAGATCAGTCCTGAATATTCATTGAAAGGATTGATGTTGAAACTGAAACTCTAATACTTTGGCCACCTGATACAAAGAGCTGACTCATTTGAAAAGACCCTGATGCTGGGAAAGATTGAAGGCGGCAGGAGAAGGGGATGACAGAGGACAAGATGGCTGGATGGCATCACCGACTCAATGGACATGAGTTTGAGTAAACTCCGGGAGCTGGTGATGGACAGGGAGGCCTGGCCTGCTGCAGTCCATGGGGTCACAAAGAGTTGGACACGACTGAGTGATGGAACTGAACTGAATATTCCATCATGTATACGTGCTCTATCTTCTCTATCCATCCTCTGCCAATGGACATTTAGGTTGCTTCCATGTTCTGGCTATTGTAAATAGTGCTGCAAAGAATACTGGGGTACATGTATCTTTTTGAATTATCATTTTCTCTGGGTATATACCCAGGTGTGAGATTTCTGGGTCATATGGTGGGTCTATTTTTAGTTTTTTGAGGAGTCTCCATAGACGTAGAGACTGTCACAGAGAGTGAAGTAAGCCAGAAAGAGAAAAACAAATATCATACAATATCACTTATATGTGGAATTCAGAAAAATGATACAGATGAACTTAACTGCAAGGCAGAAATAGAGACACAGATGTAGAGAACAAACTTATGGGTACTAAGGGATAAGGGGGCTGTGATAAACTGGAAGATTGGGATTTACATACACACTACTATGTATTAGATAACTAATGACAACCTACTCTATAGCACAGGAAAATCTACTCAGTGCTCTGTGGTGACCTAAATGGGAAGGAAATCTGAAAAAGAAGGGATATATGTATATATATAACTGATTTAATTTGCTGTACTGCAGAAACTAACAACACTGCAAAGCAATAAGAATTGATTTAAAAGAAAAGAGAGAGAGAAATAGCCCCCTGCCAGCCCCCTTCAAAATGGATCTCACAACGAAAGTTCTTCCTAACCCTTAACTTGCACCTCCCAGGCTGTGCTGGGGAAGGGCCAAGAGTGGCTTCAGTGATGGGGAGTGGAACAAACTGGAATTCACCATCCCTTTCCCTCTGCCCACCTATGGGGAGTGTTTCTGACTCCCACCTTGGCTTAGGCACTGGCTGCCTGGGCAGCACCTGGCCTTCATTACAGGAGATGCTGGCCCAGGAAGGCCCAGAACACACCGCTCATTAGACAGAGGCTGAGTCATGGGGTGTGGAGGCTGTTGGGTCACATTCTTGCAACATAACAAGCAAACAGAGAATTGGCAGAGAAAATCTAGACTGTGGAGTCTGTAAAACTTTTTCAAGGCCAGTTCACAAAGACACCCAGAGGTCTGTGAGAGTGAAGGAAAAGGTGAGCAGAGCCTATCAGAACTGTACAAGATCATATTAGCCCATGGTTGATCTGAAAGAAGAGGCTTCTAGAAAGGCAAATCCCTTTTGGGATATGAAGGCTCAGGCAGAGGGAGGGCCTGAAACCTTACTTATAAAAAGGGCAAAAGACTGAGAATCGACCTCTCTCGGGGAAGACTTGGTAAATCTCTTACCAGCCTGTGGCCTCCAGCTCCTACCACTCTTGGTCTTGAACCCCAACCTGAACAGCGTTTTCCAAAGCAGAATGTAGCCCTTCATACCCCGAGTACCTGGCAGAGAGGAGTGCTTTGAAACTGAGATTTGCTTCCAAGGCATAAAAAAATTAGTTCAGATTTCTGAAACTGGAAGATGAAAATCCAGTACATCTGAGAAGCAGGTCTGCTGGAACCCAAAGGTTCACACAGAGAAACTGAGGCAGACCTAATTTGTTTTCTTCATAGCTTAAAACCACTTCTTGCGGGCAATGATCTGAAGAGGGGACACATGGCCCTAAGACCAGACTTGAGTGCTCATCCTTCCAAGGAAATATTTCTGACAGATGAAAGGGTAGGAGCCGACAGAAGCCTAGAATGCTGAGGTTAACACACTGATGTGATGGCCACACCCATCTCCCGTGTGGATACCGCCTCCTCAACAGGACATTTTGAACCTGGCATTTAATAAGCTATGAGAAACATGAGACACATTTTCACTCTCATGATCAAAGGATGAGAGGTGCTTTCTGACTTCTGTTTCTTTTGGTCACTCCATGAGACTCGTGGGGTCTTAGTTCCCAGACCAGGGATTGAACCCAGGGCCTTGGCTATGAAAGTGCTGAGTCCTAACCACTGGACCACCAGGAAATTCCTGCTTTCTGCCTCTTTGCCTTTGGCTGGTTTTCTCTCACTTCTCAAGCTGGGCTGAGGAAAAAGAAAGGTGAGGTCACTGGTTATTTGAATTTGATTTGAATTTCACTTTCTAGCTATATTTAAATTTTGTATTTAAATATACTTGGATTTCATTTTTAACATATATTTGAAACCATTTTTTAAACTATAATTAAAAAGACAAACATGCAGCCATGTTAGCTACCAGATCCTAACCCAATGGAAAGCATTTTTGCTCACAGGTTTTTAAACAAATCTTGGGACAGAGTTTCTTGGGCCCTCCCTGCTTCTCTCTCCCTTCTCCCTCTCTTTCAGCTAATAAGGCTTTGCAGTATAATTTACCTACAGTCAAACGCACAATTCTTAAGTATTTAGCTCATACTCCACATAATCACCACCCATCTCAAGATATAGACAACATCCAGCACTCTAGAATCCCTTTATGCCCTTTCTTTTGATTTTCTTAATTAATTATTTTTGTTGTTGTTGAGATGGGTCTTCATTGCTGCACGTGAGCTTTCTCTAGTTGCAGCAAGCGGGGCTACTCTCCAGCTTCAGTGTGCGAGCGTCTCCCTGCGGTGGCCTCTCTTGTTGCGGAGCATGGGTTCTAGTTGCAGGGGCGTCAGCAGTTGCATCACGAGAGATCAATAGCTGTGGTGCACAGACTTAGTTGCTCTGCAGATGTGCAGTCTTCCCGGACCAGGGATTGAACCCACGTCCCCTGCATTGACAGGTGGATTACCATTCACTGCACCACCAGGGAAGGCCCCATGTATGCCCTTTCAGGTCACTGGCAGCCTTCTCCCATCACTATCTGACTCTATCACCATGGATTAGTTAGTCGTGTGCCATCAGTTAGGAAAGTTATGGATCTGCACTGGCCTTTTACTGTTCCTGTGATGAAGTTCTCCAAAACACAGCATGCAGTCACACCATGCTCTGAAGCATCTATTTATTTGGTCCATGTTCTTGTCAGGCTTCAGGAGGCTTTCACAAGTGAATGTGCAACCTGCCACATGGCTCTACGGCTTATAAAAGATGTTGGGTAGTTCATGTCTGACTTTTGCATCCAAAACAAGAAATTCAATAGTATTAATTATGATTATTTGGAAATTTTTAAGTGTTCTGGTATTCCATTTTTCAAACTTCTGGATCAGTTTAAAGAACAGACAGGTGACTAGGCAAGCTGTTGTGTGTGTGTTTAGTATTTTATTTATTTGGTTGTGTTGGGTGTTAGTTTTGGCACACAGGCTGTCCTAAGGCATGTGGGATCTCAGATCCTTGACCAGGGATTGAACCCATGTCCCCTGGATTGCAAGGCAGATTTTTAAAGCACTGAACCACCAGGGAAGTCCCTTATTTTATTTTATTTTTTAAATATTTGTTTATGAGGTACCATTTCACACCAGTCAGAATGGCTGCGATCCAAAAGTCTACAAGTAATAAATGCTGGAGAGGGTGTGGAGAAAAGGGAACCCTCTTACACTGTTGGTGGGAATGCAAACTAGTACAGCCACTATGGAGAACAGTGTGGAGATTCCTTAAAAAACTGGAAATAGAACTGCCTTATGATCCAGCAATCCCACTGCTGGGCATACACACTGAGGAAACCAGAAGGGAAAGAGACACGTGTACCCCAATGTTCATCGCAGCACTGTTTATAATAGCCAGGACATGGAAGCAACCTAGATGTCCATGAGCAGATGAATGGATAAGAAAGCTATGGTACATATACACAATGGAGTATTACTCAGCCATTAAAAGAATACATTTGAATCAGTTCTGATGAGGTGGATGAAACTGGAGCCTATTATACAGAGTGAAGTAAGCCAGAAAGAAAAACACCAATACAGTATACTAACGCATATGTATGGAATTTAGAAAGATGGTAACAATAACCCTGTGTACGAGACAGCAAAAGAGACACTGATGTACAGAACAGTCTTATGGACTTTGTGGGAGAGGGAGAGGGTGGGCAGATTTGGGAGAATGGCATTGAAACATGTAAAATATCATGTATGAAACAAAAAAAAAATATTTGTTTACTCTTTGTGACTAAAATAATATAAAAGTAAATTAAATGCACAGAAGATTGCAATGGTTTTACCTAAATTAATTGTTCCAAATTTGGAATTCATCAAGACAGTCATTTTTCCTCATAGATTAACTTTATAAGAAGTGAATGCTAAATAAGTTTTAACTTAAAATGTATACAAAAATTATTTAAACATTTTTTTAAAATTAGAGTTTATATAAGATTTGTCTGAAAAAGTTCTAATACTAAAAAGTTTGCAACCAGCATCCTAGGACATAATTTGTCTGGACATAGAGACTGAGCTGTTAAAGTAGCTGAATTTTCCTTCTTGACATGCAGTTTATCTCAGGCTTACATTCTTCTGGACTGCCTTATTCTTTTCCTCTCCAGTTCGAAGCAATTTCTTTATCTGTGGTAGCAATGGAAACAAGGTAGTTAACGTTCTACTGCCTTCACCAGGAGAGCCCACAGTCCCTTTCCCTATAAACCTGGTTTTTAAAAGTTTCTTTGGAGAGTGTGTATACGTGTGTGTGTACGAGCACGCACTCATGTGTGTGCCTATCTGTCCATTTGTTACTAACAGCATTAGAGATTGTCGTTCTTATTCTCTGTATGTATTTTTCTACTGTTAAAAAAATGAGGGGGCCCTCCCTGATGGTCTAGTGGTTAAGACTCTACACTGCCAATGCAGGGGGCCTGGGTTCGATCCCTGGTCAGGGAACTAGATTCCACATGCTACCACTAAGACCCGGTGCAGTTAATCCAATTTACAAGGAGAGAAGGTGGAGAGATCATTTTCAAAAGTCATTTCCTGAAATAAAGAGGGGAGGGAAGGCACAAGCGTGAGGGCAGTGAGTCATCAGAAGGCAGCCTGGAGGGAGCACGAGGCTACAGGCGTGAGCTGGGGGAGCCTTGCTCAATCTTCCACAGGCCTCTCAGATTAGCGAGCTGAGCAGGGTATTGAGCCCTTCCTATGTGAGAAGAGGGCATTGTGAGAGGTCCAGAGTGTACTGATGTACAGGGTGGTGGACAGCTGGAGGTTCAGGGGGAAGGCAGACAGACTGGTCCCGGGATTTTGGCTGGGGCCACTTCAATTCAGTTCAGTTCAGTTCAGTCGCTCAGTTGTGTCCAACTCTTTGCGACCCCAGGGACTGCAGCATGCCAGGCCTCCCTGTCCATCACCAACTCCTGGAGTTTATTCAAACTCATGTCCATTGAGTCAGTGATGCCATCCAGCCATCTCATAAGCTTCCTGAGATACCCGTTCCCCTCCTTGAGAGGAACACTCAATTTCCTGCCACAACTCAAGAAGAGCCCTGTTTTCCCCTCCTCAACTCGAGATTTGGGTTGATTCCCCTGCTTCGTCTCGAAAGGAATGCCGACGTCCCTGTCACCCACTCAGCCACTACCCACAGAGTCAGCTGCTAGAGTCATGATCTCCAGTTGAAGCTGGGGGCGGAATTGGTTTGCCCTAGTTGCCTGGCCATGGACACTGCAACCTCTTTCCAAACCTCCTTCTCAGTCTTCCTTCTGGATAGGGCCTCCTGAGTTGGTGATGCCACTCAACCATCTCATCCTCTGTTGTCCCCCTCTCCTCCTGCCTTTAATCTTTCCCAGCATCAGAGTCTTTTCCAGCGAGTCAGTTCTTCACATCAGATGTGTGAATGTGAAGTCACTCAGTCGTGTCCGACTCTTTGCGACCCCATGGACTGTAGCCCACCAGGCTCCTTCGTCCATGGAATTCTCCAGGCAAGAGTACTAGAGTGGATTGCCATTACCTTCTCCAGGGGATCTTCCTGACCCAGAGATAGAACCCAGGTCTCCTGCATTGCAGGCAGACGCTTTACCATCTGAGCCACCAGGGAATCAGATAGTGAAAGTATTGGAGTTTCAGTTTCAACATTAATCCTGTCAATGAATATTCAGGACTGATTTCCTTTAGGATGGATTGGTTGGATCTCCTTGCAGTCCATGGGACTCTCAAAAGTCTTCTCCAACACCACAGTTCAAAAGCATCAATTCTTTGGCACTCAGCTTTCTTTATAGTCCAACTCTCATATCCATACATGACTACTGGAAAAACCATAGCCTTGACTATATGGACCTTTGTTGGTAAAGTAATGTCTCGGCTTTTTAATATGCTATCTAGGTTGGTCATAACATTTCTTCCAAGGAGTAAAATGAGGCTCACAGGGTTGCTTGGACTGTGTGAATGTGGACTTAGGCTAGACAGGGCCTTACCACTTGGTCAGATAACACACACCTCAGGCACCCTGCACAGGGATGTGAACTGGATCGTTGGAAAAGGCAGCACTTCCAAGATGGGCAGTGGAAGAGGGCAGAAGGAGCAGAAGGGGGCAACTCTACAACCAGTGTAGCAGCCCCAGGCCCTGAGAAGAATCATGGGGCTCCCAACCTGGACCTGACTCAAGCAATTGCAGAGAAGGTGGTCAAGGGGCAACTAGGAGGCCCTATCCAGAAGGAAGACTGAGAAGGAGGTTTGGAAAGAGGTTGCAGTGTCCATGGCCAGGCAACTAGGGCAAACCAATTCCACCCCCAGCTTCAACTGGAGATCACGACTCTAGCAGCTGACTCTGTGGGTAGTGGCTGAGTGGGAGGATGATATTCTAGATAAAGCCTAGACTGACAAGTCCCACTAGAGCTTTGAAGAAAGATTAGGAAAGCAGAACCACAAGATGCCTGGTTCCTCTTGTATAAAATTTAAAGTCTCACATCACTACTGACTTATTCTAAGTCTTGCTGTGGTTAACTGCCCCATCATTTGCTCCCTTTGTTGTCTTCTATTTCTTAAGAATTAGGAATGCATTGCAGGGATGAAGACTGGTCAAGAAATCAGACTGCCTGCTTTCATTACTCTAGCTTCGTCACTTATTATCTGTGTGGTAAGGCAAGCTTTTTAAATGTCCCCGAGTTTCTACTCCTTTATCTGTAAAGTTGAACTACTGACAGAAAGAATACATAATATGATTAAATGAAATCATGCATTTAGGGACTTCCCTGGTGGTCCAGTGGTTAAAGACTCCACTTTTCAAATGCAGGTGTGGTAGGTTTGATCCCTGGTCAGGGAATTAGGATCCCACATGCTGCATGGCAGGCCCCCCAAAAGTATCAAGCATGTAAAGACCCTGGCACAGGGTAAGGGTTCAATAAACATTTGCCAGTTGTGATGGTAAAGCTAGAAATAATAGTAGCAGTGGGAATAATGATAGTGACAAACCAAGTGGCAGTCAGGTGCATGTTTTGGGGATGAAGAGTAGAAGAAGCTGGGAATGCTGCCCTATAGGATTGGTGTCCAGAGGAATCAGAGAGGCAGAGCTTCCTACCGTGGTTAATCTCTGGGCATCTCATCAACCCAGGTTGGTTCCCTTAAGCCGGCCCACAGCTCTGGAAATCCTCCCTTGCTTCGGTTTCTACATTGAAACCGTGTTAGTGGAGTCCTTCCCCTGCTGGGGCCCTGACCCATCCAGTACTGATGGCGGTTTTGCATCTTTCCATCAGTCTTTTGTGCTGGTCCTCAAACCAGCACCTTCTTCCAACTTGCTCCCCATCCTTGGCTTTGGGAACCAGCATTTTCCCAAGCATTCAAGTGTGACTAGTTCTTCCCTCTCCCTGAGCGCCCACAATCCAACGTCCTGAGACTCTACATTCCTACCCCACAGAATACCTCATGTCCTCCCCCTCATCTCCTTTCCCATGGCTTCTCCTTTCCATTCAGATTCTTCTTACTGCCCACTTGGGCTGGGGAGAGGGCATCCTAACTAGACTCCTAGGCTTCAGGTTCCTCCTCTGCACCCTTCATTCAGCCTATGATTTATTGTCAGATTAATCTTCCTAACTCTGGGGCTTTCAAAATTTTTTGGCCGTGACTCACAGTAGGAAACATATTTTACTTTACTACCCAGTACACACATGCTAAGTCACTTCAGTCGTGTCCGACTCTGTGCGACCCCATAGATGGCAGCCCACCAGGCTCCCCCGTCCCTGGGATTCTCCAGGCAAGAACACTGGAGTGGGTTGCCATTGCCTTCTCCAATGCATGAAAGTGAAAAGTGAAAGTGAAGTCACTCAGTCGTGTCTGACTCTAGCGACCCCATGGACTGCAGCCTACCAGGCTCCTCATTCCATGGGATTTTCCAGGCAAGAGTACTGGAGTGGGGTGCCATTGCCTTCTCTGCAGTACACACATACAAAACACAGAAAGAACCATTGCACTCTACTATTTTTTTTATCATGAGACTCATGAAATTGACTTTGTGACCCACTAACAGATCATATCTCACAGTTTGAAAGTACTGCCCCCACAACAGATTTAATCTTGTCACTACCCCCAGTGAAAGCTGTCAACAGTCCCCATCATTGACTGAAGTCAGTACAAGTTGTTTAACCTGGCATTCAAAGGCTTTGATAGGATGACCTTGATTTGTCAGTCTAAGCATTTATGTCATTTTCACCTCTCTGAGCTTTAGTGATCTAATATAGAGAAGAGGAACAACAATATTTCCCCAGCATGAAGGCCAGGGGTAGACCAGATGATGCATTTAGCTTCCTCTTTAAGGGCTAGGATTCTGGGAGTGTATGTGCCCAGTACCCAGTCACCAAACATATCTCCTCTCTGGTCTTTGTACACTTCCTATACCTGTGTCATCACTTCCCATTGCTTCATTTAGCCATCGTCCTCCATCTCTATCCTCCTATGTTGAAATCCCATCAAAGTTCAGCAAAGGCAAAGGACATAGGAATAAAAGGTTAGAAAATACTTGAGCAATTCAATTAGTGTACTGAGGGTGAAGCCACTCAGGCTGGTATGTTACACACAGATGGGAAGATGAAACTAAAAAAGGGTAGGTGAGATTATGCCAAACTCAGGCCCTCAGGCTGAGATTTCATCTTAATTTAGAGGTCACTGAGAGTTTCTGAACAGGTGTGATATAGCTAAAGGTGAGGTTTAAGAAAACTGATCTACCTGGAGCTGGGGCAACAGAGGTTATTTCAGTAGTAAAACTGATATAGCCCAGATGAAGCTGGTCTCATGAGAGGCCAGGTCATGGATGGATCCTATAAATTCAGGCAGGCAGCACCATGGAGGTTCAGCTATGGCCACAGATAAGCATTCTGGAGAGCAGATGGAATATGGTGACAAGTTATAAGAAGCTGACTCGAGCAGAGGGACAAGAAGGTGCCTGGCTTCTGCCAACTCTGGCAACACAGTGCAGGGGCCCAGCCAGGAATGAGGACTCAGGGCTAGGGGGCTGGTCCTTGACAGGGCTGCTGAGAGCAGAGCTTAGGAAACATACCCTTTACTCAAATATATAAGACAGTTTCTTTGCCAAGCAGTTGCATATTGATCTATCTGACTCCCAAGCCTGAAGTCTGAATGACACCCAACTGCTTCCAAGGTCTCTGAGGACAAGAAGCAGATTCTCTCTCCTCCTGAAACCTGGCATAGTGCTTATCCAAAGAAAGGCAATGCCAAAGAATGCTCAAACTACTGCACAATTGCACTCATCTCACATGCTAGTAAAGTAATGCTCAAAATTCTCCAAGCCAGGCTTCAGCAATATGTGAACCGTGAACTTCCTGATATTCAAGCTGGTTTTAGAAAAGGCAGAGGAACCAGAGATCAAATTGCTAACATCCACTGGATCATGGAAAAAGCAAGAGAGTTCCAGAAAAACATCTATTTTTGCTTCATCGACTATGCCAAAGCCTTTGACTGTGTGGATCACAATAAACTGTGGAAAATTCTGAAAGAGAGGGGAATACCAGACCACCTGACCTGCCTCTTGAGAAATCTGTATGCAGGTCAGGAAGCAACAGTTAGAACTGGACACGGAACAACAGACTGGTTCCAAATAGGAAAAGGAGTATGTCAAGGCTGTATATTGTCACCCTGTTTATTTAACTTCTATGCAGAGTACATCATGAGAAACGCTGGACTGGAAGAAGCACAAGCTGGGATCAAGATTGCTGGGAGAAACATCAATAACCTCAGATATGCAGATGACACCACCTTTATGGCAGAAAGTGAAGAGGAACTAAAAAGCCTCTTGATAAAAGTGAAAGTGGAGGGTGAAAAAGTTGGCTTAAAGCTCAACATTCAGAAAACAAAGATCATGGCATCTGGTCCCATCACTTCATGGGAAATAGTTGGGGAGACAGTGAAAACAGTGTCAGACTTTATTTTTTTGGGCTCCAAAATCACTGCAGATGGTGACTGCAGCCATGGAATTAAAAGATGCTTACTCCTTGGAAGGAAAGTTATGACCAACCTAGATAGCATATTCAAAAGCAGAGACATTACTTTGCCAACAAAGGTCCGTCTAGTCAAGGCTATGGTTTTTCCTGTGGTCATGTATGGATGTGAGAGTTGGACTGTGAAGAAGGCTGAGTGCCAAAGAATTGATGGTTTTGAACTGTGGTGTTGGAGAAGACTCTTGAGAGTCCCTTGGACTGCAAGGAGATCCAACCAGTCCATTCTGAAGGAGATCAGCCCTGGGATTTCTTTGGAAGGAATGATGCTGAAGCTGAAACTCCAGTACTTTGGCCACCTCATGTGAAGAGTTGACTCATTGGAAAAGACTCTGATGCTGGGAGGGATTGGGGGCAGGAGGAGAAGGGGATGACAGAGGATGAGATGGCTGGATGGCATCACTGACTCGATGGACATGCTGCTGCTGCTAGGTCGCTTCAGTCGTGTCCGACTCTGTGCGACCCCATAGACGGCAGCCCACCAGGCTCCCCGGTCCCTGGGATTCTCCAGGCAAGAACAAATGGAGTGGGCCTGGGTGAACTCCGGGCATTGGTGATGGACAGGGAGGCCTGGCGTGCTGTGATTCATGGGGTCGCAAAGAGTCGGACACGACTGAGTGACTGAACTGAACTGAACTGATAAATATTTGTTGAATCAAATTGAAAAGAGATTATCATTCCTATCACCCCACAGATAATTGCTGCCTGTTTGTCTGCACTGGTGATTCTTGGTGTCCTGGGCCTTATACTGTTTAACTGAAAAAGCTCAAATACTAAAGCTCTGTGACTGATTATACTGATACTCTGAGTTCATTAATCTGGGCTTCCCTGGTGGCACAGATGGTAAAGAATCTGCCTGCAATGAGGGAGACCAAGTTCAATCCCTGGGTCAAAAATATTCCCTGGAAAAGGGAATGGCAACCCACTCCACTATTACTGCCTGGGGAATTCCATGGACAGAGGGTAAAGTCCATGAGGTTGCAATTTCTAAATGAGTTTCCCAGGTGGCTCAGTGGGAAAGAATCCACCTGCCAATGCAGGAGATGCAGGAGACCCAGGTGCAATCCCTGGGTAGGGAAGATCCCCTGGAAGAGGAAATGGCAACCCACCCCAGTATTCTTGCCTGGGAAATCCCATGGACAGAGGAACCCCAACAGTCCATGGGGTTGCAAAAGAGTCAGACATGACTTGGTGATTAAACAACAACACATTTCTAGATGAAAGGCTTCAGGTGTGCCTTCCATGACTGATGGTGTGTGTGAACAGCTAATGGAGAAATGAGCGTTGGTGCTGTCTTTCATCCCAAGGCCTTGGGGTGGGGGTGGGGTGGGCAGAGAGAGCTCTGCTCTGCAGCGAACCTGAACTGGACATTATTGTGAGATTTGTTTCCCCTCAGGCAGGGGGAGAAACCTGTCTCTTTTCATGTGTTTTCATGTGCCCAAGGTATTCAGGAGAGGGGAGGAGCCACTCAAGGAGCAGCCAGGATTGGAGGAAGCTGAGAATGTGTGGGTGCTGAGGGCTCTGTGTGGGCGCTGCGGGCTCTGCGTGGGGCCCCCACCAGGTGGGAGCTAGCCACCCTGGGGGTGAACAGGGAACGCCGACGGCCAGGAAAAGGGTGTAGAATTGTTTTTCTTGGTAAACTCTCCATAACCATGTATTATTCATACTCCCTGGGTCTGAGTTATTCAGTCAATACTTATTATGGGATTTCCCTGGTGGTCCAGTGGCTAAGACTCTGACCCAGGTTGGGAAACTAGATCCCACACACTGCAACTAAGACCCTGCACAGCCATATAAATTTACTCACTAAAAAACATTTATTTACTAAATGCCCCTCTGCTAACAGGAAAGCAGAGGGAAGACAGGTTTATTCCACTTTTGAGGCTCCAGTGCTGTGCTGTGCTTAGTTGCTCAGTCGTGTCCAACTCTTTGTGACCCCGTGGTCTGTAGCCCACCTCCTTTGTCCATGGGGATTCTCCAGGCAAGAATACTGGAGTGAGTTGCCATGCCCTCCTCCAGGGGATCTTCCCCAACTTAGGGATCAAACCCAGGTCTCCCACATGGCAGGCGGATTCTTTACCAGCTGAGCTACCAGGGAAGCCCTTTTGAGGCTCCTATTTAAAAAATAAACAAAAGGCTAAGCAAAATTTAAAAACCATACTATATTTTAATGTGTTTTTGAAATTAAAATTACATGATGAATACTATCTTTTTTCCCTCTTGTAACTACAATTTTGTGTCTGAATTCATAACCTCATTTGTAGGTAGGGCAGAAGTCCAAATTTGAGGCTCCTTATGAATATGAGGACTGGATCTTTTGCCCCTAACTCCCCAGGCCTCCCCCCTTTGTTCCCTACCAGGTCCTGATGCAGAGAGGACTGAACCACAGCTCATTATTGCTTTGACTAACATCAGACTCTCCACTGCTTCCATTCGATGCAGAGGCTTCCTTTGATTCAAGTCCAGCCTGGAGCTTTGAGCTGTCCTGAGGGGCTCCACCCAGATGTAAGGCTCTTTCTGTCCTTGTCTGAAGCCGGTCTCCTGGATCGTGAGAACCTTTACTGCCAACTCACCCAATAAACCATGCTACTTGGCTTGAGTTCTATCTATGATTTCCTCACAAGCACTTAAACTGTGAGGACGCCCTATTTCTAAATGCTTGGACACAATCATCTGCAGCAACAGGAAAAGCAGGGATTCCCCAGAGACTCTTTTGCTTGGGCACATGACACATGCCTCTAAACCCACTTAGCCAGGAATAGGAGGTATCCTGATGTCCAAACACAGAAGCACATGACTTGATGCCATTGTGATCAAATAAGGAAACACCAGCACCCTCTTCTGGAGAAGGCAATGGCACCCCACTCCAGTACTCTTGCCTGGAAAATCTCATGGACAGAGGAGCCTGGTAGGCTGTAGTCCATGGGGTCATGAAGAGTTGGACACGACTGAGCAACTTCACTTTGACTTTTCACTTTCATGCATTGGAGAAGGAAATGGCAACCCACTCCATTGTTCTTGCCTGGAGAATCCCAGGGATGGTGGAGCCTGGTGGGCTGCCGTCTATGGTGTCGCACAGAGTCGGACACAACTGAAGTGACTTAGCAGCTGCAGCAGCAGCAGTACCCTCTTTTTAAAAAAGCCAAAGGAACCTAACCCAAAACATTAACACGTCTACTCTATAAGATTTTGGCTTTAGAGAACGATGGTCAGAAGGACCCATATCTTTGGGATGGTTGAGTCTGCCTTTTCTCCAGCTCTACAAAACCCACCCTGGGGGCTCCTACAAGGCCAGCTGACCTCTGAGTCAAAACCTTGTTGGATTTTCCTTGCTCAGATCTAAGAATCTCACATCTGTTTGGAGAGAATTAAGGAGTTGGCAATCCACCGGTAGAGTCCCCATATAAATGGGTTCTGTCTCTTCAAGAAGTGGGACATGGAGTGACACGGTTAGAGAGAGCTGTCTAAAGTTCTTAGTAACCTGGAAATCATTAATCTGTAAAAGTGCCTACCCTTCAGAAAAATCATATAAGCAGATGAGAAAGAGCAGAAAGAATAACCTAGACTCTATAGTATCATTAAAGGAATAAAAGTATTTTTTCAAGCCTCATCTTAATTATAAAGAGGTACAAATATGATCATGTGGCTGCCAGAACTGTGTTTTCTGGCAAACAGCTATGTAATTTTTGTTTTCTCACAGGCTATGGCAAAGGGAAAACATTTTTTTAAACTTTTTTTTTTTTAAGTTCCCACAGGGAAAAAAAAGACAAGTGGAAGAAACACTTTTCCCCATATTCGATCACACTTACATTTGTAAAACTAGTGTACTTCTATTTATTTTAGAAAGCTTCTGCACATCAGCAAAAGGCTAGAAGACAGAGCTGGTTACTCTGTGTTTGTCTTGGGTGTTATCTCTTGAAATAAAAGTATAAAGGAAGTACCATATCCATCATTAATCACTTAATGAGCTCTAGAAACCCTTAGTCACATGACTTTTAGTGTGTGTTTCGAAAGGAAATATTGACTGTTGCCTTCCTTTCTTTGACTTTAAGAGTGAAAATTCTGTATAGTTTTCACACGAATTCTGGTGGATTTGACCGTAACTAGCCCACCACTTTCTCTGCTCACACCTTCACTCTTCACCACCTTCTTTTTATTTATTTGGCTGTGTCAGTTGCCACAAAGGAGCTTTGATCTTCATTGCGACACGCAGGATTTTTTGGTAGTGGCATGCAAACTCTTAGTTGCTGTGTGTGGGATCTAGCTCCCTGATCCAGGTCCCCTGCATTGGGAGCACAGAGTCTTAGTCACTGAACCACCAAGGAAGTCCCTTCACCACCTTTATCATCAGTTAAAAATTATTTTCTCCACCCACTGCTATCAAGAACATTAGTCCTAATTACTCCTTCCTTTATGTCTAAGAAAAGGGGATGCCATTCAACCATTTAGTCACTTTATTCAACATGTGTTCATTCAGTGCCTGGTGTTTTCCTGGTGACCTCATGAGTTGTAGCCTGCCAGGCTCCTCTGTTCGTGGAATTTTCCAGGCAAGAATACTGAAGTGGGTTGCCGTTTCCTCTTCCAGGGGATCTTACTGACCCAGGGATCAAACCCGTATCTCTTGCATCTCCTGCATTGACAAGCAGATTCTCTACCACTGCGCCCCCTGGAAAGCCTACAGCGGTAAATTACACTCTGTGATAAGTGTTTATCTTTCCAAGAAGACATCCTCCTTGTTCTTATTTTGTCCCTTTTGCCTCCTTGTATCCCAGCTGCTTTCCTTTCTCCAACATCAGTCTCATCCTGTTCATCTCCTTTCCTGTCAGCAACATGCTGTGGTTCTTCCCTTTAACCTTGCCTCTAAGCATCTTGACAGAATAGTTCTGTATTCTTCACCTTCTTTTCAGCTGTCAAACCATGTAAGTTGGTTCCTGGTCACCCCACACTACTGAACTATCCTCCTAAGACTGGCAGTGAGGATTCCCCCCATTAGGAACCCTTATGGCAGCCTCACTGTGGACCTCAGACTCTCCCAGTACCTAACACACCTGACTGTCTCCACTTGGCAGCATTCTTCCCTACTGGGCAGTGCTCTCCTTACACAGCCGAGTGACTGGTATTCCCAGGGTTCCATCCTCAGCCTCCTCTGTCTTTTGTCCAAGCTGGGAGATGCCATTCACTTTCCAGGCCTCTGTCTTCCACTGAATTCCACACCTAGAATATCTATACCAACAGGGATGGCGAACAGGTTTCATCTAAGGTGCCGACTCTAACCAATTAGCAGTTGGTGCCTGGAGCACCGCTTTGTTGAGAAGGATGCTGAGGCCGCATGTGACCTCATCAAGAAAAAGTACAGTGATCAGTATCAGCTCTGCTTCAAGTGGTGGCATGCGTGCCAGGTATTTGACATCAAGCTCCAAGCCTTCCTCGGTGATTTAATGAGATAACCGTCTCCTGTTCCCATTACCCCTGCTCTGGATATTCTCTTTAAAGTATTATAATAGTCTCCGTGGGTTGCCTCCTTTCAGTCTCTCTCTTCTTCATCAGCCCTTGTTTTATCCCCCCAAAGCAAACATCTATGTCTGTTTATTTATTATTTATTCATGCCTGTTTAGAAAGGCTCCCTCACCCTAGGATAAAGCATATGGCATTAAAGGCCATTTAGAATCTGACTGCAGCACACCTATCACCATGTGCCCAGTACCTCCCAGAGCAGATGGTATAGCATTGTGGTTCACTGCATAGACTTGAGACCAACCTGCCCTGGTTTCAGACTTCAATTCTGCCATGGTTGTGTGACCCTGAGCTATTTGACTCTGTGTTATTTGACTCTGTGTTTCAGTGTCCTCATCAGCAAGATGAGGAGAACAATCCTACCTAGCTCTTGGCACATAATAAACCCAATTAAACCTTGACTCCTATCACTGCTACCACGCCGGGCACACCTACCCTCAGTGACTTTGGTCGAGCTGTCTCCATTGGCCCTGCTCCACCTTTTCCCACTCCCAGGAAGAATACATTGTTCTTTGCTCTGTCCTCCCCTAAAACGTGTCATACTCCTCTACTCCAGCGGTTATCACAGTGTATAGTACCTAGTTGGGGTTTTTTGTTTGGCTGAGCACAGAGTATAAGATCTTAGTTCCCCAGCCAGGGATGGAACCCACGCCCTGTGCAGTGGACATGCAGAGTCTTAACCACTGGACCACCAAGGAAGTCCCTGTACTTAGTTTATTATGTGTGTGCCTGACCCAGTAGTTGGGGGCTCCTGACCCAGTTGGGGGCTTCCCTTGAACAGGAAAGGTTCATGTGAGAAAGTTTAGAACTGGATGGCAGGGTGTGTTATTTACATTTATGTCCTCTTCTACCATGGTGTCTGGAGAACAGTAGACATAATTATGTCTGAATGACAACATGATGATTGAAGGAAGAAATGAATTGGCAGAGGCCAAATGGGCACCAGGTGGACTTCCCTGGTGGCTCAGACAGTGAAGCATCTGCCTACAATGTGGGAGAGCCGTGTTCAATCCCTGGGTCAGAAAGATCCCCTGGAGAAGGAAATGGCAACCCACTCCAGTACCCTTGCCTGGAAAATCCCACGGATGGAGGAGCCTGGTGAGCTACAGTTTATGGGGTCGCAATGAGTCGGACATGACTGAGTGACTTCACTTTCTTTCTTTTTTAGTGATAATGATTATAGTGGAATCTGTGGTTTACCTACAGGGAGATAATAAATAACAGTTAATCTATTGGAATCTTATGCTAGTAGCAGGTACATTTGTTCTTACTTTTATGCTAGTATATCACCAGGAATCAATTACCATGCTCTGACTTTTCCTTTGCCCCCAGAAAGGGCTTTTATTAACTTAAATGTTATAGTACTCATTTTCAACTCTATAAACATGAACTTCACTTTCCATGGCCCAATTCCACCCCCACCTCCAATTCTATGCTAGATTTAGCCCAAACAGAAATTGGGCTGTAAGACCAATTCCTATTGGGCTGTAAGGCCATTGACTTTTACTCTTGCTGGATCATGGGCAAGTAGTTCTCAGGGTCCCATGATCATGATATCAGGAGTTTGTCAATCCAGCTCTAATCTGACAGCTAATGATAACAAGAGGTTTGAAGAGCTCTGATTTACAACCTGGATTAGAAAGAAAAGGGCCTCCTCTGAAAAGTACTTACCACTTATCCCTGCCTCATGCTCTGGGTATGATTCAGAAAGTACTTTTCTAGGCAATAGATTTCCACAGTAAACAACCTCTCAGTTTACCTGTGTGCCTCTCAGCTTCTCTTTGAGATTTATGACCTTGGTTCTGCCCTTGTGGGTTCAGAGCACATGGCATGCCCTTCAAATGTGCAGAGGGGGAAATCTTCCTTCATATTCTCCTATTTTCTACACAAAACAGATCTCCCAGTTCATTCCATGGAGATATTTACACTTGCTGACCAACAGATGCGATGAAAATGTGCACAGCATGGTGACTGTATGCAGATTGGACTGATCTCCCGGTGGGAGCCTGTCAATCCTGTTCCACCCCACCCTGCCTCGGGCTTGGCAGTGTCCAGAGTTCTGTTTGCACTGAGAGCGCAGTAGCTCTGTGGAGGCGATGCTTATCTATAGCGGCTGACATGCTTTCCAGCTGGTTTCCTCCTCTCCATTTCTCCTAAATGTTGGAGCAGGTTGGAGAAGACACACCCAGGGAGTGTTTCAAGCGCTCCAGTGTTAGCAACAGGCTGAGGGAAATCCATGTTAAGCAAGCCTATGTGATTCTGCGGTGTGGGGAGAGGGGTTTGCATGGTTTGGGGGTGTGTGTGTATGATTTGGGGAGGAAGAAGAGGATAGAATCCACCGAGGAGCACGTGAGGAGCAGAATGACAGTCTTGGAGAATGCAGCAAGGTGGAGGCCAGCACTCATGAGTGATTGTTGGGGACAAAGATCAGAAAATTGTGGATCTAAGCAAGATGTGGCTGACAGTGGACAGGCCACCTAGTAGAGAAGGTATTGCCCAATGCCAAGTTCCCAGAAAAGACTTCCCAAGAGCGGGGTGTCCCCTAGGTCCCTGAGTTATGGATGGACAGTGTTAAGATTCAGTGTAGAAATCCTGGAACATGAGTCACATAGCGGAAGCTATGGCAACAACACTGAAAGCTAGTTCTCTCTGATTCAAGTCTTTCTTTATTCTTTTTGGCTGTGCTACGTAGCTTGCAAGATCTCAGTTCCCCAAGCAGGGACTGAACCCAGGCCATGGTGGTGAAAGCCCAGAATCCCAACCACTCCCTCAATTTTTTTTTTTTCTCTTTTCTTTTTTGGTTCAGATCTTAAGTAGCACGCACGCACACACAGATGACCCAGCCATTCACAAGTCACATGGACTTCAGTGAAGTCCTACAAGGGCCTGGGTTCTATATTAGGGCTCCTTGATGTCAAATGACAGAAACCAGCTGTAGCAAACCTAAGCAGAAAAAGGATTTTTTTTTAAGGTGGGGTGTTAGGGGTGGTGGGCAAGAGTGACCCATAAAATCCAAATGCAGAAATGAGACTTGGGCTCTGAAAAGGCCTGGAACCAGACATTTAAATATGTCAGAACCCTCTGTGTGTCTTGTCCCCTCTCTCCTTGAGGCTTCTTGATTCATCTCTTCAGCTTTCTCTGCTCTTCACTTCGTGTGGCTCCCAAGTTTACATGGTACAGATGCAGCCACATGTACCAACTGACTGACAGTCTCTCAGAGGCCCACGTGCAAGCTCCCAGGTGAGAGAATCCAAACGCTCAGCTTGTTTCAAGAGTTTGCTCCTGATTCCATCGACTCCTGTAGGGGTGAGAGGTGGTACCAACATGGCTGCTGGGAGCCTCTCCTGGTCAGATGCCGGGAAGGGGCTTCTGAGAGAAATGGGCCAGAGAAGATGCCAAGTAGGTGTCTGCCCTGTCACCTGTCCCAGCTGCTGCTCTCAGCTGTTCGTGCTGGTCCCTCCTCATTGTTTACATCTCAGCTCAGTTATGACCTCCCTGGAGACAGGATCCCTGATCACACCAGCTGAAATAACGGTCACCCCCTCCCCACTCCTTCGCATTCTTTCTCTGTTGTGAACTGAATTGTGTCCTCCAAATCCATGTGTTGAAGTTCTAACACCCTGTACCTCAGAATGTGACTGTATTTGGAGACAAGGTCTTTAAAGAGGGTAAGTTAAAATTAAGTCATTAGGGTGGGCCCTAATTCAATATACTGATGTCCTTATAAAAATGAAGTCACTCAGTCATGTCCAACTCTTTGTGACCCCATGGACTGTAGCCTACCATGTTCCTCCATCCATGGGATTTTCCAGGCAAGAGTACTGGAGTAGGTTGCCATTTCCTTCTCCTGAGGATTTTCCCAACCCAGGGATTGAACCCAGTCTCCCACATTGTAGGCAGATGCTTTATCGTCTGAGCCACCAGGGAAGTCTGATGTCCTTATAAGAAGAGGAAATTTGGACAAAAATATGTATAGAGGAAAGACCATGTGAGGCCACAGGGAGAAAGTGGCCATTTGCAAGCCACAGACAGAGGCTGAGAAGAAACCAGCCCTGCTGACACCTTGATCTCAGACTTCCAGCCTCCTGAACTGTGAAAAAATACATCTGGGTGGTTGAAACCAACAAGCCTGTAGAACTTTGTCTCAGTAGCCCTAGCAAGTGAATATATTCTCTATCCTTTTCCTAGTTTGATGCTTCCTCAAAGAGGCAGCTTAGAGGGACTTCCCTGGTAGTCCACTGGTTAAGAATTTAGCTTCCAGTGCAAGGGATGAGGGTTTGATCCCTCGAGGGAGAAGTAAGATCCCACATGTCATGGAGCAAATAAGCCTGCGCACTGCAACGAAAAGTTTGTGCAGCCAAAAAGGAAAAAAAAAAAATCAGTAAGTAAAGAGGCAGTTCAGATAGTGGTTGATGCACAGACCCTCGTTCTGGCTTTCTCAACAATAATGGCAGCAGCTGTGACAGGGCCTGCTGGATGTTCCAGAAGCCCAGTTATCGAGAGAAGTGGCTGTGGCAGGCACGGGGGTTTGCGTGGTAGCTGGGAAGAAGCCAGGCCTAGTGTCAGGCTCCAGGGCAGGCATCACTGAGATGGCCAGGCTGATACAAGGCTGGAGAAGGCCCTTTCTACCTGCTGTGGTGCCAGGAGACTTTTTTGCTGGTGATACTGTCTTTCCCATCCAAGAAGGGTGGGGTCTCCCTTCAAAGAAGGCTACAGCTTCCACTGTACTCCCGAGGAGTTCTACTTAGGGTATAACAGGGGACCTTGCAAACCAGCACTGAGCTTGTCACTGCCACTGATCCCTTCTCACTTGATGATCAGGCTTTGAAGAACTCCCTCAAGACTTGAATTTTGCAAAATGGTTGAGGCATATATTAGACTCCCATTAAATACCTCTAAAATGAAGGGAGTATGTGCAAACAACCAGGAACTGAAATAGCACACAATCAGTTTGTCCTGGATCTGGAAATTTCTCTGCTTCACAGGATGTATTTTGTTCCTCATAACACTAGTAGCTCCTCAGTCCCTCTGTCTGGCAGCCACATGTTCCACATAATTCCAAGTTCAGAATCCAGTTGTTGGCATGAGACAGACCAAATGTCCCAGTGCCCGACTCCACTTCTCACTTGTCGCTTGTATGTTAATACCCCTTGGACACAGATTTGCCAAACTTGCCATGGATTCCCCAGGGTCCAAATATGAAAACTGGAAAGATCTGTTTGTTTTCCCTTATGTGGCTTTCCTGCATTCTGTAGCCTATACTTACTATCAACATATTTTTGTTTATATCTCATAAGATCTTCATCTTTTGTCAGACATTCTTTCCTTATTTGGCCCCAGGGTCATGCTGGTTTCTGGGTAGTTTTTCATCATCTCTTTTCTGCCTTGTTTCAGCTCACTCACACTTTTTATTTGTCCATAATTTTCCTACTGTCCTCTCTATGTGAGTGAGAGTGAAGTCGCTCAGTCGTGTCCGACTCTTTGCGACCCCATGGACTGTAGCCTACCAGGCTCCTCTGTCCATGGGATTTTCCAGGCAATAGTACTAGAGTGGATTGCCATTTCCTTCTCCAGGGGATCTTCCCGACCCAGGGATCGAACCCGGGTCTCCCGCATTGTAGACAGACGCTTTACCATCTGAGCCACCAGGGAAGTCTTATCCTCTCTATAGTCCTCTCCAATTCTACTTTTTTTTTTTGGCTGGGCCATAAGTCAGGTTGACCAGGGATCAAACTCTCACCCCATGCATTGCAAGCACAGAATCTTAACTACTGGACTGCCAGAGAAGTCCCCAATTCTATTTTCCTATTAAAAATTGGTTCTGCTTTCTCCTCCACTTATTTTATTCTCTCTTCTCTACTCACCCTAGGAAATTCACTCTTTGCTCTCCTTTTCATCTACTACTCTCTCCTGGCACTCTCTAACAAAAGTTCCCCTCGTCCTGATGCCCTCTGGATCTTCTGGCATGCCACCAGCTTCCTCAAAGCTCCTCCTCTCCATCCTGGTGAGATGCCTCTCCCAGGGTCCTTGCTTTCATATCAAGGTCCTAAAAATCTGTTATCAGTAGAAATCAGCAAAACTATTGCTTGAGGGCTAATGCTGGGCTTGCCCCTTATTTCAAATAGCATAGTGATTTGTATATAGAAGTTACTCAATGGTGTTTTTATCAATGTTATTAGATTGCTTTATACACTTATCTTGGAAGAGTTTTATAGGCTTTGGGTTGGGTACTACTAAGCCATTTATTGCATGTGTACAAATTATAAATTCCTAGACACACCTGGATCATAGCAAAGCCCTTCTGTTAGCCTAAGGGGCATGAATCTGATACCAAAGAGTGTTGCATGGGGATGTGCAATTAAGGAAGTGAAGCCAAAAAGATTTCTGAGCACATGATTAGCATAAGCAAGCCCACTAAGTAGCAAGGGCATGAGCTTTATCTATCCCGGAAGATCACTGGAAAGAAAGACAAGAGGGTGACTCATCCCTTGTCTTCATAACAACCAGTTGGCCATCCCTTTTTCTTATTACCAGAGGTTAGCCCTTTAAGCAATGCCACTCCTGGCCCTGTGGCCTCATGACTCAAAGTCTTAAGATTTACAGCTTTTTCTGAAGAGGCGAAGGTCATTCCTACGGGTAACTCCTTTTGAATACTCATAGATGAGTCATTTACCATGAATGATTCTGTTGCGTAAATTGGTTGCCAGGTACCCTCTTCAGAGAAGGGGTCTATTTTCATAAACAATCCCCAGAATACAGTGACTTCTATGTGTAAACCTAGAGGGGCCAGCAATGCAAGAACAGTACCAACCACTAGTTCAGTTCAGTTCAGTCACTCAGTCCTGTCCAACTCTTCGCAACCCCATGAATTGCAGTACACCAGGCCTCCCTGTCCATCACCAACTCCCAGAGTTCACCCAGACTCATGTCCATCGAGTCAGTGATGCCATCCAGCCATCTCATCCTCTGTTGTCCCCTTCTCCTCCTGCCCCCAATCCCTCCCAGTATCAGAGTCTTTTCCAATGAGTCAACTCTTCGCATGAGGTGGCCAAAGTACTGGAGTTTCAGCTTTAGCATCATTCCTTCCAAAGAAATCCCAGGGCTGATCTCCTTCAGAATGGACTGGTTGGATCTCCTTGCAGTCCAAGGGACTCTCAAGAGTCTTCTCCAACACCACAGTTCAAAAGCATCAATTCTTCGGCGCTCAGCTTTCTTCACAGTCCAACTCTCACGTCCATACATGACCACTGGAAAAACCATAGCCTTGACTAGACGGACCTTTGTTGACAAAGTAATGTCTCTGCTTTTGAATATGCTATCTAGGTTGGTCATAACTTTCCTTCCAAGGAGTAAGCATCTTTTAATTTCATGGCTGCAGTCACCATCTGCAGTGATTTTGAAGCCCAGAAAAATAAAGTCTGACACTGTTTCCCCATCTATTTCCCATGAAATTATGGGACCAGATGCCATGATCTTAGTTTTCAAAATGTGGAGCTTTAAGCCAACTTTTTCACTCTCCACTTTCACCTTCATCAAGAGGCTTTTTAGGTCCTCTTCACTTTCTGCCATAAAGGTGGTATCATCTGCATATCTGAGGTTATTGATCTTTCTCCCGGCAATCTTGATTTCAGCTTGTGCTTCTTCCAGTCCAGCGTTTCTCATGATGTACTCTGCACAGAAGTTACATAAGCAGGGTGACAATATACAGCCTTGACGAACTCCTTTTCCTATTTGGAAGCAGTCTGTTGTTCCATGTCCAGTTCTAACTGTTGCTTCCTGACCTGCATACAGATTTCTCAAGAGGCAAGTCAGGTGGTCTGGTATTCCCATCTCTTTCAGAATTTTCCACAGTTTATTGTGATCCACACAGTCAAAGGCTTTGGTGTAGTCAATAAAGCAGAAATAGATGTTTTTCTGGAACTCCCTTGCTTTTTCCATGATCCAGCGGATGTTGGCAATTTGATCTCTGGTTCCTCTGCCTTTTCTAAAACCAGGTTGAACATCTGGAAGTTCATGGTTCATGTTTTGCTGAAGCCTGGCTTGGAGAATTTTGAGCATTCCTTTATTAGCGTGTGAGATGAGTGCAATTGTGTGGTAGTTTGAGCATTCTTTGGTACTGCCTTTCTTTGGGATTGGAATGAAAACTGACCTTTTCCAGTCCTGTGGCTACTGCTCAGTTTTCCAAATTTGCTGACATATTCAGTGCAGCACTTTCACAGCATCATCTTTCAGGATTTGAAAGAGCTCAACTGGAATTCCATCACCTCCACTAGCTTTGTTTGTAGTGATGCTTCCTAAGGCCCACTTGACTTCACATTCCAGGATGTCTGGCTCTAGGTGAGTGATCACACCATTGTGATTATCTGGGTCGTGAAGATCTACAGTTCTTCTGTGTATTCTTGCCACCTCTTCTTAATATCTTCTGCTTCTGTTAGGTCCATACCATTTCTGTCCTTCATCGAGCCCATCTTTGCATGAAATGTTCCCTTGGTATCTCTAATTTTCTTGAAGAGATCTTTAGTCTTTCCCATTCTGTTGTTTTCCTCTATTTCTTTGCATTGATCACTGAGGAAGGCTTTCTTATCTCTTCTTGCTATTCTTTGGAACTCTGCATTCAGATGCTTATATCTTTCCTTTTCTCCTTTGCTTTTCGTTTCTCTTCCTTTCACAGCTATTGTAAGGCCTCCCCAGACAGCCATTTTGCTTTTTGGCATTTCTTTTCTATGGAGATGGTCTTAATCCCTGTCTCCTGTACAATGTCATGAACCTCAGTCCATAGCTCATCAGGCACTCTATCTCTCAGATCTAGTCCCTTAAATCTATTTCTCACTTCCGCTATATAATCATAAGGGATTTGATTTAGGTCATATCTGAATGGTCTAGTGGTTTCCCCTACTTTCTTCAATTTAAGTCTGAATTTGGCAATAAGGAGTTCATGATCTGAGCCACAGTCAGCTCCTGGTCTTGTTTTTGCTGACTGTATAGAGCTTCTCCATCTTTGGCTGCAAAGAACATAATCAATCTGATTTTGGTGTTGACCATCTGGTGATGTCCATGTATAGAGTCTTCTCTTGTGTTGTTGGAAGAGGGTGTTTGTTATGACCAGTGCATTTTCTTGGCAAAACTCTATTAGTCTTTGCCCTGCTTCATTCCGTATTCCAAGGCCAAATTTGCCTGTTACTTCAGGTGTTTCTTGACTTCCTACTTTGGCATTCCAGTCCCCTATAATGAAAAGGACATCTTTTTAGGGTGTTAGTTCTAAAAGGTATTGTAGGTCTTCAAAGAACCATTCAATTTCAGCTTCTTCAGCGTTACTGGTTGGGGCATAGACTTGGATTACTGTGATATTGAATGGTTTGCCTTGGAAACGAACAGAGATCATTCTGTCGATTTTGAGACTGCATCCAAGTACTGCATTTTGGACTCTTTTGTTGACCATGATGGCTACTCCATTTCTTCTAAGGGATTCCTGCCCGCAGGAGTAGGTATACATAATTTAACTTTACTGTAAAAATGTACTAAAGAGTTGGCTGATAACTGCTTCATCACGGAGTTGTGGAGTTGTTTTGAGAATAGGTTTATTTATCTGAAATAAGTGGTCAGCTTTTAGTTCCCCAGAGAAAAGACATTTTAACATATTTTTGTTTTTTATTTTTTGTATTTTACAAACATAGCAAACCTATTAGGAAGCACACACAACGTACTGAGTGCTTCATTCTTAAATTTTTAATCATTTTAAGAGGCATTAAATAGTTAACTACAAGTGAAAAGCACTGAAAGTAATCAAATCAAACAGCCTCAGGATTTTTCTCCAGGGCCCACACTATGAATTTATTTACTTAGCAAATACTGAGTGCCTATTATATCCCTCTTGGATTCATCATTCATACAGCAAAGAACTGTGCAGTCAGGGAAGGAAGTAAAAGAAAGTCAAGGGAACCCACAACACACAGAAATAAACAGGGATGTCTCTGGTGGTCCAGTGGCTAAGACTCCATGCTGCCAACTCAGGGGGCCCAGGTTTGATCCCTGGTCAGGGAACTAGATCCCACATGCCACAGCTAAGAGTTCGCATGCCTCAACTAAAGACACAATGCAGCCAAATACATAAATATAAAAAACAAAAAATACAAAAGCACATAATAAGTGCTTGATGAATAGTAGCTGTTAATATTGGGCTGCCCAAAAAGTCCATTTGAATGATTTTGGCCAATCTAACATTATCTGAAACTTTGGTTATACATACATGAGATATATCTGTATATAATAAATATATATACATATATATGAAACAATTACCACAATAGTTTCCATATCCATCACTTCACAGTTACTTTTGTGTGTATGTGATGAGAATACTTAAGATCTACTGTCTTAGCAACTTCCAAGTATTGTTAACTTTTTTTTTTTTAAGTCGCTCAGTCATGTCTGACTCTTTGGTACTCCATGGACTATACAGTTTGGAATTCTCCAGGCCAGAATACTAGAGTGGGTAGCTTTTCCTTTCTCCAGGGGATCTTCCCAACCCAGGGATTGAACCCAGGTCTCCCACATTGCAGGCAGATTCTTTACCAGCTGAGCCACAAGGGAAGCCCTTGTTAACTGTAGTATTGTTAACTATAATCACCATGCTATACATTAGATCCCAGAATTTATTCATCTTGTAACTAACTGGAAGTTTATGCTCTTTGACCAACGTCTCCCCACTTCTCTCATCTCCTAACCTCTGGCAACGAAATTATGTTTCTACATTTCTGTTTCTATGAGCTTGACTTTTAGACTCCATATATAAGTGAGATTATTTTGGTATTTGTTTTTTTCTGATTTACTTCACTGAGCATAATGCCCTTAGGTTTCATCCATGCTGTCACAAATGGCAGGATTTCCGTCCTGCCATTTTAATGACTGAATAATATTTCACTGTGTATGTTAACCACAAATTGGCACTTTCCATGGGCACTTGCCATCTACCACTACAAGAATTAAATCATATGCTGCTGTTAGCTGCTGACCTCCAACACCCAGCTGAAGGAGTTCAGGGCGGAGAGCTGGAGTGAGGCACTTTGTGCTCCTGGAAACTGGCAGGACAGGTCTTCAGATAGTTATTCTCAGGAGCTGATTTTATGAGTCCAATTCATGTATCGCCTCATATCTAGAAAAGCACTAAAATCCTTCATGGTGATGACTGTTTCTTATGACTAGCAGAAGCTTCGTGAGACCAACAGAAACTTTCTAAAAAAATAAATGCGCTTGATTGCATGTACTCCCCCTTTTACCAAAATCACATATGCTGTCCTTCCACCCATCTCCTTGGAACAGTTTCTCAGAGCTATCTGAGGTGCTGTCTCCTGGGCTGCAGCCCCCACGTTGCCCCAAATAAAGCTTAACTTGCAACTCTCACTTTGTGCATTTTTTTTAAGTCAACATGTGTGTGTGTGTGTGTGTGTGTGTGTGTGTGAATGTGTACAGATATAGACATAGTATATAGCAATAGATGGGCTTCCCGAGCGGCACTAGTGGTAAAGAACCTGCCCACCAATGCAGGAGATATAAGACACTAGGGTTTGATCCCTGGATCAGGAAGATCCCCTGGAGGAGGACATGGCAATCCACTCTAGAATTCTTGCCTGGAGAATCCCATGGATAGAGGATCCTAGCAGGCTATGCTCCATAGGGTCGCAAAGAGTCAGGCATGACTGAAGCGACTAAGCAGAGCACAGCACATGGCCATAGATATAAAGCTCTCATTTTCTTTATCCCGTTCATCCATCGAAGGACACTTGGGTTGTTTCCAGGCCTTGGCTATTATACATAATTCTGCAATGAGCATGGCGGAGCAGATTTCTGTTCAAGATAGTGATCTCATTTCCTTTGGATATGTACCCAGAAGTACATATCATATGGGTCATATGGTAGTTCTGGTTTTAAGTTTTTGAGGAACTTCAAAACCATTTCCACAATGGATGTACCAATTTACATTCCTACCAATGGTACACAAAGGTTCTCTTTTCTCTACATTCTCTCCAACACTTAACTCTTGTCTTTGGACAGTAGCCATTGCAACAGGCATAAGGTGATATTTCATTGTGCTTTTGATTTGCATTTCCCTGACGATTAGTGACTTTGAGCACCTGTTGGCCATTTGTATATCTTCTTTGGAAACATTTGGTTCCTCTGCCCATTTTTTTTTTTTTTTTTTGCAATTGAGTTGTATGAATGAGTTCCTTATATATTTTGGATATTAGACTCTTATTTGGATATATGATTTGCAAATATTTTTTCCGATTCTGTAGGCTGCCTTTTTATTTTGTTGATGGTTTCCTTTGCTGTGCAGAAGCTGTTTAGTCTGATGTAGGTCCCACTTGTTTACGTTGAGCTTTTAATGCTTGTGCTTTTGGTGTCATATCCAAATAATTATTGCTAAAATCAATGTCAAGGAGCTCTTTCTCTGTTTTCTTCTAGGAGCTTTATAGTTTCAGGTCATACATTTAGGTCTTTAATCCATTTTGAGTGTATTTTTAAAATTGAAGTATTGTTGATTTACAATATTTCAGGCATACAGCAAAGTGATTCAGTCACACATTATTTTTCAGATTCTTTTCCATTATAGGTATTACAAGATACTGAATATAGTTCCCTGTGCTACACAGTAGGTCCTTGTTATTTGTCTATTATTTATATCTTATTTGTCTAGGAGTATGTATCTGTTAATCCCAAATTACTAATTTGTTCCTTCCCCTCACTATCATGTTGATAATCATAAATTTGTTTTCTATGTCTGTGTGTTAACTTTTGTGAGTGGCTATTTGAATTAAAAAACATATGTATCTAAGACATCCTCAGTCATTTCACTCAGCTATTATCCAGTGAAATGCTATGGACAAACACCACTTTTCTTGGAAACATCACTACTTGTAACAATCTTTCTTAGAGACATGTTGTACTGTGCTTAGTTGCTGAGTCAGGTCAGACTCTTTGTGATCACATGGACTGCAGCCCAGGCGCCTATGTCCATGGGGATTCTCCAGGCAAGAATACTGGAGTGGGTTGCCATGCCCTCCTTCAGGGGATCTTCCCAACCCAGAGATCAAACCTAGGTCTCCCGCATTGCAGGCGGATTCTTTATTTTACTTTATTTTATTCTTACTATATTCTGAGCCACCAGGGAAGCCCAAGAATACTGAGGTGGGTAACCTATCCCTTCACAAGTCTTCCCCACCCAGGAATCAAACCGGGGCCTCCTGCATTGCAGGTGGATTCTTTACCAGCTGAGCTACCAGCCAAGCCCTTCTTAGGGTCATAGCTTTATTTTTTTCCTACCTTTCTCAAAGGTACATTTGTATTTAACTCTCCCCTCCATCAGGGCTCTTTCCAGTCTTTGAGAAAACAGACTTCCTAGGAAGTGATTCACTATTTTAATCATTCATTTACTAAACAAATTTAACCATTTTACTGAGGACCTACCAAACACAGTGAAGATGTTGAGGAGGCAGTGGGAAGCAAACAGCAAAACAATCTAGGGCTCCTGGTCTGAGAGGTGTGCACCCACATCACAGTTCCGAAGGGGAATAAAAACAAGACACGGAGCTTCTCACCCACCATCTCAGAAAACGTGACAGGACCCTCCCCATCACTAAAAGCTTCGCAGACTCTCTCCCTGTCTTGGTCTGAGGCCTTAGCAGGTGAATCTAAGGAGAGGGCGGTGAACCCCACCTCTGGCGGCTGCGGAGGGGACCGACTGGACGTTGAAGGGATGGAGGCCGCGGGTCCCACCCACCGCTGTCCTGAGTCAGGCGTCTCCTCTGCGTCCTGGATCCGCGGCGCCTGGGCGCCCGGGTATCCAGCGGGGCCAGGACTCGCCCAGCCTAGTTCGCACGGAGAGGCCGGGGGCGGCCGGGGTGGCGGCCCCGCCCCGGGAGAGGCGTGCCGGGCCGGGCGTATTTGAGGCGCAGAGCCGGCCGCCGCCCAGGCAGGACCACACCACCTCTGTCCGAGCCTCCCCCGCGACGCGCGAGCCAGTGCAGAGGCGTCGGGTAAGTGGCGGGGGCGCCGGGACGGGAGTGCACACCCGCCTGCTGCAAGGCCAGGGCGCCCGGGCGCTGCTCGGTGCGCGGCCCCCTTTGCCGGGCTGGGCGGGAGCGGGAGATGGGGGCTTGGCTTCCCCGGGGAACCGCGCGTGCTGGGCCCAGGTTCCTTGGCTTTGAGCCCTCAAAAGAGGAGTCTGAGACTCGAGGAAAGTTAGCAACGACTTACAAAGACTCACCTGCATTTCTTCGCGACGGATGGGTGTGTCACCCTCTGTGGCGACTGGGAGGCTCAGCCCGGGCTTCGCGCCCCGCGCTCCAGGTGGCCCGTGGTGAGTGGTGGGGGCGCGCGCATCCTCCCAGCTGCCTGCTCCAACTGGGCGGGAGAAACCAGGTGCCCCTGCCTCCGTCCACGGTGGAGACTGCCCCGGCACTCTGTGGGCGGTTCCTCGCCTCTTAGCTTGGCTGTGGGATGGGGATGTGTTCTGCTACAGGCCAACCGAGTCCGGGGCTGCAGCTGCTCTCTGGATGCTGACCTCGCAGAAAATGGTGCTGCCCCAAGGCTGAGTAGGCATGTGCCTGGCTTGGCAAAGACCGCACACCCTTAGTTTTTGCAAATCCCAGTCCAGATTTGAGCATTAATGATCTCAGACCTGTGCTGGGGACGTGTGGGGTGTGGCAGAATTGAATGTTGGTCCAAGTGTGCAGAGCCCTAGTTCAGGTGGGGAGGGGGTTGCTTTTAAAACATGTTTGAGAATATATTCTAAATTGTGAGTTGCTCAAATCAAAGCACTAACATGCCTGCGCTTTGAAGAGTAGGAGCTCTGGGACACTGGGGTTGAGGTTGTGCCTTAGGCTTCATGCCCTGCCCTTAGCGATCCTGATTTCAGATACCTGGAATATTTGTAAAGTGACTCCTGGGAGTTGGGTTGCTGGACAATGAGGACGGTTTGACTTCAGTGACCCAGTCTGTTTCTAGGATTCTGGAAAAGGAATGGAAGAGAGGCTCATTTTGTTCTGCAGAAAACGGTGGCAATAAGAATTGACCACTTGGCACAGCATGAGAAAAAATTTTCACCAACTTCCAAAATTCTGATTCACTTGCCCCAAGTTTACAAAGTTGATCTTTCATGCTAGGAAATTGTATTTCCATAAAAGTTCAGTAATAAAATTCATTGTCCCACAAGAATGTCCTTTTCAGACATTGTCTTTGAATCCCTAGATGACTGTGCCTCACCCTTAATCTATGGGAAATTGGAGCTGCCTAAATTAATCATGTGGGGGGCTTTTGCTTAAAATCAGCATTCTCTCCATATTCTGGGGAGAAGTTTGATGATGGGTCTTGAATGTTTTGAGCTTAGAAATATTAGGTGGATGCCTCACCAAGTTACATAAGAAACAGAAGAGGAGGAGCACTGTTTGATAGATTGACCCCAGCTCATTTTTTAAAATGTAGTAGGCTAGTCTCGCTCTGTTGAGAGGTCTTTAGTCAATGATATTTTGCTATGCTACAAATACGCAGAAGAGCTTTATAAAAAGACTTTTTATTTATTGCTGCTGCTGCTGCTGCTGCTAAGTCGCTTCAGTCGTGTCCGACTCTGTGCGACCCCACAGACGGCAGCCCACCAGGCTCCCCCGTCCCTGGGATTCTCCAGGCAAGAACACTGGAGCGGGTTGCCATTTCCTTCTCCAATGCATGAAAGTGAAAAGTGAAAGTGAAGTCGCTCAGTCGTGTCCGACTCTTCACGACCCCATGGAGTGCAGCCTACCAGGCTCCTCCATCCATGGGATTTTCCAGGCAAGAGTACTGGAGTCGGGTGCCATTGCCTTCTCCATTACTTATTGCTAGTGAGTTCAAAAGGCCGTTATTGGTCTCACCTATGATTAGATACTGTTTGCCTAGAACTCTCTTCAGTCAGACTCTAAATCTTATCTCTAGTAGAGATCTATGTTCATATAATAAAATTTGAGGTGCTTATGTTACCTAAAATACCAGTTGGCTTGTAAACTTCTTGTACCTGAGACTCATGGTAACTGATCAAAAACTTAGCCTCTCTTTTCTGTTAGTTTGGGACAGAGGCTTCTGCTGAGGACAGCTAGTTAACATTTTGTGTCTGGTGCCTGAATGAATTCTTCTCACTAAATTCTGAGTGGTAAGCCTGCCAGGGCAGTAATTCCAGTTTGCCGCTGACTAAGTATCATGTGTTCTCTCTTGACTGATATTCAGCTTTTCCATATGGGGAAAAAAAAATCAGTAACTGAGAGGTACAAAGTAACTTTAACTTCCTTATGGCTGAGGAACTGTGATGAAAAAGAAATCCTAGGAAAGGACCAGTTTCCTTTATCCTAACTAGCATCTCTGAATTTGGCTTTGCAAATAAGCATTTTTGAAGCCTTGTTCCATGTTTCAGTAAGACCAGGAAGTAGCCTGCCTCTCCTGTGTTCTTTGGAGAGGAGTGTGGGCAGTGCTTGGGGTTCTGAGAAAATAGTTTATGATCTACTTCCTTTACAGCTTTTATAAAAGTTGGGGCCCTTTGTGGGCAGAAATTTCAGAAGTCCTCCTGGGAATCCAGGCAACTGAATTAATTGCTACATGGGTCTAGAATAACATAGTACAGTGGATAGCAACTCTTTATTAAAGGGCAAAGCTGCAATTAACAGCAGATTAAAAGTGGTCTGCATTCTGACTCATGTTTAAATTCCTTGTTCCAAAGTGATGCTGAACTAATTCCTGTAGGTTTTCCCAAATGTGATGATTCAGATAGTATTTTTAAAATGTTTTTGCCTTTGATGTGGCGTTTCTTATCTGACTTCAAAATTCTCTGATTCTGGGAATGCCAGAGTTCACATACCTATAGTATCTGTAAAGTGGGAAGTTTTTTTTTTTTCCCTTTTCAACATTTGATTGTCTCTTTATATAGGCTACTCATCTAAAAAGAAAGAAATTTTCCAGGCAAGTAGGAAGATGTTTATCCAAATAGATTTTTTAAAATTGTTTTTTGGTTCTCCTTTTACGTTCTAAGGTTGCTAACCTTGATTTAAAAAGAACATTGGTTAGAAACCTTTCCATCAGAGAGCTGATGGTTGGGAGTTGATATAATCAAAACAATGCATACCCAACTTTTAGGAAAGCAAGCTTTATCAGTTTAAATGTGGTTATAATTAGCAAAGTGACTGTGCAGAATGGCATCCTTGTATTCAGTATCACCACACACTGAATGAGTCACCCAGCTAGTTTCTAACAAAAACGTGATCTCTTTTTTGTTTACAATTTCAGCATGTTTATGCAGTTCCAAATGAGTAAGCCAGAGAATTAATTTCTAAATGAAGTAACTAATACTTTTGAAGGACTATACTTTAAAATGTCAAAGTGTGAGGTTTGCTACTAGTATAAAATCAGTCAGAATTAGGAGTCAGGGTGTTTGGACTCAGGTCCCTGCCTGCCAATGACAGAATGACTCTGGGCCACCATGTTAACTCTCTGAGACTCGGTGTCCTCACCTTTGAAGTAAGGATGTTAACTTTTCCCTGTCAATCTCATAAGATTATTATCAGAATCAAAATAAGAAAGGTGTGTGAAAGTGCTTTATAAACTGAAAACATCACACAGATACAGGGTGTCATTGTTCTAATGGGCTTCTAATGTGTCAGAGCACAATCCAAACCGTCCTCCCTGGTGTTACATGAAACACAGCGGAAACAGAGTGGGATCTGCTTGGTTTCTCCAGTTGTTTTGGTCTAGTTGGAAAATGGGGCTTCCCAGGTGGCTCAGATGGTAAAAGATCTGCCTGCAATACAGGAGACCCAGGTTCAATCCCTGGGTCAAAAGACCCGCTGGAGAGGGAGACCGCAACCCACTCCACTCCAATCCAAAATAAACTGAATATGTTTGAACGGAGACTTGGAAAAGAATAAATGTTACATTTTGGGCTAGCTGTCTTCGCATGAGTTTCTGGTTGTGATCAGCCTTTAAACATATCTAAGTTTAACTGGATTTATATTAATAAGATAGGCTTCCCTGGTGGCTCAGCCTGTAATGTGGGAGACCTGAGTTTGATCCCTGGGTTGGGAAGATCCCCTGGAGGAGTGAGTGGCAACCCACTCCAGTATTCTTGCCTGGAGAATCCCCATGGACAGAAGAGCCTGGTGGGCTACAGTCCATGGGGTCGCAAAGAGTAGGACATGACTGAGCAACTAAGCACACGTATTAATGACACTTTATGAGGCCAGTGGTACAGCTTTAACTAGTTTTAACAACTGAAACTACCTTTCTGTTTTTTATTGACCTGAATGGGTACTTTTATATGAGGATACATATCCTCATTAGCTCAGGCCAGTGGTTCTCAAACCAGGCACAAGTTTGCCTTCCTCTTGCTTCCCCAGGGTTATTTCGAAACATCTTGAGAATTCTAGGTTGTCACAGTGCAGGCGTTGGGGTGGGGGTGGGGTTGCCGCTGTCGTCTTGTGTGTTGAAGCCGGGGATGCACATGATGCACAGAAGAGCCCCTCCCTGCGAAGTATCCCACCTGAAATGTCAGTGATGTTGAGGTCAGGGATAAGCCCCAGCACAATGGGGATATTTAAAAGAAGTCAAAACACTTACAAAGTTATTGCTAAGTCGTTGCTATGTTGCTCAGGAATGGAAGAATTTGTGTAATCAAAAGAACTAAACTTTCTGCCTACTATGAAGTCCAAAATTGTTTCTTTCTGGCGTCCAAAGTGAGAAGCTTTATTTCTTGACTTAAGAAGTATCCTTTCAAAGGACTTCCCTGGCAGTCCAGTGGTTAAGACTCTGTGCTTCTACTGCAGGGGGTATGGGTTCCATCCCTGGTTGGGGAACTAAGATCCCACATGCCTCACGGCATAGCCAAAAAAAAAAAAAAAATGTCCTTTCTTTCCCTTTTCTGTAAGAACTCTTTAAGCTCTTTTAAAAATCTTTATTGAATTTGTTACAATATTATTTTATGTTTTGGTTTTTTGGCCACCAGGCATGTGGGATCTTAGTTCCCCAACCAGGGATCGGACCTGCTCCCCCTGCATTGGAAGCGGAAGCCTTAACCACGGGATGGCCCAGGAAGTCCCTGTAACAACGCTTAAGTTCCTCCTGTGGTAGCAGCACACTTCTCTAGGCAGTGGCAGTCTTTTGGGGAAGGAAGTATAGAGGAGAACCAACTTTTGCGTTAAAGAGTCGAATATTATATACTAAACGCAGTGAAACAAGCCCTGGGAAAGTCACTGTGACTTCCCAATTAGATCACTTGCAGTTTCCAAGTTGGAAGATGGGCACAGTGATAACCTGAGTGTATCCAAATATGTTTGAGAATGTCCAGATTTAAAAAGAGATGTGCAAAAATAAAAAATTAATGGAAGGTAATATTGAACTATATTAGAAGTAATAGCAGAGTAAGATAAAATATCTGGTGTATAAGTGAAGCATATATTAAGTTCTAGGAGGACTTTTTGTCTGCTTTTGTTTTACCAAAAAGTCTAGTATTTTGTATTTTTAGGACCTATCAAGTAGCCACCATTTAATGGATCATTTCTTAGAATAATTGAATAACTTTAACAAGTAGGCAACTTACGGCTTCCCAGGTGGTGCTGGTGGTGAAGAACCCACCAGCCAGTGCAGGAGATGTAAGAGATGTGGGTTTGATCCCTGGGTCAGGAAGATCCCCTGCAGGAGGGCACGGCAACCCACTCGTTTTCTTGCCTAGAGAATCCTAAGGACAGAGGAGCCTGGTGGGCTATGGTCCATAGGGTAGCAAAGAGTCCGACATGACTGAAGTGACTCTGCACACACATGTAGACAACTTAAGGAAAAAGATTCTGATTATTGAAGATCCAGGTAACTTTGACCCTAGCACAGGTGATTCTGGGCGGAGAAAATAACCCAGGCCCGAGGAGTCCCAAGCTGCCCTCCTCTCCTCACCGCAAGAGCACCAGCTCCGGGGGAAGTGTAGAACATCTTGTTTGTTGGGAACTGGCACTGAGGGAGGAGCCAGAGAAGCAGGAATGATGGTCTCATGGCCACCCACTGAGGCAGCTTCGGGCAAGGCCAGCCCTCTTTGGTAGCATCCTACCCCAAAATATTTTCCTCCAAATTGTCTGACTTTTTTTTTTAAACCTTGGTTTGTTATACTGCCAGATATTTTCACGTGGAATAACAAACACCTTAAAAACAAACAAAAAAAAAAACAACAAAAAAAACAGTACATCTTTTGCTCGCCTTTCTTCACTATTGCTTCATATCCCCAGTCTCACCTTTCTTTCAATGTTTCGCTCAACACTGTCCCTGTTAGAAGTCATCTTTCCAGTTGTGACTTCCCGTAGCACATAGTCTGGCTCACAGCACCCATTACTTGTGACCCTTTCTGGCCTCTGGACCCTTTGATGATACATCTTAGCCAATTCCATCTTCAAACCCAGACCTGAGCCCGCCCATGGCCTGGCACAGAAAAGGCACACATTTGTGCAAATGAAGAAATAAGTGGGCAGCAGCAGCTATGTCTTGGGCACTGGGGTGGGTAAGGCAGAGACTGTCTTTCAAACACTAGGAGGAAGAACCAACGGCCTCCTCCTAAAACCTGGAAGAGGGTGTGGGGCTATCAGTGGGAACCGGAGGAGAGGTGGGCAAGATTCATTTGATGAACACTTTTTATGTGGTGGTGGAAAAAAAAAGCACAGGAAGGTAGGTGAAGGAGAACCAAAGACAAACCAGGACTGTTGACATTTGTTACCTAGGAAACGGCAGAGTACTGTACTTCCTGCTCTGCCACTTGCACTGTATAGCCTGTTACTTCCAGGATGCAGCCACAAAATAGTGTGATTAGAGTTCAGCTATGAGTTAAATAGGGCCTGGTGATTCAGGTAGAGACATTCACCCGTTGAGACATTTTTGTGGTTCCCCACCATTGATTTTGGCATATTTGGAGAATGGACTTGTTTGTGTTTAGAGAATGCCTGTACTTGACCTGCACAATGAGCTGTTTGTGATGTTCATACAGAAACCAGTGAAATCTTTTAAGATCAAATGATAACCCCTGTTTTTTTTTCTCCTTTCAGGAAAATGGCAGACGGTTTTTCGGTAAGTGTTTTATGTCTGTTTTCCTACCTTAATATATATACATTCATGCAGGATGAGGGTTTTTTTGTTTGTTTTTTAACCACTCAAGTTTCCTGTTTAACTCTCCCACCACGTGGCTTCTTCTGGCCTCATCTGTCCAATGAGGGCTTGTTAGGTGGAGTCTTGTTTTTGCAGCAACAGGTTTGGGAAGAAAGCCAGGCAGAGAGAGGCCTCACTAACAGTAACCCTTTTACCAAAGGCCTAGGACAGAAGCTGATGGATTCTGCCGGTGGGAGCTGAGAAGCCAACTGAGCAAAGGGCAGTGTGGTTCATTCTGAGCAACCTGACTTTTTTTAATCCTAAAGTGCCCTCAACTCCTTCTCCCTTCCCAAATGCTGGAGTAAGAAGCAGCCAAAACAAATTCCTATTAGTATGCTTATGTATTCCCAAATATCCTAATGGACTGACACGTCACCTAGAGCCACGAGCTCTGCTCAGGTTTGTTTTCTAAATCCAGTTTGCTTTCCATCATCACGGAGCCCTCTGTTTCTCTCTCCCTCCCCCAGGCCACATGGGCTCCCTTCACAGCCTCACTGTGTTGCCCCAACACCAGATCTAGGGTTGTGTTCCCGATGCATCAAAGACAATCCTGGCAGATGATATTCAGTCAACGTAGAAGTCTTTACTGGACCTCTTCCATGTACCACCTGGCAGTGTGCTCAACACTGTATAAAACAGGCAGGGAGAAAGCAGTCTCTTCCTGGAGAGAAAGGACACAATCCAACACTGGCACGGTCTCGCAGTCTGTAAAGAGCCGTCCCAAATGCCGCCTCACTTGTTTGTCACAACAATCATATGAAATAGATCATTATCCCCATTTTACAAGCAAAGACACTAAGTCCTATACAGGTGACATGATGGCTCTGAAATTCTGGAGCTCTTGATGGATAACACTGGATCTCTTGATGGATAACACTGGATTTCTTGATGGATAACACTGGATTTCTTGATGGATAACACTGGATTTCTTGATGGATGGCACTGAATTTTAAGCCAAACCTTCTGACTCTACATCGCAGGCTTCTCCCTGTGTACAAGGCAGCCTCTCTAGTACTAGCCTGGATGCCACCAAGTGCTAACTTACCTGGCCAACCCAAAGTGCAGTAGACATCCTGCAAAGTGAAGGCCAACGCAACCAGGGCCAGCTCGGTGGCAGGTTTTGCAGCCCAAGAATATACTGAGTTTTGTGACTTTTTTTTTTTTTTTTAATGTCAGTTAGAAAGTATGTGCTTTTACATAGAGAATGGCTAGCTCCTGACTTTTGCAAATTACAAAAAGGCAACCCTCAATGATCTGAGATGATGGGAGGCAAGAGTAAAGTGATAAAGCATGTATAATACCATAGTCAAATTTTAGTCTTAGGAACTCAAAACTAAAAGGTAGGAAAAACTTTATTGATATGAATTTTGTATCTTCACCACATCCCTCTAATTCTTAGATCACATATTCCTGAAAATTCTGTTGTGATTGTTTTTCATCCTATAAATTTTTTAATGTCTTTTTTTCCAGCTTAATGATGCCTTATCTGGGTCTGGAAAACCAAACCCCCAAGGTTGGCCTGGTTCATGGGGAAACCAGCCTGCTGGGGCAGGAGGCTACCCAGGAGCGGCCTATCCTGGGGCTTACCCAGGACAGGCCCCTCCTGGCCCCTACCCTGGACAGGGACCTCCTGGGGCCTACCCTGGACAGGGACCTCCTGGGGCCTACCCTGGACAGGGACCTCCTGGGGTCTACCCTGGACAGGGACCTCCTGGGGCCTACCCTGGCCCAACAGCACCTGCTTATCCTGGGCCAACTGCACCGAGTGCCTACCCCGGACCTGGGGCCTACCCGCCTCCTGCACAGCCAAGTGCTCCTGGAGCCTACCCTGCTGCCAGTCCCTATGGCACCCCTTCTGGACCACTGGTAAGATGGAGTGAATCATTTAGTAAACTTCAATGTGCTCAGGACCAAGTTAATAAAGAACACAAATGGGACTTCCCTAGCAGTCCAGTGGCTAAGACTCCATGCTCCCAGTGCAGGGGGCCTGGGTTTGACCCCTGATCAGGGAACTAGATCCCACATGCCACAACTAAGACCCAACACAGTCAAATAAATAAATATTAAAAAAGAAAGAAAGAAAGAAAATGGTAATTGTCTGGAGCGGTAGTGTCATCAGGCTTCGGGAGACCTGAAGCTTGAAACTGACTGCTTAGAGCCATTTTGCAAGGACCAGGCACAGTGTATGTTGGTTCAATAGAAAAATTAGTTTCCGGTGTTTAGTATATGTACTGTTAGTTTATAGAGAAGCTAATGTGTGTTTTGAAGGCATCGGTAAAGCAGCTTTAATATAAATCAAGATCATAGTAATGGCTGTTATTATTACTGATAAACACTGAATATATAACATGTGTCAGCTGTGTGCTTCTACATGGATGCTCTCATTCAACTCCATAAGCACCCTGTAAGATACTGTTATTATCGCCACTTTGCAAGTAAGGACATAGGGCAGGGTTATACAACCTTCCCATGGTCATAGAGGGGAAATTTGGGGCAACCACAGTAATCTGGTTTTTAAAAACCTTCTAAAGATAATTTTGTGATCTAAGGATTGAATTTTCATTTATATTAAAACTCATTTTAATAAATGAATTCTAACCATAAAACCCAACTCTGGGGGCTCCAGACACATCTTGAAACAGTCTAGCTGTGAGAAAAGATACATATGAGAAAAGAGTTCAATAGCAGTGTGAGATCAGCCCCTTTCAAGAGTGTGATGGCACAGAGAGTATTTCCTCTGCTTATTGGTCAGCTTAGAGGAGAGCAGAGAGACAGCATTAGGCGCATGAGAGGTGATGTGCAGGACCTGGACCACATACAGGTAGTCAGTTGAGACAGGAATATAGAAATTCTGGAAGGAAGAGGCAGTGGGAAAGAGATTAAAGAGCAGGAACCCCAGAATCTAGTGGTTAAGTCTTGTTTTTGTTCAGTCGCTAAGTCGAGTCTGATTCTTGGTGACCCCATGGACTGCAGCACACCAGGCTTTCCTGTCCTTCCCTATCTCTTGGGGTTTTCTCAAACTCATGTTCATTGAGTTGTTGATGCCATCCAACCATCTCATCCCTTGTCACCCCCTTCTTCTCCTGCCGTCAATCTTTCCCAGCATCAGGGTCTTTTCTAATGAGTAGGCTCTTCACATCAGGTGGCCAAAGTATTGGAATGTCAGCTTCAGCATCAGTCCTTCCAATGAATATTCAGGGTTGATTTCCTTTAGGATTGACTGGTTTGGTCTCCTTGCTGTCCAAGGGACTCTCAAGAGTCTTCTCCAGCACCAAAAATTAAAAAGCATCAATTCTTTGGTGCTCAGCTTTCTTTATGGTCCAACTCTTACATTCGTATATGACTGCTGCAAAAACCACAGCTTTGACTATACAGACCTTTGGAATCAAAGTGATGTCTCTGCTTTTTAATACACTGTCTAGGTTTGTCATAGCTTTTCTTCCAAAGAGCAAGGGTCTTCTGATTTTGTGACTGCAGTCACTATCTGCAGTAATTTTGGAGTCCAAGAAAATAAAATCTGCGTTTCCCACTTTTTCCTCATCTATTTGCCATGAAGTGATGGGACCAGATGCCATGATTTAGTTTTTTTGATTGTTGAGTTTTAGCCAGCTTTTTCACTCTCCTCTCTCATCCTTATCAAGAGGCTCTTTAGTTCCTCTTCACTCTCTGCCATTAGAGTGGTATCATCTGTATATCTGAGGTTGTTGATATTTCTCCTAACAATCTTAATTCAGTCCAGCATTTCACATGATGTACTCTGTACAGAAGTTAAATAAGCAGGGTCACAATATGCAGCATTGACATACTCCTCTTGCAATTTTGAACCAGTTCTTTTGCAATTTTGAACCAGTTCATTGTGTTGCTTCTTGACCTAAATGCAGATTGCTCAGAAGGCAGGTAAGGTAGCCTGGTATTCCCATCTCTTTAAGAATTTTCGTTTGTTGTGATCCACAGTCAAAGGCTTTCACGTAGTCAAATGAAGCAGAAGTGGACATTTTTCTGGAATCCTCTTGCATTTTCTATGATTCATGGATGTTGGCAATTTGACTTCTTGTTCCTCTTTTCTAAATTCAGCTTATACATCTGGAAGTTCTTAGTTCACACTGTTAAAGTCTAGCTTGAAGGATTTTGAGCATTTCCTTGCTAGCATGTGAAAAGAGTACAATTGTATGGTAGTTTGAACATTCTTTGGCATTACCTTTCTTTGGAATTGGGATGAAAACGTTCCTTTTCCAGTCCTGTGGTCATTGCTTACTTTTCCAAATTTTCTGACATATTGAGTACAGCACTTTAACAGTGGCGAAAAATCCACCTGCCAATTCAGGAGACACGGGTTCGATCCCTGGGTGGGGAAGGTCCTCTGGAGAAGGAAATGGTAATCTACTCCAGTCTTCTTGCCTAGGAAATCCCATGGAGAGAGGGAGCATGGCAGGTTACAGTCCATGGGGTTGTCAAAGAGTCAGACATGACTCCGTGACTAAACACCAACAACAAAGAGTCAAGAAACCACTCTGGCTTTTCAAGGCTGGACAAGGAGAATGCCAGCCAAAGGTCAGCCCAAACCAGGAACTCAGGAAGGGGATCAGATCGGGGAGAGGCAGGGGAGACCACTGCAGTTCACACTGGTTGGATTTGTGGCACCAGTAGCAAAGCCAGATGGGAAGAAGCACAAGACTAATACAGATCAGATCAGAGCTAGAGAGAAAAAGACTTGGGCAATGAGTGAACCCAGGGGGAAACAATCTTAAAGGAAAAAGAGAAGAAGCCAAGATAGAGCAGTGGAAATATTTATAACACCTTGAACATAGACAGCCAGTAAATATTTGTCAAATGAAATGGGGAAGGTATTAACTGGAAAGTTCCCATTCGACAAACATTGAGTACCTGCCACCTTTAAAGCACCACATGGGGCCTGTGTGAATTAAACATGAACACCTCAGAGGCCGAGAAGGTGCCACAGTGTTTGCCTGCAGGGAGCAGAACCACCAGGACGAACATGTCATATGACAAGGATCTTAAGGGTGGCACAGAAATGTTAATGTTGATTGCAAGGTCTAGCTTAAGCCTTTCCAAAAAACAGGCTCCATGGATGAGTTATAGATTAGGATGGTCCTTATCATGAGAGATACAGTCTCCAGAAGGGAACATATTGTCTTTGGCACTAATTAACTGATGGCCTTTTTCTTGATTGTTGTAGTTGTGTAGGGAGCCATCTCTCTTTAGGCCCTGGACAAGGTGGCCTGAGAGTCTGAAAAGATGGCTTAAAGTAGGGTTACATGTTATTCACATATATTAATAGTGGTTGAACTCTAGCAATGTCTTTTTCTTTCTTCCCTCAAGAAAACATGACTCTTTTTTTGGAGGGGGGTGGAGGTTGGGTAGCCGCATGGCATGTGGGATCTTAGTTCACCGACTGGGGTGAACTAGGCTGAACTCACACCCTCTGCAGCAAAAGCATAGCATCTTAACCACTGGGCTGCCAGGAAAGTCCCCCAGAACATGACTCTTTATTGATATATACACATTTTTTTATTCCCAGAATGTGCCTTATGACCTGCCTTTACCTGGAGGAATCATGCCTCGCATGCTGATAACAATCCTGGGTACAGTAAAGCCCAATGCGAACAGGTAAAGAGCAAAATTAGCAAGTCTAACATATTGATTGATTTTGGAATAAAGGGTGATCTGTTTTAAATTTTAATAGAATTTTAAAAATTACATTTAGAATCTTGGCTATACCATTGTTTGTGATTTTCCCATAAATCAATCTCACCAAGAGGACAAATCCCTTGCTAAGTCTTGGGTCAAAAAGAAAAAGATGCCTAGTTGATCTGAGAGCTTAAATATTATACCTCCTGTCCTCATATTGGTACAATCTCCCTGTAGCTGTGAAGGTCATGATACACTCTCAGATTTGTGAGCTTGGTTGCCTTTTCCGTGTTCATACTATTGGCCTGGTCTACAGGTGATAAGTGACAAGATGGGGAACCCCAGTGTTCTGAGTAGACACTATTTACTTAAAAGGTTTGAAAAAACTTTACAAGTTAAAGTTTTAACTTGACAAAGTAATTGGTCAAAATAAATCAGTCTTTACCATTGGTACTGCTTTGGTTGAGGTGAACTAGAAGGGGCTAAGATTTTGAGCTCACTTCGGAAAATCCATGCTGATTTACAGCTGCCTTGGCACACCGGACTCTGGTTATCACCACTGGTTATATTTACATATATCCTGAAGCTGTTCAGTATGTCTGTCCTTGAGGTTGGTGGTACCATTAAAGTTCCTACAGCCATTAATTAATCTGTTTCTGGGTCTTATAGACAATACACAAAAGGTACAAATTCAAGCTGTGTACCAGCTGCTGCTGCTGCGTCACTTTAGTCGTGCCGGACTCTGTGTGAACCCAGAGACGGCAGCCCACCAGGCTCCTCTGTCCCTGGGATTCTCCAGGCAAGAACACTGGAGTGGGTTGCCATTTCCTTCTCCGAGCTGTGTACACAGGTTTATTGAATTCTGTAAACAGCCTCTGTGAGTACCTGTCACTCTGATCCTGGTGAATCAGCGGGAGCAACCTCCTCTGTTACCAGGAGGTGGACAGGTTCTGATCGGATCATTTTACATTCAGCCAACCAGTTCACTCTGCCTCCAGCCAGCCTCCTCTTGCTCTACGAGGTAGTCACTATCTTAAGCTAGCTCTTCCTTCCACACAGCCTAGACAGCTTCTCTCAGCACAGTACTTCCCTACACAGTAAAACTGGTCTCACAGCAAGTTACAAAACATATACTCAATATATCTTCTGCCTGTATCCTCATCCACCTTGCCTCCCAAAATAACACAGGACCCAGAGCCCTGATCTTGTGCAGGCAGCACTCATGATTAGGTAATATCGGCTCTCCTGAGGCAGCTGCTGTTAAGCAGAACCACAATAGCATCTTTGCTTTACTTAGGACTATCACACTGGAAAGGTTGGGCTTCCCAGGTGGCTCAGTGGTAAAGAATCTGCCTGCCACTCAGGAGACACAGGTTCTAATCCTGAGTCAGGAAGATCTCCTGGAGGAGGAAATGGCTACCTACTCCAATATTCTTGCCTGGGAAATCCCATGGACAGAGGAGCCTGGCAGGCTACAGTCCATGGGGTCGCAAAGAGTCTGACATGACTTATGAACTAAACCACCACCACCACCACTAGAAAGGTTAGAGACTGTAGTAGGTTAAAACCAATTTTGGTTGAAATGATTAAAGTGGTAGTAAACTGAGAAATGTATTGCTTTGAGCTGCAAAATCTATGTGAGGAATCGCACGAAAGAAGAAAAATCCTTAAAGTGGTAGAGATGACAATTACCTTTTCACTGCTGAGAAAGTACAAGCATTGCATATTAAGTCAAATACAAGTTCTATTGCCATTTGACTATATTGGTTCTTTTTCTGTGAATTTAATCATTGATGGTTGTATGTATCTGTTACTGGGTGAATGAAAACACCCAAAGGATCATTGTTAATAGGTCTAGAATGCAGACCTTGCTTTAAAACAAGAGCTGCTTTTTTAACAGAACCAGCTGCTTCTGATATTAGTGCTCTGGGGAGCACACTTTTGAGAACCCATGTGCAAAGGGTAGTGCTTTAACAGCCAGAGAACTTGTGTTTGTATTAACATCCAAGGAGAGAGATCAGGATAGAAAGTTTATCCAGCACTTCCATTAATTCCACTTCACATCACAGAATGTTTAACACATTTATTATTATGACTTTACAACTCAGCAACAGGATACTGAACATTAACTATGTTATATTATTCTTGCTGTTTTAGGACTAGGTTTTCCAGTTAACGATGAGGAAGCCAGGGATTTGATAGCACTTTATGTGACTGGTTTACTTTTAACAGGGATTGAAAGTAACCTGTCAGGGCAGGAAAGAGGTAGCCGTATTTCCATAATGTCAGGTATAAAGTGCCCTCAAAGTGGCCCCAAACCTCTGCAAGGAAACCTTGACCATGTTTATATGTAGAGATAGTAATAAGGGAAATACGGGTGAATAGGATATAACCAAAGACAACAAGGCTAAAAACTCGACACATATTGTCTTGTTTACCGTGGGATACCGTGGTAATATGTCGAATATAGTAGTGCCCCTTATCCATGGTTTTGCTTTCCACAGTCTCAGTTACCCAAGGTCAATCACAGTCTGAAAATATTAAATGGAAAATTCCAGAAATAAACAATTCATAAGTTTTAAGTTGCCAACATTGTACACAGCATGGTGAAATCTCATGCTGTCCAGCCCCATCCTGCCCAGGCTGTGAAACCATCCCGCCCAGGCTGTGAAACCATCCCTTTCTGCTGCATATCTGGTCTATTAGTTATCAGATCCACCGTCATGGTACCCCAGTGCTTGTGTCCACATAGCCCTTATTTTACCTAATAATGGCCCCAAAAGCAAGAGTAGTGATGCTGGCAATTCACATATGCCAAAGAGAAGCTGTAAAGGGCTCTCTTGAAGTGAAAAGGGGTCAGTACTCAATAAGGAAAGAAAACAATTATACACTGAGGTTGCTAAGATCTACAGTAAGTACAAATCTTTTGCCCATGAAATTGTGAGAAAGGAAAAAGAAACTCATGCTTTTTTTTTGGTCATATCTCAAAATGTAGAAATTATGGCCCCAGTGCATAAATGTTTAATTCAGATGGGAAAGGTATTAAATGTATACAATATTTTGAGAGAGAGAGACCATGACTTTTGCAATATATTGCTATAGTTTTTCTATTTTATTAGTTGTTAATCTCTTACTGTACCTAATTTATAAATTAAACTTTATAGGAAAAAGTATGTGTGTATAGTTGGACAGATAATTTGGTTCAATACTATTCGTGGTTTCAGCCATCCACTGGGGGTCTTGGAACACACATCCCACACATGAGGTAGAATTACTGGACTTGGCCCAGTATACTTTCCAGCTTGAACCCATTCTATTGTTTATTTGCTTTCTGTTTAGAAAATTGTCCTGTACTTTATAAATGATTTGCTCTTTAGGAAAGTATATGTTCTTCACTTGATACAAATGTACAACTCGAATCATTTTACTAACTCTGACTTTTGACTTAAAACAGACTTGCTTTAGATTTCAAGAGAGGGAATGATGTCGCCTTCCACTTTAACCCACGCTTCAACGAGGACAACAGGAGAGTCATTGTTTGCAATTCAAAGCTGAATAATAACTGGGGAAAGGAAGAAAGACAAATGGTTTTCCCATTTGAAAGTGGTAAACCTTTCAAGGTAAGTTATTGCTATTATATATTGATAATGTATATTTCTCATGGGGAATCAAGCTTAAACCACAACACACTGGAAATTAATTTTCATCAGTTGTCCTGGGACACCTAACTAGTACATCTGCTCCCCATCCCAGGGGAATGGTCTCAGAAATAGTGGCACATTCCTCAACTCCATTTAGGCACCTCACCATTGTCCCTGTTACCAGCCCTCTGAGTTTAGTCAACCCTAAACTGATTTTCTGGAAATGAGAAACATAGCATCTTTAATTTAAAAGGCAGAAAATCTTTTTTTTGGCTGTAATGTGAGGCCTGTGGGGCAAATCTGCTCCCCCTGCAGTGGAAGCAAGGAGTCTTAACTACTTGCCAGGGAAGTCCCCTATAAAGTCTTTATGATATAGTTGGGCTGAGATTTAATTCCTTAAAACTGCATGGTTAGCATGGCAATCAAAACTAAATTTTTTAAACTCTAAAATTAATTCATGCTTGTTTATGAAAAGAAAAATTTACAGATTTTCTTTTTTTACTAAAAAGTCCTCCATCCTTTACCCCTCCCCCATCCGCACAAAGGTTACAACTTGAGTTATCTTTCCAGTGTTTTCTTATGACAAGCAACACATTTTTTATTTTTAAGCATGGCTTCAACAAATATTAGGTCCACAATGTTGGGTTAGGGTTGACTATACAGTGGACAATAAAACAACTAGACCATCAGCTCCTCAGGGACAGGGACTAACAGGGTCTATATTCTACATTTGGTGGACATCTTTCCTTCTCAGAACATTGTCACCTAGTAATACTTCATTGTTTAGATATGCAGTAATTCAACCAGTACCCTACTGATGAAAATTTGGAGTATGGAAATATTGCAAACAGATAAAACCTGGAAAGCTTTATTTATTTTACTAAAATACTGTGATAACTATCCTAATACATCTTTGCTTCCTAGAAGAGTAGTTTTATTCAATATATATATATGTTTAAAATTAAGATGAAGATATTGCCAAAGTGCTGCTTCCAAAATGATGTTAGAATTAATGCATCCTCTAACTACTGGTAGATTATGTTTCTCTTACTCTTGCCAAAACTGGTTATTATCCATCTTCATAACATTCACTTCTCTAAACAGAGAATTCCTACTTTAGCATTTATTTTTATTTTTACTTTCAGTGTTTGAGACCATACAAAAGCTTTAAGTTTTTATGTAGAGGAATGATTAATCTTTTCCTCTGTGGCTTCAATTATATATCCTTTTAACAATTTATCATTTTGTTCCATTTAAATCTTTGAATAATTTGGAATTTTTTTTTTTCTGGAAAGTTAGCATTTCTGACTTTGATTAGTTCTACAAGTGATCAGAAAGATGAAATTTTAGACACCCTGAGGTTAGGCCAGACTGGTTTTAAAAGGAATGGGCATTTCTAACAGTTTTGTGTATGTGCCATTTCAGATACAAGTGCTGGTTGAACCTGACCATTTCAAGGTTGCAGTCAATGATGCTCACTTGTTGCAGTACAATCATCGGGTGAAACATTTCAGGGAAATCAGCACGCTGGGAATTTCTGGTGACATAACTCTCACCAGTGCTTCGCACACTATGATATAATCTTAAATGGGCAGATACTTTTTTAAAGAAATGAATTTGAACGTAAACCTTACACATTTAAAAGGTTCATGTTGAGTGAAAAATTTTACCTTTATTGATCAATGTTCTTCTTGTAAATCACTGATTTAATAAATATTCTAAGAGTTACTCGTCTTTATATGTAATTTAATTGGGGCAATTTATTGTTGATAATACACAATGGACTTAAAGGAAAAAGAAATATGTGGCAATGTTAATACTGCATTAGAGTCTCCCAGTTTTCAATATTTAAAACTATATTTTTAAAAAGAAATCAGGAGTAAATACTACCACAAAATTAACCTCTCTCTTCTAGAGTTTGGTAAAAACCAATAGATACTACAAAAAAAAATCATTCTCCTATTGTCTTACTTAAGGAAACATATTCAGGAAATAAGAAAAGCAAAGTTTACATACATATGACCTTTTGGACTTCTTGTAACTATTTTATCTCTCTAAACTATACTTCACGGTTTTAAATCATTAATTTATACCAATATCGATCTTCCTATGGGTTCTTTTGGTTTTATGAAATCTCCAGATTTGTAGAAGGACAAAAGTAGGTTTTTATTTGAAAATCCCATTGTCAATACTCTATCAACCATGCCTTTCTGCCCTTCTTCATTACCAGGAAGGTCAAAGATTAATATAATTTCAAAAGTAGGATATGCTCAGACCACTTCATTTTATAGAAAACCGAAATATTATTTGATCTGTTGCTGTTTCTACAGTACCATCTTCTCAACCATGATCTCCTGCAGAGATCAGAATGCAGGAGGTTTATGAGGGAGTATATGCCCTTTTTCTCAACAGCTGTGAAGACAAGAAAGTACATGACTAGGCAGAGAGAGAAGTGGAGCATCCACGCCTCAGTCTACCCTACAGGGACTCTGAGCTGGGATGATCCTTTAGTGTTGTCAAGAGGGGGACAGGCCTTCATATTTTCACTTCATCCCATTTCTTTTTTCATTTTTGGAAAAGCTCTAGTTCTACCCAGTTTTCTTTCATTTTGTCTTTAAAGGTTTTCTTAATACCTCATAAGCCTAGAATCCAGTAGCCCAAGGACACTCCATCTAGTTGTAGGGCATATTGATGGCTGCCTACCTGACTCATTCCCTGCTACATAACAGTCCTGGTTTTACCCAGGTATAATCCCAGGTAAAACAGGGAATCCTGATTAAGTAAACCCCAAATGAGACGCAGATGGAGATGTGGCATTAGTTGGCCTAACCAAACTAAAAGGAAGGACATAGCTCTGAGTACCACTAGCAGCCATCTTATCGCCCCAAAGGACCCAGTGCTAGAGATGCTGACACCAAGGATGCCAGAATGAACTGTGAACAGATGTTAGACCTTGAGGCATCATTGAGCTGTTGACTGTAAAGTGCCTGAAATCACCATGACAACATTATAATAATGAACTTCCTTATTGTTAAGCCAATTGGAGTTCATTGCATTGTTACTTAACAGCCAAAAGTTTTCTAAGTGATTCAACAGTACATCTTATTAAACCTAAAAAAAAATCATGTTTACTGACTGACATTGTTTTATTCTCATCTACTTTATCAATGGCAACCCACTCCAGTATTCTTGCCTGGAAAATCTCATGGACAGAGGAGCCTGGCAGGCTTCAGTCCACGGGGTTGCAAAGAGTTAGACACAACTGAGCATGCACACACTGACTCTATCCTTGAGGGCAAATATTATCTTATTATTATATTACATATTGCTTTATATATGTTCTAAGTCTTGGGTTGCTCTGTACTCATCTCTTTTACATGTTCATGGCCCTGGACCCTTAGAAAACTCCCAACTTTGATAATACTGTCTTTTCTACAAGCCCAACACAACTTCCTCTAACAAAAGTGGACGTGCTTTTCCTTTCTTGTTTGGAAGGCCCTCATCTTAAAGAATTATCCATAAAGTTGCTGCTTGTTTGGTGAGTACCTCCAACACTCACCTCATTTGCAAACAGAAATAACTGGCCCCAGGTCTGATGGCAAGCTTTCGCTACTATGAGTCATCTTAGTGCTCTGTTGTACTGATGGCCCTGTCTTCTACAATCCTATAGTCAAGAGTTTTATAAAGGAGAAAGTATTTCAAATATACTGATTGATATCTAAAGAAACTCAACATACCCTGAAAATGCAATATGCAAGCTGTTCAATATCAACAAATTTAAGAGTTCAAATTAAGAATAAAGTATAAAAGAATGCAAATATTTGTCAAAGTTTAACATTATATTTCAATTAAACTGAAGAATGTTAGTAAGCTCTGAGTAGGTATACTTAACTTAAGCTTATACATTTTAAACAAGAGAGGCAAGGCACAGTACATTTTTATTCTGCATTGGTTAATATACAACATATCCCCACTTCCCTTGAGAAATAGTATCATATCTAAAATACACTTTGATGAACACTGAATATTAAAATGTTACACAATCATTCCTCAGAATCCTGAGGGGGGTGGCTGGATTGATCCCAGGATCACCCCCTCTCCTCACACACACACAGATACCAAAATTCAAGGATGCTTAAATCTCTTAACAGCAGGCCCTCAGTATCCACAGGTTCTGCATCCACCTAAGGAGGGCCAACAGTCTACAAGTGGCTTGAATAGCAGTGAACACAAACACTCTTCAACTTTTCAATATTCTAAGAACATAGCACTGATAACATGAAGAAAAATGTCTGGATTTATTTTTAAATTTAAAATTCTTCTGGTTGTTCTCCACTGAGAGGCCTCAGAGGTGAAAAGGAAATCAGGTTACCACCAAAGGAAATGTGTCTGATCTGTTCTTGATGTCTTCTCTCCACCTGAATGAATGTATTACTGCAGTTTAGGCCTGGCTAGAGAAGAAATTTAGAAAAGCCACTAAAGTAAGTATCAAGAGTTTTACCAAGTGAGTGTTCAATCTTTCAAATTAGTAGTGGATTAATTAATAATATAAATGACATTTTTTGTACACAATGATAAAATTCTTAGTAACATAATGTTATGCTACCCTCCACGGATCTAATTTCAAAATATAGTTTTTTTTTTTTAATTGCAAAGTATATTAGGAATATATACCTTATATATGGAACCTAGAAAAATGGTACTGATGAACCTATTTGCAAGGCAGGAATAGAGATGCAGACATAGAGAACAGACTTCTGGATACAGTGGAGGAAGGAGAGGGTGGGACAAATTGAGAAGTACTGAAACATATAGATTATCATATATAAAACAGCTCGCTAGTGGGAAGTTGCTGCATAACACAGGGAGCTCAACCTGGTGTTCTGTGACAACCTGGAGGGGTGGGATGGGGTGGGAGGTGAGGGGGATATTCAAGAGAGAAAGGACATATGTATACTTATGGCTGATTCATGCTTTTGTGTGGCAGAAACCAACACAACATTGGAAAGCAATTATACTCCAGTTAAAAATAAATTTAAAAAAATAAATTTTTTTAAAAAGGAATACATGCCTTAAAAGGTGACAGACTTAAGTAACATATGCAGGATGAATAAAACTGAGGCCACTTATGCAGATTCCACACATCCTAGTCCACATCATTGTAATTAACAGATCTTTTACTGGTGTGATCCTGCCAGGATCCTTCTCTTTGTTCTCCCTCAAGCCCTACTTCAGGTTTAAATTATGCACAGAGCTGGTAATGATGTGGGTCTAAAGGTATACCTATTAAAAAAATCCTAGAATATAAATCCTAATATTTATGGGAATGGAAAATAATTCACAGGGAGACTAAGTTATAAGATACTAAGATTTATCAACAAGAAAATATATAACTGTGAAGCAATTTTAATTATATTACTAATAATATATCAAAAACAGAATGTTATGATTAACTTCTAGACTTATTTATAATATCATATATTATCAGAACCAATCATTTAGAGTTGAGAACTGGGGACGAGATTAAATCAGGTTTCTATAAACTGGCCTCATGCTGAAATCCCCGTCCATCTAGGTGTCAGCCTCTGAGTAAAGAAGGCTAAAACCAAGAATAAACAGTGCATGTCGCAGGAACCATTCTGCTCCTGAGATGCAGCGAGCCCAGAAGGCTGAACATGGAGAAGTCAGCTTTGAAAGATAATAAAAGTCAACATAGTCAGAGGTCCTTAAGGAATTAGTGGCTTAAGAAAGCCAAGCATTTGTCAGGCTTTGTGAGACTAACAAAAGTTGTTGCTGTTTTATCCTACATTTGCCTTAATGAATTTTTTATATTCTGAGATTGAAGATTAGCAAAAAAAGCCCATTCCCTGACTCATTTTAACAATTGTTCCTGGAAAATTTCAAGGTAAGTCTGTAAACCAGAGTTGCTGACCCTGCCTACATAAATTGCCTGGTGAACGTCCAAAACCAGATCACTGAAATAAAAATATCCGAGAGTAGGGCTGAAAACCAATGCTGCAGACACTCAGTAGGCAAGAGAGCACTCTTCCATTTATGTCCTACTGTTCAGTGCCAGCATCCAGGAATATGAATCAGTTTCTCTGCCCAAAGAGAAACTTACAGTTAATAAGGGAAATAGATTCCTGAAAGCATCATATGTTTTACGAATACAATAGTTTATTCATATTATACTCTCAAAAAGGGATTAAATGTGTGTACTGCATGTACTGTATGCCTTTGTCTACAGAGAAACATGTGAGAGGTGAGAGCTTTTACAGGAAGGCTTCACAGACAGACAAATGTTTGGAGTAGACTTAGAGGCTAGAGGTCATTAAAAAGTAAAGGTCGGGGGGCTTCCAAATAAAGTAACAGGACATAAAAATAGCAATCTAAAAGAATTACAATGAAATAAGCATTGATGACTGAAGATAGGATAGACATTTTCTTCTCAACTATATACTATAAAAGGGTATAAATCTTGCATTATCTTTTTCTTGCATCACTGAGAAATACTGAGCATACTAGATATTCAAGTATTCAACCAATCTGTCACAACAAATTTGATACATAAACCATAAAAAGAATTAAATCTTCAGTTTAATACTAAAGCATACTATAAAGTATATGAAAAATTTTTTCCCATTTTGAGAAAAAAATGAACAAAAAAGGAGTTCAGAGTAAATAGTGACAGGATGTACATTTTAAACTGTGCATATAAACTGAAAAATAACACTCATTTTATAAAACAAATCTAAAATACAAAGAACTTTTCAAATAAATTGAAAACTTACTGAATCAAGAAGATGGCATTCAGTAGTGAGACTTTTATTATCACATAATACTGAAAAAAAAAAAAAAAAAAGAAGAATTTTTAACTTTTTAAAGAATATTCTTGCAGTTAAGGGTTGTTAGAAATGGACAGACTTAAAAGATATGAAAACTTCCAAATATCAAAGGCGAAGAAAAATATGCGCCATCTTATGCTATAATATCTTTTTAAATGTAGTTAAATTTCTTTGTAAAATTCTCATCCTTAATTTCAGTATACTAAGTCTTCTCTAAATAAATCTCATGCTTGTAATTTAAAGGTACTCAAAAGACACTATAAGAACATAGCAGAAGTGCATTAAGTGTCTGCCCAATGTTATAATGTTTATTTTACCTTAGGCCCCAACCAGAACAGCACCATAGGGTAACAGGTAAAAACAGGAGGTGAAATCACCACACATTACATTATAACATAAACACAAGAGCCATTTCCTATTGAAGAACAATCGCAACAAAATAGGTAAGAAAAGGTATTAGGGCACAAAAAAAGGACGTTTTAAAGAAAGGTTTGAGGTTCTTTGATGGAAAAGAAGAGAACTAAAAAAAGTTTAAGGGAATTTTTCTAATTCTGAGCCTTCACAAACAACAAAGGACCCCAGATAGTTAGGTCTAATCAAAAGTGCTCCTGACATCCAACGTGGATTAGTATCTGTTGTTGATTTTTAACAAGTCTGTCTCAAAAGATTTGGGGTGGAGAGTGGGGTACCACAATGAGAACTAACTCTCATTAGATATTTACAGCAAGTGTCCAGTTTCTCACCCTTTATTCTTGGAAACTATATCCAGAAGTGTTTACAATAATCTATACTTTAGGACAAGTTCATTTATTTAACAAAACCTTATTTAAATGCATTAAAAAGACCTTACCTGGCTGAGAAGTTTTCGTTTCTTCTTCCCATGAGATGTTATTTTGTGATTGTATATTTTTTTCAGGGCTAATCATCAAAACATCCTGTGTTGTAACTGAATTTAGTTCCATTCCTTCCACAACATCTGAAATTTCTTCCTTTTTGTTAGTATTAATATCATCTGCTACTTTGCCAGCATGGAGAGCCAAATTCATTCTTTCACTAGATAAACAATCTATCTCAAAGTTTATCTTATTTATACCCTGGAAGTAAAAATGATTTTTACATTTAATTACCCAAAAGTTAAATAAACATAAAAAGTCTTGTCACTATTGAAAATAATGATAGAGGGATGACATTCTGAGCACAAGCTAAAGAACACTATAAATCCATCCTACTATCTTGCTTCTTGAACAATGAGATTAGATAATATTACAGCAATAGTATAACTGAAGGAAAGTTTCTCAGCAAGTACCAATATCCCGGTTCAGAGATTGACAAACATTCTATGTGAAGGGCCAGGTGTATGATGGACTCTTGAACAATACGTATTTGAACTGCAAGGGTCCACTTAGAATCTTTTCAGTGGTAAATACTATAGGATCTGCAGTTGTTGAATCCACAGATGCGAAACTACTAACATGGAAGAACCAAGTATAAGGGGTGGGCCAACGTAAGTTTTATGTGGATTTTCAACTGTGCAGAGGGATGGCACACCCCTCCTGCTGTCGTTCAAGTGTGTGTATGCTCAGCTGTATCCAACTCTTTGTGACCCCAAGAACTGCAGCCTGCCAGGCTCCTCTGTCCATGGAATTCTCTAGGCAAGAATACTGGAATTCAGTTGCCATTTCCTACTCCAAAGAATCTTCTTGATCCAGGGCTAGAACCCAAGTCTCCAGATTCTTTACCACTACACCACCTGGAAAGCCCTCTGTTCAAGAGTCAACTATAAATATTTTAGGCTTTGTAAGCCAGACTCTGCCACAAACACTGAACACTCTATCATTGTGTTTTGAAAGCAGCCAAATACATAAATGAATGACAGTGGCTGTAGTACAATAAAACTTTATTTACAAAAATAATCTTGATGTAAGCTGAAATACAAATTGGCACTATGGTCTCAAACAAGCCAAAGGTCTTTGAAATAAGAACTATCATTTCATATGACTGATTAAAATTTCCAGTGGAAATTCTGGGGGTTGTTTATGGAGTTACTATATATATTGATACAAATAGATAATATCCTGGGCTACCTAATGCATCAGAACAGGACTTACATGGTTTATTTCAATTAAATCTTGTAATCCAAGACACTTAGCATCTTCTCCTATGCTGTTCCTGAAAAAGAAAAAAGAAGCACTGTACTCAGAAAATTAAACATATTGCTGTCTTGACTTGTTTTGAGACTATCCTTTATGAGTCAGAGATGAGCCCTCATCTAAGATCAGGCCTGATCCAAATAGATTAGTTTTGGATGATAGCTACTACAGGATGGCCTTAGAAACCAAATGCATTTTCCCCAGAATGCTTGCAAGCCTTTGACCATGCTCGTCAGTCTATTGGAAATCTTTTGAACCTCAGCCAAATCCAGAGCCACATACTAGGGAAGGGTAAGCTAAAGCTTACTTCTAGGGGATGGAAGCAACATGCAAGTATTGTATAGCTGGAGTTGGCTACATTTACTTGTTAGCTACAGCACAAAACATTCAAATCCTGAAGTTCTTAACTCACGTTTTATTAGAAACATCTGTCTCAATCTTTTGGAGTTTTTTTTTTTTTTTAAAGTATACTCTATTTTTCTGGTTTTCAGCTTCACTTTGCCTTCATTGTACAAAGTTGTTTGTAAAAAGGCTCTTTTGAGACTATTTTTAGAAATTAAAAAGTAAAGAGAAGTCCTAAACAGCACTTGTAATATCACTTAAATACAATTTTGGATCTTCTTAGTACAAGAAAATGAACTGCAGGATAAGAAATGACAATAAATTGGTATCTTATACTCCACAGATTTTTAAAGCATCTAAAGTATTTTAACTGCCACAAATGCTAAATATACTGCGGCTTACATTAAAAACTAGAAATTTTACAACTTGTTCCATGAAATACTTACAAAGAAAAACTTTCGTTTCCCCCATTTCAAGTTTTAGGGTGTTTCTCAAGATGAATTTGGGTAACTTACTCATTTTCCAAATTTTCTCATTTTTGAAAAATGGGGATTTAGTACCCTATTTGGTTGTTTTGAGGAGTGAATGAGATAATATGTGATAGGAACCTAGAACCATGTCCAGCCCATAATAATTGTTCAGTACATATTAGCTCCCCCTTGTCTGCTCTGCCATCTGTCAAGTCAGGATTCCCAAGGTACTTTCCATAAAGGCTGATACAAAAGTGCCTACCTCTTAATGACCCTGCAGGGATGTAACAGCACTACTTTATACATGATGAAACTGAAGCTGAGTTAATTAAACTTGACCTGAAGTTTCATAGTATGTCATATGACTGGTTTTGAGCTCAGATGTGTCAAGCATCAAAACTGCATACAAAAGAACACTACACTGTTTAGCACCAAAGAACACTATATTGTTTCTTTTCTTCTTAGTTCTGCAGAATTTATTTTATCCATCTAGATATGACCATTTCCAAATCTGAAATCTGAAGCCTTAATTTCCTCCTTTATAAAATAGAAATATTGCCTATATGTTATGGTCATTGTGAAATTTAAAAATATATGTGTTGCATACTTAACAGGTTAACAATTGGAAATGGTATTTAATGTCTACATCTGTTAAACTCTTAGTAATAACACATTAAAGAAATACCTGTTTCCAGGAATATTTGAAATCAAAGTCTTATCAACATGTTCACTTTTGGCACCCTGAGGACCAGGATTCTCTGGTGATGTAGTTTGTCTTAGAAGGCCCATCTCAGCCCTGGTCTCAGACACAGTTTTGCTGACAGACTGAGGTGTTTTAAGTCTTTGAGAAAGACATTCAGAAGAAAGTCCTAGAAGATGAAAGAAATCATCTCAACACCAAAAAGCTCTTTCATTCATTTTTCACTATAGTTAGAGAGACAGTGCCAATTCTTCCTATTCCCCTACCAACTAGCCTCTTTGTCCTATAAAATAATGTTTATTAAAGTCAAATGCCTGAGACTTTCAGTTAAAGATGATACTGAACACACACACTAATGGCTTCCTCTTAACATTTCACTACTATAAACAGTAAAGAGATAATCTTAAAAGGGAGAACACTACAAGGACAAAGCATCCTCTTTTTTTAAGGTCATTGACTTTTAAAAATTTGAAATATAATTTTCAAGGACAGACGAAACAAAGAGACAACAAAACTCAGGAAATTTTGGAAGTGCAATATAGATGGATGAGTAGTGTATTTCCTAGTAAACCTGAGAAAATAAATCCTAAGCCACCAGTCAGGAAAGATGTGAATCACTCCAGTTTATATCACAGTACTCCTCAAAAAGAATTGGTGGCGTCAAGAATCGCTAGGAGCAGAGGTAAAAACAGGAAGATTGGTTCAAAGTCAGTTTAAAAAACAATTAAGAGTCCAGACTCCTTTCCTCATTATGCACAGCTAGGCAGCTATGAAAAATCCCATCCCACCATCAAGATAAAATAAAACTAGAGGCTTATTTCCCCAAAAAAGTTGAAATAGAGGGTCTGTGGTTTAGGGGATACAATTGAAAGATGAGTACTATATGGAAAAGGGGGGAATGAAATGAGTATTTTTAAAACTGTTGATACACTCAGTTTCCCTCCCTCCATGTAGCTCCTGAAAGACTGGCAGCCAGAATTATACCCTCCAGGCAGCAGGTTGGAAAGATCTCTGGAGAATCTGACTGCAGCTGCTGCTAAGTCGCTTCAGTTGTGTCCGACTCTGTGCGACCCAATGGACAGCATCCCATCAGGCTCCACCGTCCCCGGGATTCTCCAGGCAAGAACACTGGAGTGGGTTGCCATTTCCTTCTCCAATGCATGAAAGTGCAAAGTGAAAGTGGGTCGCTAAGAGTCTGAGAATCTGACTAGCCCATGAGAAAAGACTTAAATACAGCATAACAATGCAGCTAAATCATCCCATAGTAAAGACCCTACCACCCATGTGCTGCCATGCAGAGCCCTGCTCATAGCTGTGAGCAGGCAGTGAACCATCATTAGACACCCAAGGGAAGCCTCTGATACAAGAGACAGAAACCAAAACCAAACAGATAAGAGTATTTTGGGACAAATACTGACTCTCCAGGAGAAGAATACATAAAAGTTATCATTAATGTCTGCAGAAAGATAAGACAACACACTTAAGAAACAAGTACAGAATGTTATAAAACGGAACATCCAAAGAATGAGAAAGAGCTCTTAGGAATGAAAAACATCGTCAACAGGAAAGATGAAGAAATTCAGGAAGTAGAAGAAAATGACAAGAACAGGAAAGAATGATAGTCTACTACAAGGAGAAAGATATGTGCTTCTGGAAGAAAGATCAGAGAGAACCAAGGAAAGTATATCAAAGAAATAATTCAAGAAAAAAAATCTACACTTTATTTAGAAAAGGCCATAAATAATACCCAAAGATTCCTCTAAGCACTGGAAGTGATAGCCTTGAGGACATAATAAATAGGGGCTTCTTGGGGGACTTCTGTTTTATAACAACCCTCATATAACCTATGTGTTCTATAATTAAAACTCAGTTTCAAAAAGATAAATTTTGGTCAAAAACCTTGATCTCTCTAATCATAAGTGCCAAGATGGGACATGAAAGAACATACAGCAGTGAACCCACAGTCCTGCAAGCTACTAGGATCCTTGGAAATAAGTAGCAAGGAGCCATGTCATTAGCAGTGAGGCAATTCCTGGGCATCCAGGGAGCACAGCTGATTAGAATAAAGGAAACATAGCAAAACCACACACTAGGTGTGATACCTAAATTGACTGGGAGGTTATAAAATACTTGGTGATAAATTTACATTTTAAAGTAAATATTAGATAGCAACTCAAATTTATTGTCAGAAATCTTCCTAGTGGACACAGTTAGATAATAGAAAAAAAAAAAATCCCTTCTGCTAATTAGTACTTAAAGAGGACTTGGTCTGTTTCTCCTTGGAAATAAACAGCTAGCACTTAAAGCATTAATAGAAGTGTCTACCAAGATATAAGGAACAGATTACTTCAACTATGACCTCTCATTTATGGCTTATATTTTATTTCAATCTAAGTAAATAAATTCAAACTAATAAAGATAGCCTATGAAAAACAGGTACTGAAAAACACAACCAGAGTTAGAAAATCGTAAGAAAGAATGACTTCCTAAAGTATTAAGAGCTGGTTACATGGCAGTATTTTTAAATCAGGGAATTGGTACTTTTATTACATGTAAAAAACATTGGAGGAAAATTTTCACTCCAAATGAAAATGAAACCAAACTTATCTTCCATAAGCTATTTCTCAGAAATCACAGTGAAAACACATAAATCTTGACATGAAAACTGTTTTTCAACTCTTACACAAGCGTCCATCCAACCCAAATATTTCCCTTAAGTAGTCTCAGCAGAAAAAACTAACCTGAGAATGATTTAATGGGACTTTCAATTCTGAAAAATCCAGCATCAAACACTATTTTATCCACTTCCTTTGGCATTACAGAGGCTGCTGCCTCAGCCTGTTCCTCCTGTTTAATTCTCTCTCTCATTGCATTTTTTATGGCAGCAAGGCGATTTCTAGCAGCAATTCTTCCACCATCATCCTGTTTGGGTTTACTTGCTATACCTGAGACAACTTTTTTCTGTGAAGAGAAATTATAACATTTATTAAAGCTACTCATTACCATCTAAAGAATCTGCCTGCAATGCAGAAGATCCAGGTTTGACCCCTGGGTTGGGAATATCTTCTGGAGAAAGGAATGGCTATCCACTCCAGTACTCTTGCTTGGAGAATTCGATGGACAGAGGAGCCTGGCGGGCTACAGTCCATGGGATCACAAAAAGTTGGACATGACTGAGCGATTAATACTTTCACACATTATCGTTTTATAAGAAAAACGAATAAAGCATATGTAAAATATTTAACATGTTCAATATATACTTATCAAGCTCCCAGTATGTGCTAAAATGCTGGGGCCAAAAGTCAAGGGACCAAGTTCCTGCTCTCAAAGAGCTCTCAGCCTCATGGTAGAAGAGCTAGATAAAGACACTGAGAAGAATAAATGTCATGCTAAAACTAAATTCAGAGGGCTGAATTTATGAATTAATCAACCTTCAGAGGCACCAAGAAAGGCTTCTAGGAAGTCACACCTAAGCTGAAATCAGAGATAGGTGAGCTATAAGATGGGGTAAGGAAAGGGCTAGGCAGAAAGAACAGCATGTTTGCAAAACCAGAAGTGACAAAGCACAGAGGAGTTGGCATGAGGTGAGCACAGCTAATCAGAATCCTTCACATGTGGCCATTTACGCAGAGGACAAAAGAATAGAGATTACCTATGATTTTTACGCAGGAGGTTAGCATTACCGAATTTGCCTTTTAGAAAGGTCACTCACTCTGTCCAGCCTGGAGAACGGGCTGGAGTGTGACAAGCCAGTTAGGAAGGAGACTTCTGCAGTGACACTGGGAAAAGATGCTAGTAGTTGAGGTTAAGGAGGGGAAAAAAATGGAAAAAAGTAAACAGATTCAAAAGATATTTAAGAGGAAGAATTGAGAGGACTTAGCAATCTTTTAGACATGCAACAGTAAAGTGGTGAAAACCAGAACAGATCACAGAAGATAACCAGGTTTCCATCTTGCGCCCCTGGAGGGATGGTACCACCATTCTCTGGAACAGGGAAACATCAATGTGTGTGCAGATGATTTCAGTTTGGGATATATAGCTTATATATACCTTAATACTTAAAGTATTACTGTGTCAGCAGTAAGTGTGGTTTGAAATATAGATTTGGGAATCATTGCAGGGTGGATACAACTGCACATGAAGAAAGTGGAAGGAGGGAAGAGAGCTGAAGTAGAAACTTGAGTATCACAAACACTTAAGGGACAAGTGGAAACAGAAACTTGCAAACATGACCGAAGAATGGATATAGAGGTAGGAGGAAGATCAGTAGAATATAATTTCAAGAAAGAGGAAGTAGACTGTATTTAATAATGCAGAGGGACTAGATTTTATAATTAACTGTCTACTAACTGCAGAACTAGTGGGTCAATAACCTTGGTTATAACTGTTCTAGAGGCCTGGAGAGGGTGAAGCTGAATGGCATTGAGTTGGAGAGGTAAATGGGAATCAAAACAGTAAAGACAGAGTATAGAGAACTTTGTGACTGGGAAGAAAGAAATGGGAATGAGAAAGGGAAGGTACAGATAACTAGAGGGAGATGTGGACCTCATAGGTTTAGTTGTTTTTGTTTTTTCTAATGTAAACAAAGACACTTAAATATATCTAAAAACAGATGGAAAAAAGAGGGAAAGGTAGAAAACAAGGCTAAGTGATAGAATGAGAAGTCAATAAATAGGAATCAGAAGGGAACGGTATCAAAGTATAGGTAAAAGATAAATCTTATTTGTTTCATAGCTTCACAGTAGCTTATAAATAAAGTAGGAGGAGAGAGACACCTGGTGATAAAATGCAGAATTACAAGGCTCTGCCATATTGCTACAGCCATTATTTGCATCACTGATGATATTGATGTTTCCAGGACTAAGTACTCAATAAGAAATATCCACAGTAGCTTCAAAATGTTCAAGCATCCTTCACTGTTTAGTATATTTAAAACTCATTTGTTTAATTTTGTCAGTATCCTTAGAGTCCTTGTCATAACAATTAGCAAAATAATTTTATTAAAAGCTTTCTTTAATACTCTAACATCTTAAATTCCTAAGGAGTCAAAACAGATTTTTATCTGAATTACACAGCATAATAAAGTACCAATCTGGAAGCCTAATTTTATAACCACAGGCATTTTTCTAAAATCTAAAAGGAAAACTGGAGGTTTGAAAAGTGCCCATCTAAACCAATGAGTTTAAAACATGACTAGAAGGCCTCCCTGGGGCTCAGTGGTAAAGAATCCGCCTGCCAACGGAGGAGACACAGGTTCGACCTCTGATCCGGGACGATCCCACATGCCATGGAGCAACTATGCTTGTGCGCCACACTATGGAGCCTGTGCTCTAGAGCCTGGAGGCCACCACTATTGAGACCATGTGCCACAACTACTGAAGCCCACCCACATACCCTAGAGCCTGTGCTCTGCAACAAGAGAAACAGCAGACTGCAACTGGAGAAGTGCCCCACTCGCCACGACTAGAGAAAGTTCACAAAGCAGTGAAGACCCATTACAGCCAAATAAATAAATAAACATTATTAGGGGAAAAAATCTACAAATATATAACAATGGAATCTATCATGATAAAGTGAATTTCACAGAGAAAAGTAATAGGAAATTTTACAAAATAAAATGTAGGGAAGAAGACATTCTAAAGAGTCATTGTTCCTCTTTACTATTTAAAATTCTTTCATTTTGAAATGTATCACTCAAAAGAGACACACAATCCACTGTACTGGATAAAAACAGGGATTCTGGAATGAGCAAGTCTGGCCTGAAACCTAGCTCCACCTTGGGCAAGTAACTTAATCTATTTTGGGCCTCACATCCCAGATAACAGTACCACCTCAACAGGATTGTTGAGGATTAAATGAGTTAAAACATGTTAAGTACTTGGAACAACATCTGGCACATATTAAGGATTCTATAAATTATTTACTTCTACTTTGTATAAACACAATTTAAAGAATAACACATACGCCCTGCTGAGCACCTCAGAAGCTCCTGGGGTGCCCCAATTCCATCACAGCCACTGTCATTCCTCCCTCCAGAAACAATCATCCTGAATTTCGTGTTGTTCATTTCCTTATTCTTTCTTCAAAGACAATCAGGACATTGTAAGCAACAGACGAAACTTATTTTATAAAATGATAAAAAAAACCTGAAGCTAAATGTTTCTGAAGCTGGAAAATAAAAATTCTTTAGAGTAGAAGAGTCTATATTAGAAACCTACAGACTTACCCGAAAAACTTTTTTGCTTGTATTGTTATTGTTTTGCCATCCAGATTCCTCAAGTTTGGTCAGATTGCTGAATTTTTGGTTTACATCTTCTATCTGTTAATAAATAAAGCACAAGTTTATCAGATCAATGAAAAACCACAATAAAATTACAAACTAATAAACTGAAGCTTAAAAAAAATTGAGAATGGCAACATAAAATCAGACTAAATCATTCTCAACTCAGTATTCAAGTAAAAAATTCTTATGGTAAAATTGTTTATTGTTATTTTTTGTCTTATAAACCTCCAAAATCTGCATAATGGATGTCATATATGAATAACTCTCCTAAATTATTTTTTATCACTAAAATGCTAAGAAAGATATCCTAAATGTTTGTTTCCTACATTACACAATCTGAACACAATCTTTCTCTCTCTTTTTTACAGTTTATTTATCCATTCTCTTACTGAAGGACGTCTTGGCTGCTTCCAAGTTTTGGCAGTTATGAATAAAGAAAGACGTTATAAACATCTGGGTACACGTTTTTGTGCAGACATATGTTTTCAATCATTTGGGTAAACACCAAGAACTGTGCTTGCTGGATTATATGATAAGAGCATATCTAGCTCTGTGAGAAACTGCCAAACTGTCTTCCAAAGTGGCTGTACCATTTTGCATTCCCACCAGCAATGAATTAGAGTTCCTGATGCTGTCAGTGGTTTGGATTTTTGCCATTCTAATAGGCATGCAGTGGCACCTCATTGTAGTTTTAATTGGCAATTCCTTAGTGATCTATGACATTGAGCTTTATCTTTTCAAATGCTTATTTGCCATCTGTATATCTTCTTTGGCAAGGTGTCTGCTCAGGTCTTTTCTCCACTTTAAAACCACTTTAAAGGTGGTTTTAAGGATTCTTTGTATATTTTGATGCAGATATGTCTGTATCAAACATTAGATATATCATTTGCAAATATTTTTCTTCTAGTCTGTGGTTTGCCTTCTCACAATCTCACTTTAAAAAATTCAAAGTAATATCCCCATCCTTTTGATATTTCCAATCTCCTCCAAAGAGGTACCCACTGTCAACAGTTTGGTAAATTTGCTTCAAGTGCCCTTACTATGTATTTATATTCATAAGTACTCTGAACCTCTCTCTCTCTCAAAAAAAAAATTAAATGTCAAAATGACTCAGGATTACCTTTATGATTACTGATTTTCAACAAGGTGCCACTGCAGTTCAATGAGGAAAAGACAGTCTTTCAAGAAACAGTACTGGGAAAATTTTATATCCTCAATAAAATAGATGAATTTAGACTTTTACCTACACCATACACACACCAAAAATTCCAAATGGCTCACAGACCTAGCTGTAAGAGCTAAAACTATAACACTTTTAGAAAAAAAACGAAGAAAAAAAACTTTGCAATTTGTGGTTAAGCAAAAAGAGTTCTTAGATATGATCACAACATAAAAGAAAAAAACTGATAAATTGAACTTCATCAAAATTAAAAATATAATACTTCTGATAAAGGACTTGTGTCCATGATATATTGAAAACACCTACCACTCCATAATAAACGCAAACCAATGTAAAAATGGGCAAAATATTTCACTAGATATTTTGCCCCCCAAAATATGAACAGCTAATAAGCACATGAAAAGATGCTTAACATCATTATCATTAGGGACACACAGATCAAAACTATTATATAATGAGAAACTTCTCACCCACTGGGATGGTTATTCTAAAAACGACAGACAATAACAAGTATGAATATGGTAAAAAAGAAACACACCAATTGTTGGTAAGAAAAATGCTGTAATCACTTTGGGAAATAGTTTGGCAGTTTCTTTAAAAGTTAAACATAAATTTACTATATGATCCAGCAATATTCCACATATCTACCCGAGATAGATAAAAACATAAATCCACACAATATATGAATATTCATCATGACGTCATAATCACCAAAGAGTGGAAACAATCTAAACGTCCATCAATTGGTTAAAGTTCAGATACAATCTACAGCATGGATGAACCTCAAAAACATCATGCTAAGCGAAAAAAGTCACATACAAAAGACCATGTACTGTATTAGTCTACTTAATATGAAATGTTCACAAAAGGCAAATCTACAAAGACAGCAAGATTAGTGGTTGCTTGGGGACTAGGAGTGGGAATGTGGATTGATTTGCAGATCAGCAAAGAGGACCTTTTTGTGGTGATAAAAGTATTCTTGGGAATTCCCTGGTGGTCCAATAGTTAGGACTCAGTGCTTTCACTGCTGGGGCCTGGGTTCAATCCCTGTACAGGGGTCTAAGATCCCACATGCTGAGTGGTAAGGCCAAAAAAAAATGTTTAAATAATAAAAAAGTTCTAAATTTGGATCATGGTGATGGTTGTACAACTCTGTAAATTTATTGAAAATCATTGAACTGAACACTTGAAATGGGCTAATTTTATGATATGTAGATTATACTTCAATACAACTCTTAAAAAAAAAAAAAAAAAGGTCCCAACAGCCAATTTGTTGAAGAGGCTCCCAATGGCCAAAGCTGAGAAATGAGCATCAGTAAAGATGGTAACTATAAACAATGAAAACACATCCAGTATCTTTAAACCTATAAATTAATAACAATACTAGGAAACACAAAATTAATTGATCACCATTACAGCATACTAGTGAACCAACTCATCAACGTGAAAATTGTCAGATATATAAAAACTGGTCACAAAGTAATGCTCACAGTATGATTACATAAACACTATTCACAGGACTCCCCTGGCAGTCCAAAGGTTAGGACTTCGCCTTCCAATGCAGGGGGTGCAGGTTTGATCCCTGGCCTGGGAGCTTAGATCCCACATACCTCATAGCCAAAAAACCAAAACATAAAACAGAAGCAACTGTAATAAATTCAAAAAAGACTTTAAAAATGGCCCACATTAAAAAAACAAAACAAAACACTATTCACATCTGAGTCATATAGTTATTGAGACAACTATGTTCCTTTACTCATTTTTTTCTCTAGACTTGTGTTTTAATACTTATTATTATTTATTTATTTGGCTGCACTGCATCTCAGTTGCAGCACACAGGATCTTCGCTACAGCAAGCAGATCTTTAGCTGTGGCATGCAAACACCTAGCTGCGGCATGAGGGATGCATCTCCCCAACCAGGGACCAAACATGGGCCCCCTGCATTGGGAGCGCAGAGTCCCAGCCACTGGACCACCAGGGAAGTCCCCTTGTTTTGCTTTTTACTTGCTTAGTTGTTCATGTATGATATCTATCATTGATTCATTCTAAACTCTGCACAGTAAGTATAAATCTCCTCTTGCTGCTGCTGCTAAGTTGCTTCAGTCGTGTCCGACTCTGTGCAACCCCATAGACGGCAGCTCACCAGGCTTCCCGGTCTCTGGGATTCTCCAGGCAAGAACACTAGAGTGGGTTGCCATTTCCTTCTCCAATGCATGAAAGTGAAAAGTGAAAGTGAAAGTCACTCAGTCGTGTCTGACTCTTAGCGACCCCATGGACTGCAGCCCCCCAGGCTCCTCCGTCCATGGGATTTTCCAGACAAGAGTACTGGAGTGGGGTGCCATTGCCTTCTCCATAAATCCTTCTCTTAATTTAAAAAACAAATCAGGTATTTTACTCAGTTTCACTTTCCAGAATTAGGTCTGGAGGAGCCCAAGGCCCCCTGCTCTGCTGGGAACTGCTACTTCGTAAGCTTGCTGCACACATTCTTGGCTCCCCCCGGCCTCAATTCTCTTGTCTCTTTCTGGGGATCAAACTCATCTTCTCCCCCATTCTTGGTTCACTCCCTCATTTTTGTGAGATACTTTCTCATTTAGCTTCCTGAAAAAGAGTGCTTCGGAGGTAGTATCTGAGACTGTTGTGCTTGGAGAATGCCCATCCACTTGACTGGTTGGCTACAGAACTCCAGGTTGGAAAATTATTTCTCTTAGAATTTTGAGGGCTTTGTTTTCCCAGTTTTAAATGTTGCAGTGGAGAAATCCAAGGCTATTCTGATCTTTGACCCTTTATATGAAACTTGTTTTCTCTCTGGAAGCTTCTAGAGTTTTCTCTTCATCGCAAGAGTTATATAGTTACACTTAAAGAAGTGCGCTGGTGTGGGTCTATTCTGATTCACAGTGCTGGGCACCCAACAGGCGCCTTCAATCTGGAATTCATGTCCTCCAGTTCTGAGGAAATTTTTAAACCACTTCATTGATTTCCCAGTTTTTCTGTACTCTTTTTCTGGAATCCCTATTATTTGGATACTATACCTCCTAGATTGGTCCACTTCCTCCATCCAAATACCTTTCTTATGTTTTTCTTGGCTTCTTTCTTTCAGGTTTGAGGCTTTCTTGAAATGTCTAATAGTTGTTGGCTATAGGTTCTTGAAATGGCTTTTTATATACTTATTACTAAAACATGCCCAAGAAGCTGGAAACTGTCATCTCCTCCCATGCCTTTACTAATCTTCTTAGTGATTCCCTCTCTCATAGCACTTTTTACATTAGATTGGAATTCCTCTGGGGCAGAAAATGCGTCTTATTTTATCAACTCCTAATACAATGTCTAGCACACACAGGAACTCAGTACTGCTAGATGAACTCAACTACTAAAGAACAGATTTCATTTTCTCACATGTAGAAGCATTACAGATTATTCAACTGTTGAAAATAACTCAATTTCCAACCCAAATAGAAAACACTGATTATATGGGGAGAAGAAATCGGTCATCACATTTTGACAGCACTTTACAGTTTACAAAGGTACTAACATCTCATTTATTAGGTTGGTGCAAAAGTGTGGCTTCAGACTGTGAATTTTAAATCATTATAACTAGCTCAAACACATCTTTATTAATCAAAATAGGAACCATTACAATCAACACATTTTTGCCAACAAGAAATAAGTTTGCTTATTCCTGTAGCATAAAAATATGTGCTTTGGGATTCGATGAACCCTTGGAAAGCATTTTCTGCATCCTGATGATTGTGGAAGCATTTTCCCTGCAAAGAGTTGTCAAGATGCTTGAAGTAGTAGTTGGTTGGCAAGAGGTTGGGTGAATACGCTTGTTGTTCAGTTGCTAGGTTATGCCCCACTCTTTGCATCCCCATGGACTGCAGAACACCAGGCTTCTCTGTCCTTCACAATCTCTCTGAGCTTGCTCAAACTCATGTCCATTGACTCGGTGATGCCATCCAACCATCTCATCCTCTAGTCTCCCCTTCTCCTCCTGCCTTCAATCTTTCCCAGCATCAGGGTCTTTTCTATTAAGTCGGCTCTTTGGCCACCATAGTACTGGAGTTTCAGCTTCAGCATCAGTCCTTCCAATGAATATTCAGTGTTGATTTCCTTTAGAATTGACTGGTTTGATCTTCTTGCTGTTCAAGGAACTCTCAAAAGTCTTCTCTAGTACCACAATTTGAAATTCTTCAACATTCAGCCTTCTTTATGGTTCAACTCTCACATCCATAGATGACTACTGAAGTCAGGCAAATATGGTGGATGAGGCAAAATTCCATAGCCCAATTTGTTCAACTTCTGAAGCATTGGTTGAGCAATGTATGGTCAGGCATTGTTGTGGAGAAGAACTGGGCCCTTTCTGTTGACCAATGACAGCTGCAGGCATTGCCGTTTTTGGTGCATCTCATCAATTTGCTGAGCATACTTCTCAGATGTAATGGTTTCGCCAGGATTCAGAAAGCTGTAGTGGATCAGACCAGCAGCAGACCACCAAACAGTGACCATGTGCGAGTCTGGCTTTGGAAAGTGCTTTGCAACTTCTTCTTGGTTCAGCCACTGAGCTGGTCATCACCAGTTGTTGTATAAAATCCACTTTTGGTTGCATGTCACAGTCTGGTTGAGAAATGGTTCATCATTGCATAGAATTCTAAGAGAAGACAATACTTAAAAATGATGATATTTTTGATTTGTGGTTAGCTATTGAGGCACCCACTTATTGAGCTTTTTCACCTTTCCAGTGTGCTTCAAATGCCAAACAACCACAGAACGGTCATCACTGAGTTCTTCAGCAACTTCTCCTGTAGTTTTAAGAGAATCAGCTTTGATGATTGTTCTCATTTGGTTCTTGTCAACTTCCAACAGCTGGCCACTGTGCTCCTCATCTTCAAGGCTCTGTCTCCTTTGCAAAACTTCTTGAACCACCACTGCACTGTACATTCATTAGCAGTTCCTGGGGCCAAATTCATTGTTGATGTTGCGAGTTGTCTCCACTGTTTTATGACCCATTTTGAATTTGAATAAAAAAGAAATCGCTCAAATTCGCCTTTTGTCAAACATCACCTCCAAAGTCCAGAATAAATATAAAATAAACAGCAAGTAATAAGTCAGCAAAAAACATAAAGTGAGAAATGTGCATTAAAAATGATGTCTAACTTAACCATATTTATTAAGAATGTATTCCGATATCAAACAGCAAATTTCAACAACGGAAAAACCACAATTATGTTTGCACCAACCCAATAATATTACAGGTACATAAGAAGCTACTTTTCTTTTTTCTTAACTTTATTTTTGGCTGTGCTGGATCCTCATTGCCACACAGGTTTTTCCTAGTTGCGGCAAGCAGAGGCTACTCTCCAGTTGTGGCGTGCAGGCTTCTCATTGCAGTGGCTTCTCTTGTTGAGGTTCATGGGCTCTAAGGCAGAAGGGCTTCAGAAGTTTGGGCACGCAGTTGGGGCTCCCAGGCTTTAGGGCACAGGCTCAATAGTTGTGGCACATGGGCTTAGTTGCTCCAAGGCATGTGGGATCTTCCCAGATCAGGAATTGAATCCATGTCTCCTGCACTGGCAGGTGGATACTTAACCATCGAGCCACCAGGTTAGTCCCAGAAGCTACTACTAACCCTTTTATATTACTGTTAGGGGCTTCTCCAGTGGCTCAGTTGTACAAAATCTGCCTGCAATGCAGGAGCTGTAGGAGACTTGGGTTTGATTCTTGGGTCAAGAAGATCCTCGACAGGAGGAAATGGCAACCCACTGCAGTATTCTTGCCTGGGAAATACCATGGACAGAGGAGCCTGGCAGGCTGTAGTCCATAGGGTTGCAAAGAGTCAGACACTACTTACCAACTGAGCACATATTACAGTTAACTCATTAAAAAAAAAAAGACTCAAAGTTAATATATTCAAAATATTTGACCACATACCTGAAAACTAACCATATCCCAAAATCCATCCAGATCTGTACAGGTAGTCTCCTTTTCACCTCGTTTATATTCACAATTGTCCACCAGTCCTTCAAACTGTTTAAACCTTTCTTTCATAAGGAGTCTTGTTTGACCAACTGCTGTGCGAATAAGATCTTTAGCTAGAGGAAATACAAGGTTTTTAAAAGTTGAAGGATGAAACAAGATCTTTATTTCAATCCAACCAGCTGATAAGGTGACCTCATTCTAAATATCCTAGAGTTATAGAATCCAATTCTTACTTTATAGCAAAACAAAAAATATCTACTATAAAACTTTGTCATACAAATATAGAGCATTTACTATCTGTTTCAAATCCTGCTAAAAATTAGCAATATACATTCTCATACTCAACACCTACACAGCAAAGCATTCTACCTCTCCTTGTATTTTATAAGAATTAAACCTTAAACAACTTACTGTACATCAATATCTAAGGACTTTGAGCTGGCAGCACACAAATGACTTTTTTTTCTAAACAGCTTTCCTGAATAGGCAAGATTATGGAATTTTTCACAAAATGTGATCCATATTGATTTAAGTAATCTTCATTCAGAAAATATTTTTGTATAATTAAGCAATATCAGACACAGTTGTCATTCATGGAATCATAGCAAAAAAATTTTAATAATAAAATTGGCAAATGTCTAACTCTCAGGAATGATAGTCAATATTCTAACTACTTACATCTTTTAAGTTAGGTACCATTTTGGCACAGAGATATTAGTGAACATACATGTCATATGGAAAATTCTTGCTATTTTGAATAACAATGAAACTATAAAGTTGGACAACACTAGATTTTTATGTTTCAGGTAAATGCAACCATATTAAAATAAACAAAGCTAAGACATTAAAAAAAACAAGTGTTCCCTCACCATCATCTGGAATGTCCAAGTCAAGTTTCCTGTCCCACTCAAGGCAGTGTGACGTTAACTTCTCAGTTTCTGACCGGAGAATATTTCTACAATGATGACACACATCAGCACTACGACACTTACACAACATTGATTTCCTAGAGTGATGCTTAGTTGTTTTATGAACTGAGATATATTAAAATCCATGAATATATACTGATATTCCATGTCCATCCTTATACACCTAAAACTTAAGTGGATGGTTAATGCTAAGAGCCCATTTTTCAAGTTAATATTTCCAGTTATTTCTGTTCTTATTTTTCAAACCCTGAGCAGAAAGAATCAGACATTCCTTAGTTCTGCTCTTAGCTATTTTCCATGGAACTATGACGAACCCAATTGCCAAGAGTGAGTAAGATGAAGCTAAAAACTGTAAGTCCCAAATTACAGTGATAAAGGCTTACAGATTCTACTTGGCTTTGCTTATCCAAAGACAGTGACATTCTCAACTGGGGTCAATTTTTCCTACCAGGCAGCATTTGGCACTCTCTAGAATAATTTTTGATTATCATGAAATAGAGGAGTGCTGCTGGCCAGGGATGCTACAAAACAACCTATAATGCAGAAGACCCCACAACAGGAATTATGCAGCCTAAAATGTCAATAGCGCCAAGGTTAAGAAACCCTGGGGTTGCACAGAGTCGGACACGACTGAAGCGACTTAGCAGCAGCAGCAGCAGCAGCATGTTTCTTCACAAAAACATCTGAGCAGGAAAACTGAGGATAGTTTTTCTTAGAAGACAAATTCAGCTGTTTAAATCAATGGCAACAGAGAACAGCTTAATAAATGAGAAAGGAGACCTGACTTAGATCTGACATTATTTAATTGGGTAAATTGCTTATCATCTCAGTGTCTCAGCTGAACAATATAGTAAACTAGTTAACCTCTAAAAGACCTTACAATACCAAAACATTATACTCTAAAAACAACTGAAGTGGTTCCCAAACATATAAAAAGATACTCATTCATGAGAGGAGGAATGAATATTAAAACAAGAGTAAAGGGAATTGCCTGGCATCTCAGTGCTCAAGACTCTGAAGTTTTGATCCCTGGTCAGGGAACTAAGATCTCATGCCAAAAAAAGGAAAAATAAATAAAAAATAAATAAAACTAGAGTAAGATAATATTTTTATTTATTTGATTGGTAAAGTTCAAAAACTGTTAATATTGTACTGGAAATGGTATGGGAATTTTATTGCTATATTCATTCAAAAATTGTAAGATATAATAATTTTCTGTATGATGTAGAATATAAAGGCCTTTTTCAAAATGCACGCCTCTGATATGTTTCCAAGGCATTTAGGTGACATGTTGAAGTTCCCCAAACAGGAACTTAATTTTCAATTCAGAGTTAGAGAAACATAATCCTATCTCATGAGTTGACAGGCCACTGAGCCTCCTATTTTTTTTTTTTTTAAATAAACTTTAATTTGGTTCTTTAGGGGGTGGGGAGGTATGAGAAAATAGGAACTCCCATACCATGCTGGAGGGGATGCAAACTGAGGTCCTCATATATTTGCACATGAGAGAACTGAAATATATACAAGGTTGTTCTCTGCAACTTTGATTATAATAGTACTAGATTGAACCCAATGTAAATAATCAGCAACAGGGACTTATTCAGTAAATTGTGGAATATCCATATTATTGGATACTGTGCGGCCTTTGGAGAAGGCAATGGCACCCCACTCCAGTACTCTTGCCTGGAAAATCCCATGGATGGAGGAGCCTGGTGAGCCACAGTCTATGGGGTCGCTAAGAGTCGGACACGACTGAGCGACTTCACTTTCACTTTTCACTTTCATGCCTTAGAGAAGGAAATGGCAACCCACTCGTGTTCTTGCCTGAAGAATCTCAGGGAGCCTGGTGGGCTGCCGTCTAAGGGGTCGCACAGCGTCAGACATGACTGAGGCGACTTAGTAGCAGCAGCAGCAGTGCGGCCTTTAGAAAACACATACTCAAAATAACATGAGAAAGCTCTTTAAGTACTAAAATGGAATGTCTGTTACAGTTAACATTACATGAAACAAAACAGCATGCTATTGTTTATATTAAAAAAAAAAGAAAAAATATGTTTGTTATTCTACATATGCATTATCTAACTCTGGAAGTATTCACAAGAAATGAATAACACTTGCCTCTGTGGAAGGTTTGAACTATCCCCTCTATGAAACAGATTTGGGAAAAAGACTCCTCACTTGTATCTTTTACTACCTTTTGAATTGGGAACTAGTTAGTGAAAAAAAAAAATATTAAAATTTAAAAGATAATTGAAAATCACCGGAATTCAGTTTCCCCCAATTCATCTATTACATTCAGGCTAAAAATAGTTTAATCTTGGTTTTAATTGTCTACACATGAATACAAAATTCTTATACTAGGAACAAATGGACAAACCTGAAATACGGCACATCATGTTGTGGCTGAGATAGCTGATCTTCATTTACTTTAAGTGATGGGACTTCTTCTTTTACTGAAAGGCCATTTGAATTTTCATTAGTAGTTTCATTTTTATTTGAGACATATTCTATAAAGAAAACATTACATATAAATTTCAAAGCAGCCACTCACAAAATGATGTCCCCTACAAGACAAATCTGTTTAAATCTTCCAATTTTTTCAATGTGAATTTTCAAATTTTATCTCTGACTTAAAGATTCGATTCACCACGTATCTCTAAAGTGCCTCCCAATATTCATCTCTTCAAAGTTACATTTATTTCTCAGTCTGTACTCCTCATTCCAACTCTTTCTCTCTCCAGATATCTTTCCCCATGTCTTCACATCTTTCCTGACCCTGAGATCACATTCCTGGGCTATATGTTGAAAAGGGCCTAATAAACCTGATAAATCACAATTCAGAAAAGCAAGTCAAAAATTAATTAAAATTCAATACCTTTATTCCAAACTGTTAAAGAACCCAAAGGACACTGTGATTTACTTGAATCTTGAGGTACTGTTTTGGCAGAGAAAGTTTTACATTTTTGTGCCAAGATTTCTTTTGTTGCTTCAGTCTTATCACTAAAAACAATAGTAAAAATATACTTCTTAAAACATAAGCCTCATATGAAGGATTTCAAAATGATGTTGCTTTTTAAAAATCTGGGATTAAATAGAAATGTTTCTAATTTTTTTAAATGTGTCTTTTCTGGACACATTTAAACACCTCTAGTGGGAATGTCTGTCTTTACTACTTACGAGATCCAAAGATTACAAAGATCTCTTCATGGAACATAAGCACTCTAGAGTCTTGCATGCTGCTGAGCAGTTTCTAGTAAATTTGCTACCAGCCAGTCTTTGCAAAATAACCATGCTGTTTCTATTAAAGATTCCAACTGATTTTCCCTCACTTTGCAAGTTAATTATTTTTGTCTTTAGAAGTAATTTTTCTAAAGTAACACTTAGCAAAAAGACAAAAAACCCCACCATTTCTGAGCTACAGTATTACAGTTTCTTTCTTCTAAAAATTTATTTCTAAGTCTTTATAAAAAGATCACCCATTAAAAGCAAAAAAACCCCACAAAGAGTACCATGAAAATACAGATAAAAACAATGTATAAGAAATAGTAAAACTGTCTAGTACATTACTGTACCCTTCTGAAGAATTTTTTTAAAAGACCAAATTTTCATGATTTATAATTAACATAATTTACTAACTAAACATTAACCTTTAAAAAGCACATGCCAAATCTAAGAAAGGTGATTGTTAACCATCTTAGCAAAGAATTCATTATTAACTTTAAATTCTTACACTTCTGTGTTTAACGGGGTCCAGGTATAACTGGGTGTCAAGAAAGCATTGGCACTTCTGGGAGTCATAGGTGTTACTTGATAGGTCTTCAGACCATCTAGTGGCTGAAATGTAAAATCTTTGGGTGCAAAGGAATTCTTCCCTTTCATTTTTGCACTGTTTGTCTTAGATACATTTTCCATTTTTGATAAGACTCCATCTGGATTCATTCCATTTGTGGCACTGGTTTGTGAATCCAAAGTATTTTCTTCATTATCAACTTTAAAAGAAATGACCTGGATGGAAGGAAACAGAAAAGAGTGAGAATTTCTCTCCTGGGGATATAGTCAAGCCAATTTTTACAGGTCTGAAAATATTAGAGTTGAGATATGTGTCCCATGAATATAATTTAAGAAAGAAAAATAAATACAGTTAAATGCAAATATGAAATCAGTAAAAATGAAACCAGCTAACTAAACCATTGTTAGGATCCAGAGAGAGAGAACCAATCCTCATTAAAAAGACTAAATAATAAGTTTGAGGTATTATGGCAAAATAAGATACATGAAAATTAAGGTGGAAAAATTACCCAACTGACAAATATCCATTTTTTAATTTAAATTATGTGGATAATTACAATGATTTGAGAATCAGAAATCCAGTGTTTATTGGACGACTATTATTGTCAAGTAACAAATCCTCTTTTACAATAACCTTGATTATAAATAAACTTATCCTATGAGAAAAATCGCAGCATCATCTTTCAGGATTTGAAAGAGCTCAACTGGAATTCCATCACCTCCACTAGCTTTGTTCATAGTGATGCTTTCTAAGGCCCACTTGACTTCACATTCCAGGATGTCTGGCTCTAGGTCAGTGATCACACCATCGTGATTATCTGGGTCATGAAGATCTTTTTTGTACAGTTCTTCTGTGTATTCTTGCCACCTCTTCTTAATATCTTCTGCTTCTGTTAGGTCCATCCCATTTCTGTCCTTTATCGAGCCCATCTTTGCATGAAATGTTCCCTTGGTATCTCTAATTTTCTTGAAGAGATCTCTAGTCTTTCCCATTCTGTTGTTTTCCTCTATTTCTTTGCATTGATCACTGAGGAAGGCTTTCTTATCTCTTCTTGCTATTCTTTGGAACTCTGCATTCAGATGCTTATATTTTTCCTTTTCCCCTTTGCTTTTCGCTTCTCTTCTTTTCACAGCTATTTGTAAGGCCTCCCCAGACAGCCATTTTGCTTTTCTGCATTTCTTTTCCATGGGGATGGTCTTGATCCCTGTCTCCTGTACAATGTCACGAATCTCATTCCATAGTTCATCAGGCACTCTATCTATCAGATCTAGTCCCTTAAATCTATTTCTCACTTCCACTGTATAATCATAAGGGATTTGATTTAGGTCATACCTGAATGGTCTAGTGATTTTCCCTTTTTTCTTCAACTTAAGTCTGAATTTGGCAATAAGGAGTTCATGATCTGAGCCACAGTCAGCTCCCTGTCTTGTTTTTGTTGACTGTATAGAGCTTCTCCATCTTTGGCTGCAAAGAACATAATCAATCTGATTTTGGTGTTGACCATCTGGTGATGTCCATGTGTAGAGTCTTCTCTTATGTTGTTGAAAGAGGGTGTTTGCTATGACCAGTCCATTTTCTTGGCAAAACTCTATTAGTCTTTGCCCTGCTTCATTCCGTATTCCAAGGCCAAATTTGCCTGTTACTCCAGGTATTTCAAATCCTGAAAGATGATGCTATGAAAGTGCTGCACTCAATATGCCACCAAATTTGGAAAACTCAGCAGTGGCCACAGAACTGGAAAAGGTCGGTTTTCATTCCAATCCCAAAGAAAGGCAATGCCAAAGAATGCTCAAACTACTGCACAATTGCACTCATCTCACATGCTAGTAAAGTAATGCTCAAAATTCTCCAAGCCAGGCTTCAGCAATATGTGAACCGTGAACGTCCTGATGTTCAAGCTGGTTTTAGAAAAGGCAGAGGAACCAGAGATCAAATTGCCAACATCCACTGGATCATGGAAAAAGCAAGAGAGTTCCAGGAAAACATCTATTTCTGCTTTATTGACTATGCCAAAGCCTTTGACTGTGTGGATCACAATAAACTGTGGAAAATTCTGAAAGAGATGGGAATACCAGACCACCTGACCTGCCTCTTGAGAAATTTGTATGCAGGTCAGGAAGCAACAGGTAGAAGTGGACATGGAACAACAGACTGGTTCCAAATAGGAAAAGGAGTTCGTCAAGGCTGTATATTGTCACCCTGCTTATTTAACTTCTATGCAGAGTACATCATGAGAAACGCTGGACTGGAAGAAACACAAGCTGGAATCAAGATTTCCGGGAGAAATATCAATAACCTCAGATATGCAGATGACACCACCCTTATGGCAGAAAGTGAAGAGGAACTAAAAAGCCTCTTGATGAAAGTGAAAGTGGAGAGTGAAAAATTTAGCTTAAAGCTCAACATTCAGAAAACGAAGATCATGGCATCCGGTCCCATCACCTCATGGGAAATAGATGGGGAAACAGTGGAAACAGTGTCAGACTTTATTTTGGGGGGCTCCAAAATCACTGCAGATGGTGACTGCAGCCAAGAAATTAAAAGACGCTTACTCCTTGGAAGGAAAGTTATGACCAACCTAGATAGCATATTGAAAAGCAGAGACATTACTTTGCCAACAAAGGTCCGTCTAGTCAAGGCTATGGTTTTTCCTGTGGTCATGTGTGGATGTGAGAGTTGGACTGTGAAGAAGGCTGAGCGCCAAAGAATTGATGCTTTTGAAGTGTGATGTTGGAGAAGACTCTCGAGAGTCCCTTGGACTGCAAGGAGATCCAACCAGTCCATTCTGAAGAAGATCAGCCCTGGGATTTCTTTGGAGGGAATGACGCTGAAGCTGAAACTCCAGTACTTTGGCCACCTCATGCAAAGAGCTGACTCATGGGAAAAGACTCTGATGCTGGGAGGGATTGGGGGCAGGAGGAGAAGGGGATGCCAGAGGATGAGATGGCTTGGATGGCATCACTGACTCGATGGACGTGAGTCTCAGTGAACTCCGGGACTTGGTGATGGACAGGGAGGCCTGGCGTGCTGCGATTCATTGGGTCGCAAAGAGTCGGATATGACTGAGCAACTGAACTGAACTGATGAGAAAAATATTTTTCAATGTGACACAGTGAGATTAACCAAATATAATGTGAAGCTTATTTTGTCAATTTAATTATTTGGTTTTTTGTTAAAAAAAAACTGATACTAGTTTTAGGCATGCAACATAATGATTTGACATTTGTATGTATTGCATAGTGATCTACATAATAAGTCTATGAACATCTGTCACCATAGTTACAATTTCTTTTCTTATGATGAGAATCTTATGACCTATATCCTCTTAGCAACTTTCAAATATACAACACAGTATTATTAACCACAGTCACCATGTTGCTTATTACATCCCCAGACCATACTTACTTTGTAACTGGAAGTTTGTAACTTTTGACAACCTTTAAACATTTCACCCACCCATACAAGCAAAATTTTTAGAGGATTTTACATTTCTGATTTTTAATTTTCAGTTAAAAATCTAGCCACATTTCTTTTTTTTTTTTAATTTTTAACTGGAGTATAATTACTTTACAATGTTGTATTAGTTTCTGCTGTACAACATAGCCACATTTCTTTACTTTGGTATAACTTTCTTTTTTAAGGTTAAGGAAACATAGCACTGATTATAAACCAAGGCATTGGGGCCTCAAAATGGTGACTCTTTTCTATAGACCCTATAAGGTACTATGCTAGACACTGTCAGAAACATTAGAGTACTTAGTTCTTAAAACTACTCTTATGTAGGTATTATGTGTTGGAGATGGGAAAACAAATTCATAACTTGCCCAGGGTTATATAGCTAATAGGACAATATTCAGACTCAGGCTTAACTGAATTCAGAGTCAATACATTTCACCCTACTCCATCCTCTTAGCTAGTTCCCACATGAAGGTTTCTGTCAGCTGTGTTTCTATCACTTTTCTCTATTTCCTGATAACCAAATTATGCTTTCTCTAACTATAAAACTCTGAGGATAAGACACCTGAAAAACAACAAGTAAAGCCTCCTGATGCTTCTTTATGGTTCAAGAGGTTTTAAGACACATGGCAAGTCAACTTCTTGAAGCAGTTCTATATGCTTAATTTCCATTTTATGAAAGTAGCAATGAGATTTTCAAAGTATCTAGAGATAAACAGATGTTTATACTCTACCTTGTCAGGTTTTGTTCCTATCTTTTTGGCAGGTTTTCCTTGATTTGGTGCCTTTCTGTCTGCTTCATTATCTAAAATAAAAGTGAAATAAGACACTCATTTTGACTAGATAAAAAAATGCTGCATTAAAAGTACAAGTCAAAAAAAAAGTACTAGGTAATTTGGGAAAGGAAAAAAGGCTTAATAGAAATGTACAGTTTAAAGGACATTATGATTAAAAATATTAGAAAATAGGATAAAAACAGATGAAATTTCCTGTTTCACATATAGGCCATCTGTTTTCAAAACAAAACAAAAGAAAACAAAAGGTGTTAAGGTATTTTACCTTTTGCCTCTAAATATAAAATACATATTTATTATAGAAAATTAGAAAAAATTGTAAAAAGCACAAAACCAAAATTTTTTCTAAAGTTTACATTACTTCAGTGGTAATCACTGTTGACACTTCAGAATATGTTTTTCCAAAGTTCACATTCACATACTTATTTCATTATAGAATTTCAATCATACTGTTCAGGGTTTTACCTGTTTCTCTTTGCCCACTTAATATCATTAACCATGTCATTCAGTGTTTTTTCACACCTTGTTCTTAAATGATTACACTTCAATCCACCAAATGGATGGACTGTAATTTATTGGGGCTATTAATTTTTCACTTTGAATCACTGCTTACACCAATTCAGCATTTCAACATTTGAGCATCCACTGTGTGCTGACAGGATATCAGGGCACAAAACCTGCCTTCAGGAGTTAGAATCTCCCATTTCCTCCTGTCCTACTCAAAGAAGTATATAATTATCTTAAAAACTGAACACAAAAACCCTCAAGGATCACAACATAATCCTAGTTCAGTCACTGATCAAGAAATTGTTCTTACCATTAATAGCCCTTGTCTCTGGCTTTCTTGCTGCTGTAGACGGGATTTCTTTGACAATCTGCTTTGCTGCTTGAGTAGATGATCGAGTCATTCTCATTGGCAGCATTACAGGTTGTACAGCTGCGAGAAAAAAAATAAAACCGAATGCTTTTGGTGGTTTTAAATTATTGTGGCAATATCAGAACTTACAAAAATTGCTAATACTTCTACCTTTTTTCTCTTTGTCCAACACTTTCTTCTCAGAAGTCTGTCTTTGACCAGGTCGGATTACTCGAACATCAATCCCATTACCACTCTATTTAAAAGATAAGGTATAAATTAGGTGATTTAATTGCATAATGAACCAAACCACCACATTTTTAAGGTGTAAACTGACATTTGAAATCTGATACTGTAAACGAACCAGCAAAAAATCCACTACCCTAAATGAGATGAAGAAACAAGTTTTCCATTACATAAATTTCCTAAAAAACTTTTTCAGAATCCCAGAATTTAGAAAAACCATTAAAAAAATAACTGACTTTAATCTTCTGAGACCTTAAACACAACAGGCATCTTTTTATCTAGAAAATTCCTCCCCTGGAAGACAGCTCTTCCCCACAATTCACACATCGACTTCTTGAAAGACTGCATTTAAACTGCCACCAACTCAGTGAGGCATGATCAAAATTCTCCCCTACACCTACTTCAAAACTCTCCATCTCCGTTCTTTCTTTTCTTTCATCTCCCCCATACTTTTGACCATCTGACACACTACATGGTTCTTTTTTTTTCTTTAACACTATCTCTTATGTGGAGTCCTTGAAAACAGGAAATTTTGTTTGTTTTATTCACTATTATATCCTAGAGCCTAGAGGAATGTGACAGTCACTCAAATTCAGTAACTACCTGAAATAGCTTCCTCACCTGACAAAGAAGCACACTATTTTTCTCCCTGCCCACTTGACTTTAGTAATCCTCCTAGTAACTTTATCCATAACAGTGTTTGGAAGACCCATAAATTTATAAAACTCACCCTATGTGCTTTATATTTCTATTTGTGCTTCATGGTGACATGGGATACATAATAAAAGCCCAGTTAATAAAAAAGAATGTGTCAGAGTTTAGTATAGATCTCATAAAGGATGTCTGTGCAAAATATTTTAAGTGATTGTTTCCTTGGCATGTAGCCAAATCTGCTCTGTCACCATATAGCAGCATCTATTTTGGTACTATTAACTCTGGTAAAATAATCATTATTGCTTAAAGCTGATATTAAATTAAAAATAAATTTACTTACTCAGGAAAAAAAGTACAGTTTGTCATTTTAGTAACAGTGACCTACTAAACTACCAACTATACCTTAGTCAGCTCCATTTGGTTTCTGGCCTTTGACCTTGTAATCCGTACAGAAGATGGAACATCCTTAAAACAGTCAAAAGAAGATAAAGTTTAAAAAATATATTAAATAAAGTGCAAAATTTATTTCCATGTCTCATGAAATAAAGCTCCCATTTTATATATTTATTTTTGAGCGGTTGCACAGCATTGCATGTGGGATCTTAGTTCCCTGAGCAGGGGTCAAACCCTCACCTCCTGAATTGGAAGCTCCGGAGTCTTAATCCCTGGATTGCCAGGGAAGTCCAAAGTTCTCATTTTAAAGTTATAAATAAAAAATATTTATATTTTAAATTTATATATGGAATTTACAAAGATGGTAACAATAACCCTGTGTACGAGACAGCAAAAGAGACACTGATGTATAGAACAGTCTTATGGACTCTGTGGGAGAGGGAGAGGGTGGGAAGATTTGGGAGAATGGCATTGAAACATGTAAAATATCATGTATGATACGAGTTGCCAGTCCAGGTTCGATGCACGATACTGGATGCTTGGGGCTGGTGCACTGGGACGACCCAGAGGGAGGGAATGGCGAGGGAGGAGGGAGGAGGGTTCAGGATGGGGAACACATGTATACCTGTGGCAGATTCATTTTGATATTTGGCAAAACTAATACAATTATGTAAAGTTTAAAAATAAAATAAAATTAAAAAAAATTTTATATTTTTATATTAATCATTTACAGCTAAAAGATACTTGCTAACTTACTGTTTGTTTGTTTTTTTTAACTTTTGTGGGTTTTTTTGGCCATACTGCACAGCTTGCAGGAACTTAGCTCCCTGAAAAGGGATTGTATACTAGCCCCAGCAGTGAAAGCACTGAGTTCTAACCACTGGACTGCCAGGGAACTCCCTAAATTACTGTGTTTTTTTTTCTGGTTCTGGTTTGATTTAAAATGTGTTTAATTTAATAGCTTCAAAACTTACTCATATTTTTCAATGAGGAAAGAAGAAATTTCAAAGCATATTTTCCAAGTTATTAGGATCCTCATTAGTATGATTAGCTGGACATATTTGGAATGGGGTAGATGAACAAACTGGGAAGATTCCCAGGAGTAGGAAATGGCAACCTGCTCCAGTGTTCTTGTCTGGAAAATTCCATGGACAGAGGAGCCTGGAGGATGACAATCCATGGGGTCATAAAGAGTCACACACAGCTGAGCAACTGAGCACACAGATGAACAAACTTGAGTATTAGGATCTTTTTTTTTCTGTTTATGAAAAGATACTGTACAGCTTACTTCCCTAGCTTTGACAATTTGCCTTCAAATCTCATGATTACACAGCTGTTCATTGTCAGTAAGAAAATGGAGATCTGATCAAAAAATGTGGGAAAAATTGAGGAGCAAGACTGACTAAAAAATTATAAGGTATTTATCAACTCTATAAAATTTCTTAAGAAGCATAATCAGACTTCTCTAGATGAGAAGTCATTTTTCTTCTCCAAATCTCAATGAAAACCTAGTGCTAAAGAAATCAGGCTTTTCTTAACAGTACTTAAAGGGATTAAAATTCAGCAATGGCTATTGCCTGAACAAAATGAAGAACAATTATTGACTCCTCACTGAATCATACTGTTTAACACAATATTTCTTATCATATTTTAAAAGTTGTTTACAGTGTAGACCAATGAATGGCATCCTATATATTCTTGAAAAGACAGCTTGAATCTAATCCCTTCCAAGATGTCCTCTCTGATGTTCCTCCAATGCAAACAGTCTCTCCTTCCTCTAATATATAGAACATATTTATCTATATCTTTCCACATGCACTACATTCTATTAATTTTGGTCTCTTCTACATTATCCTAAGATCATACAGAGTAAATAATCAAAGATCCGTCAAATGAATTATTGAGATTCATGAGGCCTAAAATAGAAGCAGTATCTTGGGGCTTTATATTGTTCAATTCTTACTTAAATCAGGAATGAGTATATAGTCAATGAGTTTATTTATATGTATCTTTAAATTGCAAACCACCGACTACCTAATCTACAGTCCAACTGATCTGTTCAAATTTCATCTTTTTTTGTTTAAGTTTTAAATTTACTTTTTAATTGGAGGAAAAATTGCTTTCAAATGTTGTTGGTTTCTGCCATACAACAACCCTAATTATATATACACACACACATATATATATATCTCCTCTCCCTCGTGAGCCTCCCTTCTCTGCCCCCATGCCACTCCCTCTAGGTCATCACAACACGCCTGGCTGGTTTCTCTGGGTTATACAGCAACTCCCCACCAGCTATCTGTTTCACACATGACAGTGTATATATGTCAATGCTACTTTCTCAATTCATCCCACCCTCTCCATCCCCTGCTGTGTCCACAAGTCTGTTCTCTACATCTGTGTCTCCAATTCTTCCCAGCAAACAGGTTCATCAGTACCATTTTTCTAGATTCCATATAAATGCATTAATATATTTGTTTTCTCTTTCTGACTTACTTCATTCTGTATAACAGGCTCTTGTTACCTCACTACCACTGACTCAAATCTTCCCCTTTTTATGGCTGAGTAATATTTCATTGTATATACACATACCACATTTTCTTTATCCATTCATCTGTCAATGGACATCTAAGTTGCGTCGTGGCTATTGTAAATAGTGCTGCAATGAACACTGGGGTATATGTCAAACTTCATCCTTGACTTGCTCATTATTCTCTTTACGTCACCCCTCCCTTTAGCATTTATTCTCTTGCCATTTGATCAGTCCTTTTCAACCTATCGCTGCCCACTTGAAGCTGTTCTCTAGACCTCACTCAGATAATTGTACATATTCTTACTGGAGTGGTTTCATTTAGTCCTACAACTTAAACTCCTAATATCACATCCTAAATCCACATCTTAGCATGAATCTCTAGCCTGATTTCCAAATAGGATTTTTTTGAAAGGTTATTAATATTCACCCACTTACGCTTATTCCTCTTCTTGCCTTCCTCATCTCTATTAGCAGTAGCAAAGTTTGTAATATTATTTTTTTCCCATACATTCTTTCTTTAACATTTATTTTTAATTGGAAGGTAACTGCTTTACATTGTTGTGTTGGTTTCTGCCATACATGAATCAGCTATATGTATATGCATATCCCCTTCCTCTTAAGCCTCCCTCCCACCCGACTCTCCCGTCCAGCCCCTAGTTTATCACAAAGCACCAGGCTGAGCTCCCTGTGTTACACAGCAACCTCCTACTAGCTATCTATTTCAAACATGGTAATGTATATATTGCAATGCTCCTCTCTCAATTCATCCCCCTCTTTCCCCTGCTGTATCCACAGTCTGTTCTCTGCATCTACATCTCTATTCCTGCCCTGAAAATAGATTCATCTGTATTATTTTTCTAGCAATTCCCTTAATGGGCATATACCCTGAGAAAACTATAATTCAGAAAGACACATGTACCCCAGTATTCACTGAAGCACTTAATTACAACAGCCAGGACATGAAAGCAACCTAGATGTCCATTGACAATGAATGGATTAAGAAGTTATGGTACCTACATACAATGAAATATTACTCAATCATAAAATAAACAGGAATTTGAGTTAGTTGAACTGAGGTGGACAAACCTAAAGCCTTTTATAAAACTTGTATTATTGCTCAAACTATTATCTTCAGAACAGTCATCTTTAACTCTTCAACTTCCTTTATCCCTCACTACTTACTTGAGGTCCCCAGTCCTGTCAAATTTATCTCTTAAGATGTCTTATATGACACCTGTTAGAAAGGCCATTATCAAAAAGACAAGAAATAATAAGCGTTGGTGAGGATATGGAGAAAAGGGAGCCCTACTACTGTTGTTGTTAATGTAAATTGGTGCAGCCTGTATGGAAAACAGTATGGAAGACCCTCAAAAAATTAAAACTAGAACTATCATATGATCCAGCATTTCCAGTTCTGGGTACTTATCCAAAGAAAATGAAAACACTGACTCAAAAAGATATATGTACCCCTATGTACACTGCAGCATTATTTATAATAGCCAAGTGTCCATCAATGGATGAGTGAATAAAGAAACTAATAGTCCATTTGTGTGTGTTTTTATTATTATTCAGCCATGAAAAAAGAAGGAAATGTTGCCTTTTGTGACAACATGAATGGACATTGAGGGCATTATGCTAAGTGAAATAAGTCAGACAAAGACAAATACCATATGATCTTACTTATATTTGGAAGTTTAAACAAATAAGCCAGAGAAAGACAAATACCATATGACCTTACTTATATTTGGAAGTTTAAACAAATAAGCCAGAGAAAGACAAATACCATATGACCTTACTTATATTTGGAAGTTTAAACAAATAATAATAAAAAAACCCAACCTCCTAAATAAAGGACAGACTGGTAAGGGACTTCCCTGAGGGTGCAGTGGCTAAGACTCTGTGTTCCCAATGCAGGGGGCCCAGTTGCGATCCCTGGTTGGGGAACTAGATCTGGCATGCTACCGGTAAGAGTTGGAATACCACAACTAAAGATCCCACATGCCACAGCAAAGATCAACAACCCTGCATGTGCCATAACTAAAGACCCAGTGCAGCCAAATAAATTAAACTAAACTTAAAAAAAACAAACAAAAACCAGACTGGTGGTTGCCAGAGGTGCAGGCTGGGCAAAAAGGGTGAATATAGTCAAAAAGTACAAACTTCCAGTTTTAAAAATAAGTCAGTCCTGGGAATATAGTATTCAGCATGGTGACTACAGTTAATAATACTATACTGTACGTTTGAACATTGTCAGGAGTAGACCTTAAATGTTCTCATCACGAGAAAAAAACTTGTTTAACTATGTGTGGTGATAGATGTTAACTAGACTAATTACCGTGGTCATCTTATAACGCATACAAATAATGACTCATTATGTTGCACACCTGAAATTAATGTCAATTATATCTCAGGAAAAAAGATGTCTTAAACCTATTTCTTGTTTTTAAACCAATGGCCCAGTCCACTTATCTCATTTCACCTAATCTATGTATAGAGAATAGTCATAATATATGATTCACAACTGGCCTTCCCATCTATAAAAGCTTGCCTTTCTAGACTATAATCCTTAAGGCAAGGTAATCTTCCTGAATATTAGTTTGATAATGGTACAATCTCATTTATAAGCCTCCCTTAACTCTGCATATCCTATAAGGTAAACACCAAATACTCTGGCACAGCATTCACTGTTTAGCCTGACTCTACCAGGTTTTTTCCAATCTCTCCCCTGGTTTTATCCAATCTCAACCTACCAGTAGTTACATCAAGAGACTCTGTTTTCATCTTCAGAGTTACTATTATGTCATTCCCACCCCTATCAACTAGGGGACTCAGGGAAATGATTATTTTAGTCATCTAATCTCTTAAAGAAAATACCAGTTAAAAGCAACTATTTCTCTGTATCAAGTTAGGATACTAACCTTTTTTGGCTCAGCTTTCATAGCATTCTGGATTGAGAAAAGAAAACAAGGCATATCAGGTCTATAAAGACCCACTTTAAATACTCCTCGTTTAGTTTTCTCTCTCTGCTCTTTCAATTTTTGAAGTTGTTTTTCTTCTTTGTATTTTTGGAGCATTTGTTTTCGTTGATCAAAGACAACAGTTTTTGTTGACTCTAAGTAGGAAAAAAGAAAAAACAGTATATAAAATATTTCAGATAGAAAGTTAGGCAAATATCTTAACTTCTAACTTCAACTGTTGCTAAGAAGTGCTTTTAGTAACTTCTTGTTAATTTCTTAGCACTTCAATTTATTTCCACCTCTGTTTTAATATTCCTATTTCTTTTGACTTCACTTGTTCAAATATCTGATTGCTTGCTATGTCTAGGGATGTATTAGTTCACTTTTAAATTAATTAACTTCTATGATACCAGACTCCAAGCTGACGTCCAGTGATTCTCACCTCCTGGCAGTCAGTGGGTCTTGTGTCATCCCCTGCCATCTGAATAGGGCCGACCTGTGTGACCAAGAAAGTACTGTGGAAATGATGGAGAACAACTCCATGACTATGCAGGTTAGATCCTGGGTTGGGAAGATCCCCTGAAGGAGGGCATGGCAACACACTCCAGCGTTCTTGCCTGGAGAATCCCCATGGACAGAGGAGTCTTGAGGGCTACAGTCCACAGGGTCACAAACAGACACAACTGAGGCAACTTAGCACATATGCATACACTCTTAGATAACTTGCTCTGGGGGGATGCCAGTGGCCACGTGGAACTGTTAGGAGACTCAGAAAGCCCCATAGAGATGTCCACGTGACAAAGAACTAAGGCCTCCTGCCAAAAGCCAGCATCGACCTGCTGGTCACATGGATGCGTCACTTTAGAAGTGAATCCTTTACAATAATCAAACAGTATGGTAGAAGCAGATCTCCAGTCTCAGTCAAGCCCTCAGATGCATCCTGGATAACATCCTGACTGCAGTCTCCAGAACCATCTAGCCAAGCTGCACTTAAATTCCTGACCCACAAAAACTGTGTAAATTAATAAACACTTATTGTTTTAAGCCACTGAATTTTGGGGTAACTAATACTATTTCTTTCTTTTGATATTTAGGCTCCCTGTCAGTTTAGCTCAATTTAGGTTTTCTACATAAATCTTATGTTTCTTTAAACTATGAAGTGTTTTACAATATAATGCTTATTTAATACAATAATGTTTGTTGAAACATTTTTATATGAAAAATATAAGTGGGTACCATGTGTGAGACATTTTTAGGTAGGAAGAATAAGTAAGAAAATGTCTGCCCTTGAGGGGCTCAAGGGAACACAGTTTCAAAAAAGAGAATGCCCATAATAAAGAATCAGTACAACAGCTATCTGGAGAGATCAGGAAATGCTTCCTTAAGACAGCATACCTAAAAAGGGTTCAGAGGAATAAGTAAGTGTTTGTCCCCTGGGTAAGGATTAAAAATAATCCATACATAACTGCATAACTGAATAAATTTACTACAAAAAGGTATATACTTAAAATGAGGGAAATTTATAGTATATAAATTGGACCTTGATAAAATTGTTAAATAAAAGAAAACCCCAGGCAGAGTACAGAATATGCAAAAACACAGATGATCAAGTGGTCAGTCACCAACAAACCCTTTTATCTTCGACTTCTCTGAAGGTTCCCCTCAGCTCTTGATTGAACTGAAACCTGGCTCTCCCCTGAAGTCACTGCTTCCCTAGTTGTCCTCTCATGAGGCTGACTGTTTTTTCTCCCACACTAGAGTATCACTGCACCTGAAGAGGAGAGATGACCTCATTGTTGGTTTCTGATTATTTCTTCTTCTCCATTTAAAGATCCCAGCTTTACATTTTGTGTCATCAGATCTAACCCAGTATCTCAATCTGTTTCCATGTTTGTTTCTCCTTCCTTGAAGGCTTTAGCTCGTGGCTCACTGTCATTGTCTCCATCACTGTTCTTGCACAAATCTTGATGACTCATCCAGTACCCTAGCTTCTTGATTCTTAGGTGTTCTTTCTTCCAGTGATCTTTCTTCCACTGTATCTCAGGTACCCATTCCCATGATCACACCCATACTAGTACTTCAACCTTTCTCGTGTCATGCACACATAAAATAACATTCACAGACCACACTGCTTGTGGTCAAATGCAACTAACCAGCCAAAGAGAGAGAGGTCTGATCAACCCAGGCCCTGCCAGAAACTTCAAGGGCTCAGAGGACCAATTTCCTGTCACACCTGTATTCATTCATGAGATAACCAGGCACTTGAGACCTCATTATTATCGATGAATACTATATGTCCTTCATAAGCCCAATTTCAAGAAATCCACTCTCTGATTACGATATCTTATCTTTCCAACAATTCTTTGGCTCCACCAGGACGTACCTACACGCTCCTGATCTACGATCATATTTTCACTGTCTTTCACCTCCCTCACATCAAGTGTTTTCATATCCAATTTAGAGTCCATGATTTATCATCATAATCACTACTTCAACTTTTTGGCCCCTCTCTCACTCTGGCAAAATCCCAATTCCAATTAAAGGCCTCTCTATGTCGACTTCCCACCTGCAATGTGCAAATGAATATGGCTGGAACAGCACACAAAATGCATGCTACTTCTTTCCTTTCTACAGTCGACTCTCCATATTCCTGGGTTCCACATCCACAGATTCATCCAACTGCATATGGAAAATATTCAGGAAAAAAAATTCCACGGGATTTCCTAGCACTCCAGTGGTTAAGAATCTGTCCTACAATGCAGGGGATGCAGGTTTGAACCTTCATCAGGGAACTAGATCCTACATGCCACAGCTAAGATCTCATATGCCCCAAGGAAGATTGAAGGTTGAGTGCTACAAGTAAGACTCGGCACTGCCAAACAAATAAATATTTAAAAAACCAAAAGACCATGTATAAATTGGCAACACCTGAATTTATTTATCTAGCTCAGACTTCTCCTCTGAACTCATCTTGGATATCCAACTACCTTTTCAAAATCTCCTCTTTTACATCTAACACTGAACTCTAATCTTACCACTCCCCCAGTCCTTTACAATTTAGTAAATAGCCACTGCATATTTTTAGGTGCTCAGGCCAAAAACTTTGGAATCATCTTGATTCCTCTTTCTTACTCATCTATATTTATTTATTTAACATTTTGGCCACTCAGCATGTGGGATCTTAGTTCCCTTACCGGGGATCAAACCCTCACCCCCTGCAGTGGAAGAGTGAAGTTTGAACCATTGAACCTCCAGGGAAGTTCCCTTGACTTCTCTTTATCAACCCCTACATTGAATCCATTAAGAAATCATATTGGTTCAACCCTCAAAATACATCCAGAACTCAACCAACTATTTTTGCCGCTACCACTCTGGCTTCCCTGGTGGCTCAGACAGTAAAGAATCTGCCTGCAATGCAGGAGACCCAGGTTCAATCCCTGGGTCGGAAGATACCCAGAGAAGGAAATGGCAACCCACTCCAGTATTCTTGCCTGGAGAATTCCAAGGACAGAGGAGCCTAGTGAGTTATAGTCCATGGGGTCGCCAAGAGTTGGACATGACTGAGAGACTAACACTTTCACACTTTCGCCACTGTGGTCAACCATGTACTAAATTATTGCAACAGTCTTCAAGCTGGTCTCTCTGTGGCCACAATCTATTCTCAACACAGTAGCCAAAGAGATGCCTTTAAATCGTAAATCAGAGAAACATTCATTAATCCATTAAACATTTCATATTTCAGAGTAAAAGCCAATGTCCTTATAATGATGGCCCTCAGGGCTCTATGGGAACTTGCTTGCTTTCTCCAGCCATGCTTCCCTATTCACCTTCTCTGGAACATACCTGGCCCATTCCTACCTCTGCTGCTGCTGCTAAGTCGCTTCAGTAGTGTCCGACTCTGTGAGACCCCATAGATGGCAGCCCACCAGGCTCCCCCGTCCCTGGGATTCTCCAGGCAAGAACACTGGAGCGGGTTGCCATTTCCTTCTCCAATGCATGAAAGTGAAAAGTGAGAGTGAAGTCGTTCAGTCGTGTCCAACTCTTCGTGACCCCGTGGACTGCAGCCTACCAGGCTCCTTCGCCCATGGGATTCTCCAGGCAAGAGTACTGGAGTGTTGCCATTGCCTTCTCCGGCTCCTACCTCTAGGCCTTTGCAAATGAGGAATAAAAAACACTTTAATAGCACACTGACAAAGTTAAATTTAATTTGAAAGATTTTGGCTGAGGAATGAAGTATTTGAGAGGGTCCGAGTAGAAGCAAAGAGACAACTCAGAAGGCAATAACATCACCTCTCCTCACAGAAAATGTCAGTTCTTTCTTCAAAGTCCATCTTATTCAGTTCTATGACCCAGTTTTCATTTCCTCTGAACTCCTAACAGATGTTATTCTTTACTCTATCCCCCCTCAACGACCAACCCACTTTCTTTGATCTTCAAACATAAACCACCACTTCATCTCAAAAACAAAAACGCTACAACATATTAATCGAATTCTTCTCTCACTTTCTTTTAGAATCACAAAAATGACAAATCTAGAAGAAATAGTTTTAGCCCACCTCTCCCTTTTACAGAAGCAATTAACCTTTATATGTTGAGTGTCTTGTGCGTGTCAAACATTACACTGGTTCTGGAAAAATGATAAAAACTGAAGCAGTGAACACTTAGAACAATGTGACATCTCATTTCTCTATAAAACTTCTAAGACTTTATCTCTCTCTGCCATTTCTTCAAACTTTATCTTTGCTTTGTTTTACTGCAATCTAGCTCCTAGTACCTGCTATATAAACACAACTAAACAGGAGTCCAATGACTCATTCTGCAAATGCATGCCACTTTCCAGTTCTCTTCCTTCTATTCAATAGTATCCCTTGCCTTCTAAGACACTCATTTTTATTATCTTTATCTTTTGCTGAGATCATTCCTTTCTTTTTTAATTGGTTCTTCCCCTCCTAACCACCCTAAATCCTTCTAGGCAAACTACAGGGATGAATACTTTGATTTAGTATCCTTACTTTGTGGTACTTCAATCAAGCATATCCATATTTTTTTAGTTGCAGCATGCAAATTCTCATAATCGGTTATATTTTTATATAACCCTTTTTAACTTATCTTGTTAATGTTTATCTTACCTAAGCTCTAGAAGTAAGAAATTAGGATTCCTATAAGGCCATATAGGTAAAAAATGTTATAATACTCCATAGGTGAATGGCATTAGCCTAGATAGGGACGTTCAGTCTTTGCTTGAAATAGGCAGTACTTAAAAAAAAAAAAAAAAGAAAAGAAAAGAAATAGGCAGTACTTAATTGTAGAAATGGAGAAGGCAATGGCAACCCACTCCAGTACTCTTGTCTGGAAAATCCCATGGACGGAGGAGCCTGGTAGGCTGCAGTCCATGGGGTCACGAAGAGTTGGACACAACTGAGCGACTTCACTTTCACTTTTCACTTTCATGCATTGGAGAAGGAAATGGCAACCCACTCCAGTGTTCTTGCCTGGAGAATCCCAGGGACGGGGGAGCCTGGTGGGCTGCCGTCTATGGGGTTGCACAGAGTCGGACACGACTGATGCGACTTAGCAGCAGCAGCAATTGTAGAAAACACAGTTATTTAGAATGTTATTTCAAAACTCCATTCTTCTGGTCAGGGTTTTTTTAAACCTCAGATATTAAACTACTCTTCTGAGGTAATAATACTCTCAAATATTACTCTTCCAAACACTTGAAATTACAATCAACCTCTACTTACTTGGCTTGATACTGGCCTTTTCTGGAACAAGCTCTTGAGATGTCTCATCTAATTCAAGAAGACTTCTACTTTCCAAGGTTGGAATGTTGACATCTTTCAAACCAAAGTGTCTATTTCGTTCATATTCCTTATGTCTGTTTTCTTTCTGAGACAGTGATTTTCTATGAGCAATTTTAGTTCTAATCATGTCAGTACTTAAATCCTTTCTGTGCCAACTGGCAAAATGTGATGAAGACATCCTGTCAGGAAAAAGAGAGAAAGACCAACTTACGTGGAATTTCATTTTATATTTTAAAAACTTAAGATTCCAGTTCACTTCCTATACCACTTCAGAGCTTTCTGAAATAAAAATGTTAAAATACAAAATGGAATATACATGTGAGTTAAGAGTGGGAAGAAAGTTATCAAAAGAGAAGATACTACAAACTATTTTGGGGTTCTGAATAGGAACCTGTTTGACAGGTGAAGTGAAGTCCAGGAAGCCAAGCCAATATAAACAAGAGATTCTAGGCTTATCATAGAGAACACTGCAAAATGTATGAAGTAAAGGTGAAAATAGGGAAAAGTAAGTGAAGGACAGTATACAGAATAGTTGCCTTAACTGCCCTGATGATGAATGCTCAAAATTCTCCAAGCCAGGCTTCAGCAATATGTGAACCGTGAACTTCCTGATGTTCAAGCTGGTTTTAGAAAAGGCAGGGGAACCAGAGATCAAATTGCCAACATCCGCTGGATCATGGAAAAAGCAAGAGAGTTCCAGAAAAACATCTATTTCTGCTTTATTGACTATGCCAAAGCCTTTGACTGTGTGGATCACAATAAACTGTGGAAAATTCTGAAAGAGATGGGAATACCAGACCACCTGATCTGCCTCTTGAGAAATTTGTATGCAGGTCAGGAAGCAACAGGTAGAACTGGACATGGAACAACAGACTGGCTCCAAATAGGAAAAGGAGTTCGTCAAGGCTGTATCTTGTCACCCTGTTTATTTAACTTCTATGCAGAGTACATCATGAGAAATGCTGGACTGGAAGAAACACAAGCTGGAATCAAGATTGCTGGGAGAAATATCAATAACCTCAGATATGCAGATGACACCACCCTTATGGCAGAAAGTGAAGAGGAACTAAAAAGCCTCTTGATGAAAGTGAAAGAGGAGAGTGAAAAAGTTGGCTTAAAGCTCCACATTCAGAAAACGAAGATCATGGCATCTGGTCCCATCACCTCATGGCAAATAGATGGGGAAACAGTGGAAACAGTGTCAGACTTTATTTTTTGGGGCTCCAAAATCACTGAAGATGGTGACTGCAGCCATGAAATTAAAAGACGCTTACTCCTTGGAAGGAAAGTTATGACCAACCTAGATAGCATATTGAAAAGCACAGACATTACTTTGCCAACAAAGGTCCATCTAGTCAAGGCTATGGTTTTTCCTGTGGTCATCTACAGATGTGAGAGTTGGACTGTGAAGAAAGCTGAGCACCCAAGAATTGATGCTTTTGAACTGTGGTGTTGGAGAAGACTCTCGAGAGTCCCTTGGACTGCAAGGAGATCCAACCAGTCCATTCTGAAGGAGATCAGCCCTGGGATTTCTTTGGAAGGAATGATGCTAAAGCTGAAACTCCAGTACTTTGGCCACCTCATGCAAAGAGTTGACTCATTGGAAAAGACTCTGATGCTGGGAGGGATTGGGGGCAAGAGGAGAAGGGGACGACAGAGGATGAGATGGCTGGATGGCATCATCAACTCGATGGACGTGAGTTTGAGTGAACTCCGGGAGATGGTGATGGACAGGGAGGCCTGGCGTGCTGTGATTCATGGGGTCGCAAAGAGTTGGACACGACTGAGAGACTGATCTGATCTGATGATGAATGCAGGCAGCCTGGCACTTTTTCTCAACCCAGAAGAAAAAAAAAAAAAAAACAAAAAAAAAACCCACAAGATGCATATTATATAGTTAGAGAAGATAAATAGGCAGTCAAATATGAGATTGAGAAAAAAGGGTTTCCAGAAGTACCATAATGATGTAGAAGGATAACCATATGCTTTGCTTTGGTGAGACAGAATAAAATTCTTTTAGCCATACAAGAAGTCATATAGTTTATTTGGCATATACTCCTTTCTTAGAAAGAACCCTGAGAATGTATTGAAGTAAAACAAGAGAGAACAAGAAAGATGATGTCATGGGTTCTAAGAAACTGTGGATCCAAATGAAAGTGAAAGTGAAGTCACTCAGTCCTGTCAGACTTCTTGAAACCCCATCAACTGTAGCCTACCAGGCTCCAACTGAGGAAGAGAATAAAGGAAACTGGAAAATCTAAGAGCCTCACCTAAATAACTAGTGGAGAGAACAACTAAGCCAAACTGGAGAAAAAGGACCAATTCTCCAAAGAGTCTTGCCAACTTAAAAGAAAACAGGGCGAGGGAAGGATGGAACGTCTGTCACTAGGAATTTTAAAAATATATAAGCACACAGTGCTCTTCAACAACAAGAATAACAAAGAAAGTACCCTAGAAAACTGCACATAAAAATCTGCATAAGAAGTGAGGCAAATTAAAATGCTATTTCAAGCAATCAACAGAGTATAAAATATGAGAATTCATCTGACCTGAATGACTCATTAGAAAACACCCTGATGCTTGGAAAGATTGAAGGCAGGAGAAGCGAACGACAGAGGATGAGATGGTTGGACAGTATCACCAACTCGATGGACATGAGTTTGAGCAAGCTCCAGGAGTTGGTGATGGACAGAAAAGCCTCACAAGATGCAGTCCATGGGGTCACAAAGAGTCCGACAGGACTGAGCGACTGAACTGAATGCTAAAAACATTCTCCTTTAAGGGTCCAGAGGAAGTGATAAAGAACTGTACTTTTTATCAAGAACTCTCCTCTACTATTTGATTTACCACTTCTCACAAATACTATGGAACACTTGCTGTCCTTGCTGCACAGCAGGCCAATGAAGGGGAGATGAAGTGTCGAGGCAAGGACTTTATTCCCCAGAGCTGACCAAGAAGATGGCACACTCATGTCTAGGGTTCTGAACAAAGGCATTTTAGTTTAAGAGTCAAGCAGAGGGGTAGGATTCTCTGAAGCAGGCCATTATGTATGATTATATATAATAACAAAAGCAACGGAAAAGCAAGTCAAAGAAACAGTTCCAACCTGGAGTCAAAATTGGCTTTTCCTGCAACAATATTAAGCAGTTATTAAAGAAAAAATAAAAATTATGTATTAGTTATTTAAAATACGGCATAGCACTGTATTGTACACAGCAAAGCGAGAAAGGGCTAACACTGAAGGCATATTTTATTATCATCTAAATCCTAAAAGGTAGTATAACTACCCTTATACAGATGAGGTAAATTAACTGCCCACATAAGCACTGTTAAAAGGTAGTGGACCTGAAATCCCCAGCCCCGCAGCCCGGCTCTTCACACACATTTAAGTTCTCTACCCTTGACTGGAGTTTCTTCCAGCCTGAAAGTCTAGAATGCCTTACTTAGTCTTGCTTGCCTAGGGATTGTCAACCCAAGCGTTTTTAGTTGTCACATAATCTGTAAGGAGCTATTGGAATAAAGTTGGGGCCAAATGCCAATTACACCCCGGTGGCGAAATGCTGCTGCTACACAGGTCTTCTCAAAAAATATTTACTCTTTCGGAGGACTGAGTCAACAGCTTCCGGAAGGAGAGGTAATGAGGTCCTAGAAGAAGCCTCCCCCAAGCGAAGTTCAGAGCGTTGCCGCCAGTCCTCGGACCCTTTTATAACTTCTAGAAAGAAGCGAACCGTGTCCTCCTCCAGCTACCCAGCAACTACCTACCTGAGGCAGTTTCTAGCGTTAAACTTCAACCAAACTAAAAGGAACTCTCTGGTCCAGGAAGACCACCGCGCCTCCGAAGAAGGAACGTCTACAGCAAGAATCGACAAAATTCAAACTTCCCGCACAGAGCCGCTGATTGGAGGTATTTTAACCAACACTTCCGGTAAAAGTGCCCGCCTCTTCCCCTCGACGAAGCGCGCTATTAGCTCGCTTCTTGACATATTTGAATTGATTGAAAGGTTAACGGACCATTCAAAGGGTAGGTGTGAGCGGACTCTTTGGGCGTGTCCGGGATGCTATATTGACGAAGGGCGGAGCGGTGGGAGGTCTGGGCCGGCTAGGAGCGGGAGTGGCTGGTGGTTGACCGTGGGCTACGCTAGCGTCCGGTCGGCAGCTACCTGGCCCTCGCTGGTATCAGAGAAAGGACAGGATGAAGGAGAGGGGAGTCGGAATTTGCAGGGCTTTTTGTTGTTGTTTTTTATTTGCAGGACTTTTTAATGTCCTTGTTTAATTACATAAATCAGCTGAACTTAATGAAATATTTTCTTCGCTTAAAGTTTTAAAGAAAGTTTTATTATCGCACCAAATTGCTCGTTAAATCATTATTAGTTTTATTACTTGTTACTTGTCTTTTTTTTCTCGTCTACATTAAAAAATAGATATAAAGTAATTACATTCAGAAGCATAGGTTTTTTGGGTGTATAATCTGATGAGTTTTGCTAAATGTAATCAGCTGTGTAACCACCACCCAGTCAGGATATGAGAGCATTTTCATAACCTTTGAGTTCCTCAAGCCCCATGCTAAATCTCCCAGCGTTTAGGTGCTCACTCTTTTGATTTCTGTCACTTTAAAAATAGGAGTGGTAGGTGCTCTTCTGTTTGCCTTTCTCTCAGTGTATTGTTTGCAAGATCCATCCTTACCTTTGCATTAATCAGCCCTGTTGTTTTTATTGCTGAATACGATGGTATGATCACTCACCTAGAGCCAGACGTCCTGGAATGTGAAGTCAAGTGGGCCTTAGGAAGCATCACTAGGAACAAACTAGTGAAGATGATGGAATTCCAGTTGAGCTATTTCAAAAACCTAAAAGATGATGCTGTGCAAGTGGTGCACCCAGTATGCCAGCTAATTTGGAAAACTGAGCAGTGGCCACAGGACTGGAAAAGGTCAGTTTTCATTCCAATCCCAAAGAAAGGCAATGCCAAAGAATGCTCAAACTACTGCACAATTGCACTCACCTCAGTATCAGTATCAGTATCATTTCAGTTCCTCAGTCATGGCTGACTCTTTGCAACCCCATGAACCACAGCACACCAGTCCTCCCTGACCATCACCAACTCCCAGAGTTTACCCAAACTCATGTCCACTGAGTCAGTGATGCCATCCAACCATCTCATCCTCTGTCGTCCCCTTCTCCTCCTGCCCTCAGTCTTTCCCAGCAACAGAGTCTTTTCAAATGAGTCAGCTCTTCGCATCAGGTGGCCAAAGTACTGGAGTTTCAGCTTCAACATCAGTCCTTCCAATGAACACCCAGGACTGATCTCCTTTACGATGGATTGGTTGGATCTCCTTGCAGTCCAAGGGACTCTCAAGAGTCTTCTCCAACACCACAGTTCAAAAGCATCAATTCTTCAGCGCTCAGCCTTCTTCACAGTCCAACTCTCACATCCACACATGACCACAGGAAAAACCATAACCTTGACTAGACGGACCTTTGTTGGCAAAGTAATGTCTCTGCTTTTGAATATGCTATCTAGGTTGGTCATAACTTTCCTTCCAAGGAGTAAGCATCTTTTAATTTCACGGCTGCAGTCACCATCTGTAGTGATTTTGGAGCCCAGAAAAATAAAGTCTGACACTGTTTCCACTGTTTCCACTGTTTCCCCATCTATTTCCCATGAAGTGATGGGACCAGATGCCATGATCTTCGTTTTCTGAATGTGGAGCTTTAAGCCAACTTTTTCACTCTCCACTTTCACTTTCATCAAGAGGCTTTTGAGTTCCTCTTCACTTTTTGCATAAGGGTGGTGTCATCTGCATATCTGAGGTTATTGATATTTCTCCCAGCAATCTTGATTCCAGCTTGTGTTTCTTCCAGTCCAGCGTTTGATGTACTCTGCATAGAAGTTAAATAAACAGGGTGACAAGATACAGCCTTGACGAACTCCTTTTCCTATTTGGAACCAGTCTTTTGTTCCATGTCCAGTTCTACCTGTTGCTTCCTGACCTGCATACAAATTTCTCAAGAGGCAGATCAGGTGGTCTGGTATTCCCCTCTCTTTCAGAATTTTCTACAGTTTATTGTGATCCACACAGTCAAAGGCTTTGGCATAGTCAATAAAGCAGAAATAGATGCTTTTCTGGAACTCTCTTGCTTTTTCCATGATCCAGCGGATGTTGGCAATTTGATCTCTGGTTCCTCTGCCTTTTCTAAAATCAGCTTGAACATCAGGAAGTTCACAGTTCACATATTGCTGAAGCCTGGCTTGGAGACTTTTGAGCATTACTGTACTAGCATGTGAGATGAGTACAATTGTGCGGTAGTTTGAGCATTCTTTGGCATTGCCTTTCTTTGGGATTGGAATGAAAACTGACCTTTTCCAGTCCTGTGGGCACTGCTAAGTTTTCCAAATTTGCTGGCATATTGAGTGTAGCACTTTCACAGCATCATCTTTCAGGATTTGGAATAGCTCAACTGGAATTCCATCACCTCCACTAGCTTTGTTTGTAGTGATGCTTTCTAAGGCCCACTTAACTTCACATTCCAGGATATCTAGCTCTAGGTCAGTGATCACACCATAGTGATTATCTGGGTCGTGAAGATCTTTTTTGTACAGTTCTTCTGTGTATTCTCGCCATTTCTTCTTAATATCTTCTGCTTCTGTTAGGTCCATACCATTTCTGTCCTTTATTGAGCCCATCTTTGCATGAAATGTTCCTTTGGAATCTCTGATTTTCTTGAAGAGATCCCTAGTCTTTCCCATTCTGTTGTTTTCCTCTATTTCTTTGCATTGATTGCTGAAGAAGGCTTTCTTATCTCTTCTTGCTGTTCTTTGGAACTCTGCATTCAGATGTTTCTATCTTTCCTTTTCTCCTTTGCTTTTCACTTCTCTTCTTTTCACAGCTCTTTGTAAGCCCTCTCCAGACAGCCATTTTGCTTTTTGGCATTTCTTTTCCATGGGGATGGTCTTGATCCCTGTGTCCTGTACAATGTCACGAACCTCATTCCATAGTTCGTCAGGCACTCTATCTATCAGATCTAGGCCCTTAAATCTATTTCTCACTTCCACTGTATAATCATAAGGGATTTGATTTAGGTCATACCTGAATGGTCTAGTGGTTTTCCCTACTTTCTTCAAATCACTTCATGGCAAATAGATGGGGAAACTGTGGAAACTAGTAACAGATTTTATTTTGGGGGGGGGGGGGCTCCAAAATCACTGCAGATGGTGACTGCAGCCATGAAATTAAAAGATGCTTGCTCCTTGGAAGAAAAGATATGACCAACCTAGACAGCATATTCAAAAGCAGAGACATTACTTTGCCAACAAGGGTCCATTTAGTCAAAGCTATTGTTTTTCCAGTAGTCATGTATGGATGTGAAATTTGGACTCTAAAGAAAGCTGAGCACCGAAGAATTGATGCTTTTGAACTGTGGTGTTGGAGAAGACTTGAGAGTCCCTTGGACTGCAAGGACCAGTCCATCCTAAAGGAAATCAGCCCTGAATATTCATTGGAAGGGCTGATGCTGAAGCTGAAGCTCTAATAATTTGGCCACCTGATGCGAAGAGCTGACTCATTTGAAAAGACCCTGATGCTGGGAAAGAGTAAAGGCGGGAAGAGAAGGGGACGACAGAGGATGAGATGGTTGGATGGCATCACCAACGTAATGGACATAAATTTGAGTAAACTCCAGGAGTTGGTGATGGATGGGGAGGCCTGGAGTGCAGCAGTCAGTGGGGTCACAAAGAGTCGGACAGGACTGAGTGACTGAACTAAACTGAAGTGTTCCATTCAATAATTTGCCATCCATTCTCCTGTTGATGGATATTTGGATTGTTCCAGTTTTCAGCTATTATGAATAAAGTGGCTGTAAACAATCTTGTACAAGTCTTTTTGTGGGCATGCTTTATTTATCTTAGAGAAATATAAACATGGAATTTTTTAAAATACTGAGTTATAATTAACATAGTGTTAGTTTCAAGTGTACAGTATAGTGACTCAATATTTTATACATTATGGAATGATCACTACAATAAATCCAGCTACCATCAATCACCATACAACATTGTTATAATATTATTTACTATATTCTGTGATGTTTGTTTTATAGTTGAAAATGTGTACCTCTTAATCCCTTTCACCAATGTGGTCCATTCCCCCAACTCCCTCTCCTGACAACCAACACTTTGTTCTCTGTATTTATGAGTCTGTTTCTGTTTTGTTTATTCACTTGTTTTGTCTTTTTAGATTACACATGTAAATGAAATTATATGTTATTTGTTTTTCTGTCTGATTAATTTAACTTGGCATATTACCCTCCAGGTCCATCCATGGTGCCACAAATGGCAAGATTTCATTCCTTTTTAATGGGTGAGTGATATTCCATTGTACATATGTATACCACGCCTTACTATACCCACTCAACCATCAATGGACATTTAGGTTGCTTCCATATCTTGGCTATTATAAATTAGCTACATATTGCCGTGGACATAGTGGTAGGGCTTTCCTGGTGGCTCAGTGGTGAAGTATCCACCCGCCAAGCAGGAGATACGGGTTCCATCCCTGGGTCAGGAAGATCCCTGGAGAAGGAAATGGCAACCTGCTCCAGTATTCTTTCCTGGAAAAATCCCATGGAAAGAGGAGCCTGACAGACTACAGTCCATGGGATTGCAAGGAGTCAGACATGATTTAGTGACTAAATACCAACAGCAAACATAGGCATACCTATCATTTCAAATTATGTTTTCATTTTCTTCAAATGAATACCCAGAAGTGAAATTGTGAGATCATATGGTAGTCTATTTTTAGTTTTTTGAGGAAACTCTGTACAATTTTCCATAGTGACTGCAATAATTTACATTTCAACTAACAATGTGAAACGGGTCCCTATTCCCTACATACTTGCCAACACTTGTTATTTCTTATATTTTTGATAATAGCCATTCCAACAGGTGTAAGGATGTAGTTCTCTGTGGTTTTGATTTGTATGTCCCAGATGATGGGGGTGCTAAACACCTTTTCATGTGCCTATAGGTCATCTGTATGTCTTCTTTGGGAAAATATCTATTCATATCTTCTTGTTTAATCAGGTTATTTGGTTTTTTGGTGTTGAGTTGTGATTCCTTTATATATTTTGGCTATCAATCCCATTTTGGTTTATCTTTTGCAAGTATCTTCTCCCATTCATTAGGTTGCCGTTTTGTTTTGTTGGTTTCTTTCACTCTGCAGATTTTTAGTTTGATGAGGTCCCCTTTATTTATTTTTGTTTTCATTAACCTTGCCTGAGAAGACATATTCAAAAAACATTGCTAAGAAGAAAGTCAAAAAGGTTACTACCTGTGTTTTCTTCTAGGAGTTCTGTGGTTTCACGTTTTATATTGAAATCTTTAATCCATTCTGAGTTTATTTATTTATTTCTATGTTTTGGCCACACCATGTGGCATGTGGAATCTTAGCTCCCTGACCAGGAATCAAACCTGTACCCCCTGGGTTGGAAGCACAGAATCTTAACCACTGTACCACCAGGTGAGTCCCATTCTGAGTTTATTTTCTTATATGGTATAAGAAAGTGGCCCAATTTCATTTTTTTGCAAGAGGTTGTCCACTTTTCCCAACACTGTTTATTGAGACTATCATTTCCGCATTATTGTTCTACACTCCCCATTCTTGCCTCCCTTATAAATTAACTGGCCATATAAGCATGGATTTGTTTCTGGGCTCTTTATTCTGTTCCATTGATCTATGTGTCTGTTTTTGTGCCAGTACCATACTATTTTGATTACTGTAACTTTGTAGTATAATTTCAAGTCTAGGAGTGTGATGCCTCCAGCTTTATTTTTCTTTAAGTTTGCTTTGACTACCTTTTAATTATGAATAAAGTTTCTATAAACATTCTTGTACAAGTCTGTCTGTGAACATGTTTTATTTCTCTTGGGGAAATACAGATGTGCTGTTTCTGGGTCATTCTGGGTATGCTTAACTTTATAAAAAATTGCCAAGCAGTCTTCGAAAGTGAATGTAATTCACTCCAGCCCCCAATCCCTCCCAGCATCAGAATCTTTTCCAATGAGTCAACTCTTTGCATGAGGTGGCCAAAGTATTGGAGTTTCAGCTTTAGCATCAGTCCTTCCAAAGAACACCCAGGACTGATCTCCTTTAGAATGGACTGGTTGGATCTCCTTGCAGTCCAAGGGACTCTCAAGAGTCTTCTCCAACACCACAGTTCAAAAGCATCAATTCTTGGGTGCTCAGCTTTCTTCACAGTCCAACTCTCACATCCATAGATGACCACAGGAAAAACCATAGCCTTGACTAGACGGACCTTTGTTGGCAAAGTAATGTCTCTGCTTTTGAATATGCTATCTAGGTTGGTCATAACTTTCCTTCCAGGGAGTAAGCGTCTTTTAATTTCATGGCTGCAGTCACCATCTGCAGTGATTTTGGAGCCCCCAAAAATAAAGTCTGACACTGTTTCCACTGTTTCCCCATCTATTTCCCATGAAGTGATGGGATCAGATGCCATGATCTTCATTTTCTGAATGTTGAGTTTTAAGCCAACTTTTTCACTCTCCTCTTTCACTTTCATCAAGAGGCTTTTGAGTTCCTCTTCACTTTCTGCCATAAGGGTTGTGTCATCTGCATATCTGAGGTTATTGATATTTCTCCCGGCAATCTTGATTCCAGCTTGTGTTTCTTATAGCCCAGAGTTTCTCATGATGTACTCTGCATAGAAGTTAAATAAACAGGGTGACAATACAGCCTTGACGTACTCCTTTTCCAATTTGGAACCAGTCTGTTGTTCCATGTCCACTTCTAACTGTTGCTTCCTGACCTGCATATAGGTTTCTCAAGAGGCAGGTCAAGTGGTCTGGTATTCCCATATCTTTCAGAATTTTCCACAGTTTATTGTGATCCACACAGTCAAAGGCTTTGGCATAGTCAATAAAGCAGAAATAGTTGTTTTTCTGGAATGCTCTTGCCTTTTCCATGATCCAGCAAATGTTGGCAATTTGATCTCTTGTTCCTCTGTACCATTTTACACTCTCACTAATGATGTTTAAGAGCTCCCATTGTTCCACATGCTTGCCAACATTTTGAGTTATCGATCTTTAATTTTAACCCTTCTAGTGGGTATAAAATGGTATCTCATTCTCATTTTGTAGTTCCCCAATAACTAATGATGATGAGCATTTTTTCATGTGCTTATTGACTACTTTTGTATCTTGTTTTTTGAAATTCCTGTTCAAGTCTTTTGCCTATGTTTTTAAAATTGAAGATTATCTTTTAAAATTTAATTGTCTTTTTAGTATTCAATTATAGAAGTTTTATCTATTCTGAGTCCAAGTCTTTTTTCAGATATATGTATTTTTAATAATTTTCCCTTTTTAAAAAAGTTAACCTTTTAAAATAACCAACCTTTAATTTTAGAATAGCTTTAGATTAACAGAAAAATTACAAAGATAGTAAGGTGAGTTCTCATATGCCCCACATCCATTTCTCCCTATTATACTAGTATGGTATATTTGTTACAATTAATGAAATGATACTGATACATTATTATTAACTAAAGTCTGTTAACTAAAGTCCATATTTTATTCAGATATCCTTAGTTTTTATCCATTGGTCTTTTTCTGTTCCAAGATACCATATTACATTTGGTCATCACGTTGCATTAGACTTCTTAGACTATAACAGCTTCTCACACTTTTCCTTATTTTTGGTAACCTTGACAATCTTGAGGAGTACTGGTCAGATATTTTGTAGAATGACCCTTAATAGGAATTTGTCTGATGTTTTTCCTATACTTAGATTGGGATTATGGCTTTGGGAAAAATACCATAGAGGTGAAGTACCTTTCACATCATATCACAGTGAGTATATAATATCTACATGACTTATTACTGTTAATGTTAACCTTGATTATTTGGTTGAGGTAGTGCTTGTCAGATTTCTCCAATGTAAAATTACTCTTTCCCCCTTTCCATACTATACTCCTTGGAAGGAAGTATGAGCAGACCACACTTAAGGACTGGGAAGTTATGCTTCTTGAGTACCAACTATGAACATAAATTGTTTGAAATTGTTCTACATGGGAAATTTGTCTCTTCTCACCGATTATTTGTTTAGGCAATCATTTACCTGAGAACTTGTGGTCATTTATTTTATGCTTTGGGTTATATACTAATACTATTTTATTTTGTTGCTCACATTGTTATAATTTCAGCCATTGGTAGCCTTTTCAGTTTGGTCCTCCATCACTTGGAACATGTCCCCATCATTGAGGGATTTTGTCTGTTGTTTGTCTGTTTTTGTTTGTTTTAGTATTACTTTACTTTCTGACTCTAGAAGATGCCCTGTGCATGTGTACTCAGTCACTCAGTCATGTCTGACTCTGTACAACTCTTGTGGACGGTAGCCCATCAGGCTCCTCTGTCCATGGGATTTTCCAGGCAAGTATACTAGAGTGGGTTGCTATTTCCTTCTCCAGGGGATCTTCCCAACCCAGGGATTGAACCTGTGTCTCTTGAATTGGCAGGTGGATTCTTTACCACTGAGCCAACTGGGAAGCCCATAAGATGCTCCACATTCATCTTATATTTTCCTTGCCCACTGCTGGAATCAACCATTTCTCTAAGGAACACTGTTTCCTCTGACTGGAGCATTGTACTAGAAACCAAGATCTGGGCAGTAGGTATACTCTTTGCTACTAGGGAGTTTCTCAGGTGATAGAATGAAGGAATATACCTGTCTAGACTAACATATGTATATACATATCTATAAGTATTTCTACATGTAAACATCTGTATATATTAAGCTAATCGTGAGTTCATGCTGAGGTCTCCAACTCTAATCCATCACCACATGGATCATTCTAGCCTCCTCCCCTTGCTTATCTGTAACCTCCCACCCTTACAGTAGAAAACCTGGCTCTGTTGGTTGCCTTTGCATTTTCTTAGCATCATTGGTGAGTAGAAGGTTTAAATTTCATGAAGTCTAATTTATAAATTTTTTCTTTTATCTTTAATGCTTGGTTTTCTCTCTGAGAACTGTTTGCCTAACACAAAGTCATAAAGTTTTCTCCCATGTTTTCTCCTCGAAACTTGATAGTTTTAGCTCTGATGCTTAGATCTGTGATTCATCTTGAACTAATTTGTGTGTGGTATCTCCAATCTTTTCTCACTTTTTTAAAACATTGTCCAATATCACATATAAATAAAATTCATATGTATGGCTGTTTGTGGAAAAGTTCCCCCTGCAAAAGCCTTAGGTCATATTTCGGAGTTAACTAAAACTAAAACATTTTAGTACATCGTGGCATACAAAGCAAAACACTGCTGCCGCCACCACCACCACATATACTATGTCATGCAAAAACTAACCAGTGGAAAGCTGGTACATTGTTAAGAATGGAGAAGATAATGGTGGACTAAAAAAAGATTCTGTTCACCAAGCTAGAGCAGCGTTGAGAAACGCATAAAAAAAGCAAAAGTGTTAGTCACTCAGTCTTGTCCAACTCTTTGTGACCCCATGGACTGTAGCCTCTGTCCATGAGATTCTCCAGGCAAGAATACTGGAGTGGGTTGCCATTGCTTTCTCCAGGGGAGCTTCCTGACCCAGGGGTTGAACTCAGGTCTCCTGCATTGGAGGCAGATTCTTTACTGTCTAAAATCAACCAAGTTAAAACTTAATTCTTTTTAAAAATTAAAATAGATAAAACTCTAGCAAAACTAATTCAAACAGAAAAATATTATCATGAATGAGAATGTACATTATCTATTACTGTGTAACAAATTGTCCTTAAATATGTAGCATATAATGACAACCATATTACTTGTTCTTGATCCCATGGATCAGGAATTCCAGCAGATACCCATGGGAAAGTTCATCTTTGCTTCATGTCTGTGGTTACAGCTGGGATGGCTTGGTTAGGTGCTGGCAAGGATGGATAGAGTCTCTTTTCATTCTCTCATCTTGCTTTCCTAATAGAACAAGAGGCTTCAAGATGGTCTTGCCCACCTGTGTGGGGTCTTGTTGCTGACCATCAGCTGGAGCCACTCTTTCTACATGGTTATTCTCTTATTCTCCAGCACATTCTTCATTTGGTCTCTTTCTCCAGCAGACAATTTTGGACTTCTGTACATGGCAGCTGAATTCCTTCTCAGCAAATGTAGAAGACCTCTTAAAATCTAGATTTTGAAGTCCAAGAATGTCACTTCTACCTTATTCTCCTGGTCAAAGCAAAGTTACAAGGCCAGCCCAGATTCAAGGAGGTTCAATCTTATGGGAAGGGTAGCAAAGTCATGTTCAAAGGAGAGTGGACACAGGGAGGAACAATTCATTGGGAGCCAATTTTAGCATTCTCCAGAAAAGCATAATTACAGATAAAGTTCTAAAAGGACAAGAAGAGAATACCATTAAGACCAATATGCCAATTCTGAGAACTTAGACTAATGAATAAATTCAATAGAAAGCTTATATATTCCTATAACCAATTAAAGAAGTGAAAACTGTGGGTACATATGTTCCCATAAAGAAAACAGCAGGCCCAAATGGTTTTACAGATAAGTTCCATCTAACAGATTCCTCCTCCAACTCAGTTCATGGTAAATTCAATAAAAGGAAGAAAGCTTGCATAAAAAATGCCATTTTCCTTACTAAAAATAAAATAAAAAACCTGCAATTTTCCCACTGTAAGTGATGGCAGTAACTAGATTTCTCTGAAATATACCAACTTTTAGGATCTTTAGCCCACATGGTCAGTCCATTGATTACTTGTAACTGAAACAAGTCTGGTTTATGTTCAAACAGGACTTTATTTTAAATGCCAGGGTATTATGAAGGAAAATGCCTGTCATACTGTATTTCTTAAAACATTTTCTGTTGCATAGAAGCAAGGGTAGCAGAGAGTTCATAGTCTCCAGTGGTCTGAAGAAGCAGCCCAAAGTGGTCCATCTCATTCTAAAATTGTCAAACTTTCATATTTTTCCTTAAAAAATCATCTTGATGCATTTTCCCCCTAAATTGTGAAGTCTATATGGAATTTATTTAGTGTTTTATCCTCAGAATTCTTCAGCAACAATAGATGTTCCAGGAAGAAGCCCCATAATTTTCTTGTGATTAGGTGTTTTTTAGTGTGCAAAGCACAGGAGGTAATCTGATTTGCTGCAGACATGGCAAACATTTGCAGCAGACCCAAGGGAATCCAGAAATAAAGGGATCTTGCATAATTTTTCCCTCTTTGCCTTCTTGTCTCCCTTTGTATTGGGGGCATATCATTTAAGCCCGCCACCCAGCATGGCTGCTCCTACAGTTCTAGACAAGACTTGAGTACTTTTCTAGAGAATGCCTGCACAGTTCTAGTTTCCTGGTAAAAGAGCCATTTCTTCCTGGGGTATGTGAGATGATTCATTCAGAGAAGGCCATCTAAATGGAGATGTGGCTTTACTCTTTCAACATCAACAGGATAATCATATTTTCAGACAACATAACAATCTCAATACTTAAGAAAAATGTACATATGTAGTCAGGGGAGAGGGGTTCAGGTATGTAATATCATCTCATTTCATTACAGTAAAATGGAAAATTCTTGGCCAAGAGTTAAAGCTGGATTTCAGTCTTAAACCATACCAGGATTCCATGCCTTCACTGCCAAGGGCCTGGGTTCAATCCCTGGTTGGGGAACTAAGATTTCCACATGCAATGGGTCATGGCCAAAAAAAAAAAGCATAGGACAATGATTGCAAATCTTAGACATGTTCATGTTTATTTTGGGGAAATGGTGGCTAAAAACATTAGTTCTCCCACATGCAAACCACGGGAATGATATCTATCTACATACATACTTGCCAGAGTTGTGTTAAGGATGAAATGAAAATAATGCATGTGAAAATGTTCCAAAAATTCTAAAGTCTGTATACATAAAACCTGATGTTATTGTTAAAGTATTTTTAATCGGGAAAAAGAAGGAAATGATGTTTACAAGTGGCAGTCAAAAAAAAAAAAAAAAAAAAAACAAGTGGCAGTCAATTTATGCTATTTTTTGAAAATTACTTATTAGGCTCTTCTGATAGAGGTCTTTGGAAAATATATGTTTCCTAACAGTTAGGAATTAGCCAAGGCAGCAAGTTCTTTTAGCTGAGATTTTTGCCATCAGAAGGACACGTTCTTCCCAGTTTCAGAAACATTTTTTTTTTCAGAAACATTTTTAAGTAAGTACAAGTCTGCAAAATTCTTGTCCTTTCTATAAACTTAAACTTTGCAACACTTATGATACATTCAACGTAAAATAATGTTGACCTAAATTCAGAATTGTATCTTAGTGCTGAAAATTAATGAATAAGTAGTTATTGTAATTGTAGAAACCCTAAAATAAAAAACTGTCAAGGGGTTGTGGAAAAGAGTCACAGTGCCACTTAAAAATATATCAAAATTCTATTAGTATGTATTCTAGGGTAAATGAATATGCATAGAAGAAGGAATGCTGTAAATAAATTGGTAGTTTTCTACGTGGCAGAGAAATTAGGCCAAGATCATATTTAAAACAATGAATTCAGGTGTGTGCATGGAGAATTATTTTTAACTGGTGACACTGTAAATTAATATAATTTGGGGGAAAAGCATTTTGGCAGTATGTACCAAGAGCCGCAAAATCTTCAGAGCCTTTTTGACCCTAAAATGCCACATCCGATGGTTTACCACAAAATCATGCCTAAAGACATTGACCAGTTCTCTGAAAACAAAAAACCGGAAGCTATTTAAATGTCAACAATAGAGGAATGTGGTAGTTAAGAGTCTAATCTACATGACGGCTTATTATGCAATCACTAAAAAACATAACTGTGAAAGCCAAACAACCACATAGAAAAATGCAGAGGGTAATTCCCTGGTGGTCCAATGGTGAAGACTTTGTGCTTTCACTGCCAAGGGCTTGGGTTCAATCCCTGGTTGGGGAACTAAGATCCCACACGCAGTGGAGCATGACCGGGAAAAAAAAGCATAGGACAATGATTGCAAACCTTAGACATGTTCAATACTTATTTGGAGACTTGGGGATTATAAGATCTCAATATGTTTATATAATTTGAAAAGTGGGGCATTGACTTTTCTATTCCAATTTCATATAGCAGTTTTTAGTGTACTTGAAGATGATAAAGCGTTGTGGGACAGTGGGATAGAACCCACAATTAACCAAATTGTAGCATTAATTTGTATTTATTCACTTACCTATTTTTTAAATTAGTTATAGAACCTAACTTAGATAACTAGTTATCTAATATTTAATTCTTTCTGCGAAGTTTGATTCCACATTCATCGAGCCCTAAGTACTATTTAAGCATAACAACAAACTAGATGGATAAGATACAGTTCTTGTCTTCAAATAGTTTCTCTAATGGTGAATTTAAGCCCTCTTTCAAATGGTAAATTTGTAAATGAATACCTTGTATTAAACCCAGAGAAGCTTTGTGACCCCATACAGTTTTAATCAACTTTTTAATCTAAACAATCACTTAATCAGCTAACCAGCAACTGCTTATTGAATGCCTTCTATTAATGACTAAACTAAAATTACTGAAATTTTAATGAACACTAATAACCTCTGAATGTTGTACTATTTTCAGTTTTTTAAATGATACTGTTTTGTTTTGTTTTGTTTTACTTTTAAATGAGTACAGTCTCAGTTGGATACTGATGAATTGTGCCCTCCATAAGAAGGTCCATTCTTCTAAGAAGAGGATTCTGCTTCTATCTGGAGCAATAACCTTAACAATGAGGCTTTAAAAAATACTCACATAAGGAAAAAAACTGAATGAAATGGGAAAGTACCATCAAAGTAATATGTTTTAAAAGAAAGCAGAATACAAGTTATAACATTGTTTTAATCCAGTTTTAGAAAGTACAAATATTTATATCTAATTATAATAATTGCTAATAGTTAATACGATCTTGCTTCCCTGGTAGCTCAGCTGGTAACAAATCCACCTGCAATGCAGGAATCCCCTGTTTGATTCCTGGGTTGGGAAGATCTGCTGGAGAAGGGATAGGCCACCCACTCCAGTATTCTTGGGCTTCCCTGGTGGCTCTGGTAAAGAATCCACCTGCAAGCGGGAACACTGGGTTCGATCCCTGGGTTGGGAAGATCCCTTGGAGAAGGGAACAGTTATCCACTCCAATATTCTGGTCTGGAGAATTCCATGGACTATATGGTCCACTCACAAACAGTCAGACACGCCTGGGTAACTTTCACTTTCTTTCTTTTGTGCCAGACACTGTCCTGAAAGTGCTTTACCCATTTAATCCTCACAAGAACATAATAAAGTAGTTAAGGTTAGGAAACTGAGATACAGAGAGCTTTAATTTGCCTTAAGTAACCTCCTCCAGATCACACATAGAAAGTAAACAAAAAACATTTGAAGGAAATATAAAAATTTTACTAATTCTTAGGTCTAGAGAATAGATCATTTTCATTTTCTTCTTTGGTTATGTATTTTCCTATTTTTTTTTTGCAATGAACCTAAATTGTTTTGTAATCATAAGTGTTTAAAAATAAGATCTTCAAGTTTTAGAATCCATGAAATTGCTCAAAATATAGTAAGCGGAGTGCTAAAAGTCAATATATTTCAATGAGCATGCAAAAAGCATTAGCATTGACTATTTGATGACTTTTTCTCATAGCTTGAATGGGGAAATGAATTTACTTAGGAAGTGCATAGACAAAATCAGAATGTTCCTTTCAGTGAGTGTAAAAAAACCTTAGGATTACAGTTGGACCCTATTTCATGCATATACCCTCCCATGGGAATATAACGCTATTTAAATTTTTCACAAAACTTCTTCAGAATGAAGAATGTGTACATATTAATCCAATTTTGATCTAAAGAAAGAACACTGCAGAATCAGTAGGACTGCTATATGGTAGCTGGTTTTTTACTTAAAGTCCCCACTATAAAGAACCACTACTAGCCCATATCTAAAGGAGTAGCACTTCTTTGTGTGTTTTATTTTTAATTGGAGGATAACTGCTTTACAATATCATGTTAGTTTCTGCCATATATCAACATGAATCAGTCATACGCACACCTATGTCCCCTCCCTCTTGAACTTCCCTCCCACCTCCAACCCCTCTAGGTTGTCACAGAGCACTGGGTTTGAGCACCCAGCATCATACAGCAAATTCCCATTGGCTATTCTGTTTTATGTATGGTAAGGTATATGGTTTGGAGAAGGAAAATGGCAACCCACTCCAGTATTCTTGCCTAGAAAATCCCGTGGACAGAGGTGCCTGGTGGGCTGCTGTCTATGGGGTTGCACAGAGTCGGACACGACTGAAGTGACTTAACAGCAGCAGCATTAGCAAGGTATATGTTTCCATGCTACTCTCTCAATTCATCCCACCCTCTCCTTCCCCCACTGTGCCCTATGTCTGTTCCCTATGTCTGTGTCTCCACTGGGGATACTACTTCTTAATGCCTTGACTATTTGGCTATAGATTTGAATCCACATCTCCCTGACTTCAGTGTTTATGCTCTTTCTGGAATACCAGGCTGCCTCTCAAAATACCTTACCATACAGTTTCTCTTTGGCTTCTTTTTAAAAAAAAAAATATTTAGCTTTATTTATTTATTTGGCTGAACTGGGTCTTAGGGTTTCCCTGGTGGCTCAGTGGTAAAGAATCTGCCTGCAATGCAGAGCCCCAAGAGAGTAAGCTTGATCTCTGGGTCGGGAAAATCCCCTGGAGGAGGGCATGGCAACCCACTCCAGTATTCTTGCCTGGAGAATCCCATGGACAGAGGAGCCTGGCAGGCTACAGTCCATAGGGTCACAAAAGAGTCAGACATGACTTAGTGACTAAACAACAACAAAATTTCAATGAAAATCTAAAATCAAAATAGAGATCTGCTATACTGGATTTGAAGCCTTGGTATAAAAACAGAAAGTAAGGTGTCTAACATTTTTTTTTATATTGATTCTGTGTTGAAATAATATTTTAGATAAATTGTGGATCCATTGAGTTAAAATATATTACTAAACTTAATTTCACCTGTTTCTTTTTATTTATTTTATTTATTTATTTTCTTTCAAGAAAGAGCTTTATTGCTTCCAGGATGGCTGCTTCAGCCTGGGTGAGGTCCTTGAGCCTCACTTTCTTGTGGTCCAGGCTAAAGGCAGAAACCAAGGACCTGGCAGTCTCATTGCTAAAACAAGAACAGCTGCCAAGTTGGTCACTCCACGCCTGGGGCACAGTCCTAGGGGTCAGCTGCAGAGGGGAAGGGGGTGGGGGGGAATTCCCATCAGGCTGGTCCAGGCCTCTCTTCTCCAGCTGTGAAGTTTTTTCCGCTTAAGCCCAGGTGCATCTTGTTGGCTTAAAGGCTGACTCCAGGGCTTCCCTATGGAACAGCTGGGGGCTGCTGAATGGGAGAATCCCATCTGCTCCTCAAGAAAGGCCGAACAGTGCCACAAGCTGGAGGAGGCTGGCCTGAGATCCTGCCCATCTCCCCATAGCCCCGAAGCAGGACACTGGCTAGTCCTGGCACTCCCACTCTACAGGCAGCCCACTGGTACCATTGCCTGAGGGGTCTTTTAGTGGGTCTCTTTCTGCAGGGCCAGTGGACCAAACTTGAGACTCCAGCCTTACTGAAAAATATTTAAAGTATCCCTTCCCTGCCCCCATGGACAGGGGAGCCTAACAGGCTACAGTCCATAGGGTTGCAAAAGTCTGACAAGACTATGCTCCTGAGCACGAGCCAGACCCTCCCCCCACCTGAAATTCGCAAAATAATAATACACTGAATGCTGGAGAAATGATTCTGGCAGGAGCCATGCTGCCCAATGGCCACCTCCTGCATGCTGGGCCCCCTGGGCACGGCCCATGGCTTCACGGCCCTCTGGCTTCAAGCACCCAGGCTGAGAGTGAGGCCAACTGCTGGTCTGCTGGTCTGTGAGCAGGCACAGCTCTGCTTGTCCCACCAAGGCCTTGCCACTCACCAGTTTCTTTTCAATGTGGCTATTAGAAATATTTAAATGGTGTATGTGGCTCATATCACATTTCTATTGGAAAATGCTGTCATAGTTTCTGAGAAACTTCTCCATTTTAAATATCAAGGAGAATGGAATGTCTCACTCCTGTGAGTTACTTCGATACAGGGAAGCAACCTCAATTTCCAACCCAGAGCTTCAGAAAAGATGTTTGTAACTGGCAGTTTCCTAAGAAACAGGTGATCAGACTAGAATATTCCTAACAGAACTTTGAAAAATGTGTCCAGCTGGAGGAGGCCAAGGCCATGTAAACAGCGTTTCTCCCCAGGCGATACAGCTCCTTTCCTTTGGAATGATCAACTGCTTTTTTACCAGCATCGAAAACATAGACCACTTTTAATTATAATACTGAGAAATAAAATGCAAGACACGTTGCTATCAAAAATAAGTAGGAACGACAAAATTGGCATTCAGTTCAGTTCAGTTCAGTTGCTCAGTTTTGCGACCCCATGAATTGCAGCACTCCAGGCCTCCCTGTCCATCACCAACTCCTGGAGTTCACTCAGACTCACGTCCATCGAGTCAGTGATGCCATCCAGCCATCTCATCCTCTGTCGTCCCCTTCTCCTCCTGCCCCCAATCCCTCCCAGCATCAGAGTCTTTTCCAATGAGTCAACTCTTCGCATGAGGTGGCCAAAGTACTGGAGTTTCAGCTTTAGCATCATTCCTTCCAAAGAAATCCCAGGGCTGATCTCCTTCAGAATGGACTGGTTGGATCTCCTTGCAGTCCAAGGGACTCTCACGAGTCTTCTCTAACACCACAGTTCAAAAGCATCAATTCCTCGGGGCTCAGCTTTCTTCACAGTCCAACTCTCACATCCATACATGACCACTGGACAAACCCTTGGTTGCAACTATAAACTGGCAAAGGCTTTCTGGAAAACAAGCATAAGAGATGTTTCCCAATCAGTCTTACTTGCTTAAGTGTGGGTAATATGCTGTTGTGTGTGACTCTTTGCAGCCCGGTGGACTGGGGCCTGGCAGGTTCCTCTGCCCATGGAGTTTTCCAAGCAAGAATACTGGAGTGGGATGCCATTTCCTACTCCAGGGGATCTTCCCAAACCAGGGATCCAACTCACATCTCTTGTATCTCCTGCATTGGCAGGTGGATTCTTTGCCACTGGCACCACCTGGGTAGCCTGTAAGGGTGGGTAACATTTCACTTTATTCTTTACACTGTAAGCCATTGCTTTGGATCAGTGTTTTCCGCCAGATGCCATTTTGAAATTAAAAAAAAAAAACTCATTCAAACTTTTCTTATTCTAGTTATTGCTGTTTTTTTTCCCCACAAATCATTAAAATTTATTGATAATTCTTTACTCAGAAACTGTCTGAGAAAATATAACAGAAATGCACTTAATAGGTTGATTGAAAATTTGATCTGTAGATGCTTTATATAAACTGACAAATATTTCATTTTTATGGTGCTGTGAACTCATAAAATATGATTAAAAACACTTTTAAAATAAGCTCTGTAGAATTTAAGCACACATCTCTAAAATCATATCTGAAAATATGTAAATACAGAGCTGACAGATTGCAAAGATTTCAAATTTCATTGACAAAGTCTGAAAGGAAATGCAAAATTGTGTGCACTTTTCTTGTATTTTAATTTCTAACTAGTGTTATAATAATAGCTTTTGTACAATAAATAATAGCTTTAAAATTCATGCAAATAGCTGAATCTATGTCCCTGAGGATCTGATTAAATGTTCAATTTTTTAGTTATTTAAAATAACACATCTTTCTTAAAAAGAAAATGGTTTAATTAATTGCTGCGTAACTTATTATGTTTTATACATTACAAATCATTCTACTCTTATTAGCTATTTAAGCTATTTTGTTTCCTGTTATAAATAATCCTTTAAAGTTAGCACCTTTTAAAATGTCAATTTTTGGTCAAATTTTTTCATATCACAAAATTGTTTCTTTATTTCCTAGTTTTTATAATGCTAGAGGAGAGTGGTATAATTTTTAAAAGCCATTTTTTTTTAACTGAAAGAAGTAAAAATACCTGTCAAATAGTGCAAAATATATACATTTACCCCACCCCCACCCCACCTGTCACTCCCATCACTGCCATCTCCATCTGCATGTGATCCTTTTCAGTGTATTCAAATTCCTGATCACTTCTTAGGAGAGCATCTCAGGGCATTACTGAGTAATAAAGGATCAAATAACATAGAAATGATAGGAACAGTGATAATATCACATGTTGAATCTTAAAAAATCAAACTAGTGAATATGGCAAAAAAGAAGCAGACTCAGAGACTGCTCTGTTAAAACTAGTGGTTGCCTTTGTGGGGGAAGGGAAACATAAGGGTGGAGGTGTGAGAGATGCAATCTATTGGGTATGAGATAGATTCAAGCATAGAGCATGGGGAGTGTAACCAGTATTTTGTAATAACTGTAAATGGAAAGTAATCCTTAAAATTGTCTAAAATTATTTTTAATTTTTTAAAAAATTCAAGAAACAGTAAAGGAAACAATTGGTGGCAAAACAGAAAATTCAAATACTACACATATACAATATATATTCATATATATATACATACATAATAAATAGTTGCACAAAAGGAAACAAATGAAATAGGGTGGTTGTTGTTTAGTCACTAAGTTGTGTCCTACTCTTTTGTGACCCCATGGACTATAACCCACCAGACTCCTCTGTCCATGGAATTTTCCAGACAAGAATACTGGAATGGGTTGTCATTTCCTTCTCCAGGGGATCTTCCCGACCCAGGGATCGAACTCAAGACTCCTGCTTGGCAGGCAGATGCTTTACCACTGAGCCACCAGGGAAGCCCTACAATGGGGAAATGCTTGCAATTAATATGTCAGATGAAAATTTGGTATCTAAGAGAACTGATAATACATTCTTTGGACAATAGCATTCAGTAGATAAGTAAGAATTTTATAAAGAAGAAAAATGAGAGCTAGACATGAAGGAATTTGCCCTGTTCCTGAAGGAATTTGCCCTGTGACATCTATGCTGAGTCTATGTGCTTAACAACTATCGTATCTTATACTTTCTTTTATTCAGGAATTATATGTATTTGTTATATGAAGTTTAGATTTCGTGACTAAATATATCGTGTGATTTATATTGATAGAGAATATATATACAAACTGTGATTTAACAGAGTGCTGGAAAATATTCTCTAAAATCGTTTTACTGGATCAAAGGATGTAATCATTTTTGTGACTTTGATCACGTAAATGAATGATTTGAATGGTTTCCTCTGTTGAAAGACTGCATGCTCCTTCACATTGCTCTGTTAATAGTAACTCTTGTTATTTTGTGTTAGTGTTCCCTCTAATTGTTTTCCAAGTGTTTCTTTTGGGGTAAATTATTTGTTCATCTGTATAAAACTAAGAAGATTTGTTTCTCAGTGTGGCTATTTTGGCCTGTGTTCATAATAAGGGAAGGAATTTAATAGTAAATTTTTAGAGTAAAGTCCTAGTACCCAAGGTATATTTTAGTGTGTGAGTTCTTTATTAAATTTATCTCATAAATATTAGTCAGGTGGTATGTTTAACATAGTCTTATTTATTTATTGTTAGTTAATCTAATTTTTTAGAAAAGAATTACATTACATAAAATTAAAATTTAAAAGTTAAAATGAAAATAAAGAAGTCTCCTTCCTCTTCCCGGCTATCACTTCTCCTCAGCCCCTAATTTGACTTTCAGAAATCACCTCTGTTAACAGTTTCTGCTTCATATTTCTTCAAATTTTACAGAATCTATTGATATTCTACTATGTAAGGTTAAGAATTTATCATGATCTAGCTACTTTTTCATCTCTGGATTTTATTGCTTATTTTTTATATTTTTATTTTCCAGTGGCTGCCTTATTTACTTTAAATTACATATTTAAATATTTAGGTCTTGATTTACCAAATTTAGTATGGCTTGGGTACCCACAATGAAAAATGAGACTAATACCCTCCTTTCTACCTTTATCTACCTCTTAGTTTTTCTTAGTTGTATTCATATGTGTCTGAATAATTCTCTTTTCCCTTTCCCATTTCTCCATTCAAACAAGTAACAGGCTCTGAATTTTATCACTTCAGGGGAGGTATAAGACAGGGAGAGAAGCAGAATTAGCCTGTAAAATTTGTCCTGGCTTTTGTTAATTCCACAGGCTTACGCTCACTGAAGAGCTTAGGATTTGAGGCAGGCAGCATGTTGACCTGGAAAAGCGGGAGATGGGAAAGGCTTCTCCCCTCTCTAAGAGGGTTGGGTGGTGGTGATAAGCTGTATGAGACTCAAACCTGTTCCATGGTGGAGTGTTGAGGAGCAGGCAAGGCTCAGACGAGGTAGCAGTGTCAGGTATCTGGGGAAGGGAGGACCCTAGCACAGGATCCCAACCTCCGCCAAGAATCCCACGCCACACATGGGACCTCAAAGGAGCAGAGACCGGCTGCATAGGAAACAATCACTTACTGAGGCTCTCAATCACCTGGACGTACAGATGACTAATGACTGGAAGGTCCTCCTTCTCTCTGCTGCTTTGATAGCTGTGTACTTTGATGGGACCCAGGAAGTCAGAGAAACCCTAAGAATGTCTGTGTTTACCTTTCCCATCAATTAGAGCTTATGGGGGAGGTGGGAAGAGAAAGGGAGTATTTTCAAGAGGTAACAATTAAAGTGTAGAGAATAAAGTGATATTTCATACATACTTGAATGTGTTGCTTGAGATTTATCCCCTGCCACATAATTTTTAAATTGTCATGATTTATGACATGTATTTGTACCTCTGTAATATAATCATTAACTCTTCTGTACTTTGGGCATTGTTTAATACCCCAAAGTAAAAACTAATAGATAGCACAAATGCTGATGAGCATTATTCATAGGGAACCAAATATTGGGCTTGGGCTGATTTAGAAGGAAACTGAGTCTTGTGACATTAAAAGTGTGCTGCTTAAATCTTTGCTTAATTTTTTCTGTTTCTGCTTAGTTGCCACCATGTTGTAGAGCCTGATCCCTTGGATTTCTATTTTTGTGCTGAAGCGCTTCTTCAAGTAATTTTTTTTCATGTATAGAATTTGAATGGTAAATTTTGAATTCCCAGATATATTTATTTTGTCCTCATGCTTATTTAATAAAGTTAAACTTAATAAAATCGTCCCTTAGATCTTGGAAGGCATTATTTACATTTTGTCCAGCCAGAGATTAAGAGAAGTGAATTAGATTCTCTATTTCTTGTGTGTTTCTATTTCTCCTTGTATCATCTATGATTTTTGCTTTATGAATATTGATACTATGTTCTTTGGTGCATAGATTTTATATCTCCATTGTAAATTTCCCCTTCAATACAGTAAAGTATCTTGTTTAATGCTTTTTTGGCCCAAATTCTGAAGTTACTACAAATAAGACTTTGACTTTTCTCTGAGGCCCCAAAAATCTCACCAGAAAGCATCTTTCATGAATTGCCCTGATGTTTGCTTCACAAACAGCTCCTGTCTTAGAATTTGCTGCTGCCGAGCCTCTTAGAAAGAACCTGGCTTGCTTTTGGTGTCCTATGATACAATTAATTCCCTTTTGATTTCTTTCACAAAATTCAAAACCATTTGCTTTCTATTTTCCAGGTAGTCCTCAAATTTTCTGGTACACTAATGATCCTCTAATCATTTTTTACTGATATAGTTTTGTGTTTTAAAAAAGTATCTGTCATGGAAAAAAAAATCTGTCTTGAGGTTCCCATGGCAGGTGGATGGGTATGGGGTTAATCATGTGTCACAGTCTACACCTTGACCTGGAATCTTTCCTAGAGATTCTTAATAAGCACCACATTTATAAAAATAAAACATTGTTCACTGTCTATCCACTTTCCTCTTCCCTCCTTTATTCTCCAACATGCATTACATATGTACACGAAATCATTTATCATCTGTATACTTTTCCTTAGTATTCATTAAAATTCTCATTGAGTTCTTTTATTTCCCCACAAATGTAAACTATTAGAAAATGTGAAATACTGGAAAGAGCTATTTTAATGAGGTATCACTAGTGAGTTTTCAAAAATTTCAGCATGCATTTTAAGACATGTTGCTGTTATATAGCCATTATAGAATGCATAATTCCAAGGGGAATTATAAGATCTATAGTCAGAATATAGTATAGTAATTTTAAAAAATGAATAAGTTCAAAGGTTTGAGTACTTGTATATAATTTCATTCTTATACTTTCTGTACATTACCAGTTCTAAGGAACTTTACATCTAGCAGCTGATAGTATTTGCAATAAGTCATTTTTTCTTTATAGGCTAAATATACAAGGGCTTCCCAGGTGGCGCAGTGGTAAAGAATCTGCCTGCCAATGCAGGAGACATGGGTTTGATCCCTGGGTCAGGAAGATCCCCTGGAGATGGAAGTGGCAACCCACTCCAGTATTCTTACCTGGAAAACTCAATGGACAGTAGAGCCTGGCAAGCTACAGACCATGGGGTCACAAAGAGTCGGACACAAATACACAAGCAGAAAGTTATATATTCAATTTAATTATAAATGTATGTGATGTCATTATCTACCTCATCTTAAATCCTCATTTTGGAAGGTAAATTCTTTTTCTTCTTTAATAGGAGCATTAGTTCACCTTCTTTGTTAGCTGCATCAGAATCTGTATTATCATTTTTCATTTTGGAAACTGATAGTTGGAGTCCTTCTTCAAGGGATCAGTTGCAGTATAGCAGACTTACCACGTGGTGGCACCCAAAAGCCCAGAAATCAGCATCACACAGACATATCAGGCCTGTATCTAAAAATTTAGGCAGACAACTATGTTGTAGGTAGGAATAAGAAACAGCTGTGAAACAGTCATATTAAAAGATGTTAAAAATGTTCTGTAGCTTTATCAGAATTGTGGTTACACAGGTATATACATATGTAAAAATTCATCAAGCTATATGTCTAAGATTTGTGCATTTTACTATATGTATACTATACCCTGGACTTCCTAGGTGGCACTAGTGATAAAGATCCTGCCTGTCAATGCAGGAGATGTTAGAGATCCGGGTTCAATCCCTGGGTTGAGAAGATCCCCTGGAGGAGGGCATGGCAACCCACTTTAGTATTCTTGCCTGGAGAATCCCATAGACAGAGGAACCTGGCAGGCTACAGTCCATGGGGTTGCAAAGAGTTGGACACGACTGAAGCAATTTGGCTTGCATGCACACTACACCTTGATAAAGTTTTAAATGATAATGAATGAAAAACATTTTATATAAACCATCTTAAAGTTTTCCCAATTACTGAACACAACAACAAAAAATTTCAGAGGAAATGCTATGTAATAACAATTTCCCTAAACAGTATGAAACTAATAATAGTTATATTTTAACTTATTGCAATACATTTAAAACATTATGAGACTTAGAATATTTGGTTAAGTTCAGTTCAGTCCCTCAGTCTTGTCCAACTCTTTGCGACTCCATGAACCACAGCACGCCAGGCCTCCCTGTCCACCGCCAACTCCCGGAGCCTACCCAAACTCATGTCCATTGAGTCGGTGATGCCATCTAACTATCTCATCATCTGTCATCCCCTTCTCCTCCTGCCCTCAATCTTTCCAAGCATCAGGGTCTTTTCAAATGAGTCAGCTTTTCGCATCAGGTGGCCAAAGTATTGGAGTTTCAGCTTCAACATCAGACCTTCCAGTAAACATCCAGGACTGATCTCCTTTAGGATGGACTGGTTGGATCTCCTTGCAGTCCAAGGGACTCTCAAGAGTCTTCTCCAACATCACAGTTCAAAAGCATCAATTCTTCGGCACTCAGCTTTCTTCACAGTCCAACTCTCACATCTATACATGACTACTGGAAAAACCATAGCCTTGACTAGACGGACCTTTGTTGGCAAAGTAATGTCTCTGCTTTTGAATATGCTGTCTAGGTTGGTTATAACTTTCCTTCTAAGGAGTAAGTGTCTTTGAATTTCATGGCTGCAGTCACCATCTGAAGTGATTTTGGAGCACCCAAAAATAAAGCCTACCACTGTTTCCACAGTTTCCCCATCTATTTGCCATGAAGTGATGGGACCAGATGCCATGATCTTCATTTTCTGAATGTTGAGCTTTAAGTCAACTTTTTCACTCTCCTCTTTCACTTTCATCAAGAGGCTCGTTAGTTCTTCTTCACTTTCTGCCATAAGGGTGGTGTCATCTGCCTAACTGAGGTTATTGATATTTCTCCCGGCAATCTTGATTCTAGCTTGTGCTTCTTCCAGCCCAGCGTTTCTCATGATGTACTCTGCATAGAAGTTAAATAAGCAGGGTGACAGTATACAGCCTTGACGTACTCCTTTTCCAATTTGGAACCAGTCTGTTGTTCCATGTCCACTTCTAACTGTTGCTTCCCGACCTACATACAGGTTTCTCAAGAGGCCGGTCAGGTGGTCTGGTATTCCCATCTCTTTCAGAATTTTCCACAGTTTGTTGTGATCCACACAGTCAAAGGCTTTGGCATAGTCAATAAAGCAGAAATAGATGTTTTTCTGGAATTTTCTTGCTTTTTTGATAATCTAGCAGATGTTGGCAATTTGATCTCTGGTTCCTCTACCTTTTCTAAAATCAGCTTGAACATCTGGAAGTTCATGGTTCATGTACTGTTGAAGCCTGGCTTGGAGAATTTTGAGTATTACTTTACTAGCATGTGAGATGAGTACAATCGTGCGGTAGTTTGAGCATTCTTTGGCATTGCCTTTCTTTGGGATTGGAATGAAAACTGACCTTTTCTAGTCCTGTGGCCACTGCTGAGTTTTCCAAATTTGTTGGCATATTGAGGTCAGCACTTTCACAGCATCATCTTTTAGGATATGAAATAGCTCAACTGGAATTCCATCACCTCCACTAGCTTTGTTTGTAGTGATGCTTCCTAAGGCCCACTTGACTTCACATTCCAGGATGTCTAGCTCTAGGTGAGTGATCACACCATTGTGATTAACTGGATCATGAAGCTCTTTTTTGTACAGATCTTCTGTGTATTCTTGCCACCTCTTCTTAATATCTTCTGCTTCTGTCAGGTCCATACCATTTCTGTTCTTTATTGAGCCCATCTTTGCATTAAAAACTGTCAGTTGTGTTTAAAACTGGACCATCCACAGCCTAACAATACAGTGGATGGATAAATCATGGATATACTCAAATATTGAAACATTATTCAGAAAGGCAAATTAGGGAAGCACAGCTAAATGCATCAACATGGATAACTCACAACACAAAGTTAGGCGAACCAAACAAGTCACAAAAATCACTTAATATATAAACTTTTATATAAAGTTCAAAAATAGTCAAAATAAGCTATATTGTTTATGTATACATAAGTAGCTACATTGTTTATGTATACATAAGTATACATGCATACTTATGCATGCATAAGTAGGCAAACCTAAAGAAGTACTAGCATGATTATAAAATTCAGCATAGTGGTTACTCCTTGAGGGGTGAGAGGAGGATGCCATCTGCAGAGAACAACACAGACAGCTTCAAAGGTCTTGGCATCATGGGGTCCATGGGGTCGCAAAGAGTTGGACACGGCTGAGTGACTGAGCATGCAGTATACATAGTAAATAACAATCCAGAAGCTAAAGGTGAATTTCTAGCTGTTGTTTAATTGCTAAGTGGTGTCTGACTCTTTTGTGACCCAATGGCCTGTACCCTACCATGCTCCTCTGTCCATGGGATTTCCCAGGCAAGAATACTGGAGTGGGTTGCCATTTTCATCTCCAGGCATCAGACCCTCATCCCCTGCATTGGCAGGCAGATTCTTTACCGCTGAGCCACCTGGGAAGCCCTGAATTTCTAGTAAACATTGACTAATTTTTTAGGATCAGTATATCCCCATGTTGGAGAAGGAAATGGCAACCCTCTCCAGTGTTCTTGCCCGGAGAATCCCAGGGACGGGGGAGCCTGATGGGCTGCTGCCTATGGGGTTGCACAGAGTCGGACATGAATGAAGCAACTTAGCAGCAGCAGCCTATCCCCATGTAATATTTGATCCCATGCAGTATTTGGAACACACTCGTGTTTAAAGGCAGAAAGCAATGGCAACCCACTCTAGTACTCTTGCCTGGAAAATCCCATGGACGGAGGAGCCTGGTAGGTTGCAGTCCATGGGGTCACGAAGTCAGACACGACTGAGTGACTTCATTTTCACTTTCATGCATTGGAGAAGGAAATGGCAACCCACTCCAGTGTTCTTGCCTGGAGAATCCCAGGGACGGGGGAGCCTGGTGGGCTGCCATCTATGGGGTCGCACAGAGTCGGACACAACTGAAGTGACTTAGCAGCAACAGCAGCATGTTTAAAAATAATTCATTGTTTATCTGAAATTCACATATTATTGAGCATCCTATACTTAATCTGGCAACACTAATTATGTGGTGGCAACACTAATTACATGGCAAGTTTCACAGGCAGAAGCAGTTCTCAGTGGCTCACTGAGTGTACCCAGAGGAGGATCAAAGAAAAGGAAAGAGGAGGAAACAAAGTCTTAAAATAAATTAGCCTGATTCTAAACCCCTATGTGGAAAACAGTGATTCATTTGCTGAGTTTAACCATTATTGCAACAGTTCAGAAATAATGAAATGACGTAAGCTATTGAATGATTTCTACCAAAGAAAAGCAATACCAGCAGCTATTTAAAAGAGCCATCAGTGTTTCTGCTAAAACTTGCATATCTCTCACTGCATCATCATCTCTTCTGATGATTTTGGTTAAAGATATCATGGAAGATAACCTCGTTGATGCTCATTCTGTGCCTCAAGTTTTTCTAATTCATAGACTATGACTAGTAAGAGTGTGAAATTGCAAGGGAAGTTGTTTTGTTTTTATTATACAAATATTCTCTGACAGCTCATCATGTGCCAGGAACTCATTTGAGACCCAAAGGACAGGATAATGAATGGCACAGAAAGTGTCTTCCTGCAAAGCTCAGAGTCTAGGCGCTAAAGGACTGTAAGCTGATGATAGATAGACAGACAGACGGATGGATAGATAGATAATTACATGCACTAGGGAAAACATTATCTAGCAATAGTAGATAATCTGCTGTTTTCTGGCCAGCATTCCACTTTCTTTTGGGAAATCACCAAACCCAATTCCATATATTTGAATTGATCCCAAGCCCATGACCACATGCTTTCAAATTGTAGTGCTGGAGAAGACTCTTAAGAGTCCCTTGGACTACAAGATCAAACCAGTCCATCCTAAAAGAAATCACCCTTGAATTGGCAGGACTGATACTGAAGCTGAAGCTCCAATACTTTGGTCACCTGATGCAAGGAGCCAACTCATTGGAAAAGACCCTGATACTGAGAAAGATTGTGGGCAGGAGAAATAGGGCATGATAGAGGAAGAGACGGTTAGATAGCATCACTGACTGAATCCTGGGAGACAGTGGAGGACAGAAGAGCTTGGCATGCTGCAGTCCAGGGGGTTGCAAAGAGTTAGGCATGACTTAGTGACTAAAAAACAACAACCATGACCACAATTGATGACTGATTCAAGGATGGGAAAATAATCTAATCAGAACGAATGGATCCCTAAAAGACATTAGTTGAGGTTTCTCAGAAAACTAAGATCATGGCATTCGGTCCCATCACTTCATGGCAAATAGATGGGGAAATAGTGGAAACAGTGGCTGACTTTATTTTTGGGGGCTCCAAAATCACTGCAGATGGTGACTGCAGCCATGAAATTAAAAGACGCTTACTCCTTGGAAGGAAAGTTATGACCAACCTAGATAACATATTAAAAGCAGAGACATTATTTTGTCAACAAAGGTCCGTCTAGTCAAGGCTATGGTTTTTCCATTGGTCATGTATGGATGTGAGGGTTGGACTGTGAAGAAAGCTGAGCGCCGAAGAATTGATGCTTTTGAAGTGTGGTGTTGGAGAAGACTCTTGAGAGTCCCTTGGACTGCAAGGAGATCCAACTAATCCATTCTAAAGAAGATCAGTCCTGGATGTTTATTGGAAGGTCTGGTGTTGAAGCTGAAACTCCAATACTTTGGCCACCTCATGTGAAGAGTTGACTAATTGGAAAAGACTCTGATGCTGGGAGGGATTGCGGGCAGGAGGAGAAGGGGACGACAGAGGATGAGATGGCTGGGTGGCATCACTGACTCAATGGATATGGATTTGGGTAGACTGTGGGAGTTGGCGATGGACAGGGAGGCCTGGCATGCTGCGGTTCATGGGGTCGCAAAGAGCTAGACACAACTGAGCGACTGAACTGAACTGAACTGAACTGAGAGGCTTCTGGGAAAAGTGAAGCATTCCCTCTTGCCTTTGGTCTCCTCCACTATGTTGCTAGTTTGAGAGAAGCCGTCCGGACCATCAAGAGTTTCAGGTATATGCCCCCAGATGGCATCAATTACATATCCAAAAGATGAAGTCAACTCCCAGAAAATCATCCTGGAGCCGTGATTCAAAATGAACTGAAACCCCTCACAGACATTTTAGTTAAATTGAGCTAATACATTTCTTTCTTTTTTCTTTTTCTGCCTCTCTATGCAGCTGTGGGATCTTTGTTTCCTGAGTAGGAATAGAACCCAGGCCCACAGCATTGAAACCTTGAGGCTTAAGCACAAGACCACTGGGAATTCCCTCAATTCATTCATTTTTAAGGACAATTTGAGTTTTGGTTTTCTATCATTTGCAGCCATAGAGTCCTAACTGATACAATAAAAGTCTAAGAGGGAACAAAAGATTTCTCTCCTATTCCCCAACCCCATTTTATCCCCTGAAGATAATCACTGTTACATTTCTTTCAGACATTTGTTTACTTTTCATGTAAATAGGATTGTGTTCCACCATTTGCTTGTTTTAATCTTATGTTGTATTGGGGATATCTTCATTTGTTGATGCAGAATAACCTATAAATATATAATCATCAATTTAATGTCTTCCACTGATAGAAATTAATTTTTCCTCAATTTTTGCTTTGATAAATAATACCTTTATACTTATGTCTTTGTGCATTTATGCAACTATAAAAAATTCTAGAAATGGAAATCTTCTTTCAAAGGGAATGTACATTACAAAATTTGCTCTCCAGTATGATTACACTGATTCATAGTCTTCTCAAAAACAGAGTTTCTACTCACCATTGCTAACACTGTGTTTTGTGAAACTGCAGGAAATTTACCAAGATGACAATGAAAATCAGAATTGTTTTCTTGATATACATTTATTTAATGCATGTATAACACATACAACACACATGGAGAGACCTACATATACTTAGGCTGTTTTATAAATTCACCATTTTCCTATAAATTTCCCATTCATGTCCTTTGCCAGTTTTTCTCTTGGGTCATGTGTCTTCCTCATTGGTTTGTCAACTAGACCCTTTTCTCACACATGGTTTGAATATATTTTTCCAAGTTTATTTGTCCTTCAGCATTCCTTCCTTTCTTCTTCTTTCTTCTTTCTTAAGTATAACATTTCAAACATACAGAAAACATGAGAGAATTATATAATGAGCACTTATATGCTCACCATTTAGCTTTAAAATGTTATCATTTTGCAGTTTTGCTTCACTTGTAAAAACAAAAAGAAAAAAATGTCACAGATACATCAAAGCTTCTTTTTATATTCTCACTGATCCTGTTCCTCTCCACCCCTCCCCAGAGGTAATTGTCAGCTTGAAGGTGATGTGCACGTATTTTTGAAGACCCTTTATATACTTGAAAACCCTTTCTTGTGCACCAAAATTTTAAATATTTTCCTATGTCATTCAGAAAAAAAAAGGGGGGCGGGGGGAAGGACAGCAATAACAAACTGTCAACAGTTGTTCTTAAGTTAGTCACATCAGGGATCTGCAGTATATTTTCTAAGATTAATTGCACATTATTGCAACAGCAGGGCTTGCAAAGGGCTTCCCAGGTGGCTCAGTGGTAAAGAATCTGCCTGCCAATGCAGGAGACAAGGGTTTGATCCCTGGATCAGGAAGATCCCCTGGAGGAGGAAATGGCAACCCACTCCAGTTTTCCTGCCTGGAGAAGTCGTTGGACAGAGGAGCCTTGTGGACTACAGGCCATGGGGTCACAAAGAGTTGGACATGACTGAGTGACTAAGCAGGCACGCAAGACTTGCAAAGTTCCCATGAGAAACCTTTTACAAATATGCCAGGCTTCTGGTTAATGTTGCTGATAAAGAACAGCAAAGAATCTACCCATCTAACTTGCCTCAAATGAGGTTATGATTGCATATATTTATATAATTCTATTATTTATTTTGACCTCAGGAGAGGTCACTTTTCGAATGGCCATAGTACTCTTCTTGACCACTTTGAAGCATATGTTAATTGGGGTCAAAGCCTACTATATAAATGGTAATGGTTATGGAGGCTGGGGTGTTTAGACTCACTCGGATATATGAAAAGAAGGCATTTCATAAATAAAGTAATGAAACCAATGTATTCATGTCTGAACATTTTTGCAGAAAGAATTAAAAGACAGTTTTAAAAAAATCTGAATAATCTCTAGTCTTTTGAAAATATTCTGAAACTTCTATCTAATTGCTTATTTTTAACACAACCCGTGGGGAGTTCCCTGGTGGTCCAGGGGTTAGGATGCTGCACTTTCACTGCCAGGACCAGTTTTGATTCCTGGTCTGGAAAATATGATCCCACAAGCACAGGCAAAAATAAACAAATAAATAAGTCCAAATTATGCTTATCATAAACAAGGGAGACCCCTGTGATTTTGACAAGCATCTTAAACATCATACTTCTATACTTTTATTTTTTCACAGATGTCTTTTAAATATATATATATAATTTTATAAAATTATGAAAAGTTCATATAAATTGCACATCCTGTGCATATCCTTCTGCAGCTCATTGTGGTTTTCAGGATGACTTCAAAATTTGTCCGTGTTGATACGTGTATTAATAGATTGAGTTGATTCATTTTATCTATTCAATAGTATTCTATTTGTGAGTTTTATTTTCTATCTTAAAATTAATAAACATTTAGATTCTTCTTTTTTCTTCTAGTAAAAACAGTGCTGGATTGAATATATCTTCTTGTGCACATGTCTGGGAATTTCTCTAGTTCATCCGACTCCAAGTGAAACTGCTGCTTTGAGTTCCACACCCCTGCAGAACTAGATACTGTCAAACTCTTCTTCCAAATGGTTGTATCATACAACTTCTATTTTCCCTGGCAGTAAATGAAGGTTCCTATTTACCCATATCCTTTCTGTCTCTGGTATTTTTATTTTGGAGTTGTATAATTTTAATAGAAGTATATTTTATCAAGCTACTGTCTTATAGCTGTCTTACAGCTTACTGACTTAGAGCTTCTGTGTCTATGTATGAGTTGTCATGTTTAGAGGGTAGTTTTTGTCTTCTGGGCTTCCCTGGTGGCTCAAATGGTAAAGAATTTGCCTACAATGCAGGACACCTGAGTTTGATCCCTGGGTCAGGAAGAACTCCTGGAGAAGGGAATGGGTAGGCTTTCTTTTTCAAATTAATTTATTTTTAATTGAAGGATAATTGCTTTACAACATTGTGTTGTTTTCCGCCATACATCAACGTGAATCAGGCATAGGCATACATATGTCCTCTCCCTCTTGAACGTCCCTCGCACTTCCCACCCCATCCCACCCCATTCCACTGGTCTAGGGTGTCACAGAGCACCTGATTTGAACTCCTTGCTTTATGTAGCAAATTCACATTGGCTATCTGTTTTACACATGGTAATACATATGCTTAAATGCTACTCTCTCTGTCTTTACGTCTCACCCTCTCCTTCCCCCACTGTGTCTTCAAGTCTGTTTTCTATGTCTGCATCTCCTTTGCTGCCCTGCAAATAGATTTATCCATACCATCTTTCTAGATTCCATAAATATGTGTTAATGTACTATATTTTTCTCTTACTGACTTACTTCACTCTGTATAATAGGCTCTAGGTTCATCCATCTCATTAGAATGGATTCAAATGCATTCCTTTTATGGTGAGTAATATTCCATTGTATACATGTACCACAGCTTCTTTTTCTATTCATCTGTCGATGGCCATCTAGGTTGCTTCCATGTCCTAGCTATTGTAAATAGTGCTGCAGTGAGCTTTGGGATACATGTGTCTTTTTCAATTGTGGTTTCCTCTGGGTATATGCCCAGTAATGGGATTATTGGGTCATTTGGTAGTTTTGTTTCTAGTTTTTTAGGGAATCTCCACACTGTTCTCCTTAGTGCCTGTAGCAATTTACATCCCCACCAACAGTGCAAGAGGGTTCCCTTCTCTCCACACCCTCTTCAGAGTGTATTATTTCCAGATTTTTTGATGATGGCCATTCTGTGAGTATGAGTTGATACTTCATTGTAGGTTTGGTTTGCATTTCTCTAATAACGAGCAATGTTGAGCATCTTTTCACATGCTTATTAGCCATCTGTATGTCTTCTTTGGAGAAATATCTACCTAGTTCTTCTGACCATTTTTTGATTAGGTTGTTCTTTTTTCTGGTATTGAGCTGTATGAGCTGTTGAGTATTTTGGAGATTAATCCTTGCCAGTTATTTCATTTGCTATTATTTTTTCCCATTCTCAGGGTTGCTTCTTCACCTTGTTTATAGTTTCCTTCTCTGTGCAAAAGCTTTTAAGTTTAATTAGGTCCAATTTGTTTATTTTTGTTCTTATTTCCATTACTCTAGGAGGTGGGTCATAGAGAATCTTGCTGTTATTTATGTCAAGGAATGTACTGCCTATGTCTTTCTCTAAGAGCTTTATTGTTTTTGGCCTAACATTTAAGTCTTTAATATATTTTGGGTTTAATTTTGTGTATGATGTTAGGTAGTATTCTAGTTTCATTCTTTTGGATGTAGCTGTTCAGCTTTCCCAGCAACACTTACTGAAGAGGCAGACTTTTGTCTATTATATATTCTTGCCTTCTTTGTCAAAGATAAGATGCTCATAGGTGCATGGGTTTATCTCTGAACTTTCTATCTTGTTCCATTGGTCTATACTTCTGTTTTTGTGCCAGTACCATATGTCTTTTTGTGGGTTTTTTAGTCATGTTTAGTTTTTGTAGCTATTGCAGCTACTTTCAAATATACTTTTGCTATTTTTCATTTTGTTTTATATGATGAAATTAAAAAAGAATAGTGCTAAATGGTCCAGAAATTTGGTAACCCTGCATCATGATTCTTTCCAGACTGTATAATTCCTTGCCTGACAAATATTAAGGGCTAACAATAAAATTAAATTAAATTCAGAGAACTGTGATTTGAAAACTCTGCTAAACATGATATATAATAACTGGACAGTTTTCATGGAAAGGTTTTTGCTCACTGCATAGAACCGGCTTATCTAATGCAGTATTAAGAACTGTACCAGGTCCATGGTGAATAGCTGATCTGTAGGGTTCCAGAACTGATGTTTCTTTCCCCTGTCTTCCTCATCTTAGTTTTTTTGAGTAGTATTCACTTTCTCTTCCTTTTCAGGTCAGTCATAATGTTTCAGGAAAGTTCTAGATGTCACAAAGTTCAGTTTAAAACTTTTTGCAGTGTAAGCTCATTCAAGGCACTAAACTTTCTTATACCATCCCAGCTAAAAATAAACTAAAACTCCAAACCTGTGGGATAACCAGATGTGACATGTGCTGAGCTGTCCTGTATAAATAAGCGATAAATCACAGAGTGAACAAGGACTATATAGCAGATGTAGTAAATCAGGAATGGCTTTTTGACACAAACTGATGACATTTTTACTTCTTCTGGAGTAATCAGAGGCATTTTCTTATTTTACACACTCAATCTTTTTTTGTGTGTGAAACATTGTTTCATAACAATATAAAATCTAACAACACTTTATCACATTATCACTAGGAACCGGGGACTGGGGAAGTTGCTTTCTTTCTCTATCTAAATATTCCTAAATGAAGGATTTTTGCCTCAGGATGTTCATTCCTCAAAATTATGTGTGAAGTTTTCTTTGAAGAGAGTCTAACTACTTTATAAAAGTTGAAGTCTTGCACAAGGAAAATCATTTTGCTTTTTACTATTTCATGGTTTTTAGGAGGTGGCAAGGTCTTTAAGCCCACCTGTCCAGACGTGGGTTTTTTCGTCTTTGTTTCTTTAGTGAGAGTTGAAAGAAAACAGATCTTCACTCAAAACACATGGAAAGACATCCCTAGTTTACAAAGTCTTCCCAGACCCTTTCAGTAAGATATTCAGAATCCTATCCTTTCTACAGCAAACTGGAGGGCACTCTTGGTTACAAGTAGTATTTGTCGTGTCTGACTTTTTGCGTCCCCATGGACTGCAGCATGTTGGTCTTTCCTGTCCTTTATTATCTCCCAGAGTTTGCTCAAACTCATGTCCATTGAGTCAGTGATGCCATCCAACCATCTTGTCCTTTGTCACCCCCTTCTCCACCCGTCCTCAATCTTTCCCAACATCAGGGTCTTTTCCAATGAGTCAGCTCTTTGCATCAGGTGGCCAAAGTATTGGAGCATCAGTCCTTGCTACGTCAGGTACTACATCAGGACTTATGTATTATCTTTTGAATAGTTAAATCTTGGAACTCACTGTTTCATAAATCTATGCTTGTCATTTCATTTTCCTTCTGTCTGATTCCTGACCTTCCGTCGACTTCAGCTCTCAGGTGAAAAGGGGAAACTCACATGTATTAATGTATTTAAGATGCATTTAATGCCTTAAATTGCTTTTACTGTCATCTTCAATGATATATACAGAAGAAATTAATAGATCCTATCTTTCACATTGGGAACTTATAAATCAATTCTGCTTGGTTGCATGCATCTCTCTGTGCTCACTAATAAACTCACAGCAGCTGATGGTTGGTATTAATCTCTTTCTAATTAGAGAAGCATA